>NC_133324.1:296784384-297453134 GCF_042186555.1 Aquarana catesbeiana | reverse complement strand
TGGTGTATACCACACCGCTGCAATTGGAATCCATATTCCGGCGCCCCTGCATATAGATCAGGGGGCTGGACAATGGATAGGGAAGGCGACGCCCCTGCGCCCCTTATGGAGCGGCCTTCACTGGTACAGAAGCAACATGCAATCCAGTTGCAGTGAGTTTCCAAAAGTAGTGTATGCGACTCGTTTGGTGTGGTGCAATGTGATTTGATCACAATCGAATTGGCTGTGCAAGACCGTAGGTAAGGCTGGAGTCCAGCTTTAAATTTGGTGTGAGGGTTATGTACCATTATGAAAATAAAGACAGGAAGAGAGGCGCCTTCTAAGTATAAACTGTAAACTTTATAGAACAAATGAATAAAAACACTCACATTGAGGTTATGTGAAATCAGCATGGGGAAGGTGTCCTGTAACGGTGTGTCTCCTGGCTCGCTGGTCCAAAGGCAGTGTCATTTATAACGCATGGGAAGCCCTCCACCGGCTTCTGTGTACTCTGTAGAGGATGGTGTAGCAAAGAGGAGGGCTGGGACGCTCGTGGATTACAGCCCTGCTTGACAAAGGAGCGCGCCTTCCCTTCACATCGGCAGTGCGCAGGCTCAGAAACGACGCTGCAACACTTCACCAACCAGTCTGCCAACTGACCAAATTAACCTGTCCAACAGTCTACGTTAAAAACAGGGGATTAGTTAGCATGCATTTGCAAACGCATGCATAAGCTGCAAGGCCTCTTCACGGCACCCTGTGTATTGCTTGCAGTCCTAACGCTACTGAATTTATAAGTGTCTCCACAATGGAAGTACATGCATTAAATGGATAGATGAGGGGCAGGTGGGCCTGGAGGCAGCCTAATCCCCCTTAAAGGAACAGGAGCACACTGGACACCCAGCAAGAGCACAATGGCAGTGAAGGTGTACAGTGTGTCCCCGGACCAATATACATCAGAAACAAACAAATGGCCCCTGCCCCCACCTATAACTGGCCTTCACAGCAAGGAGCACATGGAAGGGCTATCACATGAAAGACAAAAACAGAACATTCCATAGCTCAACTCACCAACCAGTCTGCCAAGCTGTCCAACAGTCTGCGTTAAAAACAGGGGTTTAGTTAGCACGCATTTGCAAACTCATACATAAGCTGCAAGGCCTCTTCACAGCACCCTGTGTATTGCTTGCAGTCCTAACGCTACTGAATTTATAAGCGTCTCCACAATGGAAGCGCATGCGATAAATGAGGGGCAGGCAGGCCTGGAGGCAGCCCAATCCCCCTTGTTTCCTTTCCTTGTACCCGTGGATCTCATCATCTACCTTGCACGGTTTGTGATGTTCCTGACCCATACCCTTAGATATCACAGACTTTGGTTTCCTGGCATCATTTGAACTACAGTTTGTGCCAGAACCACCACCATTTCCAGTATAATGAAAATACCTGTTGGTGGTACTATGGATCCTGGAATGAAGCAATTTCCGATGTCTACAACTGTTTCCCAATAGACGGAAGAGTTTAGTGATTGGTCGCCCCCTGGTGCTGGCTGCTGGGAGACTGTGTAGATGGAATTTGCCTCATCTCATTGCCTTATGCCGCGTACACACGAGCGGACTTTCCGGCAGACTTGGTCCGGCGGACCGGAATCCGTCGGACAATTCAATCGTGTGTGGGCTCTTTTTCCCAAAAGTCCGACGGACCTAGAAATAAAACATGTTTCAAATCTTTCCGACAGTCTGGAGTCTGGTCGAAAAATCCGACGGACTAAAACCGACGCTAGGGCAGCTATTGGCTACTGGCTATTAACTTCCTTATTTTAGTCCGGTCGTACGTCATCACGTACGAATCTGTCGGACTTTGGTTGATCGTGTGTAGGCAAGTCCATTCGTTCGAAAGTCCATCGGAAGCCCGTCAAAAGCCAGTCGGAAAGTCCATCGGAAAGACTGTTGGACCAGTCCGGTCGAAAAGTCGGCCCGTGTGTACGCGGCATTAGTGTTCTGCCTATGTGCTTTCATCTATTCTGTTCCTGGATTACCATGCACCCATTAACCAGCTTTCCTGCCTTGTCCTGCTCTGCCTATTCCCTATGATTTATCATTCCGTCCTGTATTTTCTGTACTTGTACATAGTTAGCTGCTTCATGTCTTTGGTGTCTGTGTGTTTCTTTAATAAATTGTCTTATCCACACTTAAGCTGTAGTTTGTATCCCTCCTGCAGTTGCGTCATACAAGATCAGGGGACATCGGCTCTTGGTATACTGACAGTCCTTTCCTCCTGTTTGGCATCATTACTTTCATGTCACTTCCCCACCATTGTGTATCCCACCGAGAGTGAGTAAAAGATGCTCTATGTAAGCTCTGAGATGGTCCCGGTTAGACTTTACAGAGGAGAGAACCCTCTCCTTACTCCCATGTGACAGTTCTGGTTACCTGTGAAATTGTGTTCTCCTACACCACGTGCATCAATAGAAACACACAGCCCCATAGCCTAGGATGGTAATGCACTCCCCTGCTACTCCCTCCTCCTCCCTTATCCAAGCTAACAGACTGGCTCCAGACTGCACTGTCCACTGTTAACTCTTTCCTTGTGAGACAGATATTTAGGGAAGTAGCACTGAGAGATCAGGGGCCAGTTGCATTGAACGTTGTAAATTGCAAGTGCTGGGGTTAGTATTTTAAGAAATCATTTACTGGGGGAATGCTTATTTCATTGTGCTCAATGTGTTAATCTAAAGAAAGTGGAGTGTTTAACCACTTCAGCCCCGGAAGATTTGGCTGCTCAATGACCGGGCCATTTTTTGCAATACGGCACTGCGTCGCTTTAACTGACAATTGTGCAACGATGTACCCAAACAAAATTGACGTCCTGTTTTTCCCCACAAATAAAGCTTTCTTTTGGTGGTATTTGATCATCTCTGCGTTTTCTTTTTTTTTTTGCGCTATAAACAAAAAAAAGAGTGACAATTTTGAAAAATACTCAATATTTTGTACTTTTTGGTATAATAAATATCCCCATTTTTTTTTTTTAAAAAGCAAATATTTTCCTCAGTTTAGGCTGATATGTATTCTTCTACATATTTTTGGTAATAAAAAATCGCAATAAGCGTATATTGATGGGTTTGTGCAAAAGTTATAGCGTCTACAAAATAGGGGAAAGATTTATGGCATTTTTTTTATTATTTTTTTTTTTTTACTAGTAATAGCGGTGATCTGCGATTTTTATCAGGACTGCGACATTATGGCGAACAGATCAGACACTTTTGACACATTTTTGGGACCATTGATAACTATACAGCGATCAGTGCTATAAAAATGCACTGATTACTGTGTAAAAGTCACTGGCGGGGAAGTGGTTAACACTAGGGGGCAATCAAGGGGTTAACTGTGTTACCTAGGTGTGTTCTAACTGTGGGGGATGGGACTGACTAGCTATTAGGAACTCAGGATCTGTCTCCTCTCCTCACAGAACAAAGATTTGTATGTTTTGCGCACACACGTCCCTGTTCTGGCTCTTGTGCCTGCAATCGCGCGTGGCTGCCGGCTTAGCGGCCGCTCGCCACCTGCATCGGCACCCCCGGCAGTGCAGCTATCCCATTTAAAGGAGCCGATGTACAGCTACGACGGTCCGTGGGATCGTGCCACAGTATAATGACGGCGGCTGCTCGACAAGCGGTTAATAATACTTTAAGCTGTATTCCTCAATGGACTCAGAAAAATATTATTTCATGTTGAATACAAAAATTCTACCTTTTGCTAGCACATAGCTCCCAACTGTCCCTGATTTCGAGGGATTGTCCCTGATTTGGAACAAAGTCCATCCGTCCCTCTTTCCTCCTTTTTTTGTCCCTCATCATACCTCCCAACTTTTTAAGACGGGAATGAGGGACACCTATCAGCAAAAGTATGCAGGCATAGGACACACCCCTTGCCACGCTCCCTTAAAGAAGAATTGTACAAAAAAACAAGATTGGTTAAACCCACAAGTGCTTTTTTTACCACTACTATTCCTTTATACTGGCTTTTGGAATTTATAAATGCAGCAATTTAGAAATTGGATGAAAGGTTTAGCGCTGGGAAACAATTTTTGATGGATAAAAAGTGCATTTTATATACATCTATATAGATCAGACCAAAATGAGGTACAAATGAGGAGGAATGAGGGACAGAGGGACATTTCTCCAAATCAGGGACAGTCCCTCCAAATCAGGGACAGTTAGGAGCTATGCCCTCATTTTGGTCTGATCTATTTAGTTGTATATAAAATGCACTTTTTATTTTCAAAAAGTGTTTCCCAGTGCTAAACCTTTCTAAATTTCTAAATGACTGCATTTGTACATTTCAAAAGCCAGTATAAGGGATTAGTAGTGGTAAAAAAAAGCACCTGTGGGTTCAACTAATAATTTTTTTTTGTATAATTCTCCTTTAGGGGTGTGTGGCAGGGGGTGTGTCCTCTGCCCATATACCTTTGCTAATAGGAGTCCCTCATTCCCATCTCAAAAAGTTGGGAGGTATGCAAACGTAATAAGTGCTTGAATTTGACTTGATATCATCATCTTTCAATTCACGATATAACAGGAAAGAGAAGCAGCACAATGAGCCAATCAGTTGTACTGCAATGTTTATGTGCTAACAAGGAACATGCTAAAAGTAGGAGAGGCGCGCTTCTCCTCTGACTGTCTAGTCACAGGCAGGGGAAGTGATAAGTCCTATAAGAGGTACTTATTTGTCTTAATCAGTTCTTCTCCCCTATTTCACATTGCTGTGCTGTGCAACAGAGCTGTATAAATCTTATGACTGGGTGGACAGACATACATGTACTTTGACAGGTCAAACAACTCCCTTATCTGTTTTTCTGTAATCAGCTGTTTACCTTATGTGCCCTTTTCTATTAAATTAACATTTTCTTGATGGTTTATGTTACAGTTATTTATAATTATGTATCATAAATACAGGGTAGATTGTATGATAAATTGGTTACAGATGTGGATATAATTGGGCTATTTATATCTGATGCAATGAATTAAAGTATATATAAACCTTCATCTTGTAAAATAACCCATTTGGTTTAAAATATTAATGAATGGGAAAACATTTGTGTATAGTTATAAAAAAAAATTATAAACACATTCCCTCTGCATTCAGCTGGGGGAGGAGAAACAACAGAACACTGGTCTTCTCAGTTTCCCAGTAAAAGGCTATGCAGGTGGGGTGGAAGGGGGAGGTACTTGTGTCAGGACAAGTCTGGTCATTGGAGGAGAGTAGGTTGAGTTCCTATCACAGCTAGAGAACTGACCACAGTGTGTTCTACTGCTTAGTGTGATCAGTTTTTAATAAAAAAGCATAGGGACTGGCAGGCACATCAGGGATTTCACGCAAAGGAAGTAATACAAAGAAAACATGATACTTTTTCATACAAGTACATGGTACGGCGAGCACATATCTGGAATATGAAATGTTGGTTTTACCTACTCTTTAAAAGAGAAGTATGGGTTTCAGGGACTGTTAGCCATCGGATCCCTGCTCTGCCCCTCCAGCGATCAATGGAGCGCCAGGCTGTGGAGGGGCGGGAGTGACTTGCTGAGAGGCTGAGCCAGCTGCCGGTTTAGGCATCTAGGTGGATGCCTGGACCGGCTCTGTGAAGTCAGTCGGCAGCAAGCTTTAGCCCGTTGTCAGCTGAAAATGGGTCACATGATTGCAGAATGAACATCACTCCTATGACCTAAAGGAGAACATCCAAAATGGCTTTGGCTATACTTCTCATTAAAACAATCACCAGCTCACACCAGAATGCTGTCTTTGCGGTATGCATGGGGGTGTTAATGTATTGTCAGTGGCACTCCAAATGCAGGTTGCAAACACAGTGTGTTTGAGGCACCAAATCATATGATACCGCACTACCATTAGCTTTTTGAAAGTAGTGCAAGCACTACATTTTCCGCAGTCCAGTGCATGTTGCAGCCCATTCAAATAAACAGGTTGTCAAAATACATTGCATAGGAATGCACAGGAATCACATGGCAACGCACGGGGTGAACCCACATATTCCTGTGCAATCCTGGTGTGATCCAGCCTTAAGTGTTCTCCCTTATGTCTGTCCATTCAAGAGATGTTGCCCAATCAACATCCAGCTTTGTCTATACATTGAGCCAGTGGTGGTGCGTCCATTAGGGCCGCTCTGGCACCACCCCCTCTCTCCAGCCACCCCCTCTGTGTACTATGGATAGATTCATGCATTGCATGAATCTATCCACGGCCTCTGTAGCCACCCACTATTCAGGCATCCAGCCCCTTTTTGGGTGCCAGGCGCCTGAATTACAGCGGCGGGGGGCTTTTTTGAAGCATCTGTTTAGAGCCATGGGCTCTAATAGGCTTCAAAAAAGGTGACCTGCGAGCGCAAACCACTGCGCTCGCAGTGCACCCAGGTGTGCTGGACACAGAGTCTGCATATTATGGGCACAGTTAGCTGCATATGATGGGCACAGTGGCTGCATTTGATGGGCACAGTGGCTGCATATGATGGGCACAGTGGCTGCAATTGATGGCACAGTGAGGCTACAATTGATGTTTTTGTTTCAGTATCTGTCAGAATTTCACAGCTACAGTTGGCTGCATTTGATGAGCACAGAGTCTGCATCTTATTGACATAGAGTCTGCATATGATAGGCACAGTGGCTGCATATGATGGGGCACAGTTGGCTGCATATTATGGGCACAGTTGGCTGCATATTATGGGCACAGTTGGCTGCATATTATGGGCACAGTTGGCTGCATATGATGGGCACAGTTGGCTGTATATGATGGGCACAATTGGCTGCATATGATGGGCACAGTGGCTGCATATAAACGGCACAGTGGCTGCATATGATGGGCACAGTGGCTGCATATGATGGGCACAGTGCCTGCAATTGATGGCACAGTGAGGCTGCAATTGATGTTTTTGTTTCAGTATTTTTCAGAATTTTTCAGTTTGTTTGCGCCTCCCCAAAAATTTTGAGCACCAGCCGCCACTGCATTGAGCTACCCTTTCTTTTCTCTATAATTAATGCAGTTATAGGTGAAAATGTGTCAGTATGGCTTAGAAGTCATAAGGAGGTGGACACCATTGATCACTTGTGTAAGGGCAGGGCAGTCTTTAAAAAAAAAAAAAACAATATATATATTTAAGAAGCTTTATTGATATTTTTATAAAAGTACAAATTCCAGGATCATTGAGGGGTAAAGCTTCAGAATGCTTACCCCTAGGGTGGGCAAAAACCCTTCTAAATCAGAATCAATTTGTTTCTTTCCTGACCTCCTAAAGGCGATTGGATAACTGGATCGTTATTTTTTAATAGAAACTAACTAATTCAGCGCAAGACAGAAAATCAAATCAAATTTCTTAAAGGGTAAATCTTTAGAACTCCTCACCCCAAGTTCATCCAAATGAAGGAAAAACCCTAATAAAGTGGAATCTTATTTGTTCCAGTTAGGGAAAAAATCCTCCCTTAAAGCGGAGTTCCACACAAAAATGGAACTTCCACTTTTCGGAACCCTCCCCCCCTCCGGTGTCACTTTTGGCACCTTTCAGGGGGGAGGGGGGTGCAGATACCTGTCTAAGACAGGTATTTGCACCCACTTCCGGCATAGACTCCCATGGAAGTCTATGCCTCTTCCTGCCCCTCCGCGCTGTCTCCTGGGAAACACACAGCTCCCAGGAGAGAGCGGGGACCAGTTACGATGCGCAGCGCGACTCGCGCATGCGCAGTAGGGAACCGGGAAGTGAATCCGCAACGCTTCACTTCCTGATTCCCTCACCTAGGATGGCGGCAGCAGCTGCCGAGAACCGAGCGGGTTCTCGGCGTCGCCTGCCAACATCGCTGGACCCTGGGACAGGTAAGTGGCCATGTATTAAAATTCAGCAGCTGCAGTATTTGTAGCTGCTGGCTTTTAATATTTTTTTTTTTAGGTTGATGTAGGTGGACCCCCGCTTTAACCCTTAAAGGCTATTGGATAAATCCCTGGATTTTAAAGAGTGAATTTATATAACTTTTAACCCCAAGTAAATCCAAAAGTAAAAAAACCCTAATAAATTGGAAACTCGTTTGTTCCAGCTAGGGAAAAAATCCCTTCCTGGCTCCTAAAGTGAAAGTACACTCTAAAAGGAAAGTTACACTTTTTGTAATCCTCCACGCCCCCAGAGCCAGATTTAGTCTGTCTGATGTGGAGGTGCAGTAAAAAATGCCAGGGGGGGGGGGGCAGAGAATGCAAGGTTAGCAGGGAAGTGTATAGAAGTCAGTAGGGAAGTGTACAGGGTGTCACCAGGGCAGAGGGTAGGGCCAGCAGTTTGTAGTGCAATGTACAGGGGTTATGAGAGCTGTGTACAGGGGTTAGCAGGACAGAGGACAGAGGGCAGCAAGGCAGTGTGCAGGGGATTAGTAGGACAGAGGATGAAGAGTCAGTAGCATAAATCCCCCCCCCTTTAGCACAAATTCCCCCCATTCCCCCCCCCTTCCTAGCACGAATCCCCACAATCCCCCCTTCTAGCTCAAATCCCCCTCTTAGCCCCTTTTTGTGCTGGTAAGAGGTGGGTACTGTCCATGTACAATTCAATGTAAGAGTGAACCCATGTCATCTGCTTTTATGATAGGAGGGGGAGAGCACAGCAAAGCTCGCACCTCCTCCCAGCTCTCTGACTACTTGTATTTCTCCTGTCGGGACTTTCACTTCCTTGTTCACTGTGCCAGGCTACCCCCCCGTTGTCCTGGCCCTGAGTGCTGGGATGGGGAAAGGGGCTCATTGGCCAGGCATTTATTTATTTTTTTGTTGGGGGGGCACGTATTTATAGCAGGTACCCACTTCCTCCCTGATTGCCCTAGGTGATCGGAGTGCAAATTCCAATCCCCCCCGCCTGCAACCTCCTGGGACATAATACAGGTTCCAGGAAGTTGTAGGTCCATTCACAAAGCGCAGTGCAACTGGCACATGCACAGTGGGAAGCTGGCTCTGGGACCCAAAGACTGGCGAAGAACTGGCTCCGGTGAGGACAGTGCTGGATCCCTGGAAAAGGTAAGTGTCCTTTTAATAAAAGTCAACAGCTACAGTAAAAGTCAAAAGCTACCCTTTTAAAGGCAATCAGATGAATCCCTGGATCATTATTCTTCAAGGGTGAATCTTCATAACATGCAAACTACTGCACAGGAAGTCATTCATTTAATCGCGGTAAAAAAAGCTTAGGGTCCCACCCAAAATCTATACCTGACCCTTATTAAAACATACAGCCAGGCTGGTTAGGAAAGATAGCATTAGCAAACGTGCACCCCCCCTCCTGTATCATACTAGGCCACATGCAAACCCCATCCTTGCAAGGAGGGGGTGTCCCGTGGCAATGTACCTTGTCTCTATGTTGATGGAGACAAGGGCCTTTTCTATACAACCCTGTCCTGGTGCTTGTCGGGGGTTTTCTGAGGAATTTTAAAATCTGGAAGCTCACTTTAAAATCAGGGAGCCCCCAGATACAATCCCCCCCCCGAATAGGTAAGGCTTAGTTGACATGGCGTACATAACTTTACATCCATGGAGGGCTGTGTTTAACACACAATGTAAAAGTGTCATCTGCTTTTATGGCAGGAGGAGTAGAGCACAGAAAGGCTCGCACCTCCTCCCAGCTCTCTTCCACTTGCATTTCTCGTGTCGGGACTTTCACTTCCTTGTTCACTGCGCCAGGCTACCCCCCCTCTTGTCCTGGCCCTATTTTTGTCAGGTACCCACTTCCTCTGACTGCCCTAGGTGATCGGAGTGGAAATTTCCTACACCCCCTCCCCGCATGCAACCTCCTGGGACATGATACAGATTCCAGGAAGTTGCAGGTCCATTTACAAAGAGCAGTGCAACTGGCGCATGCACAGTGGGAAGCTGGCTCTGGGACCCAAAGACGGGCGAAGAACTGGCTCCGGTTAGGACAGTGCTGGATCCCTGGAAAAGGTAAGTGTCCTTTTAATAAAAGTCAACAGCTACAGTATTTGTAGCTGCTGACTTTTTCTTACCAGCTGGAAAACCTTTCTGAAGGAAATCAGATGAATCCCTGGATCATTATTCTTCAAGGGTGAATCTTCATAAAATGCTAACTATTTGCATAGGAAGTCATTCATTTAATCACCAAAACCCGCCAAACATCCTGGAAATTTAGGTGTTCGCCAAATGGGCAAATTTGTCCGTTCGCCCAACTCTACCAGTGGGGAGGAAATGGGGGGGCTGATTTTTTTCTTGAGCGCTTTTTTGTGCACTTCGACTGGCATTTTCGGCAAGCATATGTGACTACTCGTTATCCTTGCCCTGCTTCATAATTTATGTAATATGGATGTCTATTTCGTGCCAGTCAGTATTATGATGCTGGACAGTTAATCGCGGTAAAAAGCTTAGGGTCCCACCCAAGATCCATATCCCAAAAATCTGGACGCTCACTTTAATATCAGGGAGCCCCCAGATACAAGCCCCCCCCTCGAATGAGTAAGGCCTAGTTGACATGGCGTAGATAACTGCACATCCATGGAGGGCTGTGTTTAACACACAATGTAAGAGTGATCTCATGTCATCTGCTTTTATGACAGGAGGGGGAGAGCACAGCAAAGCTCGCACCTCCTCCCAGCTCTCTGCCACTTGCATTTCTCCTGTCGGGACTTTCACTTCCTTGTTCACTGTGCCAGGCTACACCCTCCCCCTCCTTGTCCTGGCCCTGAGTGCTGGGTTGGGGAAAGGAGCTCATCGTCCAGGCATTTTTTTGGGGGGGCACATATTTTTGGCAGGTACCCACTTCCTCTCTGACTGCCCTAGGTGGTCGGAGTGGAAATTTCCTACACCCCCCCCCTCCCCCCGCCTGCATCCTCCTGCGACATGATGCAGGTTCCAGGAAGTTGGAGGTCCATTTACAAAGCGCAGTGCAACTGGCGCATGCACAGTGGGTAGCTGGCACTGGGATCCAAAGACGGGCGAAGAACTGGCTCCGGTGAGGACAGTGCTGGATCCCTGGAAAAGGTAAGTGTCCTTTAAAAAAAAAAAGTCAACAGCTACAGTAAAAGTCAAAAGCTACCCTTTTAAAGGCAATCAGATGAATCCCTGGATCATTATTCTTCAAGGGTGAATCGTCATAACATGCAAACTATTTGCACAGGAAGTCATTCATTTAATCGCGGTAAAAAAAGCTTAGGGTCCCACCCAAAATCCATACCTGACCCTTATTAAAACATGCAGCCAGGCTGGTTAGGAAAGATAGAAACAGTAAACGTGCACCCCCCCTTCCTCCTGTATCATACTAGGCCACATGCAAACCCCATCCTTGCAAGGGGGGAGTCCCCTGGCAATGTACCTTGTCTCTATGTTAATGGAGACAAGGGCCTTTTCTCCACAACCCTGTCCTGGTACTTGTGGGGGTCTTCTGCGGAATTTTAAAATCTGGAAGCTCACTTTAAAATCAGGGAGCCCCCAGATACAAGCCCCCCCCCTCGAATGAGTAAGACCTAGTTGACATGGCGTACATAACTGTACATCCATGGAAGGCTTTAATACACAATGTAAGAGTGATCTCATGTCATCTGCTTTTATGACATTAAATTCTCCTGTCGGGACTTTCACTTCCTTGTTCACTGCGCCAAGCTACCCCCCTTGTCCTGGCCCTGAGTGCTGGGATGTGCTAAGGAGCCGGCCAGGCATTCTTTTTTTTTTTTTGTGGGGGGGCACCTATTTTTGACAGGTACCCACTTCCTCTCTGACCGCCCTAGGTGATCTGAGTGGAAATTTCCTACACCCCTCCACCTACAACCTCCTGGGACATGATACAGGTTCCAGGAAGTTGCATGTCCATTTACAAAGCGCAGTGCAACTGGCTCATGCACAGTGGGAAGCTGGCTCTGGGATACAAAGACGGGCAAAGAACTGGCTCCGGTGAAGACAGTGATGGATCCCTGGAAATTTAAGTGTCCTTTTAATAAAGGTCAACAGCTACAGTGTTTGTAGCTGCTGACTTCTTCTTACCAGCTGGAGAACCTTTTTAAAGGCAATCAGATGAATCCCTGGATCATTATTCTTCAAGGGTAAATCTTCATAACATGCAAACTATTTGCATAGGAAGTCATTCATTTAATCGCCAACACCAGCCAATCGCCCTGGGAATTCAGGTGTTTGCCAAATAGGCAAATTTGGCCATTCGCCCAACTCTACCAGTGGGGAGGGAATGGGGGGGTGGCTGATTTTTTTCTTTAGCGCTTTTTTGTTTACCTTGACTGGCATTTTCGGCCAGCATATGTGACTACTGTTTATCCTTGCCCTGCTTCATAGTTTATGTAATATGAATGTCTATTTTGTGCCAGTTAGTATTATGATGCTGGACAGTTAAGTCATTTTTTAAATTATGTGCCTATGTGGGGGCTTATGACATTATTGTGACATCAGGGGGTGGGTCTGAGCCAATTCTGTGCACACTGATTTGTAGACGGTTCTTCAAATAGTTTGCCTTCTGCATTGCACTTTGTCACATGCCTGATGGGGTATAAAGGGGTCCTGCATGGCTCTAAAATGTTGCTTTCGAAGTCATGATGTGATCGCTGAATAAAGCTTTGGACCAATTCTGGATTTCCGTGGAGTGCTGGTGACATGCGGTCTTTCTGACCGTCTTCGGTTTCCAGTGGTCACTACAGCACCATTCTACATTCACAGCCATTTTGCAGGAATGTGTGCGCTGGTAATAGTCAGTTTCTATTCTGTTTGTGGCACACAGAGCTTCCTTGGGAGTGAACATACACAAGTTCCCCCATAGCAAGCAGTCTATTAGACTCTAGATCTCTCTTCTGTTCTTAAAGCATCTGGCTACAACAAGATCGGTGTGAGAAGATGCTTTCCCAATTTAAAAATGGCGCTGTTTATATCCGGAAAAACCAAAGTGATGAAATGCTCGTAGCTTCCGGTATCTTAGGCCATAGAGATGATTGGAGTCATTCTGGTCTCCAATCAGCTCTATGGTCTGCTGGCGGAACTACTGGCTGCATTCTCGGGTACCCCGGTGGGACAGGAGAGCCCGAGAAAACCATTAGCAGTCTAGCGGCTAATTAACCGATAGGGTTGCTTTTGCATGAAAAAAAAACAATACCAAGATGCCTAAACCTGCAGGCATCATTCTGGTATAACCACTCAAAGTCCAGCAACATACCAGTACGTTCCCGGTCCTTGGGCATATATTGTAATGTTCTTTTTTTTCATGCAGCCTGTGGTGTGCATGAAAAAAGAGAACCTAACAGATTCCTCCATTCACATTGATCGATGTGAAATTGAAAAGTGCGTGGTATACCCACCATTAGAATACCGCCCTGCATCCACCCACTTCTAATGATGGGCATGCATGCACTGTTCTTTTTTTTCATTCAGCCTATGGGCTGAGCGAAAAAAAAGAACCTAACAGATTCCTCCATTCACATCGATCGAATAAGACTGGCGAAGAACTGGCTCCGGTGAGGAAAGTGCTGGATCCCTGGAAAAGGTAAGTGTCTATTTGTAGCTGCTGACCTTTTCTTACCAGCTGGAGAACCTTTTTAAAGTCAATCAGACAAATCCCTGGATCATTATTCTTCAAGGGTGAATCTTCATAACATGCAAACTATTTGCACAGGAGTCATTCATTTAATCGCGGTAAAAAAAGCTCGAATGAGTAAGGCCTAGTTGACATGGCGTACATAACTGTACATCCACGGAGGGCTGTGTTTAACACACAATGTAAAAGTGATCTCATGTCATCTGCTTTTATGACAGGAGGGGGAGAGCACAGCAAAGCTCGCACCTCCTCCCAGCTCTCTGCCACTTGCATTTCTCCTGTCAGGCATTCACTTCCTTGTTCACTGCGCCAGGCTCCCCCACCCCCCCCGTCCTCACCCTGAGTGCTGGGATGGGGAAAGGAGCTCATCGGCCAGGCATTTATTTTTTGGGGGGGCACCTATTTTTGGCAGGTACCCACTTCCTCTTCGACCGCCCTAGGTAATCGGAGTGGAAATTTAGTACACCCCCCGCCTACAACCTCCTGGAAGCTGCAGGTCCATTTACAAAGTCCATTTACAAATTGTCCACGTGTAAAAGGTATCCCTTTTGGAATAATGGTGACCCTAAGTCCCAAACAATCTTGTCGCTGCTCCCTATGTAGCCTGGGCAGTCGGGGGCTCCACACTACATTTATAGCATGTTGCCCTGTCACAGAGCTTGTACATTTTGACCCCATATCTGGCACACTTGCTGGGGAGAAACTGTTTGAAAACAAGGAAACAAGGCAGCCAGAAAACTTAACCAGGGACTCATCTATGCAGACATCTTGTTCGAAGATATACAAGGCTGCAAATTTTTGGTTGAAGTGGTTTACGAGGGGCCGAATTTTGTGAAGCAGATCATATCCAGGGTCACCGCAAGATTTGCTCATATCTAGTCCTGGCCATGGCAGCAGAGAACACGGGCATATGGTGAATTGGGTCAATGGACCAAAATGACCGCAACTCTTTTTAGTAATGCCCATAATAAGGGATAGACCCAGAAAGGTTCTAAATTCACAAACAGTGATAGTGATAGGTTTCCATGCAAATTGTCTGGCAAGGGTCAAATTTGGGTTTGTGGCGATAAATTGATTAACATATAAATTGCTTTGGTCCACAATAGATCTGTACAGCTCTTCCGTGAAAAACAGCTCATAAAAACCAAGGACAGTTAAATTTGCTGTTTCCACCTGCAATCCGGTTGGCCAGTGAATAAGGGAAGTACGGATGCTGCAGAAGTGGTGGGCTGCCAATCAGCATTTGCAAGCGCATCAGGAAGGGCACTATGGGCTTTACGGGGCTCTGTTTAAATTCTTGGTGGCTGCGGGACACTACTTGTGCTAGCCACCGCACCAGCTTGAACTGCACTTATGGGACTCACCGCGTCACCAAGTGTTACTGCAGTGCTGGTTTGTCTACGACCAGGATGTACTAGGCCACTGGTGCTTGCCAGTTCACCAGAAGGTAGAGTGGCACTAGTTCTCTCTCCTCCCTCTGTCTCCCCCTTCTCTCTATCCCCCTCTCTCTCTCCCTCCTCTCTCCATTCCCCCTCTCTCTCCCTCCCCCTTCTCTCTATCCCCCGCTCTCTTCCTTCTCTCTCTCCCTCCCCCTTTCTCTCCCTCCCCTCTCTCTCGCTCCCCCCTTTCTCCCTCCCCTATCCCTCTCTCTCCCCCTCTCTCTCCCTCTTTCCCTCTCTTCCTCCCCCTCTCCCCCCTTTCTCTATCTCCCTCCCCTCTCTCTCTCCTCCTTCTCTCCATCCCCCCTCTCTTTTCCTTCTCTCTCTCCCTCCCCCTTTCTCTCCCTCCCCTCTCTCTCCCTTCCCCCTTTCTCGCTCCCCTATCCCTCTCTCCCCCCCCTCTCTCTCCCTCTTTCCCTCTCTTCCTCCCCCCTCTCCCCTTTTCTCTATCTCCCTCCCCCTCTCTCTCCTACTTCTCTCTATCCCCCTCTCTCTCTCCCTCCCCCCTCTCCCCCCTTTCTCTATCTCCCTCCCCCCCACCGAGACTGTCATCTTGCCTTGCTTTTTGGTTTATTCACACCTGTCCTAGTACTAACTAATGCTGCTCTGTTGTTGTAGCGAGGTTTGGTAGACTCTTTCTTTGTCTCTTGATGTTGGAAAGTAGGGTTGGAGACAGAGTCGTTCTTCCAGTCTTGGTACTAACTGATGCTGCTCTGGTGATATGTACAGCCCTTCCATGAAAAACAGCTCATAAAAACCAAGGACAGTTAAATTTGCTGTTTCCACCTGCATTCCGAGTTGGCCAGTGAATAAGGGAAGTACGGGCGCTACAGAAGTGGTGGGACGCCAATCAGGATTTGCGCATCAGGAAGGGCAATATGGGCTCTGTGGGTCTCGGTTTAAATTCTTGGTGGCTGCGGGACACTACTTGTGCTAGCCACCGCACCAGCTTGAACTGCACTTATGGGACTCTTCATGTCACCAAGTGTTACCGCAGTGCTGGTTTGTCTATGACCAGGATGTACTAGGCCGCTGGTGCTCGCCAGTTCACCAGAAGGTAGAGTGGCACTAGTTCTCTCTCCTCCCTCTCCCCCTTCTCCCTATCCCCCTCTCTCTCTCCATACCCCCTCTCTCTCCCTCCCCCTTCTCTCTATCCCCGCTCTCTTCCTTCTCTCTCTCCCTCCCCCTCTCTCTCCCACCCCTCTCTCTCGCTCCCCCCCTTTCTCCCTCCCCTATTCCTCTCTCTCCCCCTCTCTCTCCCTCTTTCCCTCTCTTCTTCCCCCTCTCCCCCCTTTCTCTATCTCTCTCCCCTCTCTCTCTCTCCCTCCCCCTTTCCCCCCCATCTCTCCATCCCCCCTCTCTTTTCCTTATCTCTCTCCCTCCCCCTCTCTCTCCCTCCCCTCTCTCTCCCTTCCCCCTTTCTCCCTCCCCTATCCCTCTCCCCCCCTCTCTCTCCCTCTTTCCCTCTCTTCCTCCCCCCTCTCCCCCCTTTCTCTATCTCCCTCCCCCCTCTCTCTCCTCCTTCTCTCTATCCCCCTCTCTCTCCCTCTGCCCTCTCCCCCCTTTCTCTATCTCTCTCCCCTCTCTCTCTCCCTCCCCCTCCCCCCCATCTCTCCATCCCCCCTCTCTTTTCCTTATCTCTCTCCCTCCCCCTTTCTCTCTCCCTCCTCTCTCTCTCCATCCCCCCTCTCTCTCCCTCCCCCTTCTCTCTATCCCCGCTCTCTTCCTTCTCTCTCTCCCTCCCCCTCTCTCTCCCACCCCTCTCTCTCGCTCCCCCCTTTCTCCCTCCCCTATTCCTCTCTCTCCCTCTTTCCCTCTCTTCTTCCCCCTCTCCCCCCTTTCTCTATCTCTCTCCCCTCTCTCTCTCCCTCCCCCTTTCCCCCCATCTCTCCATCCCCCCTCTCTTTTCCTTATCTCTCTCCCTCCCCCTCTCTCTCCCTCCCCTCTCTCTCCCTTCCCCCTTTCTCCCTCCCCTATCCCTCTCCCCCCCTCTCTCTCCCTCTTTCCCTCTCTTCCTCCTCCCTTCCCTCTATCCCCCTCTCCCCCATTCTCTCTATCCCCCTCTCTCTCTCCCCCTTCTCTCTATCTTCCTCTCTCTCTCTCTCCCTTCTCTCTCTCTGCCTCCCCTCTCTCCCCTTTCTCTCCCTCCCCCCTCTGTTCCTCCCCCTCTCTCTCTCACTCCCCCTATCTCTCTCCTCCTCTCCCTGCCCTAACTGATGCTGCTCTGGTGTTGTAGCAAGGTTTGGTAGACTCTTTCTTTGTCTCTTGATGTTGGAAAGTAGGGTTGGAGTCTTTTTTCCCCTATTTGGCAGAGCGTTCCATGGGGCTATGGTCTTGCCTTGCTTTCCGTCTATTCACACCAGTCCTGGTACTAATTATTGTTGCTCTGGTGTTGGAGCGAGGTTTAGTAGACTCTTCATTTGTCTCTTGATGTTGGAAAGTAGAGTTGAAAACAGGGTCCTTCTTCCTCTGTTTGGCAGAGCGTTCCATGGGACTATCATCTTTCCTTGCTTTTCGTTTATTTACACCAGTCCTGGTACTAACTGATGCTGCTCTGGTGTTGGAGTGAGGTTTGGTAGACTTTTCCTTTGTCTCTTGATGTTGGAAAGTAGAGTTGGAGACAGAGTCCTTCTTCCTCTCTTTGGCAGCGCGTTCCATGGGACTATCATCTTTCCTTGTTTTTCGTTTATTTACACCAGTCCTGTTACTAACTGATGCTGCTCTGGTGTTGTAGTGAGGTTTGGTAGACTCTTCATTTGTTTCTTGATGTTGAAAAGTAGAATTGGAGACAGAGTCCTTCTTCCTCTGTTTGGCAGAGCGTTCCATGGGACTATCATCTTTCCTTGCTTTTCGTTTATTTACACCAGTCCTGGTACTAACTGATGCTGCTCTGGTGTTGGAGCGAGGTTTGGTAGACTTTTCCTTTGTCTCTTGATGTTGGAAAGTAGAGTTGGAGACAGAGTCCTTCTTCCTCTGTTTGGCAGCGCGTTCCATGGGACTATCATCTTTCCTTGTTTTTCGTTTATTTACACCAGTCCTGTTACTAACTGATGCTGCTCTGGTGTTGTAGTGAGGTTTGGTAGACTCTTCATTTGTTTCTTGATGTTGGAAAGTAGAATTGGAGACAGAGTCCTTCTTCCTCTGTTTGGCAGAGCGTTCCATGGGACTATCATCTTTCCTTGCTTTTCGTTTATTTACACCAGTCCTGGTAGTAACTGATGCTGCTCTGGTGTTGGAGCGAGGTTTGGTAGACTTTTCCTTTGTCTCTTGATGTTGCAAAGTAGAGTTGGAGGCAGAGTCCTTCTTCCTCTGTTTGGCAGCGCATTCCATGGGACTATCATCTTTCCTTGTTTTTCGTTTATTTACACCAGTCTTGTTACTAACTGATGCTGCTCTGGTGTTGTGGTGAGGTTTGGTAGACTCTTCATTTGTTTCTTGATGTTGAAAAGTAGAATTGGAGACAGAGTCCTTCTTCCTCTGTTTGGCAGAGCGTTCCATGGGACTATCATCTTTCCTTGCTTTTCGTTTATTTACACCAGTCCTGGTACTAACTGATGCTGCTCTGGTGTTGGAGCGAGGTTTGGTAGACTCTTCATTTGTCTCTTGATGTTGGAAAGTAGAGTTGGAGACAGAGTCCTTCTTCATCTGTTTGGCAGAGCGTTCCGTGGAACTATCATCTTTTCTTGCTTTTCGTTTATTTACACCAGTCCTGGTGCTAACTGATGCTGCTCTGGTGTTGGAGCGAGGTTTGGTAGACTCTTCCTTTGTCTCTTGATGTTGCAAAGTGGAATTGGAGACAGAGTCTTTCCTCCTCTTTTTAACAGGGCATTCCATGGGACTGTCATCTTGCCTTGCTTTCCGTTTATTCACACCAGTCGTGGTGCTAACTGATGCTGCTCTGGTATTGGAGCAAGGTTTTTGTGTTCCGTCTTCACTTACAGATGTCACATTCTGAAAAGAAAGAAAAAATAAATTAAAATGCACCTATGCATCAGCTGAAGGCTATATCCACAGAAATCTAATTTTTTTATAATTCAAAATTCTATTATTTTTTTATGCTGCAAAACAGCACTCATATTTGACTATGAACCACAGCTTGCTAACCCATGTAGGTGTATTCAGCAATACTGTAGATGATTTGACTAATGCTGCGTACACACGAGCGGACTTTTCGACCGGACTGGTCCGACGGTGTATCCGACGGACTTTCGGCGGACTTCTGACGGACTTTCCGAACAAACGGACTTGCCTACACACGATCACACCAAAGTCCGACGGATTCATACGTGATGACATACAACCGGACTAAAATAAGGAAGTTGATAGCCAGTAGCCAATAGCTGCCCTAGCGTCGGTTTTCGTCCATCGGACTAGCATACAGATGAGCGAACTTTTCGACCGGACTCGAGTCCGTCGGAAAGATTTGAAACATGTTCCAAATCTAATGTCCGTCAGATTTTCGACCGAAAAAGTCCTCTGCAGGTCCGATGAAGCCCACACATGGTCGAATTGTCCGCCCGACTCGGTCCGTCGGACCAGTCTGGTCAAAAAGTCTGCTCGTGTGTTCGCGGCATACGTGTGTTATTGACAATCTTTTTTTATTGGTCATATTTAAAATCTCTGGGGTACGTTTTTCATCATAGAATACATCAGTCACTAAACTAACTGATTTAATGTGCTGCAAATGGTCCTGTTCCACCACTAAAATTAAAGTGGTAGTAAACGCCACTTTTTAACTTGTACCTACAGGTAAGGCTATAGGCTTACCTGTACGTACAGTGAATATCTCCTAAACCTGCACAGTTGAGATTTTCATACTGCCTGCAGCCGGTGACATCACCGGCACATGCGCTCTGAAGGTCTGGCACACCGGGCCGGACCTTCAGAGCTCCATGCCATAGCTGAGGGTGGACCAAGGGAAGATGGAAGCCCTGACAGCGCGATGCATACTAGCACATTATGACATTGTCTTGCAGGGGAAGGTATTTTTTTCAAAGTGCGGTTTACTACCGCTTTAAGTTTGAAGGCAAATATTTAACAAAAGGGTTGAAAGGGTTATAAAAGTTTATTGTTGTATGTGACCCAAAAGCATGCTTCAGCATTTCCATAACCACTATGTACTGGATTCTACACAGGGAAATATTGAAAATTCACAGGGACACAATTATTTGGTGCACAACCCTCTTAGTTGAGCTTCACTGATATATCGGTGATAAAAATGTATAAAATTAATAGAAATTGATTTATCAGTGATGCCAGTATAAGCAAGAACCTGCTATCATTCCTTTTGGAGATATGATAAGGTTTATACAATATTGTGATGACAATTCCTTACCTTCTTCTGTGGTCTCAAAGTTGTCTGATCAGATGAGTTGGCGGTCTGGGAGCAACTGGTCTGTTGCTTTTTGCGCTGCTCAGTAGCATACCTCATGTAAAAGAGCAAATAGGCATCCTCCTGATTTAGGACCGTATTAACGTCGCATAGGGTTACCTGTTCATCATTCATCAGGTACCATTGATCATCTCTGGCCTGAAAAAAAGATAATAAACTTGATTAGCAAGCACATTAAAAGGCAATACATCTGCACAACATCGATTAATCAACGTATTTACTATGTTGGGGTGAATTTGGGGTAAATTTGTCCACAAGTATTCTACACAAACATATTTGTGAGAATGATAATATGAAAATGATTTGATTGAGAAAATTGATCCATTTACCCTTGTGGGGTCGGGGAGTGTTTCTGTTTCTTGTGTGGTTGGATCAATCACAATTGCCCAAAGGATTTATGTTACTAAAACTAGAGTTCTGAGAATTAAAATGTCACAAGTCTTTTTTCAGGCGAGTTAAATTTTTGTAACTGTAAATGTAATTTTTAGTGCCTTAAAAATCAAATATTTAAAATTATGTAAGAGGGATGTTTTAGTATTGTTGGTTGGATATAAAAAGCTGCACATTTCTAGGGTAAAAATTGAAATGGTGGAACTGTTCTTGAAGTCCTAGGTGAGTTAGTAGATATGGCACAAACTTCTACATCGGCTGGTTTTGATGATGTGATTGAATAGTACTCCAATTTGTCTGCCATATATTCCTACCCTTTGGCCAACAGCTGTATATACATAGGAAGCTATTAAATATGATATCTGATATATTCACAAAAGCTTAAAAATGTTTCCATATTATAGTTAATCCTTACCTTAACATAGGCATAGTAGTGTCCACTTTGACAACTGTTGCCCCTGTGAACTAGCACACCATATAAATTGTAGTTGATGTCCTCCTCACTTGAGGTGTACTGGCTGATGTTAAGAATCGCCGGGTAGTTTATTTTCTGGAAAAAGAACAAAGCATTAGTCAACGTGATTAGAAAAAAAATTATGAAAACTTCCAAATTTAACACAACAGGTACGAGTGAAAGTCTATAATTCACTCTAGGCTTACCTTTGTCAGTTTTGATCCAGTGAACGGATCGAATCTCTTCAGGCTCAGCGGTAATATGTTCGGAACCTCATGGATCACGCTCCTCATTTTGGCTGTCACCAACTGGTTACACCTAAGAAAGCAAGAATTGTACATGAGACTATAGCTACAAACCTTAATACATTAGAACTTAAAACTAAAGATAACAATCCTCAGGGCTCATTTACACCTTGTGTGCTGGACTGCATTGCTCAACACAGTCCCAGTGGAAAGACAGAACAAATAGCATTGTTTCCAATGATATAATTTCACATAACACCCTGTGTTAGAGAGTGCTGGTGCATGTACATTTACATTGTGTTACAGCATGTTGCAGTGCAGCACAATACACAGCAATTCCCAATAAAAAAAAAGTGACCTAATGAACTCAAGCTTGAAAAAAACACACATTTTTTTTAATTCGCATTCAGTTAAATTGAATTTGCATGTGAATGCGTTCTTATTGAAAAAAATACAAACAATATTTTCTTGAATGCCCTAAAAAAGTAAAAAAATCCCCAAAACCTTTTAATGAACAACTTTTTTTTTTTTTTTAGTTTTGGATAGAGCTGGGAACCCATCATAAATGGCGTGGACACTTTCTTCAAGCCTGTTGCAGGATGATGTATATCAGAACTGCATCCTCCTTACTAAATAAGCAGCCCCTGCCAAGTTCCCGTTGTGACAGTTGGCTGGGGATCTTCTCCATGCACCCGCTATCACAATTTAAAAAAAAAACACTGCATCCATCTGCCACAGGAGAACTGCAACTACCATGAGTCTGACGGCTTGTAGTTCTCAATGTATTACAAGGGCGCTGATGAGCGCTCCAGGTAGTTAATTGAATCTTCCTATCATTCAGTAACTGCAGGATGTCTGAGATTGCACCCGCAATCAAAAAAGATGTGCATTTATTTAATTTTTATTTTTTAAAAGGTGAACTTATCCTTTAACCAAATATCTTCTACAGATCTATAGAATGTATATGACTGAATAACCAGAAAAAAAGACTTACTGTCTGCATCTGTATGCGTTGTCTCCCTCCAGTGTTACAACTTTCACGAAATCCTTTAAAGCTTCTGTAACAGTATTTGAAGACTGAAAAAAAAAGAAGAAAAAATATCCATTGGTACAATAGGCGATATCAATACATAAATATAGTTTCCAATGAGCAGAGGTCATTTGTACTGAAGATGCATATCAAAAATGTAAATGTATGCTGATTGTTATGCTGTGTCCGATTACAGTTTTTTATTTTATTTAAACTTACAGAAGGGTTTAAAAAAAACTTGGTGATGAAATAAGTCAATGTAACTTTTTAGTTGGTCTCTATTTTACATTATACCACAGGACCAAAATCTAGTAAGAGTTCTTGTAAAGTGCCAATTTACCCAAAATATGTTTCACAGTTTCAGGTGGAGCATGCTGGGGTTCACACAGCTTGTACTGTATATAGTTAGTGAGAAACCTATCTTTTTATAAAATTCCCTGGGTTGAGTAATGGAACCATTTCATTTTCTACTGAAAATGTAATGATTGTCTATAATCTGACTGTGTGTTTAATATATATAGAAAATAAAATAAAAACAGCCTTAAAAAGGGACAGGTAATCCCAGTGTGAGAGCAATTGTTAAATTCCATAGTGGTTTACCAAATGCTGCATTTGTCTGGTTTACATTCATCCTATTCTAAATATGGTGAATGTCACTATGGAATGTTGGAAGAATGCTGCACTATTTGAGTGAATGTCAGGAAAGTATTCACTTTGCAATAGAAAAAAAAATAGAAAAAAATATATGAATAGACTACTCTCACAGGTGTGCCCTATAATGATAGTTTGACCTCTAATGTATAGGAAAAACTGAAAATGCTAAATTATAACCAAAGTTGAAGTCTAATATTTACATTAATGTCCAGCGCGATGTCATTGAATTCCTCATATCTGTCAGATGTGTACTGACAATTCTGGCAAACCACTGCAAAAGAAACAAAAAAAGAAAAGTTTAATTAGCATTGGTAATATATTTGAACAAAGAATAGAAAATGTTTAGAGCATCTCTCAAATAAAGAAATGCAATAAGATATGGTAATATGTCAACTTACGTTGTGTTCTCAGGGAGCCTGCAAATAGGATGTCCATCAGATTGGAAGTTTTTCTTGGGTCGGAGCTAAAAGACAAAAATAAAAATCAATGAAACTCTGTAACTCCTTTTACACACTAGTCTTAGTCAAAATACACAGAACTGAACTTAGCGGGTATTATTTTGAAGTGTGAATGAGATCCTGTTTAGGTCTGGACCTGTAAATTGGCTTTTCAAAAGGTAAAAAAAAAAATCTTCCTTAAGCCCAGGTTCACACTGAGCTGTGGGAATGAAGTTGTGCGGGTTCAGCTGAACTCGCATGATTTCACTCCCCGCATGTCAATCCTGATTTCGGACGCGATTTCACAGACATCTGTGCGGGTTTCTGCACAGATGTCAATGGAAATCGCACCCCGAAATCGCAAAAAGTAGTACAGAAACTATTTTTTTTATATCAGTGCGGCGCCGCAAATGCAGCGTCGCAGTGATTAGGACGGTGCAATTTCCGCCGATTTGACATGCAATTTGACATGTCAAATCGCATGTCAAAATGCACCAATGTGAACCAGAGCTTAAAGCGAACTTCCGCTCATCTGATTCCCCCCCCTCTGGTGCCACAATTGGCACCTTTCAGGGGGGAGGGGGTGCAGATACCTGTATTAGACAGGTATCTACACCCACTTCTGGGAATAGACTCCCGTGGGAGTCACGCTCCCTCCTGCACCCCCCCCCCCCCCCCCGCTGTCTCCTGGGAAACACACAGGTCACAGGAGATAGCGGGGACCACTTAGGACGTGCAGTGCGACTCGCGCATGCGCAGTAGGGAACCGGGAAGTGAAGCCGCAACGCTTCACTTCCTTATTCCCTCACCAAGAATGCCGGCGGCGATTGCTCGGCTTCGGCTGCCGACATCGCTGGACTCCTGGACAGGTAAGTGTCCGTTTATTAAAAGTCAGCAGCTGCAGTATTTGTAGCTGCTGGCTTTTAATAATTTTTTTTCAGGTGGACTCCCTCTTTTAAAGCCCAAATGGTGACAGAAGCCTAAAGGCGGCCACCCCCTCTACAGTTATACAAAATTGTGTGTAACACAATGATGTGTAACTGAGATAAAGTCAGAGTTTGTCAGAGTCTGTGATCTTTTACAGAGTTAAGCCAGCCATAGATGGATCGAATCTCTGCCAGTTCAGCAGGGACCGGCTGAGATTCTATTCATCTTAGGGCAGGCTGATTGTACCCAAGTTGTTCCATCGATCAACTTGGACACAACAAGCATGTTGGATTTTTGCTAGTGGCTATTAATGTGTTCTTCCAGCATGGATGGCTCCCCACGCCCCTTCTCACCGCCCCCCCCCGCCCCCCCACCAGGAGAACACAATAGCTCCATCGGAAGGATTCCCCCATCGACACTAACTGTGCTAA
The DNA here is from genome assembly GCF_042186555.1 of Aquarana catesbeiana. Classification (NCBI taxonomy): domain Eukaryota; kingdom Metazoa; phylum Chordata; class Amphibia; order Anura; family Ranidae; genus Aquarana; species Aquarana catesbeiana. The sequence goes on along the minus strand of NC_133324.1, from coordinate 297,428,202 downwards.
TGGGGGAATCTTGCAATTTTCTTTCCTGCAACTCGTGGTTGCAGGAAAGAAAATCGCATAATCTATGGCCTGCCTAAATGCTTGTATTATCAGTATACATGTGCAGCTGAGAAAGAAGATTCTTTTGTTCATTATGTAGTTTTCTTATGTTCAAGCACCCTCCAGTTAGCATTATAACTGAGCTTTAAAGTAATTGATTCTTACCTTAACCCAAATGGATTTTCATCGATGCAGGAATTCTTCATTTTATTAATAACATAAAGCAGAAATTCTTGAGCATCTTGTTGTTGGCCGAGTTCAAAATGCTCTGCAATATCTGAAAGGAAAAAAGAACAGTGAACATACAATATAAATATTAAGACCACATTATACAAATACTAATATACTAAGAGATGAGTTGAAGGGAATAGGTAAAGAGAATCTGTCACATGGACTATTCAGGTTAACAGGCTCATTTAAAAGCTTACTCTCCCCCACACACTTCTGGTGTGATCAGCCGATTACCGGGCCTGTCATGTGCAAGAGAAGGAGTAGGTTGCCTGTATAAGCTCCAACACTGTCTGGTGAAAAGTTTACAGGGACTAGGCCCACCAGTCCAATGGAGTGGAAGAGGAACCTGGAGAGGGGATGTTACTTTTTCATTGTAAATATCTGTTGTACTTGTGCAATGCATTAGTGCATGTGCAATAAAACTAGTTGTGTCAAGCACGTGCGTTGTGTTAAAGCACCCTATTCATTTTGAAAGCACCAGAGAGGACAAGGAAAACTGAGTATGCAGAATTTTTAACTGTGACACACCACAACGCATAGAAGAGTGTCATGTTTTGCAGTTGCGGCTGGTGCTCAATATTTGGGGGGGGGGGGAGCGGCAAAAAACCCCGCCCTCCTCACTCGCACTAATGCCACCCCCCCCACGCGGGAGATGGACGACTGCGATCAGTGTCCCCCTCCCCCCCTGCAGGAGACAGAGGACGGCGATCACTGGACTTACCTTAGGAGGCCAATGCTTCTTCTCGCTCCAGCTTGCCGAGGGAAGAGCTGGAGCCGTTGCTTCTCCTCCCGGCCGAACGGGAAGTGGGTCCTAAGAGCCAATTGGCCAGGAGTCCTAACACTCCCTGGCCAATCGGGTCTCAGGACCCGCTTCCTGATTGACTGGGAGGAGAAGCAGGAAGACATTAGCGAATATTAATTTGCCAATGTTACACAACTGGGTGGGCTCAGGGTGCAGTGCTCTGCGCCCCCAACCCACCCTTTTTTTAAGCCAATTAGTGCCTCAGGCTCTAATCATGTGCTTAAAAAAATAAATAAATATTAAAATCCTTGAGTCCGGCGCCCTACATATAGATTAGGGGCCGGGCGCATGGATTGGGAGGGGCGGTGCCCCTGCGCCCCTAATGGAGCGGTCGCCATTGATGTACTGTAATGCAACACATGTGTATCAGAGCTGCATAGCCTTATTGCGTCGGGGTGCCCTCCAAAATGAATGACACTGCAGAGTGCTAATGCACATAATGATCGTATGAGCATACAAAGTCTGATTTGGCCCTAAGTTGAAAACAATACGCTTCAAAGAGGAAGCCTAAAGATATGTGTTGGAAGATTGGAATATATTGGAAGGGTCATGTTAGCTCCATCTTCTGTGTCGGTTTGTGATGGCAACCATTAAAAATAGTCTGTACCTTTACAAAACACATGTTGGTAAAATTCTAGAGCAGGGGTGTCAAACTCAATTTCATCATGGGCCACAAATCGTTATGGTTGCCCTCAAATGGCCGGCTGTATCTGAAAAACTATGTATATACTCTTTTACTATTTAGGAGTGCAGAGTTCGGGAGTCCATGTTACGTACAGGGTGGAGAGTTCAGGGGTGCTCTGTGTACAGAATGCAGGGTTTAGGGGTGCGCTATGCACAGTGTGCAACACCAAACCATCCACTTCCCCAAAGTTTTTTGCATCTTTACTCTCTCCTATCTCTCCCTGTGTAGGCAGCATTGCCTTGCAGAGAGATCACGCTCCCTTTCACATTCTAGAGCGCTGTTCCCGCAGTGCCTTTCTGTGAGGGATCTGTTATATCCTGAAGCCACTGAAAGCAAAGCTTTCCCTTTTAAACACAGAAGGCTTCTGTATTTAAAAGTTACAGTGGGAAGCAGGAGCAGAGGGTGAGAGCCGGAGGTGACGGAATAGAGCTCCGTCGCAATCCAACTATAAAACTGGGTGGGAGGGCGGCATGACAAGGCCTGGTGGGCCGGATTCAGCCTGCGGGCTTTGTGTTTGACATATGTGTTCTAGAGGAACTACTGTCTGGAAGGCACATTCCTGCATGTCAATAAATAATATTAAACTTAGCGCTGCTCCTATATTAAACTTATATTAACCAAACTATTAAATAAAGTGCTCATGCAATCAATTCTATACAGACTTGCTTCTGAGGATATGTGTCAACGTCTTACAGATATACAGCAAGTAACTAGAATTTCCGCCAAATCATGAGCCGAGTTCTAATGGTGGTAGTTATAAAGTGTGACACTGAGACATTCATAGTGACATTGTACAGTGAGGAAAGAGTACTTACTTTGCAGCTGATCGATGACTATATCTGGAATCAGAACATTGTCTGAATTACTGAAAGCCATGTTGATGTGAATCTCCATCGTACACATCATGCAGAATGTATCCATATGGCCTAGAATCAAACAGATTTAAAATTCCATTAATGACAGGTAAAAAACACAGAATTGTAGGTATTCAGAAAGTCAGTTTCAGGATCTTTGTGCTCTGGTATTGTCTAAGGCTGGGTTCACACCATTGCGAATTGGATGCAGGAGATTTTGACCGGCTCTCTATATCTCCGCACCGAGTCCGGTGCGATTTGCACAAAAACGCTCTGCATCTTTTGGTCCGTTTCAGGTCCGAATTCATCCCAAAATTCGGGCTGAAACCAGACCTGAAACGGTGAACCAGGACGCACCGGACCTCTGCCGTGAGTCGCATATGTGAACCCAGCCTCAAGCAGATTGCGTGGTCAGATTGCAACCTGTGTGGCCAGCACTACTGAGTGATTCAATACACCAGGTTCTAAACATAACTAAAACATTAGGGGGTACATTTATAAAGCTGTGGTATGATCACACCACTGCTATACTGCTTCTTAAAATAAAACATTGCACATTCATAAAGCACATTGGTGCTCTTTACAAATGTGCTTTGCACTCAACAGACTTTGACAATTTGAAGCCGGTGAAACGCAATAAAATTTAAAGCGGTATTAAACTCTGTTTTGTCACTTTTCCCTAGAGGTAAGATTATAATAAAGCTTATCCTTAGGTGAAATTAATATCTCCTAAACATTCAGCGTTTATGTGATATTTGCATATTTTGCAGCTGGTGACATCACCGGCGTATGGGCACTGCACTCTGAATTGACGGCACTGTGAATGTGCACTCAATTCAGAACGCTGTGCTGCGGCCATGACTCCCATGCACATGCGTGGGAGGGACATCATCATGGCTTGGCCATGCAAACGGCCAGAGCCTGCAAACCCAGAAGAAAGACCAGGTGAAGATATAAGCCCTGTCAGTGGTGAGCGGTTGAAGGTGTTTTTTTTACAGGTAAATCTTTCATAATGTCCTAGTATGTGATGCATGCTAGAACATTATGCCATTAGTTTGCAGGGGGACCGGATTTCATTTTACTACCACTTTATTGAGTGTATTAAATAAAAATAGACAATAGGAGAGCCCGATCAGTGACCTGTCAAAGTCACATGGCCGGCTCTCCCCTCCAATCCCTGAGCTGCAGAGAAAACTTAATGGGGCACTTCCAGCTCTACACTGCGGCTGCCCTCTGAGAACAGACCATAAAATGTGGAGTGCGGTGTGCATAACAAAGCAGAACGGAAAGTATTCCCTCATTAAGTTTAATCTGATTGCACAATCCATGACGGCCTTCTGCTGATCAATCTTTGATTCTCATCATACTATAAGAAAGCATGGACTTCAATGGCAGTTAAAGTGGTTCTAAAGGTTCGAGGTTTTTTTACCTTAATGCATTCTATGCATTAAGGTAAAAAAGCTTCTGGGTGCAGCTCTCCCCCCCCCGTTCCTTATACTTACGTGAGCCCCATCTTGAGCAACAGGTTTCTTGGGTCTCTCTCTCCTCATTGGTTCACACAGCAGTGGGAGCCATTGGCTCCTGCTTCTGTCAATCACAGGCAATAAGCCAATGAGCAGGGAGCGGGGGCAGGGCATAAAGCTATCACCCAAAAGAAGCTTGTGAACTTTTTTTGTGTGACAAGCTTCACACGATTGCCGCATGATTTTATCACACAACAATCATGGAAGAACCACAGTGCGTTTTTAGGTGCCATTAAAATAAATGGCATCTGAAATGCGAATTGTGCGATTTGTCATTTTACCAGAGCATTTTAAAATGGCAGGCAGAATGGCGGCTATTTTGCCCATGATTCAAAATGCTCAAAGTGTGAATGCAGCCTAAATGACCACCTTTAATAACAACTGAACAGCAGCCAGTTATCTCTATACGAGAGCTACAATCACCCAACAGTTATGAGAGGTACAAAGTTGTGAAGAGACTTACTTACATTTCTGAGAATGCTCACAAGAGAGCATGTAGTCCGCGATCGGACGAGTGTGAGTAAGGCATTGCAATACAGAGTTGGCAAAGCAAGTATTGCCCAGGTTTGCGAGACCAGCTCCAACAGTGGGCACTTGCTGCAATGCAGTGGTGGCGTCATTGAAAGAAATCTTCATTCTTTGAGTCATTCTTCGAGTTATTTCTAACACTAAAAAAAGACAATAAATATGATTAGAATATGAACATCAGTAAATATTAACACTTATTAACTTTCTACAGACCCTGAGTGCTTTTGTCCCTAAACTATACCTACACTAAACCTAGAGACTCTCAGAAGCAGATCATTCTGTACAGTATATTTTTAAAGCATATGTAAACTCAAAAATAAAAATTGATAGTATACTAGCTCAGCATTCCTTAGATGTGGTGGCTACATTAGCTTGTTTTTTTTATTTTTACACTTTTTTTCTTTTATTCTACTTTCTGTCCCAGGATGACAACTGCACTGAGCAGCCCTGTCACCCTAGGACAGAAAGTGTGTTACTGTATATAAGCAGCTTCTAGTGATGTCATAGTGACAATTTTTTTTTTTCCAACTGACAAAGTTATTTTTAGCTCAGTGTAGTCAGATTTGAATTTGTTAACCCCTTCCTGCCTGGGACAAATTTGAAATGTTTCACATACATGGTAAACACCTGCATTTTTTTTTCACTAGGAAATTACTTAAAACCATGATATATTTTCTGAAAGTAGAGGACCTGGAAAAATACAATGGTGACTTTTGCAATTTTTAATGTTAAAAAATATGTTCACAGCTGTTTATCAAATGCAAATTTTCAGGAAAAAAAATACACCTGAATGAATTGTAGTGCACATAGACACAATGTAATACCCATACAAGATGAGGTTGCATCAAGGAAGGAATGAGATGTGAATTATTTGTGTTTAAAGGATTTTATGCTAGGACAATTTGCAATAATTTGTGCTAGGATTTTATTGGAAACCAGCAGAGAAAGAATAGGGTGTTATCACATGGAAGTCAGCAATGGTAGCCCATATATTCCTCTTATGATGGCTGTGTTTCTAGGGTTTACATGTATCACTAATGGTCACACACACCTTTTCCTATTAAATGTACATACTAAGTTCAGTTAACAATTCTTCACTCAAGGCAAACAGTCATTGTTTTCACTCATTTGACTGTTATTTTCAAACCTCTAAAAACTCAACAGAAAATCAGTTTGAAAATTGGAATTCCAGGTGTTTGCACTTTGAGAATTGAGCTGAACATTTTTATTTTCCAAAACATGAAAAAAAAAATTTCAGGAATTATAAAAATAAACTTACCTTTTGTGTAGAATTTACGCACAAAATGAAAAATAGTAGAATTATCAAGCTTAAAATCGCAGAAATTCAAAATTCAGAGCAGTGGTATCACACAGGTCTAACACCTAGCGAAGTCACTAACACTCTGTGCCCAGCACTGACTCTGCTACTGTATATAAGCAGCTTCTAGTGATGTCATAGTGACAGTTTTTTTTCCAACTGACAAAGTTATTTTTAGCTCAGTGCAGTCAGATTTGAATTTGTTAACCCCTTCCTGCCTGGGACAAATTTGAAATGTTTCACATACATGGTAAACACCTGCATTTTTTTTTCACTAGGAAATTACTTAAAACCATGATATATTTTCTGAAAGTAGAGGACCTGGAAAAATACAATGGTGACTTTTGCAATTTTTAATGTTAAAAAATATGTTCACAGCTGTTTATCAAATGCAAATTTTCAGGAAAAAAAATACACCTGAATGAATTGTAGTGCACATAGACACAATGTAATACCCATACAAGATGAGGTTGCATCAAGGAAGGAATGAGATGTGAATTATTTGTGTTTAAAGGATTTTATGCTAGGACAATTTGCAATAATTTGTGCTAGGATTTTATTGGAAACCAGCAGAGAAAGAATAGGGTGTTATCACATGGAGGTCAGCAATGGTAGCCCATATATTCCTCTTATGATGGCTGTGTTTCTAGGGTTTACATGTATCACTAATGGTCACACACACCTTTTCCTATTAAATGTACATACTAAGTTCAGTTAACAATTCTTCACTCAAGGCAAACAGTCATTGTTTTCACTCATTTGACTGTTATTTTCAAACCTCTAAAAACTCAACAGAAAATCAGTTTGAAAATTGGAATTCCAGGTGTTTGCACTTTGAGAATTGAGCTGAACATTTTTATTTTCCAAAACATGAAAAAAAAAATTTCAGGAATTATAAAAATAAACTTACCTTTTGTGTAGAATTTACGCACAAAATGAAAAATAGTAGAATTATCAAGCTTAAAATCGCAGAAATTCAAAATTCAGAGCAGTGGTATCACACAGGTCTAACACCTAGCAAAGTCACTAACACTCTGTGCCCAGCACTGGCTCTGCTACTGTATATAAGCAGCTTCTAGTGATGTCATAGTGACAGTTTTTTTTCCAACTGACAAAGTTATTTTTAGCTCAGTGCAGTCAGATTTGAATTTGTTAACCCCTTCCTGCCTGGGACAAATTTGAAATGTTTCACATACATGGTAAACACCTGCATTTTTTTTTTGTTCACTAGGAAATTACTTAAAACCATGATATATTTTCTGAAAGTAGAGGCCCTGGAAAAATAAAATGGTGACTTTTGCAATTTTTAATGTCAAAAAATAATTTCGCAGCTGTTTATCAAATGCAAATTTTCAGGAAAAAAATACATCTGAATGAATTGTAGTGCACATAGACACAATGTAATACCCATACAAGATGAGGCTGCATCAAATAGAAATAGAAATACCAAATGTGTCAAGATTTAAAATGACACCTGTGAAATTGCAATAAACTTTAATAAATTATAATCTACTACTCGATTAATTTTAAAAACGTGTCTTTTTAACTATTAGAAGATTTTTATGGGAAAAGCTAGAGAATCTCAGAAGCAGATCATTCTGTACATTCTGTATCTTTTTAAAGCGTATGTAAACTCAAGAATAAAGATTGATAGTATTGCAGCTTACCAATCCTTAGGTGTGTTAGCTGCATTAGTTTGGATTTGTTTTTTCCACACTTTTTATTTTAACCTAGAAATCCTGCCATTAACTCCCTTTCTGTAGTAGGGTGACAACTTGACATTTGTTGTTTACAAGCAAAAATCAGTATTTTTTGCTAGAAAATTACTTAGAACCCCCAAACATTATATATATATATATATATATATCTATATATATAGATATATATGAGAATAAAATGTCGGTCCATGCAATATTTTATGTCACACTGTATTTGTGTATCTGTCTTTCAAAGGGAATGTAAACATCCTTTGTAATAGAAATAAGCATGACAGGTCCTCTTTATTGAGAGATCTGGGGTCAAAAAGACCACACATCTCTACCTTACATTTAAAGGAAACATATTTTTTTTTTTGGACATTTTGACTTTCAAGGCCAGTTCACACCACATGCAGTCCAGTGCTTTTTTTTTTAATGCATCAAAAATGCATGGAAAGTAGGTTATATGGTTTTCAAAGGCATAGTTCACACCAGCGCTTGCATTTCCAGTGCCAGAAAAAAGTAGAACATGTTGCATTTTTCCTGCACTGGACTGTACTGGAACGCTGTAAAATGCACCAAAAACGCACTGGAACACACATTTAAGGTTAAGAAAAAAGAGGGGGGGGGGGGAATGCACTGGAACCCAACAAAAACGCATCATAAAAGCGCATGCAGAAAAGCATTTGGAACACATCTGGACTGCGTTTCTATGGTGTGAACTGGCCCTAAGGGTTTGTTCACACCACAGAAACACACTCCAGATCCGTTCTGGATGCTTTTTTGCATGTGTGTTTTTAGCACGTTTTTGATGCAGGGACTTTTTTTCTTCTTTTTTCCTGTTTTGTTTTTTCTCACTGTACTGGGGTCAAGTGCATTTTTTATGGTTTTTTTTATGTATTCCAGTGCACTCAAGTGCATTTCAGTGCATCTTTTATGCGTTTTACTGCGTTCCAGTACAGTCCAGTGCAGGAAAAATGCAACCTGTTCTACTTTTTTTTTTCTGGAACTGGAACACCCTGGAACTGACTGCAGTGGTGTGAATTATGCCATTGCAAACCATATAACCTACTTTCCATGCATTTTTGATGCAGAAAATAACGTACTGGACTGCATGGAACTGCACAGAAAAAAAAAATGTGTTTATGCTTGAGAACTGGAAGTGACGTCAGGGGCCGCTCTGGTCCTCCAAGAGCAAAGACCAGTTGGGGCCATCTTGCCCTCACTTGACTTCCTGCCCAGCGATCGGTCGCATCAGATCAGTTTCGGGCTTACCAACGGCTGCTCCGGTAAGCTCAGAAACGACCGGGAAGCGGCGGGGGGGTCACATCTCCCCCCTAAAAAAATGGTCTTGCGCCAAATCCGCCGCTGGGATCACTTTTATTGGAAAGCCGGCCACCTAAGGGAAAAGCTAGCTGCTGCCATAACCCCCGGCATTTATATCACAATCATGACGTACATTTCTAGTTAGGCGATCGGCAAGTGGCTAGTAGTTACAGTATATAACCCTGTGTTAGGACTACATAACATCTCCCTCTCTTCTCCATAACAGGGGCACCTTTGGACAGCAGCAATGTCAGTCTTGGGGGTGGGGGGGGATACGGAGTGTTAAATGTACTTGGAGATTAAGGCCAGTTGTACACGGACATAAGAATTTACTGATGTTTATGCTCAGGATCTTGTTGACAAAAAGATCCAGAGTAAAATGTTTCATAAAGACTTTGCATAAACGCATGTAAAGGAGCATAAGGAAGTGTGATGCCCTGTACACACGGTTGGACTTTCCGATGGAAAATGTGTGATCGGAGCTTGTTGTCGGAAATTCCGACCATGTGTAGGCTCCATCGGATAGTTTCCATCGAAATTTCCGACACACAAAATCCGAACGCGTAAATTCCGATCGTGTGTAGACAATTCCGACACACAAAGTGCCACGCATGCTCGGAATCAAGCAGAAGAGCACCACTGGCTATTGAACTTAATTTTTCTCGGCTCGTCGTACGTGTTGTACATCACCGTGTTCTTGATGTTCGGAATTTCCGACCAACTTTGTGTGACCGTGTGTATGCAAGACAAGTTTGAGCCAACATCCGTCGGAAAAAATCCGATGGATTTTGTTGTCGGAATGTCCGATCGTGTGTACAGGGCATAAGTGTATACAAGAGTAACAATTCTTCTTCATTGCCAGTATTGCAATATATACGTGTAAAGGAGCATAAGTACGTGTAAACGTAAACAAGAGTAACAATTCTTCTTCATTGCCAATATTGCAATATACACTTATATATACACCTGTAAACATGTGTATATGTACGTAAATTACTACACTTATACATAAAACTTTCTATTTTTGTTTTACAGCGCTGTACTCATTGCTCTATTACTCATCTTTATGCAGTTGTATGTACGGTTCCATAGACTACAATGCATCTATATTCAGTTTTTACATGCATTGTATTCTATGGAACCATGCACACAACTGCATAAAAATGAGTAATAGTGCGATGAGTACAGAGCCATAAAGCCTCTTGCACACAGGAGTAAAGAACGATGAGTACAGAGCTGTGAAACAAAAATAGAAAATTTTATGCTTGAGTGCAATAATTTACGTGTGTTTATGCCCTTATGCGTATATTGCAATACTGGTAATGAAGAATTCTAACGCTTGTATACACTTACACGCCTTTACGCTCCTTTATGCGCATTTACGCAAGGTCTTTATGAAACATTTTCAGGATCATTTTGACAACAAGGTCCTGAATATAAATATCAGTAAATTTTTACATCCATGTGCAACTGGTCTAAAGCCTGCTAAATCGGCCAAATTTCGATCCATCTATGGGTAGGCTGGTTGTATCAAATCATAGCATATCATAAATAATAATGTGTGCTGGTGCCTTATAATTTCATGCCTCCATCCCCTATTTGCATATACAAAGGACTAAAAACATTTTCCACGGGACTTTAAATGAGGGACAGCATTTGCTTAAAAAGATTTATTAAGCAATAGATGAAAATATTTTACATGAATAAGGCATTTTTTTAAAACAGCAGGCTTTGTAAACACTACTATGTATCTGCATGCAATCAACATAATATTCATATAATGATACATATACAGGTTCCACGCTTCCAAGTTTTTGACAATGATGGGTACATTCTTAATCTCAATGCGTTTCGTGACAATAATCTCACTTCTTCAGGAGAAGATGCCCATTGTAAAATCTGCAAACCAAAAAACAGCTTCATAGAGTATGTTCAAAAATTCCCTCAAAGCAGGGGAAGGGCGGAGATGATGTGATATTTTTACATATAGACGTCCATTAATAAAACAATACTTACAAATCAGCTATAGAACAATCTAAGATAACACATCCAAACAGAAACCGCTGCCAAGTGTCTGGCTCGGGAGCTGTGGGGGAAAGACATGGCCCCCCAGTGGGAAAAACGAGGAGCAGTACCTAAAATTATATGAATGGGATTAGAAAGCTCATTGCTCATCAGAAACAGGCAAAGGAGCCTATCAAACATAGGCAAAGTGACCTAGGTGCAGAAAGTGCAAACCACTGGAAAAAAGTGGAAGAAAGTGTCAGAATGTTGTACTCCTAAATCAATGGTGTCCATGTGCATCAGCAAATAGAATAACCTGCTATATATATATATATATATATATATATATATATATATATACCGTATTTTCCGCACTATAAGGCGCACCTAAGAGCCTTATATTTTCCTCCAAATCAGCCGTTTGCCTAATAATCCGGTGCGCCTTATGTGTGCACTGAGTTCCAAAATTTCCCGCTGTGACACAGGGACGTACGCTGGCAGCGATAAACCAACCGCTCCACTTTGAAGAAGATCTACAATCTAAACTGACCCATCAAACCCCTGGGCACTAGCACACTGTTGATGCGCTCTGAGTCTCCGCCTGGAGCCACATCACATGGGTTCCTACTCCAGTGCTACACGGCTGGTGTGTGTATCGCTGTGTGAGTGGAGCGCCCCGATCTCAGTGAGACTACTGACTATGCCAGTACAGACTGGGAAGTCATTCGTCCCTTCACATGAACTGTATCCCCAGCGCAGTGTGGCCGGTACTTCTCCTACCTGTGAGCTGGGTGATCTACTTTTGGTGATACCGCTGATCATTCCTGCAGGGACCTGCCACCATATGTGAATGGATTGTGGATGCCTGGGCTAAGGTGTTAATAATTAATAATGTAATTGTTAAATAGTTTGTTAATTGTTAAATTAGCATGCGCCTTATAATGCAGTGCGCCTTATGTATGGGTCAATTACAGAAATAGTCCCCGTTTTTGAGACTGCACCTTATAATCCGGTGCGCCCTATGGTGCAGAAAATACGGTATATATACACAGTATATAAGATAAATATTAAACACGTCACCATTTTTTTTATGTAAATCTGTTTTTAAAGGTGCTATTGATATGACATTTTCACTACATGTTGGTAACAACCCATGCAATCCATACATACAAAGAAACCAAACAAATAAGTTCAAAAATGAAGTTATGTGTAAAAAAATGGAATGGCACAGGGAAAAAGTATTGAACACGCTAAATGAAATGTATTTAATACTTTGTATAAAATCCTTTGTTGGTAATGACAGCTTCAAGACGCTTCCTGTATGGAGAAACTAGTTGCATGCATTGCTCAGGTGTGATTTTGGCCTATTTTTCCATACCATTCTTCAAACCTTGAAGGTTCTGTGGGCCTCTTCTATGAACTCTGATCTTTCCATATATTTTCTATTGGTGTAGCAAAGTCCCGGGCCTCTTTAGGCCAAATAGTGACCTCCATAGTTAGGAAAAGCTGACATCCCTCAGTGTAGAGTGGGTTATGAGGCATGGTGGGTGTAATGCAAGTTGAACAGGTGAGCGCCAGACACTTTTTGAATGCAAAGAGAGTTATTGTCTCTTAAACAGAACTGTGGGAGAGAGGGTTGGGGCCAGGTCACCCTTAGGTAGATGCAATGTTAATTGGCATACTCCAAGACTTCTATGGGTAGACAGCTATACAGGTGAAGGCCTCCAGCCGGACACCACTTCTGTATAGGTAGGACCGCTGTCTCCTATGGCAATGATCTTGTAGCTGTTACTAACGATAAAAGTATTCAACCATCTGGAAAACGAACAGCTTTCCCTACCCCACACTCTCACCCTCTGTGGATCTTCACTCAATGAGCTCCCAGTCTCTCTCAGGAAGACTTCAGATCCACTAGCCACTTGATCCCCTGAGCTCTTTCACTGTAGCACTCAGTATCTTCCTCAAGTATCACCCCTGCCTCACTGCTGGGTCCCTGGCTTGGCACTTACAGATACTCTTCAAGCTTCACCCCTGCTGACACATTAGTTCCCTGGCTTGGCACTCCACAAGCGTCACCTCTGCTGTCCCGCTGGGTCCCTGACTTGGCACTTGCTGAAGCTTTCCCACCTCTTCACCGTCCCCGGCTGGCGAGAAGTCTGCCCTGGTATTGGCCTCAGCTTACTCACAATGGTCTCTGGTAGCAAGGTGGATGGTCCCTTAGTGGAGACAGCTTTCCTTCTACCTCCGGCCATGACTGGTTCCCTGGCCGCCGGAACTGTTACTTCTGGTTGGACTACAAGTCCGCAGTCCCAACCCTATGCTGCTTTCCTGCTTCTGGATAGGCCCTCAGACAGCCTAGTAGCCAGATGCCCCCAGGATAGGCCTTAGGTTTCTGGCCTAGCAGCCTGGGGCAATACAACACACGTCCACCCAGACAGTGGCACAGAACCCCGATCACCTGGCTCCACCCAAATAAATAGGTTCTCCCAGCAGGCCAAGGGACCCAAGAAAATACCTGCCCATTGGCCGAGACACCCCATTCATTCCTAATCTGTTCTTGCAATACCCTTGTCTTATCTAATGTCACCAGATACCCGGCCACCTAGCGACAAAAGAGAGAAGTGCAGCAATTCCAGAATTAGGGCGAAATCAATTGATCTCCTACCAATTGGCCAAGGCAACTATACCCAGCAGGTACATTTAATAGCAACCCTGCCTAAACATCAGGGTGCTACATTGGATTCAAGTTAGGTGATTGGCTGGGCCATTCTAGCAACTTTATTTTCTTTCTAGCACATTTTTATCAAGAATGTGAATAAAGAATGGTGTTATCAGTTTTAGGGTTAGCTGCTACATCCACATCCTGATTGATAAAATGTGTATGTTTGGGAAAACCCATAAAATAGGACTTTCAAGGATGTGGGGCTGACACTGAGGTGAGCACACAGTGTTAAGTAAAAATTATTTATTGAAAATTGTAAAAATACATACAAAATACTCATATCTCATAAATATGATCAAATAAGAATAGCATGGTATACAAATAATGATATGTATTTCACATGCTCGAATACAGTTGATACAAGTCGAATCATCCAACACTTTTCGTGAAGTAATGTCCTCGCTTCTTCAGGGAATTTCACATTCTATCTAATTATCATTAAATTAAGAAGGAAACCATCATTATTACGCTATGCTAATACATTAATTCATAAACACATTAAATTATTAATATACTGTATATTTCATATTGCAGATGTGCTCACCAACTACATCGGTATGCAGAAACATGCGCTCCCATAGGGGAGCATAATAATTAAATATGTTTATGAATTAATGTATTAGCATAGTGTAATAATAATGTTATCATTCTTAATTTAACGATAATTAGATAGAATGTCAAATTCTTGGTACATTTTTCCATTCATCCTTCCTTCAATGATATGAAGTTTGCCAATACTGTATGCTGAAAAACAGCCCACACCATGATGTTCCCACCTCCAAACTTCACTGTTGGTATGGTGGGTGTTTTTGGGCTGATGTTCAGTGCCATTTGACCTCCAAACATGGTATGTATTATGGGATCCAAAGAGTTCAATTTTGGTCTCATCTGACCAGATTATATTCTCCCAGTATTTCACAGGCTTGTCTAAATGTTGTGCAGCAAAACTTTATACAAGCTTCAACATGCTTTTTATTCAGCAATGGAATATTGTATGGTGAGCTTTATACAGGCCATGGGGGCTGATGGCATTACTTATTGTTTTCTTTGTACCTGCTAATTCCAGGTCTTTCTGAAGCTCTTCCCAAGTGGTCCTTGGCTTTTGGACAAATGTTCTGATAAATCTTTTCACTCCTCTTTCAAAAATCTTGCAAGGAGCACCTGTTCATGGCTGGTTTATGATGAAATTATGTTCTTTCCACTTCTGGAGTATGGCACATCCAATTCGCATGACAGGCGAGTGTGCTCTCAATGGAGCTGGTTCACACAGGTCCAGGGCGGCCGTGGTCCAGATTGTAGAAGGGTCCTGTTCGTCTTTGGGTCAGGTTCAGGTGCAAATTCAGGCAAAAATTTGGACCTGAATCACACCTGAACCAGTGTACAGAAACGCAACGGACCCCATGCCCTGGGCTGAGCGGTGTCATCGCGTCACCTCCCACTATCGATGCGAAGACCAGCAGGGCGGGCTGTCTGTGAGCATCCGGCCGGTGCCACAGACTGTTCTTCTCCAAAGAACATTTATTCCTGAATTTACATGTGAGTATATACTTTATTTTGTTTCAATAAAGCCTTATGATTTTACACTATCGGAGCCCTCCCCTTCTCTCTTTATGGTTACACCACTCTGCTGAGGGCCAGGTTTTTTCCATGGATCTATCCATCTGTACTACAGTCCCTGACGTCCTATTCCAGCTACTCATCTTGGCTTTATGGTGGTCCGGAGCAGCAGGACTTAACAGCTCACTCAGACCCTCTGTAACGGGGGGTCATGGGTTTCTGGTAAGCGGCCAGGTACTCTATTTATGGTGGTGGACCCAAGAACTTATGTTTTCCATATAACTGGACCTTCACTGGATTTTTACACAATACTCGTGTGTTCATATATGGACTAATACTCACAATTTTCTAAACTTTTGTTGCACAATATATTGCAGCCTTTGTTGCTAGTTTATTAATTTTTGCACACGTCCTTTTTTCATAAGATATATGGTCATATGCATATTTGAAGTTTGTTTAAGGTGATGTCTGATCACCTTTATATTTATATTCACTGTGTTTTGTTAATAGCGCGAGTCATAAGTTTATTATTGTTCAGTTGTGTTTTTGTGTCACATACAGGATTTCGCAGCTTGTTTTCTTACAATTCATTTTAATTATCTTTTTGATGCGCAGTTATTTCCACGTTTCTTTTGATCCCGTTTTTCCTATGATTTTACAGACACCTCCTTTCTCAGCTAACACCATGTCTAATGCCCTCCAGTTCTGGAATGTCATGTAGGAAGTGGGGGCTAACTGGTCAGCAATTCCCTGAAGGGCATCTTTAGTGTAATTTAAGAATCTCTGTTGGTTATAGTATATGTAGTTAATCCAATCTACATCCTTGTTGACAGTTATTATGGGGATCAAAGACTCAAGACCAGCTTTTACCTGGTCCCTGGCTTTAAATTCATCAGGGACCCCCCTTGAAACCCCTATGGCATCTATGTACACATGAGGGTCAAAGCTTCCGGTGAGAACTGCTCGCATCCTCCTCTGACTGGGTGCTGGGTCAGTGTATGTATCAGGGGTATCTTCTGTTAGGATATGGAGGGCCATAATGACCTTTGCAAGGGCACACTTATTTGTCTAGGTTCTTTTCAATCTGGTCCTGATTTTTAGGTCCCCGCAAATTCAATACACATTATTAAGGGATTAGACCTGGTTTTATACCTGTTTTCCACAAAGTCATTCTGCTTATCTGGGGCTTTCCATTTTCATCTTGTCTAATGCACTCTGTGGTCACCAAGTCTGGCCCTGTATTCCAACCCACTGCCCCCCCAGGAACCACCACTCTGTCCCCAGTAACTGTCTGTGATACATACATATATGTCCTTACTGTCAGGGATGTCACTGTACCAATGGCATTGCCATGAAGGGTCAAAAGGATAAGGTACTATGTCACAGTAATCTAAGGTAAAGGTGGTCACATGTGTACCTGAAGAGTTATACCAATACGTAATTATGTTATCTTTTTTGTGATGGCCACCTCCTGGGCCCCTCCCCCCCAGATCAAACAGAAAAAGGATATGCAGCACCCGAATACACGCCCCCCTGCAGTGGTAAGCGTGCATTCAGGTGTTCTTCCCGGCCAACTTGACTGAGGTGGCTGTGGTCAGCAAAACTTTGAATGGACCATCATATCTTGGCACAAAGATCTCCAGACAGTAGTTGGTGTATTCCTGTATCTAATTTAGGATCTGGAATAGAAGAAAACACCTGGACATGCATTCAGGTTAATTCTCATGGTTACATAATTAGTCATCACATCAGATTGCTACTGTAATGCCCCATACACACGGTCGGATTTTCCGACGGAAAATGTGTGATAGGACCTTGTTGTCGGAAATTCCGACCGTGTGTGGGCTCCATCACACATTTTCCATCGGATTTTCCGACACACAAAGTTTGAGAGCAGGATATAACATTTTCCAACAACAAAATCCGTTGTCGGAAATTCCGATCGTGTGTACACAAATCCGACAGACAAAGTGCCACGCATGCTCAGAATAAATAAAGAAATGAAAGCTATTGGCCACTGCCCCGTTTATAGTCCCGACGTATGTGTTTTACGTCACCGCGTTTAGAACAATCGGATTTTCCGACAACTTAGTGTGACCGTGTGTATGCAAGACAAGTTTGAGCCAACATCCGTCGGAAAAAATCCTAGGATTTTGTTGTCGGAATGTCCGAACAAAGTCCGACCGTGTGTACGGGGCATCACTGTTGTGGAAAGTAACAGCCAAGTCTAGGGCCTGAACCAAACAAAATTTCATAAGGGGATATTTGTGGGAAAAAAAAAGATAAAACTTTCATTTGGGTACAGTGTTGCATGACCGTGCAATTGTCATTCAAATTGCGACATTGTTAAAAGCTGAAAAGTGGCCTGGGCAGGAAGGGGGTGAAAATGCCCAG
Source organism: Aquarana catesbeiana (assembly GCF_042186555.1). Taxonomy (NCBI): domain Eukaryota; kingdom Metazoa; phylum Chordata; class Amphibia; order Anura; family Ranidae; genus Aquarana; species Aquarana catesbeiana. The sequence goes on along the minus strand of NC_133324.1, from coordinate 297,410,522 downwards.
TATTGAAGTGGTTAAGGGGGTCTGGGAAGGGTGCAAAATGATTCTCATAATCTGGGTTTACAGCTGTCTAAATATGAGGAACTCTGAATAAGTTCTAAGCAGATTTGTAGGGAGGAGCTGAATCCTGTCAGAGAAGTTGGTTTTCTGAAATTCTGCAAGACATGAGCTATTACCTTGTTTGGCAGCTTTTTCTTTCTTAATAGGTAACTGACAACTCAAACTAAACACATATTCCCTAATTCACTGTGGGTCCAGTCACACCTCTTATATAGTAACGCACGCTAACACACATTAGTTGTGTTGGTGCACTGCAATGCCGTTCATTGTGAATAGCATCCTATTGTACTGTGTTCTGTGTAGAATATACTGTGTTCTATACATTGTATTGCACTGCAACAAATGCAGACAACACATATAATATTTTGTTCATTGAGGAGCCCATTCATTTTCAAATGTGTGCCCAACAAAGTGTACTGCAAAATGCGTTGGAAAATGCAAAAGACACATGAAATGCAGTGCATTGCCTTGGGGTACCAATGGGTCACTAGAGGTAGTTTGCAACCAACTTATATAACATTACAGTAATTTCAACTTTTAGTTAACTACTTGACCTCCAAAAGATTTACCCCCCTTCATGACCAGGCCACTTTTTGCTATATGGCACTACGGTATTTTAACTGACAATTGTGCGGTCATACAATGCTATACCCAAACAAATTTATATCTTTTTTTTTTCACTCAAATAGAGCTTTCTTTTGGTGGTATTTGGTCACCTCTGGGTTTTTTTATTTTTTGTGCTATAAAACAAAAAAGACCCAATTTTAAAAAAAACAAGATTTTTTACTTTCTGCTATAAAACACATCCAATAAAAAAAATGTAAAAAGTCAAATTTCTTCATAAAATTAAGGTCAATATGTATTCTGCTACATATTTTTAGTAAAAAAAAATAAAAATGCTGATAAGCGCATATTAATTGGTTTGTGCAAACGTTATAGCATCTACAAACTATGGGATGTATACTGCAATTTTTATTTATATACTTAATGTTTATATTAGTAATGGCAGTGACCAGCGACTTATAATGGGACTGCTATAGTAGGGCGGGCAGTCTGACACTAAGACCCCATTCACACAGGGGCAACACGACTTGCAGGTCGCCTCAGCGAGGCGACCTGCAAACGACTGCCCGGGCGACTTGCAAAATGACTTCTGTATAGAAGTCTATGCAAGTCGCCCCAAGTCGCCCCCGAAGTCGTACAGGAACCTTTTTCTAAGTCGGAGCGACTTGCGTCGCTCCCCTTAGAACGGTTCCATAGCACAGAACGGGAGGCGACTTGTCAGGCGACTAGGTCGCCTGACAAGTCGTCCCTGTGTGAATGGGCTCTAAAGGTGTTGTATAGGTTCGTTTTTTTTTTTTTTTTTAAATAACAAACATGTCATACTTACCTCCACTGTGCAGTTCGTTTTGCACAGAATTGCCGATCCTTGTCTTCTGGAGTCCCTCGGCGGCTGTCTCGGCTCCTCCCCGCAAGAGCTGACACCCGCTGGGAAGCGCTCTCCCAAGGGGGTTAGCTTGCACCGCGTCATTGATTTGATTGACAGCAGCGGGAGCCAATGGCTGCACTGTTATCAATCATCCAATGAAGAGCCCACAGGAGCTGGGGGAAAGCAACCTGGGATCGCAACTTGGGAACGCACCCACGCAGTTTTGCCTGTAGAAGCAGCTCAATGTTATCCTATGTGTCCATGCACATTAGGACGATTACAGGCATATTTTGAGCTCAGTGTTTAGAGGCAGGAAAAAGAAAAACCTTCTGGTTTGCATTTCTGATTGGAGCTGTCTGGCAGAAAAAAACACTAAACCCACCTAAACTGTGTATAAAAATACTCTACATGAAAAAAAAATTCTGCCAAGGGAACTGGCATTTTTTTTAAGCTCAGTGTGCATGGAGCCTAACTGACACTTTTGACACTTTGTGGGACACTAATACAGTGATCAGTGCTAAAAGTTTACGTTCACTGTACTAATGACACTGGCCGGGAAGGGGTTAAACATCTAGAGCAATCAAAGGGTTAAATGTGTTCCTAACCAGTGTTTATGTGTTTACTGTAAGGTGCATTCACTAAGGGATGTTCTGGGTTTTATTCTCTGCTTTTCAAGGAAACAAAAAAAAGGAAATCCCTGCTGACAGGACAGTTCTGTAATGTTTACATAGAGATAGCTCTGTCCTGTCTTCTTCCTCACCGATCAACTAGTGTGGGTGGTCATCCTTTGGCTGGGACCCACTGATAGGGTTGTGCAGTGACCAATCACAGTTGGTGCGCCCGGAGCAGAATCACTTAGGCAAAACGTTTTCTTTAGTTTTGGACAGAGTGGAGAGGGATTAGAACCTGTCAGTTTGTATTGCTGTCTGTGTCCCTGATAGGGAGATTTACTCCCATTTACTATTATCATTGAAAAGGAAAGGAAAAGAAAAAGAAAATCCCAAATTTTGGGTTGACCCCAGAAAAGCAATAGAAGAGAAATCTTCAAATGGGCACACTAGTTCATGTGGCCTGGGGTCCCCAAGGGATTCCCCTAATTTGCAGGGATTTCCTCTCACTTCCTGTTCTGGCTATGGCACAGGAAGTGAAGGGAAGTCCCCTATGGAGCAGAGATGGCAACGAGGGGGCAACGGGGGTTATAACCCTCCCTTACTCTATCAAAAATGAAAAAAAAAAGTTTTGTCTATAGTTCTACTTTTAGAACAAGTGCAGGTACAAAAGCATGCCAGCTGAGCGAAAGTAAATTTATTGGACAGTTGCAGTGATAGTAAGCATTTGCCAAAATGAAGGAGTTAACGTCAATGAAACAGAGGGCAGTACACTGACAGCCAAAGTAATTAGTTAAACTAGGGGCAGTATGCTAACTGTGAACACCTTAGGGCACTACACTAACCACCAATTTACCTGGGGGCTCCTCCATTGGTTTAGTGGACCTAGCTTGCTAAGAGCAGACACTTGGAGAATTGTAAGGGGGGGGGGGGGGTCTTGGTATTTTTGTCAGAGTTCCTTTGAGAATGAATAGTTTGCATATGGGCCATGAAGGAAGGGTCAGCCTTATGCCTGGCCTTCTCCCTTTACACGACTGTGACAAGAAAGTTCTTGCCTCCTGTGGGATTCTTGATGATTTCATCCAGCATCATACCAGTCTATCACCTACAAGGAGGGCGGATCCGCCAAGACCTGTTTGGATGTCAGTCCGCTGACTAGAACATAAGTTTGAGGGTTCTGTAGTATGGACACTAAGGAGCCTGAATTCAGTGCAGCAATAAACCATTTGTTCTGTCAGGTCAAGAGGACTGAGCATACACGGTTTTCCTGTCAAATCTTGGCATAGCAGGCTTACCCACTCTTAATTGTCTGAGACACCAGAATAGAGGACAACACTGTTCAGTGATCCAGCGATGGCCTGCATAGATCAGGCCACAAATTGAAATTTTTGAATTGGCAAGATCCCTAAAAGATGAAGATTCCTGTATCGGCATGGGGGCTGGTCCTACTCGCCCTGCATGTGGGGGTACCTTTCGTGTGGAGCACGCTCATCAGTGCCCGGGACAAGGCGGAGTGTCATGTGAAGAGTCTAACTTTAAGGCAGCTCCCCGACTTAGAGATGAGCCTTCATATTGTGTGCAGTAAACATGCAGAATTAATCTGGAAAGTGCTGTCCCATGTCACTACACTCTGTAACTTGGAGTAGATTGCATTAGATGGGACACTGCTGAACCCACACTCTTTCCACCAGTCCGGCATACTGTACCTCTGTTATCTCACACCCAGTAACAGAATGGGGTCCCACTGTGCACCTAGCGCTGACCTCATGCATGCACTCGTTAACTCTTTCACTTCTCTACCTTGTGACCAGGCCATGGATCTCCGTAATGCAGGTTCCGGTTGGTACCAGAAACCGACCGCTAGGGAGGCAGTCTAGGCATGGACCCCCTCGCTACTAGATGGACTTGTGTCTTTTTTCAACCAGACTACTTATGTAACTATGTAGCTACCATAGGTCCTGTCACACTTAACAGGTATCATGCCTAATGACTGGTTGCTGGAGTCTTGAACTAGTGCTTGGTTACTCATAGCAACTGCATTCCTCCTTCTTGTCTTGCCGAGTTAATCCTTTGGTAGGAACTGAGTTTCATACCCCTTTTGTGCTTTACAGACCCTGATGCTTTTGATATGACAGAACCATCATGCACCCCTTTGAATAACTTTAGACCAGGCTAAAACAGTTGATATACCTTTACTGAGAAGTCTTTTAATGTTACAGTTCAATGTGAACAGAGTCCTTTTTCTAATTCTAACTATAACTGAATGGCTGCACAGGCCTACCCCTGCAAGGTAGAAGTTCATGTTGGCGTTCTCCAGGGGCTGGCTGATCTTCGATAGACTGCAAGGTGCAGCAGTCCTCCTTCACAGCATATACTGTCAAGAGAAGGCCAGGAGCCCTGAACCCAGCCTTCTCCAATATTTTTAGCACTGGTGAGTAGGCCAGATCCAAAAAGCCTGGCAACTGAGCACACACACACTTCAGCCCTCTTCAGCCTGGGCCAGCCACTAACTCCTGCAGCAATGAACAACCTGCCTAAAAGCATAACTGTAGTTTTATTCAGTCTGCAAACGGAGGATTAACCACAAATCCATATTCTAACATGGTCCTTTGTATACAGGGATCAAAAATGCTTTGGTAGAGCCAAGATTTTGCCTTGCGGCTTCACGGCCTGTTTCCTGCTGCATATGTGTGAGCCACGTTCTGGTTTCTGCATGGTCCCACAGGCTGCAAGGGAAGGAGGGGGCCGAACTTCTGGCTCGGATTGCCACGGCACATCTGACATGAAGTGGGAGCTGGTACCTGTCAAAATCAGGTACTTGCTTCCCCCCCCCCCCCAAAAAAAAATGTCAAATGTGGCAAAGGATGATTGGGGGGGGGGGGGTAGATGCAAAGAAGTGGAAGCTTCTCCTTTTGGGTAACATGTTGCTTTAAGCTTATTTTCCCTGGAGAAGAGAGCCCACACGGCCCACCATGTGTAGCATATGTGTATCACCACAGAATATGTGGCTGTGTATATTTGTGTTGTGCGTTGTTTGACGGCACCCCTGATGAACCCAGATGACTGCCTGGTTGAGAAAGACTGTTCTAGAGCTGCAGTAACCTATGGACTTTGCAGGGCGTGGTGTGCATAACCTTGTGGGAAAGGTAGTGTCCTAATTATAGGAGCATGAGGATTCTGGAAAACTTGATTCCTTGACAGTTTTGACCAGACTACAAAACTAAATGGAAAGACAAATTTGAATTACTTTAAATTACAGAATAGCCTAAATAGCACTTTTATATAATTGATGAAGCTAGAGTTGCTGTGTTCATTTTTCAAGCTATCATTCAATTCATCTTCATGTTTTCATAATAAACTTATTTGAAAAATGTGGTGCTATGTTTTTTTACAAAATCTAAGTCCACAGCAAGAACCATTCCTTCAGGAGACATCAGTCTGTATGTAATCAGAGGTGACAGATAAAAGTGGTGCTTATTATATTTTCCTTCTTGTCTGGGCACATGCGTATTAGGTTCTTGGCCACCGAATAAACCCATCTCCCTTGGAGCAGTAAGTGACCTTCTTCTGAATGATGCCTCTCGCCACATATACTAAGGGAACATTTTCAGACTTACATTCCGAAATGTGCTGAGACTGCTTATCTTCTCGGAGAAAGTCTGCCAACTCCATATAGGAATATATATGTAGTGTTCTTCATGATAAGGAATAGGAGTTTGATGAACACCCCTGCTAGCTTTTCCATGATTAAGAAATAGTTCTTGCTGGTCGTATCATTTATAAAATAGTAACCACTTGTATGCCTGTGCTGTTTATAAATGGCGGCTAGTAAAAAGGTATTTTAAACCCACTGTTATATCAGCTGGGAGTGTGTTTAATATTGTGGGCATCATAGCCTCCCAATCACTTCCACTCCCCAGTGAAGGCACTGATCCCCCACTCATCTGCTCCTGTCATGTAATCCAGGCTTTGCTGTCCGATCTGTGGGCCCAGAACTGGCATGGCAGGTGTCTGAGTGCAAAAGCAAGTTCACCTCTCCCTCTCGGCAATCATCTGGGACACGTCACAGGTCCCAGATGATTGCCTGACCAGTCACAGCATGCCGCAGGGCTTGCGCATGCCCAGCTGTGAAGCCACAGCCGGGCGCCCGCAGTGACAATGCCGGCACCGCAGAGAGAAGGGGGAGACGAGCGGGGCTTTGTTCCCCTGCATCGCTGGACCCTGAGAGACAGGTAAGTGTCCAACTATTAAAAGTCAGCAGCTGCAGTATTTGTAGCTGCTGACTTTTTTTTTAAGCAGAACTCCGACTTAACAATCAGCAGATAAAGATACTCCAAACACTTGGTGTTATCGCTTCAATCACCACGGCACCATGGTTTTTATGATGTCAGGATGATTGAAGTGCATTATTTCTATTAATACATTAGGAGGAAAAGGTATAGGGACAAGAAGGGTGGGACTGTGAATGAAGCATCAGGCAGCAATTAAATACTTAGATGAATAAAAAAAGAATTTTATTGAAGAGCTAAAATAAAATACATAATTCTGGTAACAATGGTACAAAATAACATAAATATACTGATTAAACCATTTAATATAGTCCATGTAGACATAAAGTGTGATGACAATGGTATATATTGGATAACATATTAAAAATGATAATAATCTCTCATAGTAAGACACGTTAAATTCCTTGATTCATCAAAAAACAAAAGGGTATATACAGTAATTCATATAGTAATGCTTGCGGGACCTATGGTCTCACTAGACCTGAGGGGGTAAGATACATAATTGAAGGGTCTTGATAGAACTGATAAGGACACGGCAAGCGGTAGCTCTACGTGTTTCGTGGCTTATTGCCACTCGTCAGGAGCAAGCAACGTGCAAAAATTAATGTAGAGGTAAGGGGGAGATGGCAAATAGAGAGAAAGACAAGGTTGGGGTGGGATGTAATCCCCAATAACCAAGGCTTACTTGCTGAGGTTTGATGTATTGCCAATATGGTGGTAGGGCCACACAAGCAGTCCGGAAGTAACTCTGAGGTGGAGGGTCCCGCGGACTGGGAAGGGGCGATATCGCACGGCAAGCAAGGACATTCTGGGGAAAAAAGCGTGGTGTGAATGAGGGGAATAGAAAGGGGAACTGAGAAGGGGGGGGGAGGGGAAACCAGACGGAAGGAAAGGAAGGAAGGGGGAAAAGAAGGAAAAGGATGGGAATGAGGGGGGAATGCAGGAAGAAAGGGGGGAAGGGAGGAAAAGAAACGAGCAGGGAGAAAAGGGGGTGGGTGAGAGGGTGAAGGGAGGGTGTGGAAAGGGGAAAAAGAGGTAAATGAATAGTGAGTGAAAAGTAAAAAAAGGGCCAAAAATTAGTGAGGGTGATGGAGCAAAAAAAGTGGTGGTAAGTGAAGCAAAAAAAATGATGAAAATACCTGGTGAGGATGAGGAACCCTATTGAGAGGGAACCAAGAAGGATGTGAAAGCCAAACATGTGGGAATCTGTGTGAAGGATGACTCAAGTGCCAAGACCGCCCAAGGGACGCCCCCAAAAAGACCCGCCCCCAAGTAGACCCGCCGCGGGAGAGTCCACCAATGTCACGCCGTGTGATGGGGGAGGAGCACCTGCGCCAGATAGCTGGAACTCCGGCATCGGCATACAGGCAGTTCCCCCATTGTACATGAGTGTGGAACACACAGCCTGTGCGCAGCGGGGGCAGAAGGCCGCCACGCGCACGGCGTAATGTGCGTGACATAGACGCGCAGTAACGTCACATCCGTCCTCCTTGACAGTCAGTGGGACGAACGGGAGGGGGTGGGGGTGCCCGGAAGGCGCGTCACAGCTCCCGGAAGGAGAAAGCCAGAAGCAGCGCAGCCCAAAGTATACCCACCGTTAGCAATGTCAAACCTAACATGAACGCAGTGGGACATTCATGAACAATAGGGTTGGTTGAGAAAAAAGAAGATATAATATTAGTACAGGATTAATCAGCTAGAGCAGGGGAGACTAAACATAGGTCATCAAGGGCATAGGAGATCATATAGCTAAACTAATAGAGCTAGTCCGTGTGCTTCCATCCCTAAATATATTCAATGAAATGGGGAAGGGGAAAATAGGGACTTTCAGGAATCCATGACATGATAGGGTCATGTGCTTCCATCCCTAGGGACTTTGAATGATATCATGATATGGTAAGATCATGCATATCCATCCCATATACATTAGGAGGAAAAGGTATAGGGACAAGAAGGGTGGGACTTTGAATGAAGCACCGGGCAGCAATTAGATACTTAGATGAATAAAAAGGAATTTTATTGAAGAGCTAGAATAAAATACATAATTCTGGTAACAATGGTAGGGTCCTGCACCCTTTTTGTGTAGCTGTGGTGCGATTTGAGCCATACAGATGAATGCACAGAGATTGTATGTGAATTGCACAGGAACACAGTGTGATTCCGATGTGTGAACCGAGCCTTAGCTGTATACAGCTGTGATGTCATTCCTCCTCCTGGCTGGATTTCAAAGTGATCTGACTTCCTGCTTCTTTCCTTTGCCAGTCCTGATACTACATCTCCCATCATCCTTTGATCCTCGGTAGTTTCAGGGAAAGATATGGGAGTCACTTGTACAAGCGGTGGGAGTTGATGTGGATGAGTCCTAGGGTTACTGTGGGTGTTTATGGGCCTTCTTGTGGATGGTGAAAGGGGAGGAATTGAATTGTGTTATCACCACCCATACTCCATTCCTTTCTGCAGTGAATAGTGAGTTGTTCATCAGGGAGGGAACAAGGAGCTGTAACTTTGCAAATGTGTCATCGCAGACATAATGAGCACACAAATACAAGGCAGCTCTCATGGTTTGGACTATTCATTATTTTTCAAAACAGCAAATGGTTTTATTTTATTTAATTGTTGAAGGCATGATTTGTAATACATGCCTCTATCCAGTGCTCTTCAGTGCCCCCTCCTTCTTACCCTGATGGTCAGTGTCGCCCTTGCCTTGCTTACTTTACCCTTATCTTACATTTTTTTTTGCTGCAGGGTTCCCCTTTATATTCATATAAGACCCTAATGCCTGATGAGGGTCTGCTATGGATAGGAAAGGGGAACCCACATGGTTTTTCATTTTTGACACTGATTTCCCTTTTATAATCATAGCAGACCCTAATCCCGGATGAGGGTCTGGTATTAATATTAAGGGGGAACCACATTTTCTTTTTTATTTTAGCTGTGGGGTTGCCCTTTATATTCATACATAACACTAATGCCTGATGAGGGTCTGGTATGGATAGGAAAGGGGAACCCACATGGTTTGTCATTTTTGACACTGATTCCCTTTATTTATAATCATAACAGACCCTAATCCTGGGTGGGGGTCTGGTATAAATATTTAGGGGGAACCACACTTTCTTTTTTATTCTAGCTGTGGGGTTCTCCTTAATATTTATATAAGACCCTAATGCTTTATGAGGATCTGGGATGACCATTAGGGGGGGACTACGCATTTGTTTTCAATGTTACTTAGCAGAAGAGTTCTTGTTTATATTCATATCAGACCCTAATCCTGGATGACAGTCTGGAATGAACAATAAAGGGGAACCCGACATGTGTCTGGTATGGATTTTCACCACTTCAGCCCTAGAAGGATTTGCCCCCTTACTGACCAGGCCATTTTTTGTGATACGGCACTGCATCGCTTTAAATGACAATTGGGCGGTCGTGCGACTCTGTACCCAAATAAAATTGTCCCTTTTTTTCCCACAAATAGAGCTTTCTTTTGGTGGTATTTGATCACCTCTGTGGTTATTATTTTTTGGCACTATAAACAAAAAAAGACCTGACAATTTTGAAATAAAACAATATTTTTTTATTTTCTGATATAAAAATTATGCAATATAAATTAAAAAAAAAAATCTAATTTCTTTATCAGTTTAGGCCAATTTGTATTCTTCCACATATTTTTGGTACAAAAAAAATCCCAAAAAGCGTTTATTGATCGGTTTGCGCAAAAGTTATAGCGTCTACAAAATAGGAGATAGATTTATGGCATTTTAATTAATTTTTTATCTTTTTTTTCTAGTGATCAACGTTTTTTAGTGGGACTATGACATTGCGGCGGACAGATTGGACACCTAACTGACATTTTTGACACTTTTTTGGGAACCAGTAACATTATTACAGTGATCAGTGCTAAAAATATGCACTGACATTGTACTAATGGCACTGGCAGGGAAGGGGTTAACATCAGGGGCGATCAAAGGGTTAATTGTATTCCCTCAGTGTGTTTCTAACTGTGTGGGTGGATGGGCTCACTGGGACAACACACAGATCCGTCTTCCTGCATAGCAGAAATACAGGATCTCTGTGTGATCCCCTGTCAGAACAGAGATCTGCCTTGTTTACTATGGCAGATCCCCGTTCTGTCACTGCGGGGAACGATCGCGGGCAGACATCAAGTCCACCGGACCGGCTAATTGGCTTCCCCACTGGCCAATCGGCGGGCACGCCCACAGAACGCCGTGTACGAGCCAACGTACAGCTACGGCGATTCGTGCAGCCAAGCCAACCTGTCGCAGTACAGCTGTGGCGGCTGGTCGGCAAGCGGTTTAAAGGGGAACCCCACACAGCTATTTTTTGTTGCAGAGTTCCCCTATATATTCATATCAGACCCTAATGCTGGATGGTTATTAAGGGGGGAAATTATTTTTAATTTTTATTCTAGCTGTGGGGTTCTCCTTAATATTTATATAAGACCCTAATGCTTTATGAGGATCTGGGATGACCATTAGGGGGGAACTACGCATTTGTTTTCAATGTTACTTAGCAGAAGAGTTCTTGTTTATATTCACATCAGGACCTAATCATGGATGACAGTCTGGAATGAATAATAAAGGGGAACCCTACATTTTAATTCATTTTTGAAGTGGAGTTACCCTTTTATATTCATATCACACCCATAATGGATGAGTGGCATGAATATTAAAGGGGAACTCAACACTTTCATTTATTTTTGCAGCATGGTAGCCTGGCATCGAGGGGGTTAAAGCAAGCAGTGAGGAGGTGATACAACAGCTTTTCACTGTCTGTCGAATGCTCTCTGAAGAGTGATCCACATTCGTAAGTGTAAATGGGGTGTAAGGCCTCATTCACAAGGGGGGGTATCAGTGTGGATGCCTGTGAGAGAGCAGTGTTTACCCGTATGGGGATGTAAAGGTGTCTTGTCCATCCAGGTGCAGGCATTTCTTTGCATGTGAATTGGGACGTAACAGCTGCATGGACTGTTGTGTCCCAATATGACATCTGTATAAGTGGAACACAGACAGTGCATTCGGGGACTCACCCCCACACAGATGTCATATTGGGACACAGCAGGCGCATTTATGCAGCCATTGCATCCCAATTCACATGCATAGAAATGCCTGCAGAGCGATGAACAGAAGACCTGTACATAGGGTTGCCACCTCATCCCTTTAAACCCGAACACATAATAATTACACAGGTTCTGTGGCTGATTAAGGTGGTAATTAAACTCACCTGGTGCCTTATCTACATTATATTAGCCTCAGAACCTGTGTAATTCATATGTGTTCGGTTTAAGGGGATGAGGTGGCAACCCTACCTGTATATCCTCATACGTGTAAACCCGGCCCTCACACAGGCGTACACACTGATACACCCATTGTGAAAATGCGGCCTAATGGTTCATTTTCAGTTAGTGGTTTGTCAAAGAGCTTGTTCATGCCAGCGGTTGGAGAGTGGTAAAACCACACTGTTGATCCACGTTTTTACCCCCCCCCCCCCCCAAAAAAAAAAAAAAAAAAGAGGCAGTGGCCGGGGGTGTACACATGCCATGATGTTTTGCTTCACAGCCACAGGATGAAATCTATCCCCTGTGTTCTGTAGGCGTAGCATCTGCTGAACAAAACCCATTTCAAGTGAATGTGGCCACCGTGGAACCGCCCAACAACCACATGTAATGCACATGGTTGCAGCACATTAGTGCAGGGTTCAGGGGGTTAAAGCAGGCAGTAAGGAGGTGATACACCTCCTCGCCACCAGTCAAATGCTCTCTCAAGAGCGATCTGTAGGCAGATCACTATTCAGAGAGCAAAGCTAGTGTGTTTCCAAAAATGACTAGCACATACATAATGTGTGCCATACTTGTCTTGCAGTATGCCAAGGAGTATTGGCGCACTGCAAGAATACATAAGCAGGGCTCAGGAAGGTCTTTATGAAGGTGTTTCCTTCATAAGTAAAGTGCAGGCCTCTGTGGGGTGGGACATGGACTTGGGAGTGCAGGGCTCTGTGGGGTGGGACCTGGACTTGGGAGTGCAGGGCTCTGTGGGGTGGGACCTGGACTTGGGAGTGCAGGCCTCTGTGAGGTGGGACCTGGACTTGGGAGTGCAGGGCTCTGTGGGGTGGGACCTGGACTTGGGAGTGCAGGGCTTTGTAGGGTGGGACCTGGACTTGGGAGTGCAGGCCTCTGTGGGGTGGGACCTGGACTTGGGAGTGCAGGGCTCTGTGGGGTGGGACCTGGACTTGGAAGTGCAGGCCTTTGTGGGGTGGGATCCAGACTTGGGAGTGCAGGGCTCTGTGGGGTGGGACCTGGACTTGGGAGTGCAGGGCTCTGTGGGGTGGGACCTGGACTTGGGTTTGCAGGCCTTTGTGGGGTGGGATCCAGACTTGGGAGTGCAGTGCTCTGTGGGGTGGGACCTGGATTTGGGAGTGCAGGGCTCTGTGGGGTGGGACATGGACTTGGGAGTGCAGGCCTCTGTGGGGTGGGACCTGGAATTGGGAGTGCATGGCGCTGTGGGGTGGGACCTGGACTTGGGAGTGCAGGGCCCTGTGGGGCTGGACCTGGACTTGGGAGTGCAGGGCTCTGTGGGGTGGGACCTGGACTTGGGAGTGCAGGGCTCTGTGGGGTGGGACCTGGAATTGGGAGTGCATGGCTCTGTGGGGTGGGACCTGGACTTGGGAGTGCAGGGCTCTGTGGGGCTGGACCTGGACTTGGGAGTGCAGGGCTCTGTGGGGTGGGACCTGGACTTGGGAGTGCAGGCCTCTGTGGGGTGGGACCTGGACTTGGGAGTGCAGGCCTCTGTGGGGTGGGACCTGGACTTGGGAGTGCAGGCCTCTGTGAGGTGGGACCTGGACTTGGGAGTGCAGGGCTCTGTGGGGTGGGACCTGGACTTGGGAGTGCAGGCCTCTGTGGGGTGGGACCTGGACTTGGGAGTGCAGGCCTCTGTGGGGTGGGACCTGGACTTGGGAGTGCAGGGCTCTGTGGGGTGGGACCTGGACTTGGGAGTGCAGGGCCCTGTGGGGCTGGACCTGGACTTGGGAGTGCAGGGCTCTGTGGGGTGGGACCTGGACTTGGGCGTGCAGGGCTCTTTGGGGGCGGGATGTTTGGGGGTGGGGCTTGCAGGGGCAGGACTCAGGAGGGCGGAACTATAATTCTAGGACTGAGTGGGTGGCTTAGAAATAAACTGGGTAGGTTTGAGCTATTCAATCCCGCCTAGAATCAGTGCTGATTACATGGTTTGCAGAGTCAAAAGACCAACAAGTGGGAGTCCGCCAACTCTGCCTGGGCAGGAAGTAGCTGTGTTAGAATTAGAGTCTCTCAGCAGGAAGTTATGTTGTTATACAGGACAGGAAACCACTCTAAAGAGAGGATATCAGGGGACCTGCAGATATGTCAGCAATATTGCATTCATTCTATGTGCATTCAAAGTTGGAATTCAGCTTTAAAAAGTGAGATGATACCCCCCTAGTTTTTTTATTTTTTTTTTAATACACAGGCAATGATTGGTGCATTGATGCATACGTTATTTAGCAACATGCCTGTATATGTATAATGTATTGCTAATCTAAGAACTGCGCGAACTGTTGGCGCTATATAAATCCTGTATAATAATAATAATAATGTATTGATTACCTATTTACCTATTTTTCTTTCCCATATGGGTCACAACATTATTCAATTATTTTTCTTGTAACCTGTACAAAGAAAAGTATTATCTAAATTTCTCATTTTCATTTACACATTTAAGTAAAATAGTTTGTGGTATAAGCTTTAAACCGGTAAGCCTGTGTGAGTGTTGCGTCTTTATGTAATTTAGCATTCAGTTTTCAACTGCACTGATTTTCACTTGACTACACAATTCTGCCCTCTAGTGTTTACATAGTATAATAGCATATTTATTTTGTTCAACTATTTTTCTCCTTGAAATGTAGCTCTAACTCAGGTCAGTGCTAACATATTTAACATGTTAATAATCTTCATGTGTTTGTTTTATTTTGCAGCACCGCGGATTACAAGAGTCTGATAATAATGTCAATGAAGAATTATTTATAACTGCATTTCTTGGTGTGTTCTACTATACCTCTGGGATGAGAAAGAGGGACACCTTTTTGCAAAAAGAAGGTAGGCATAAGACACACTCCCTTTATGTGGACCATAAAACATTATTAAACTAAAAATTATTGGTTAACCAGTTTCAGTCCGGGCCAATTCTGACATTCCTCTCCTACATGTAAAGAAACGTCATTTTTTTTTAAAACTACTTAGAACCACCAAATATTATATATATTTCTAAGCAGAGGCCCTAGAGAATGAAAAAGATGGAGTGACAGTTCTCCCAAATAGGAGGCAGCTGGGAGCTATGTTTACATCTGCCTAGAGTTTTATCAGTTTTAGCAGCTTTAACTCTATTGTGAGGTTGAAATATAAGACCCAGTATGTGCTTATCTCATAGAATTCCAGTAGAATTGTGTTACACATAACAAAAGTGCAAAAGTAATAGAGCCATAGGTTTAGTCTAACTATCCAAATCGTTGTACTGAGTGCCCCTGTAACCATTCCTATATGTTAAAAAAATGCCCCAATGAGAGGATAGAAAACTAGCACGCTGAACACCAGAAAGATGTAAAAATACACCACTGAATAGTTGTATACTGTTTTGTATCATGAAAGATTTATGAAATTGTGAATGCAGCAATAAAAGACATCCTCTTTTAACCACCTGTACATAGGGTTGCCACGTTTCCTTTGAGCCAAACCCGAACACTTCAGCAGGGCTTGGCATTTTTTTTGTAGCATACATTATAAGATGGTAAAATACCCGGGACACCTCTGTGTGCCCTAGGGGAGTAGTAATGTGGCACGCGCAGCAGGGAACAGTGGGTGTAGACAATTGCATATAGTGCAGACGTGCGTAATGTACAATGTAGTGTTTATGTAGTGTGTAATGTTTGGTGGGGAGCCTCCCAGTGTAATATTGGGGGGTTGGGGGAGGTGTGTGTGTATATATAGTGTATGGTGGGGAGGGGGAGTGATGAGGACTGTATGTATGGTGTATGGGGGAACTCTGATGTAAGGTGGGAAACTCTGATGTAAGGGGGGGCTCTGGTGACAAGATCACCTTATATCAGAGTCCACTGCATTCCCCTTTACTTCAGAGTTCCCGTTTATGTAATTGTCCACAGAGTTCCAACTTGCATTTAACATGGAAACTCTAATATGGGGGGGACTCTGGTCACCATAGAGCACCTTCCACAGAGTGAATGCACTAAGGTAAGGTGGGGGTTACTGATATAAGAGGTAACCTTTATATCAGTGCCCCTTCCATTGTTCATTGCTGAAATGGACTAGGGACTCTGAACCATGTACTGTGGAATTTGTAGTGTGAGTAGAGCAGTGCAGATTGTAGAGCAGGTCATATTGTAGAGCAGTGGACATTGTATGGCAGGGCACATTGTAGAGCAGAGCACATTGTAGAGCAGTGCACATTGTAGAGCAGTGGACATTGTAGAACAGGGCACATTGTAGGGAAGGGCACATTGTAGAGCAGAGCACATTGTAGAGCAGAGCACATTGTAGAGCAGTGCACATTGTAGAGCAGTGGACATTGTAGAACAGGGCACATTGTAGAGCAGAGCACATTGTAGAGCAGAGCACATTGTAGAGCAGAGCACATTGTAGAGCAGTGGACATTGTAGAACAGGGCACATTGTAGAGCAGGGCACATTGTAGAGCAGTGCACATTGTAGAGCAGTGGACATTGTAGGGCAGGGCACATTGTAGAGCAGGGCACATTGTAGAGCAGAGCACATTGTAAAGCAGTGTACATTGTAGAGCAGGTCACATTGTAGAGCAGTGGACATTGTAGAGCAGGGCACATTGTAGGGCAGGGCACATTGTAGGGCAGGGCACATTGTAGGGCAGGGCACATAGTAGAGCAGGGCACATTACAGAACAGTGCACATTGTGGAGCAGGGCACATTGTAGGGCAGGGCACATTGTAGAATAGTGCACATTGTAGAGCAGGGCACATTGTAGGATAGGGCACATTATAGAGCAGGGCACATTGTAGGACAGGGCACATTGTAGAGCAGGGCACATTGTAGAGCACAGCACATTGTAGAGCAGGGCACATTGTAGAGCACAGCACATTGTAGAGCAGGGCACATTGTAGAGCAGAGCACATTGTAGAGCAGTGCACATTGTAGAGCAAGGCACATTGTAGAGCACAGCACATTGTAGAGCAGTGCATATGACCACAAGGAATATTCACTGCTCATTCCAAACAAGGGAGTGAGGGGGAAAAGAAAAGGTTTAGGTGCTCATGGAGGACATTACAAAGAGGTGAAAAATCACAATAATGAAGGATTTAAAGTCATACTAAACACACACTGTTTAACCACTTGCCGACCGCCGCACGACTATATACGTCGGCAGAATGGCACGGGCAGGCAAAAGGACTTACATGTACGTCCTTGCCTGCCCGCGGGTGGGGGGTCCGATCGGACCCCCCCCCCGGTGCCAGCGGCGGTCGGCAAATCTCCCCCGGCGATCGGAGGTGAGGGGGAGGCCATCCATTCGTGGCCCCCCCCTCGCGATCGCTCTCAGCCAATGGGATCATTTCCCTGCCTCTGTATTGTACACAGAGGCAGAGGAAATGATGTCATCTCTCCTCGGCTCGGTATTTTCCGTTCCGGGCCGAGGAGAGAAGACTGCAATGTGAGTGCACAACACACACACACACAGTAGAACATGCCAGGCACACAAAACACCCCGATCCCCCCCCCGATCGCCCCCCGATCCCCCCCCAATCACCCCCCCCCCCTGTCACAAACTGACACCAGCAGGTTTTTTTTTTTTTTTTTTTTTTTTTTTCTGATTACTGCATTGGTGTCAGTTTGTGACATTTACAGTGTTAGGACAGTTAGTATTACCCCCCTGTAGGTCTAGGGTACCCCCCTAACCCCCCCTAATAAAGTTTTAACCCCTTGATCACCCCCCGTCACCAGTGTCGCTAAGCGATCATTTTTCTGATCGCTGTATTAGTGTCGCTGGTGACGCTAGTTAGTGAGGTAAATATTTAGGTTCGCCGTCAGCGTTTTATAGCGACAGGGACCCCCATATACTACCTAATAAATGTTTTAACCCCTTGATTGCCCCCTAGTTAACCCTTTCACCACTGATCACTGTATAACCGTTACGGGTGACGCTGGTTAGTTTGTTTATTTTTTATAGTGTCAGGGCACCCGCCGAATAAAGATTTAGCCCCCTGATCGCCCGGCGGTGATATGCGTCGCCCCAGGCAGCGTCAGATTAGCGCCAGTAACGCTAACACCCACGCACGCAGCATACGCCTCCCTTAGTGGTATAGTATCTGTACGGATCAATATCTGATCTGATCAGATCTATACTAGCGTCCCCAGCAGTTTAGGGTTCCCAAAAACACAGTGTTAGCGGGATCAGCCCAAATACCTGCTAGCACCTGCGTTTTGCCCCTCCGCCCGGCTCGGCCCAGCCCACCCAAGTGCAGTATCGATCGATCACGGTCACTTACAAAACACTAAACGCATAACTGCAGCGTTCGCAGAGTCAGGCCTGATCCCTGTGATCGCTAACAGTTTTTTTGGTAGCGTTTTGGTGAAATGGCAAGCACCAGCCCCAGGCAGCGTCAGGTTAGTGCCAGTAGCGCTAACACCCACGCACGCACCGTACACCTCCTTTAGTGGTATAGTATCTGAACGCATCAATATCTGATCCGATCAGATCTATACTAGCGTCCCCAACAGTTTAGGATTCCCAAAAACGCAGTGTTAGCGGGATCAGCCCAGATATCTGCTAGCACCTGCGTTTTGCCCCTCCGCCCGGCCCAGCCCAGCCCACCCAAGTGCAGTATCGATCGATCACTGTCACTTACAAAACACTAAACGCATAACTGCAGCGTTCGCAGAGTCAGGCCTGATCCCTGCGATCGCTAACAGTTTTTTTGGTAGCGTTTTGGTGAACTGGCAAGCACCAGCCCCAGGCAGCGTCAGGTTAGTGCCAGTAGCGCTAACACCCACGCACGCACCGTACACCTCCCTTAGTGGTATAGTATCTGAACTGATCAATATCTGATCTGATCCGATCAGATCTATACTGGCATCCCCAGCAGTTTAGGGTTCCCAAAAACGCAGTGTTAGTGGGATCAGCCCAGATACCTGCTAGCACCTGCGTTTTGCCCCTCCGCCCGGCCCAGCCCAGCCCACCCAAGTGCAGTATCGATCGATCACTGTCACTTACAAAACACTAAACGCATAACTGCAGCGTTCGCAGAGTCAGGCCTGATCCCTGCGATCGTTAACAGTTTTTTTGGTAGCGTTTTGGTGAACTGGCAAGCGCCAGCGGCCTAGTACACCCCGGTCATAGTCAAACCAGCACTGCAGTAACACTTGGTGACGTGGCGAGTCCCATAAGTGCAGTGCAAGCTGGTGAGGTGGCAAGCACAAGTAGTGTCCCGCTGCCATCAAGAAGACAAACACAGGCCCGTCGTGCCCATAGTGCCCTTCCTGCTGCATTCGCCAATCCTAATTGGGAACCCACCGCTTCTGCAGCGCCCGTACTTCCCCCATTCACATCCCCAACCAAATGCAGTCGGCTGCATGAGAGGCATTTTCTTTATGTCCTCCCCCTAGTACCCCTACCCAACGAACTCCCCCAAAAAAGATGTCGTGTCTGCAGTAAGCGCGGATATAGGCGTGACACCCGCTATTATTGTCCCTCCTGTCCTGACAATCCTGGTCTTTGCATTGGTGAATGTTTTGAATGCTACCATTCACTAGCTGAGTATTAGCGTAGGGTACAGCATTGCACAGACTAGGACACACTTTCACAGGGTCTCCCAAGATGCCATCGCATTTTGAGAGACCCGAACCTGGAACCGGTTACAGTTATAAAAGTTACAGTTACAAAAAAAGTGTAAAAAAAAAAAAAAAAAAACACAAACAAAAATATAAAATAAAAAGTAATAGTTGTCGTTTTATTGTTCTCTCTCTATTCTCTCTCTCTCTATTCTCTCTATTGTTCTGCTCTTTTTTACTGTATTCTATTCTGCAATGTTTTATTGTTATTATGTTTTATCATGTTTGCTTTTCAGGTATGCAATTTTTTATACTTTACCATTTACTGTGCTTTATTGTTAGCCATATTTTTGTCTTCAGGTACAGCATTCACGACTTTGAGTGGTTATACCAAAATGATGCTTGCAGGTTTAGGTATCATCTTGGTATCATTCTTTTCAGCCAGCGGTCGGCTTTCATGTAAAAGCAATCCTAGCGGCTAATTAGCCTCTAGACTGCTTTTACAAGCAGTGGGAGAGAATGCCCCCCCCCCCCATCGTCTTCCGTGTTTTTCTCTGGCTCTCCTGTCTCAACAGGGAACCTGAGAATGCAGCCGGTGATTCAGCCAGCTGACCATAGAGCTGATCAGAGACCAGAGTGGCTCCAAACATCTCTATGGCCTAAGAAACCGGAAGCTACGAGCATTTTATGACTTAGATTTCGCCGGATGTAAATAGCGCCATTGGGAAATTGGGGAAGCATTTTATCACACCGATCTTGGTGTGGTCAGATGCTTTGAGGGCAGAGGAGAAATCTAGGGTCTAATAGACCCCAATTTTTTCAAAAAAGAGTACCTGTCACTACCTATTGCTATCATAGGGGATATTTACATTCCCTGAGATAACAGTAAAAATGATTAAAAAAAAAAAAAAATGAAAGGAACAGTTTTAAAATAAGATAAAAAAGCAAAAAAATAATAAAGAAAAAAAAAAAAAAAAAAAAAAAGCACCCCTGTCCCCCCTGCTCTCGCGCTAAGGCGAACGCAAGCGTCGGTCTGGCGTCAAATGTAAACAGCAATTGCACCATGCATGTGAGGTATCACCGCGACGGTTAGATCGAGGGCAGTAATTTTAGCAGTAGACCTCCTCTGTAAATCTAAAGTGGTAACCTGTAAAGGCTTTTAAAGGCTTTTAAAAATGTATTTATTTTGTTGCCACTGCACGTTTGTGCGCAATTGTAAAGCATGTCATGTTTGGTATCCATGTACTCGGCCTAAGATCATCTTTTTTATTTCATCAAACATTTGGGCAATATAGTGTGTTTTAGTGCATTAAAATGTAAAAAAGTGTGTTTTTTCCCCAAAAAATGCGTTTGAAAAATCGCTGCGCAAATACTGTGTGAAAAAAAAAAATTAAACACCCACCATTTTAATCTGTAGGGCATTTGCTTTAAAAAAAATATATAATGTGTGGGGGTTCAAAGTAATTTTCTTGCAAAAAAAAATAATTTTTTCATGTAATCAAAAAGTGTCAGAAAGGGCATTGTCTTCAAGTGGTTAGAAGAGTGGGTGATGTGTGACATAAGCTTCTAAATGTTGTGCATAAAATGCCAGGACAGTTCAAACCCCCCCCAAATGACCCCATTTTGGAAAGTAGACACCCCAAGCTATTTGCTGAGAGGCATGTCGAGTCCATGGAATATTTTATATTGTGACACAAGTTGCGGGAAAGAGACACATTTTTTTTTTTTTTTTTTTTTTTTGCACAAAGTTGTCACTAAATTATATATTGCTCAAACATGCCATGGGAATATGTGAAATTACACCCCAAAATACATTCTGCTGCTTCTCCTGAGTACGGGGATACCACATGTGTGAGACTTTTTGGGAGCCTAGCCGCGTATGGGACCCCGAAAACCAAGCACCGCCTTCAGGCTTTCTAAGGGCGTAAATTTTTGATTTCACTCTTCACTGCCTATCACAGTCTCGGAGGCCATGGAATGCCCAGGTGGCACAAACCCCCCCCAAATGACCCCATTTTGGAAAGTAGACACCCAAAGCTATTTGCTGAGCGGTATAGTGAGTATTTTGCAGACCTCACTTTTTGTCACAAAGTTTTGAAAATTAAAAAAAGAAAAAAAAAATTTTTTTTTTTGTCTTTCTTCATTTTCAAAAACAAATGAGAGCTGCAAAATACTCACCATGCCTCTCAGCAAATAGCTTGGGGTGTCTACTTTCCAAAATGGGGTCATTTGGGGGGGGTTTGTGCCACCTGGGCATTCCATGACCTCCGAAACTGTGATAGGCAGTGAAGAGTGAAATCAAAAATGTACACCCTTAGAAATCCTGAAGGCGGTGATTGGTTTTCGGGGTCCCGTACGCGGCTAGGCTCCTAAAAAGTCCCACACATGTGGTATCCCCATACTCAGGAGAAGCAGCAGAATGTATTTTGGGGTGCAATTCCACATATGCCCATGACCTGTGTGAGCAATATATCATTTAGTGACAACTTTGTGCAAAAAAAAAAAAATAAATAAATAAATTGTCACTTTCCCGCAACTTGTGTCAAAATATAAAATATTCCATGGACTCAACATGCCTCTCAGCAAATAGCTTGGGGTGTCTACTTTCCAAAATGGGGTCATTTGGGGGGGGTTTGTGCCATCTGGGCATTTTATGGCCTTCAAAACTGTGATAGGTAGTGAGGAGTAAAATCAAAAATGTACGCCCTTAGAAATCCTGAAGGCGGTGATTGGTTTTCGGGGCCCCGTATGCGGCTAGGCTCCCAAAAAGTCCCACACATGTGGTATCCCCATACTCAGGAGAAGCAGCTAAATGTATTTTGGGGTGCAATTCCACATATGCCCATGGCCTGTGTGAGCAATATATCATTTAGTGACAACTTTTTGTAATTTTTTTTTTTTTTTTTTGTCATTATTCAATCACTTGGGACAAAAAAAATGAATATTCAATGGGCTCAACATGCCTATCAGCAATTTCCTTGGGGTGTCTACTTTCCAAAATGGGGTCATTTGTGGGGGTTTTGTACTGCCCTGCCATTTTAGCACCTCAAGAAACGACATAGGCAGTCATAAATTAAAGGCTGTGTAAATTCCAGAAAATGTACCCTAGATTGTAGGCGCTATAACTTTTGCGCAAACCAATAAATATACACTTATTGACATTTTTTTTACCAAAGACATGTGGCCAAATACATTTTGGCCTAAATGTATGACTAAAATTGAGTTTATTGGATTTTTTTTAGAACAAAAAGTAGAAAATATCATTTTTTTTCAAAATTTTCGGTCTTTTTCCGTGTATAGCGCAAAAAATAAAAACGGCAGAGGTGATCAAATACCATCAAAAGAAAGCTCTATTTGTGGGAAGAAAAGGACGCAAATTTCGTTTGGTTACAGCATTGCATGACCGCGCAATTAGCAGTTAAAGCGACGCAGTGCCAATTTGTAAAAAGTGCTCTGGTCAGGAAGGGGGTAAATCCTTCCGGGGCTGAAGTGGTTAACCACTTCCCGACCACCCGCCGCAGTTGCACTGCGGCAAAGTGGCAGGATGTCGCAAATCACCATCATTGTACGTCGGTCTGTGCATGTGATCTAGCGGACACACCTGCTGCATGCCGCGTGACCTCGCCCACTGGTCTGGCGGACTCAATGTCCGCTGACGACCCGCGATTGCTCTTCACAGAGGCAGAACAGGGATCTGCCTTTGTAAAGATGGCAGATCGACATTCTGACAGGAGACATGTCAGAGATCTGCTGTTTCCAGTGATCAGGAACAGTGATCTCCTTCATGTTCCTGGCCTCCCATCCCCCACACCGTTAGAACACACCGAGGGAACACAGTCAACCCCTTGATCGCCCCTAGTGTTAACCCCTTCCCTGCCAGTGTCAATTATACATTAATCCATGCATTTTTTTTAGCACTGATCAATATAATAATGTCACTCGTCCCCAAAAAGTGTTATTTGGAGTCAGATTTGTCTGCCGCAATGTCGCAGTCCCGATAAAAATCGTAGATCGCTGCCATTTTCAGTAAAAACAATAAAATAAAAGTCCCCTAAATCTATCTCATCTTTTGTAGACATGATAACTTTTGCGCAAACTGATGAATAAATTAGTTTTTAATATTTTTTTTAGATGTGTTATAGCAAAAATTTAAAAATATGTTGTTTTTTTTTCAAAATTGTCAGGTTTATAGCGCAAAAAATAAAAATCACAGAGGTGATCAAATACCACCAAAAGAAAGCTCTATTTGTGGGAAAAAAGGATGCAAATTTTGCTTGGGTACAGCGTCGCACGATCACTCAATTGTCATTTAAAGCGGCGCAGTGCTGTGTCGCAAAAAATTACCTGGTCATTAAGAGGGAAAATCTTCCGGTCCTTAAAGCGGAGTTCCGCCTATTTTTTTTTTTTTTTTTAAGTCAGCAGCTACAAATACTGCAGCTGCTGACTTTTAAAATAAGGACACTTACCTGTCCAGGGCGCTCGCGATGTTGGCACCCGAAGCCGACCCATCTCTCGGCTCTCGGGTGGAGGCGTCGCCATCTTCGGTAAGGGAATCAGGAAGTGAAGCCTTGCGGCTTCACTTCCTGGTTCCCTACTGCGCATGTTTGGCAGGAGGAGCTTCTAGTCCTCTGCTGCTGGTCACACACAAAATAAAAAGTAAAAAAAAAACTGCCTTTGAACTACAGAGTAAAATAAATAAATCAATAAATAATATCAATAACATTTTTTAAATTGGCAATTACATATATGTTATATTACCAAAAGTATTGGGTTGCCTGCCTTTACACGCACATGAACCTTAATGGCATCCTAGTCTTATGGCCGTACACATGATCCAAATATCGTACGACAGATCGTACGACTTTTTTTGCTTAATAGTTGCAAGTAGAAATTAAATAAATAATAAAGTAAATAAAGTCACGAAAATTCTCGTACAACAGAAAAAAAAATCAGAAGTGATGTCATGTGTTGTAATGTATTTGTATTGTATTTTCAGGCGACAACGGCTCTCGAAAGTAGTGTATACACGATCCAAAAATCATAGATTCTTCCTCGGATGACAGTTTTCGTACGATATTCGGATTGCGTGTACGGGCCATTAGTCCGTAGGGTTCAATATTGAGTTGGCCCACCCTTTGCAGCTATAACAGCTTCAACTCTTCTGGGAAGGCTGTCCACAAGGTTTAGGAGTGTCTATGGGAATGTTTGACCATTCTTCCTGAACTGCATTTGTAAGGTCAGGCACTGTTGTTGGATGAGAAGGGCTGAATCGCAATTTTTGCTCCAATTCATTGCAAAGGCGTTCTATTGGGTTGAGGTCAGAACTCTGTGCAGGCCAGTCAAGTTCCTTTACCCCAAACTCGCTCATCCATGTCTTTATAAACCTTGCTTTGTGCACTGATCCAAATCATTTGGTGGAGGGGGGATTATGGTGTGGGGTTGTTTTTCAGGGGTTGGGCTTGGCCCCTTAATTCCAGTGAAGGGAACTCTTAAGGTGTCAGCATACCAAGACATTTTGGACAGTTTCATGCTCCCAACTTTATAAAAACAGTTTGGGGATGGCCCCTTCCTGTTCCAACATGACTGCGCACCAGTGCACAAAGCAAGGTCCATAAAGACATGGATGAGCGAGCTTGGGGCGGAGGAACTTGACCTGCACAGAGTCCTGCCTCAACCTGATAAAACACCATTGGGGTGAATTAGAGTTGAGACTGCGAGCCAGACCTTCTTGTCCATATCAGTGCCTGACCTCACAAATGCGCTTCTGGAAGATTGGAAAACATTCCTATAGACACACTCCTAAACCTTGTGGACAGCCTTCCCAGAAGAGTTGAAGCTGTTATAGCTGGAAAGGGTGGGCCAACTCAATATTGAACCCTACGGCCTAAGACCGGGATGTCATTACAGTTCATGTGCATGTAAAGGCAGGTGTCCCAATACTTTTGGTAAAATGGTGTAGATAATGGCACTGTAATTATTTTAATAAAACAAACCAATTACCCTTTTCCCAGCTCTTTCTGCAGGGATACACAAGCAGAAGGAGCTTCTAGTCCTCTGCTACTGGTCACATGTTCAAAAACAAAACAGCCTTTGGACTACTTGATGGACTTGTGTCTTTTTTCAACCTCACCTACTATGTAACTGCAGAGTAAAAATAAATATCAATAAACTATTTTAAATTGGCATACACACATATATAAGCAAATCTTTATTATTTTGTGGAAATAACATGGTGTGGGTGGATTTCTGCTAGTCACAGGCTATGTCATGCTCCTCCAGCCTGAATCTTAGAATAAGAGGGAGGTGAATCTTCCAACAATCTACAGGTAATATTCCACCCCATTGTGTTATAAAGCATGGAGATGATGGGAGGGAGTGGGTTGCCATTTACCACTGTGTATATGCCCATGTGTGTGACTCTATAGTCACATGGGCTGTTTAGTTGTGATAGGTAGGAAATGCTCATGATCAACCAGGTTTTTTGCAGCATACAGATAATGAATCTCATAGTGACTGAGTGCGAACAACATGTAATACACCATTTATTGATAGTTTTTTTTATGATGTGACTTTAGTGACACTTAAATTAAAAGTAGATTTCAGGGCCATCAAATAAAGGATGTTATTTTTGAAGACTATAGGATATTAGTGTAACTTTAAGTTTCCCTTACAAAGAAGACGGAGCATATTTTGGTATGCATGACTGTAATATCTCTCAAGAATTGACAGATGAATTATACATGAAAAGAGTGTGTTTTCCAATTGCTTTATTCAGATCATGATAATGACTTCATACTGCCAGGTAGGGAAAACCGCAGCACCATAGAAAAAAGACAAATATGGCTTCAACAATGTTTTAACATTGTATCTGGTATATGACACATCATATATAGTTTTCATGCTTTAATAAACACAAATCACAAAGAGATAGGCCAAATGCCTTTTGCAGTTTCAATAAAAAATATGAAATACTTTGTACAAGGTAAATTTTATATTATATAAAAAAGTTTAGTGCTGCCCAGGAAAAAAAACAAAACAAAACATTGTTTAATTTACAAAGTCAAAATAGATCAGACACACAGATACAGGGGACGCTCTGATAAAAACGACAGCTCGCTCGGATAATTCGTAGTCTTGATACGAGTGTAAAGTTCTCCTTACAGAAAAGTAAAGATCATCTATCGCCAAACCCACTGCTACACAAACACGGATGGATTTCAAGGGCTCAGTTCACAAGACATGCATGCAGCTTTTAAACAAAGTTCTATTTACAGGATTTTGAAATCCACTCAGATCCTGGAAGTCTCTGCAAATAATACTATCGACAGCCCCTGATTATTCAAAGGGATCAAAATGTTTTGCATAGGGATATGTGGATACAACAGTGTCAAGCTCAAAGCTACAAAATACAAATACAAAAAGTGGTTTTTGTAAACTGATCAGCGACTAAAAAATTTCAAGGAAGCAGGGTTCTCTTATGGAGAGTTGTGTGGTCCTAATGCAGAGTTAGGACTTCCTCTGCCGTGGTGGAACCATAACTCCCACCACACTTGTCAGATCAACAACCGCTGGAGATGGATTCATTTCCAACCTCTGCTATATGTCATAGAAGAAAAGTAATCAGGATTTCTATTTATTAATGTACACCATAGTCTTTTCAACCAGTGGCAGAATCCCTAGATCATATGTTACCGTCAGTATACAGACAACTAGATTAAAGTGCATAATTCTACGAACACTCGTTAAACCAAGTAATGATGATACTAATTGTGATTTATATTAGAAGTGATTCTGTATTCTGTAATAGAGTTCTGTGTTATCTCTGTCACAATGAAAAGCTCTATTGGGTTAGGCTGGGTCAGATGGCTCAAGGATAAATTGAAATGAAAGGTCTGCTCATTCCTGTGATTTTGTCGCTGTTGATACACAATGGAACTAATGTGGTATTGAACAGACTCTGTGGAGAAATAGGAATGTGTCCTAATTTTTTGGAGAGACTTTCAAAAATGTTAAAAATTAACTATGCCTGATGGCATCAAATCCACTCTCAGTTAATGTGGAACTAAAGTTAAAATTAAAGAGATTGTGAACAGGCATGCACTTTACCACAGACATTGCAATGTCTCTTCTGCAATAAAATAAACCTGCCTGTTTGCATCTGCTGCAGAATGTGCATGCGCAGCTCAGTTTACATTTCTGGCACAGTACCAGCGTGCCGTGTTGAATGGTTCCTGCGCATGTGTGGGAGTGATGTCATCCTGTGCCGGCCAACCGAGATAGTCAAAGACCGGCACCCAAAAGAAGCCAGGGAGAAGATGCCAGTGCCGGTGAGGGACCTTGCAAGTGTCAGCCCTTTGGAAGAGGGGAAGTATTTTTTTGCTTTAACTCCGCTTTAAAGCTGAACTCCAGCTTTTATTACGCTTTACATAGTTAATTTTGGCCAGCTTGGCCTAAAAAAATTATGTCCCTTACCAACATGTGAGGCCTGTTGAATGTGCAGAATAAACTGTATGTAGATGAGGCTTCATACAGCATAACACACTGTATTCTGGGTTAGAGCCGAGACTTCCTGTATCATACCCAGAAAACAACAGTTTATCTGAGTGGCACTGAGCAATTCATAAAAAAAACAATGTATTCTAGCAATGAATACAAA
Source organism: Aquarana catesbeiana (assembly GCF_042186555.1). NCBI lineage: Eukaryota > Metazoa > Chordata > Amphibia > Anura > Ranidae > Aquarana > Aquarana catesbeiana. Next base: position 297,382,649 of record NC_133324.1, on the reverse strand, counting down.
GCTTCCTCTGGCTGGCTAAGTCAGGGTTGTGACATCATCAGCCTGCCTCTCTGACTCAGCCAATCAGATGAAGCTTTGTAGTCATTGCCAGAATACATTGCTTTCTATGACTGGCTGAGTGCCACACAGATAGAATCTATTGTGTTCCAGGTATGAAACAGGAAGGTCTCGGCTCAAACCCGGAACAGAGTGCGGTATGCTGTATGAAGCCTCAGCTACATACAATCTATACAGCACATTCAGCAGCCTCACATGTTAGTGAGGGACATAGTTTGTTTAGGTCAGCTTGTAAAGTGTAACAAAAGCTGGAGTTCAGCTTTAACTCCTGTGTGGCCTAATTCGTTGACTGGTTGTAACCAGGTTAGGTGTGACCATGCTCTGGGGCATATTAAAAAAATGCGAATAATTATAAATCTGTGTTCATTAATGCATAATTAAATGTATTTTTTTAATGTGAGGAGTGTAAAGACCTGAATTTGACCTGGTATCAGCCAGAGTAGAGACCGTAAAAGGGAGAAGCAGCATAAGAAACCAGTTGTACTGCAGTGCTTGTCTGCTAACAAGGAGCATCTTAATAGGAGGAAAGAGCGAAGTGACAGAAAAATGATCTTATCATTGTTCTGCTTTTCTTTTCACTGTCCAGTCCCAGGATGTGGGAATAACAAGACTTGAAAGGATGTTACCTAACTTCAGAAGAGAACAATCATATCTCCTCCCCCACTAGACAGGACTGTGCTGTGTGGTTGAACTGTGGTAATCTCGGGACTGGATGTACAGAGATACAAACCCTTTGTCAGGTAACACATATGTATATAACATCTGTGTATTTATCTGTGTTCAGTGAGTTCATCTTTAAGTGTAATTCTAAAACACTGCAAAGCTCAGTGGTTCTTCCCATTCTGTATGTAAAACATTGGTTCCTATCAGGCAAAACGCTTCTACCAGACACTTTCTCTAAGCTGCATTGATCTAATGAATTTATTAATACAAATTTAAAATAACCAATTTGTTTTTGAAGAACTGCAGTGATTCTGGTGCTTGTGCAGCCTAATACCACACCAATGTACTGCTACATAGGGATGATGGGAAGTGCATAGCACCGAGCACCTTTTAACTTTGTGAAAGTCATAACCTGTACCGGAGTTTGTGGCTGCAGCTTAGGGTGGTGGGCAAAAGGTGGCTATAGAGTCCATGAAGAACATGCTGCTAAGCCAACCTGTAGCTTGATATTAGTTTACATGCAGCCAAATCAACACTAACAGACTTATTCTCTAAAGGACTACAAAGGGCAATGATGACGAACTAAGTTCAGTAACCCCCAGACATACTATTTTTCTAATATAACTACATTTGGCTGCATACATTGTTCTTTGACTTAAATAGACCCATGTCACAGGGTGATCGCGGGGGTGCTTTATTAAAGGCATACATTTTTTACTTTAGCCACAAGCTGTATTGTGTTCAAAGGAGTTTATAAATGGCATTAGCTTTGCCCTTGACTAGAAGGGTTTAAGGATTCAAGTGAAATATGTGCTCTTTAATTAAACTTTCCCCAGTACTAGAGGTCAATGCTTCACTTAAGCATGCCATAGATGGTTTGAATCTTGACCAGTTTAGCTGGAACCGTCCAAGATTCAATCCATGTATGGGCAGGCTGATTGTACTCAAGTCAATCCATCAATCGACTTGGGTACAACCAGCATGTTGGATTTCCAACATGCAATTATTGCCAGCGACTAGAGCTGCTAGCAATAATCACTGTGTGCCCCCCCATCAGGGACGGCTCCACTGCCCCATTAGGGACAACACAATAGCTCTGCGGGAGGGATTCCCCCATCAACACTGACTGTGTTAATGGAGGAATGGTGTGATTTTTTTTCCTGAAACCACAGAGAAAATCTATGGCCAGCCCTACACTGCTTCAAAATCACACTGGATATGATTGGCTCTGTCAACCTAATGTGATTTACACCACAGATATAAAAGAACAGTTTGGTGGCTTGTATCCATTTTTTTCATGTTTTTGTGTTTTGTCTGCATGGGTTGTCATATTGCAATAAGCAGTTCTTGCTCCGATTTTGCCTTAAATGTACTCTGTATGATTCCATTCTATAATGCTTATTTGGAAGTTAATTATGATTATAGTCCCAGCCTCTTCTGCACGCCTCTACTATACAACATAAAATATTGTAAATGTATGTCACTCCTAATGAAACAAATGGCGTGTGTGAGAGATAACTTCATGATCGGTTGTTCCTGCACTTACACTCCAATGCCGGGTACACACGACAGGTTTTGCCGTCGGAAAAAACTCCGAAGGTTTCTCCGATGGAATTCCATTCAAGCGGTCTTGCCTACACACGGTCAACCCAAAGTCTGACCAAAGTCCGACCGTCCAGAACGCGGTAACGTACAACACGTACGATGGGACTAGAAAAAGGAAGTTCAATAGCCAGTAGCCAATAGCTTCCGTCTCGTACTTGCTTCAGAGCAAGCATCGTTTTTGGTCCGTCGGAACAGCATACAGACGAGTGGTTTTCCTGACAGGAATTGGTTCCATCGGAAATATTTAGAACATGTTCTATTTCTAGGTTCGTCAGAATTTTTCGGAAAAAAAAAGTCAGATGAGACACACACACGATCATAATAAGCTTCTGTTGGACTTTTCTGTCAGACATGCCGCTCGTGTGTACGTGGCTTAAGAGAAGAATGCAGAACACCTTGATAAGGCTGCCTGCCCACCAGCATGCAGTTTGGTTGCAGTTAGTGATAACATTAAAGCTTGTATCTTGCTGGACATAGCACCTTTAAACTTTTTAATGATTAAAGATGGTGCTTGATAACTCTTCAGGTAGAATATATAACCCACTTAAATAATAAATACACTCTTTAAATGATATCTTGTGGCATGGCAATTAACATTTGTGCCTTGAGGAAAGGGCACTTACACAATGATCACCTTATCATTAAAGTCTCAAAATCATTTCAAGTCCAATTATGAATGAATTACATGTGATTTTATTCTCACAAATTTGTAGCCTGGTGGTAAATCATCTTGCAACAAAGTGCAACAAGTGGTTATGTGGCCCCTTAACAAGAGACTAAAATTGCTCCTTGGGCCTATTTCTTAATACCTGGATTTACTTTACTGTCCAATAGGATACAGATATTAATGTTTACTTCACTGTGCCAGAAAACTTCTCTGATTATCATACCTGCAATTAGCAATCTATGGTGGATTACAGAAGCAAGCGTTATATTCATCTCGACATCACTCAGCATTTGTCTTTATTGTCAGATGTTATTTTTTATAGAACATTCATCAACTGTGTTTTGACACATGTATAAATAAAACAGAAGAGAATGCCTTGGTTTTCAAGCCCTGATTCATACAAAATATATTCTATTTATTCTTAGAATGGGTCTAAAAGTTAATTACAGATTTTGAGTAAATTATACTAAGATGTCTTCATCACTAAATATGTTTGAACAAATAATTCTGCATAAAAGAAGTTTGACAGTAAAAAAACAAATTCTGTAACTGTGTAATTGAAAAGCTACATTTTACTTTTGAGTAAAATAAATGTAGAAAGAAAAACAGCGACAAAAACCTGGCTTAATCAGAAGAACCTGGTGATACATAGGGGTTCATAGTAATTATCAATGTTTTAGAGGACAAATTCATTACTTCTGCTTAAAATAAACAGGAATTTCTTGCCCAAATGGAGCTTAGGATTAACTGTCTGAACACATTTCTCCAGGGATGACTTAGAGAAATTGACTAGCTGACCTCATGCTAAGGACCACTTATTCTGGGTTCTGCCCATGATGTAGTATGGAATACATTGAGAAATGGTCAACATAATCAGTACTCTTAAGTTGTTTGGCTCTCTCTCAAATGCCCAGGACCACTAAGAAGGGTTCTTGGGGGTACTCACAAAGTACAACTCCCTACTTGGGGTGCCATGGTGGAAATGCAGCCACTGCCTATCTGTGAACTACCAGGTACACTATATGCATATCCACATGTACTGTATGGCCACTCAAGCAGCAAATGAGATTCCTTGCTCAGGAGTGGCTTATACTCAGAGAGTGTAAAAAGCATGTGGATAGTGATAAAGGTTTTTAAATAAGGCAAAGAATAATATGCAATTTAAAAGTTACCCACAACAGATCACAATTCATCATCCCTGACCTAAACTGAAATGGGTTATGGGTTCTACACTTTGCATATTACCTTGGTCATTCTGTACACAGCCTTTGTAAGCACACATAGGGTTATGTAAACCCAAAATCTATTTTTCTGTTTGGCATCAAGTCTCACCGCAATCAGTTTCCCTAAACCACTGCCTCTCAATTAGCAGGAGGGTTGTCAGCTTGTCATGAGTGCTCTTCGGTTGACTGTTGGGCTGCCTATCAGGTCTATTAGATAAGCAGCCCAATGACCAACTAAAGGAGCACTGCTGCTAATTGTGAGTCAGTGGCTTACTGTTGTCAGCCTGCTACAGTGGTGTTACTGTCAGGATCTCCAGGAAAGAAACTTTGCAACAGATTTAACTACTTTGCACACATAGTACAATTTGCATTTCTGGCTAGAAAATTACTTAAAATCCCAAAACATATATTTTCTGGAAGCAGAGACCCTATGCAGTAGAATAAAAAGTCAGTAGCTGCAGTTTTTAATATCGCACAATATTTGTGCAACTGTTTATAATGTATAGTTTCAGTAAAAAACACACATTTTAATGCACACAAACACAATATAATCTCTCATGTTATGTAGAAAATAAAAGATGAGGTTGAGTTGAAAACTGTGTGCACTCATGAAACAACGGTGAGACTGTGTTGATTTGCTGTTCACCTGGATTTGCAGTCGGAATTTTGACTCCAGAGCCGAGTGCTTCCAGGTCCACACTCTGCAGAGGACACTTAGGAATGGCTGTTCTTTGATGTCCTCCAGCTTGCCATCCTAACCGTGTCTGTTGTGGTCACAGGCTCCTGGGAAGAGCAGGAATGCCTGGGAACCACACAGGGGCAGCACATTATTTATCCTGTAAAAGTGATCAGGCAGCTGTATAGCCTGCCAGATCACTTTTACTTAAAAGCGAGGAACCAGATGAAGAGAAAAAAGAAACACGCTCACAGCTACAGCACTACAAGGCAGGATGTAGGACAAATGTCAGAAATCCTTAGGTGGTTAAAAAAAAATTTGATTAAGAAAATTGTATACAGTGAAGCATGATGCCAAACATATTGAACAGGGGCCTAAGGTTGGTGTACACTTTAAGATCAGATCACATAAGAGCTTTTCCTACCTAAGAAAATAAATATCATTCACGTTGTAATGCGTGCAATGTCTAACATGAAGTATTTACCCAAGAAACCACAATACCTAAAGTAAAAAAAGTGTTGATCTGCTGTTCTAGAAAACCATTACTAAAAAATAAAAATACCAGTATTTTTTTAATTTATTCTGATTACCTAAGTGGACCATGTTTCTACCGAATGGATATTTTATATACAAGTACATCAGAATGTAATTTTTGGTAAACCTTAGAAAAATCCTCACCCTATGATTTAATGACAACCATTATAACCTCTGCTTCACATGTAATATTTTAGTCTGTCACTTATGAAGGCAATTGGACATAAACAATATACAAATGGCAAAACAGGCTTAAAAGTTGTATAAAAGACAGTTCAACATTTTGAAGAAGGAAAAAATCTCCCTGGTGAAAGGAACTTGTACCCATTTCCAGAGGACAGTTTTAAGCTGCGTAGAGAAGCAGGCATATTAATTGATGGGGTGGATTGAGTTATATTTGCTACATTAATATTTTCTGTGTGTTTGTGTCCATTTGGTGGATTTGGTTGTGCAGCATCAACCTGCTTTTTCTGAGCAGATAGTTCCTTAAGTTCAAGATTATCTACAGCCTCTTCTTTCTTGTTATGTCGTGGAGAGAGGTTTAACAAGCTAAGAACGTCTTTCTTTGAAGTCATTGTTCCAGGAGTTCCACGCAGTATTTTGATTGGACCTGATGTTTGCTGAGGGCCACTTGTCCAGAACATCTTCAGATTGTGAATAGCCTTCACCTTCTCATCAATTGCAGCAAGTTTTAATTTGTCCAAATCTGGTGCATCAGCGGGACTTGATCGGGCAGAACCAGCAGAGGAGTATGAAAGTGCTGGAGATGAGGTACTTCCTGCAGGAGATTGATGACCTGAGCTTGGGGATATATTTCGAGGAGATCTTGAAATATGGGAACTGTATGGGGAGCTAGGATATTTCAGCTTAAAGTGGGGAGAATCTGAACTTGGGGAAGGCTGGTTACTGTGGGGACTCGCTGCTTCTTTTAGAGAGGTTTCAGAGTTTGCTGGGCTGTTATACCCTGAGCTCACTTTCTGAAGAGATGAACTTCTAGTTGGAGGCTTTGGTTTCACATTAACTGGAGACGGCATCCCTTTCTGGACAGGTCTACTAAAAGCGCTTGTTTCTGAAGACCTGAACAAAGAACTGCCATTAGGTGTTGTAGCACCATCAGGTGAATGACTTGTTTTGTTCAAACTTCCACTTCTTTGAAGACGTTCAACAGCAATCAGATGGCTTTGAGTCTCTTCTAAAATCTTTTGAGCCAGCTCTTCAGGATTAAGTTTAAGATTGTTCTCTTCTTGAGATTTAACTGTACTGTCTGTTTCTGTACTCGACTGATCTGATTCCCCAGTATCAGAGCTTGCAAGTTTTCCAACTTTTTGGAATGGTGAGTTTGGACTTGGAATCAGAGCTAGTTTTACAGGTGAGTTAGGTGTGCTTATACTGCCCTTTGAGTTTACAGAAACTTGTATTGTTTCCTGAATGGTGCCTTGTCTAAGGTTTGGATCAAGGCTTTCTGTGTATGACAAAAGAGGTTCATTGCTTATTATTGAAAATCCCTCATACTCTTCCTGTTCTTCTTTGCCTAATGACATCTGGGTTTGTGGGGAAGACTGGCCTCTAGCTGAGGTCCTGAGAGAATTAATATTTTTTGGTCTGTCATGGTCTTGACGTAGTTTGTGTTCTCCTTCAGGTAAGCAATCTGGTTTAGAGACAAAACTCATTGATGAAGCAATGGAACTAAGACTGTAGACGGAGATAGCATCTGAAGCCATGCCATCTGGACAGATTGGAGAGAATGGATGACCAGGATACCCTGGTGGCATTGGGTTAGACACAGATTGTGCAGATGCCAGTGATTCAAGTGAAGAAGAGCTGTCAAGACTAAGGCGTTTCGGAAGCTCAGTAGAATCTAAAAAAAAAAGAAAAATAATTTGTCAATATTTTTAAATGTAAACAATGTGCATGCAAGTTTTTGTAACTGTACTTAAAACAGCAACACACGTTCTCAAAAAAGTAAAGAATGCATGAAGCCTAAGCAAATATCAATAAAGCAATGGAAAAACATCTTAAATAACTACACTAGGGAGCTATAAAACAGCAGTATGGCCTTAAAGTTTTAAAGAAGAAAACATTAGAACAGATTTATAAAGCACAGTATTGTGCTTTGTAACTGAACGTTCCACTTGACTTAGAACTCTCAATCAAGCAAAGTCCCATTTATTCTAATAAAAAGAGAACAACAAAAAAATTCTGGGAAGACGAGAAGGAAACCTGTCACATGACTTTGGTGTCTATCATGGAGTACAGTAACATGCCAAGAACACTCCACAGGACACTACAGGTTTCACATCGTATTCTGCATTTTCTGAATAAATTTTAGGATGCAGATGGGAGTGTGCAGTAATCACTGCAATGTTTTGGTATTTGATCTCTGTAATCATATCTTTTAGCATGCTATGTGGTGCAGGAATGATCACTGTCCATGGAATCAGCCCTGAAATACTGCTGAAACTGTGGGGAGATCTAGGACATAGAAAGGCTGAGCATTCACTAGTTTTGGTCATCTATTTAATGTTTAAATCACAAAGAATTGCATATTAAAGTATTACCAAAAAGAGCTAGGAGGGATTGCAGAGCAAATTGCATTGTTCTTTTGTTGGCTTGTTTGCCAGTTTTCAGAATTACTTCTTCCTGGCCCACCTCGCACAAATCAAAACCTGAAAGAAGGACAAAATATGATTTCAATTATTAGTGTTAAAGATCAACATATCATCAACGTACAACAATAAACCTATGTAGGTAGAGACATATATATAAAAACATATACCTTTAATGCTGTTTGTACAAATATGTTTTTTGTTTTTTTTAGGTATGCTGTATGAATGGAAACATCTTACAAACATATAGTGAGGTTTTCTAAAATTTGACTGCAAAAGTAGAAATATACTTTAAATCTTTAGCTGATTCCTATCCATTGATAGAAGAAGCACATGTCTTTCTTTTATCTCAAATAGATAATATGTGTTCTAACAGAGCAAAAGATGACACAGAAAATCTATACAAATGCCCAGTGTCTTAAATTCTACACTACTGTGAGGAATTTTACTCCTTGTGAAGGGTATATGTGGCTTTTTCAAATAAATTATATTCCTGTGATAAAAAGAAAACATTTAACATACCTAGTGCTGCTAAAAACTCATGACATCCAGGTAATCTCCAAAGCTGAACACTGATGGACACCTGGATTGGGACTGTGGAAAAGTCATGATCTTTGTCGGTCTGCAACTGAACCAGGACCTGATGCAGCTAAAGCAAAAAAAGAAAAGAACAAAACAATGATCATACTGTGATCATGGGCACCCCATAGAATAAAGGAAGCCAGCAGCGAAGAAGCATGGAGGCTGTCATCACTGACCTCTTCTGAAAATATTAGTTCCCTGACTCATGCTGATGCAATGGCTTAAGCATATTCTAAGTCACTGGCTAATAACATGTATGTAGGTTAGGAGTACTGACATTACCCTGACTTTCCTAACCTGTCTACTACTTTCAGGCACAGTCCAACAGTCAGATGATTTCATTCTTACAAGTTACCATCATAAACCTAAATGCTTAGTTACAAGATCCTCCTTAGGCTGCTAGGAAATAGTAATTATTCCTCTCTGTTTTATGCCCCCAGACCAAACAAGCATTGCAGTCTTGTTATATTGGTTGAGAGCTACCAAAATACATTTTTTTCAACTGATGAAAGTTCAGCTTTACCACTAATCCCAGAGCAAACATCTAAATCAGGGGTCTCCAAACTTTCCAAACAAAGGGCCAATTTTCTGCCCTTTAGACATTGGGGGGGGGGGCCGGACTGTGGCCTGTGGGAGTAGAAAATGGTATCTGTGAAAAGACTAATGCCCCATCGGCTGTGTCAGTGAGAAGAATAATGTACCATCTTTGGTGTCAGTGGCAGAATCGTGCCTCTTTATTGATTTCAGTGGAGGAATCATTTCTCATCATTGGTGTCAGTGGGAGAAATAGTTTCCAAAGGGCCAGATAAAGGCAAGCAAAGGGCCATATCCAGCCCCTGGGCCACAGTTTGGAGGCCACTGATCTAAATGAACAGTGGAAATATATGTACATGACGAGTTTTACCTACTAAAGGATATGCAATTCTCTTAAAAAGTAAATATAAACTAATATAGACAGAAGCAATTATACATTTATCTAAGGGAAAACTCCAGGTTTGGTACACAACGTGTAAACATAAAATGCATTTAATTACTGCACAAGCCAATTTAATATTATTAAATATTATCTTTTCATTTCAGTCTGTAGCCAGATTTTCTAAAATGGGAAATAATGCAACTTGCAACTATGGCAGCAGTGTACAGTACACCCCAAGATCATCAACTTCCTGCTAATGAGGAGAAAATTGGTTTAAAAATATGCATTTTTTCCCCCTCCATTCTCCTGAATATATACATTAAGAACATCATACAAAGTATGAACCATGGCTGCCTGGATGCCTTTGTTGTATGGTTTTCCTCAGATCAGATAGATCTACTAAGAATTTTTAAGGTAATGAAACATTGATAGTGATCCTCCTGCTTAGTTTATCTTTATTTAGTCTGCATAGAGCTAGAGGGGCTTTAATCTATTGGGGAGATTTACTCTCTTTAATTGTCCTCATCACCTCATTGTACCATAGTGAATGAAAGTGACTGCGAATTCAACATTTTGAGATGCCACAAACACAAGAGAAATGTTCCAATTGGACACTTGTTCCCGTGACAATTAACAGAGGGTTTTTCTCTCCTTAAAAGGTGTCTTCTAATTTCCTGTTTGGTCTAAAGGAAAGAAAGTGAAGGGAAATCTATCTAATGTGACACAGCTGGTTAAAAGTGGGTTTAAACCTCACCTACCCCAAAACAAGTTGGACTTTAGGTATACTTTAAAAGTTTTAGACATTTTTAGACATTCCTATAATTGTTCTGCAAATGTTTCAGACATTCCCTCAAACTGTCCTGCAAAAGCAGTTTGGTTCAATCTGGCAACGAGTAATGTGAATGAAATGTATATTGTACAAGTCATGGTATTCTGTCAAACTGTACAAGTATACAACCCCAATTCCAAAAAAGTTGGGACGCTGTGTAAAAACTACATAGATAGAACTGTTGAGCAGTTGAAATCCTACGTCAAGAAAGAATGGGACAACGTCCCTCTATTATGAATAAAATATGGGTTTATGAGATTTGCAAATGGTTGCATTCTGTTTTTATGTAGATTTTACACAGTGTACCAACATTTTTGGAATTGCAGTTGTACACTGCTTGTCAGTGAGAATTGCTAAGATCTGCTATTAAGCTCCAAAGAGTTGGCTTGTTCTGTTTTGTTATGTTGTACCACTAGAATGCCAGTATTTGCATTTGTTGTACTGTACATAGACAAAATAGTGGGACTATACTGAGTGTCTAATTAATTAGTGAATCTAAATTTGTCATGTACTTACCACTCCAACCATATTTTTAACAGCCTTCAGAAGCCAGCAGATTACAAGCAGAAAAATAAAATTAAGCACAGGGAAAAGAAAAGAGAAAATAAGCCTTAAAATGCAAGCAAAGGTTACAGTGCAACATGTTCATTCATTTGTGTTCATGCTGAGAGAGATTAGCTATAAACGGTCATGCATCCACCTGAAAGATCATTGAAAGCTGACAAACTTAATGTCACGGAAGCTGCCATTCTTTCTGCCCTACCCCTTCCCCAGTACCAAGTGTCACCATATGAGCCTGAAGTTTTATCTAACCAACAAAGCGCCAGCATGCAAACGTTCAGTATACCACAGCAAGAAGAAACTAGACAAGGGAATGAAAGCAGTTATTCTGATTGGGTGCTAAAACTTTCTACAGCTTCTAATTTTGGGGTAAATGTGTCTAGGGACTTACAGTATGGTCAACCACATTTAAATAAAATAGATCTCCCCCTATTTAACTCCTCTTAGGTACCTTATGGAAATCCTATTTGTCACACAATAAAGGTCTCTAGATGCCCTAAAATTGTAATTGGCTTACTTATTAAGGCAGTACATAGAGCACATATGAAGTGCAAACTTCAGTGACACCTAGGGGCCAGTCAGAATTAACCTTAATATCAGATGGGTTAGAAAGTGCTTTCCTGTAGGTGACTATTGTTAATGAACTTTGCACATCACCTAGGGAGGTCCTTTCGCCTGGAGGCAAAACCCAGCCAAGTGTCCCTTTCATTGTAGGGACAAATTTCTTTGCAGTTCCCAACATTCATTTACATCCTAGAGCTGCAGTTAATGCTGGAATGTTACAACCGATACGGCCTCTGCAGCTAATTTAATAAATTATTGTGTGTGAGTCTTCAGTTAATTATTATTATTATTATTTTAAGGTACTTATATAGCACCGTCAATGTACGCACTTTACATATACATTGTACATTCACATCGGTCCCTGCCCTCAAGGAACTTACACTCTAAGGTCCCTAACACACATTCATATACTAGGGCCAATTTAGACAGAAGCCAATTAACCTATCAGCATGTCTTTGGAGTTTATAAATATGTTATAACATGTGCAATGGGTTACTGCACTATTGTGCTACTTTTTAAACAAGCCCCATCAGCGGGTGATATAGGAAAATATATATATGACTGTGTTGTGGTTGAAAAGCTTTTGAAAGGCAAAAGGAAGAAACACAGACAAGGGTATAATGCTGCCCACTCATGCTGTACCTGCTCTCAGTGCAGCTCTTTAGACTACAACACAGATAGCATGCAAATAAATCAAGCAGCTCAAGTTGTAAATGTAGCCCCCAGAGTTTTAGACAGCACACCAATCATGAATGAGATCTGCCTTTACTTTAGGACTGTGCTTACAAGGACATACACAGATCAGCTTAAATGCAATATGATGGACAGCTGTAAACATATGATGCAGAATTATAGATTATGCATAAAGCAATAATACTGATCACTCTGCTCACAACCATGCCTGCAATTTCCCATGCACTAATGGTGTTGGCTTCAAGGGTGTTAGCAAGAGTTACAGTGGATTAATAAGTCAAATTATACTGAAATATAGAAGTAAGAAAATATAACACAGAAAGGGGCTGAAGTAATAATTTTTGCCAATAGCAACCTATGTATATGGTTATCACTTCTCCCTTTGCTACACAGCTTCAGCATAAGACCTCAGGACAATAATAGCATGCAAAGTGCAGTAACCCACAACAACAATTTAGGAAGTAGCTGAAAGTTCAGAAAAAGTTCTTTTTTTCTGCGTTACTGTACTTGCATTAATATGTAAGCTGGTTAGTCTGAAAAGCACACATTATTCTCCAGTGTTTCCTAATATACGTGGTTTACTAAGAGATTAATGGGTCCTATTTGTGAGGAACATACAAATTTAATTTAAATAAGATGCCAAAGCAAATCCAACTTACCCGATTAATCAGCTGTTCTCCAGTTTCGGAAGCTGTGATGAGTTTACAAAGAGCCTGAAGTGCTGCATGAGGCAAACCTAAGATGCAATGACACGTTAATCACCTTAATGTTTGAATTCTGCATGCTTTACAAAACACTTCTTGTGATGGAGAGAGCCTTTTTACAGGTGCAGCATATATAAATTATCCTTTGTTTGCTAAGGGTTAAAGCTTAATTTCAAGTGGATGTAAAATACAAAAGGGATTGCAGCTCCGTATTCATTAATAAATCATTAGGGCTGATTTACATCTATGTGCTGCTGCAACGCATGCAAGCTGCAATGCATGGCAACATACCACAGTGCCTTGTGGCAAACAATCTGTGACATGTCCATAGATTGGGATGTTTTGGTGTATGGGCAGCCCATTGATTTCAAAATACACCAAATAAACACACCACTGTATTTATTTCCACTGTAAATAGTGTCATCCATCTGGCCGTGCTGTGTGGTAGAGCTGTGTAACTCTCAGGAGTGGATGGAGAGAGATACAAATCGTCATGTGTCATGTGTGTATTTAGCATGATGTCACATATGTGCGATGCCATGGAGGTTGGCCTTCTTCCGAGACACCACATATTGTATATGCACTCCTGTGTTTGTGTTGGAAGCATTCTAGCACAGAGACCAAGATATCATGAGAGCTCTGGGTCTTCACCATCAATTGGGAGCTTTTAGACCCAGCTCCCAATAACACGATCATGAAAACCAGTCCTTATACTGTCTGCTTGGAAAATTACATAAATAAATTAAATTAAAAAATTAAAAAAACTAGAGCCTGTTGCTGCTCTGACATGACGTCATTTCCAGGCCTGGAAGCGATCGGTGCAGAGCAGGATGGAGGTGTGTAAACACAAGTATCAGTGCATCAGCTGAGGATAGGATCGGCTTTGTACAGACAAATGGATAACCCTTTGAGTGAGGGAGTTAATTTAACATTGCCACTAGCCAGTAATTTAAGGGGTTAATTAATATTGCCACTAGCCTGTAATGCAAGGGGTCAAAAAACACTGCCACTGGCCATTGTTGCATTAGTAGCCAGTGTCAGTGACCCCTTACATTACTGGCTAGTGGAAATGTTGATTAACCCCCTCACTTCCCAAAGAGGGTTAATACTTTCTTTGTACAAAGCTGCAACATTGGTTTTGTTATTATCTCTTGCATTACTGGCTAGTGGCAATGTTAGTTAACCCTCTCACTCCCCCCACAGGGTTAACAATTTTCCTGTACAAAGCTCCATTAGTGTCAGTGCTTATTAACCTCCCTGGCGGTATGATTATGTCAGATTTTTGAAGCTCAAAGCTGTACATTGTTTTGCATGGAAATTTGGCATTTTATATTGTAGGCCTGTAATTTTTAGGAATAACACACCTAAATCTGTCCAAACAAGAGTCTAATAGACATCCTGGGTATGATAAAGTTTGAAACACGAAATCATAAATTATAATATAATAAATAACGATAAATAATTATCAAAAATAATAACATTTTATTCAATAATGTAATCAAATCAAAAACAGTTGCAGAATTGTCGTTGTCGTTACTTTCAATGTTTGATGACAAATTTCCCCACAAATCACTATCGCTCAATTCTGCAAGTGATTCTAATTTATTATCGCTGTTTTCTAGCTGGTCTAAAACCACTTTTGATGTAAAGGGACACTTTTTGGTTGCTATGGACATTCTCCAGTTTCCAGGCAGAAAGAACAGTACATATAGTATAAAACTGCATGCAGGGCATTGGACAAAGCATTAGGAACAATTATTTAATAAAGTAATGTAATCTTACAGATTACAGATTACAGTGTACTGCATGTGTTATGTTTTTTTCACTATTTTGAATTTGCCGCCAGGGTTCTACCCCGTGCACTCACAGGGAACGGAGCCCGGCACAGTAATACATCGGACGGAGTACACAGCCCGCGGACACAGCAGGGGGGGGGGGGTATCGCGGGATCCTTCCTGGGGACAAGGTAAGTAACTTTTCCTGGATCCTGCGATGCAATCCCGAGTATGGCTCGGGGTTACCGCTTTTGGTAGTGAAAATTCACCCCGAGCCAGACTCGGGATTACTGCCAAGGAGATTAAGTCCCTCATGTTGCACCATGAAGGGGTTCATTCAAACTGCCACTGACTGCCAACAGGGAATGATGTTTTAAATACCACCATCAATGCAGGTCCAGTGAAGAGGGTTTAACCACTCCCGGACCGGCACACACCGATGTACGTCCAAACTTTGCCGGTGGATATTGTTGTTATGGCAGCAGCTAGCTGCCATAAACCCAGGATCCCCGTCTTCGTGCAGTGGTTGGCTTTCTGATAGAAGTGGTCCCTGCGGCGGATTCGCCACAAGATCACTTTTATCGGTGGTGGGAGAGGAGCGCCACCACCGTGATCCGGTGCCCTCCGCCGCTTACCGGAGCCGTCGGTAGCGGCGGGGGCGATCGCGTCCTTCCCCGTGCTGTGCCTGGAGACGAGTGAGGCTAAGATGGCACCCACTCGTCTCCATGACATTGCTGGGCGGAAGCGACGTCAAAATGTCACTTCCGCCCACGCCACTTAAAGGCATATTTTTTTCAATGTCATTTTTTTAAATGACTTTTTTTTTTTTTATTGCATTTTAGTGTAAATATGAGATCTGAGGTCTTTTTGACCCCAGATCTCATATTTAAGAGGTCCTGTCATGCTTTTTTCTATTACAAGGGATGTTTACATCCCTTGTAATAGGAATAAAAGTGACACCATTTTTTTTTCTAAAAAAAACAGTGTAAAAATAAATAAAATAATGTAAAATAAATAATAAAAATTAAATTTTTTTTTAAAAAAAAAACCCCAGTCCCGACGAGCTCGCGCGCAGAAGCGAACACATATGCGAGTAGCGCCCACATATGAAAATGGTGGTCAAACCACACATGTGAGGTATCACCGCGACCGGTAGAGCAAGAGCAATAATTCTAGCCCTAGACCTCCTCTGTAATGCAAAACATGCAACCTATAGAATTTTTAAACGTCGCCTATGGAGATTTTTGAGGGTAAAAGTTTGACGCCATTCCACAAGCGGGTGCAATTTTGAAGCATGACATGTTGGGTATCAATTTACTTGGCGTAACATTATATTTCACAATATAAAAAAAAAATTGGGCTAACTTTACTGTTGTCTTATTTTTTTATTCAAAAAAGTGTTTTTTTCCAAAAAAAGTGCGCTTATAAGACCACTGCGCAAATGCGGTGCAAAAAAAAAGTATTGCAACGACCGCCATTTTATTCTCTAGGATGTTAGAAAAAAAAAACATATATAATGTTTGGGGGTTCTAAGTAATTTTCTAGCAAAAAAAACCTGTTTTAAACATGTAAACACCTAAAATCCAAAACGAGGCTGGTCCTTAAGTGGTTAAATAACATAACACCATCGGCCAGCAATGTATATGTTATTATTGTGTAAACTGGCACCAGTGCTGGTGGTTATTATTGTGATTGCTGAAACCAGTGCTGTGGGATGTTATTGCATAAACTGGCACCAATTTGGCGAGTTATTACTGCGTAAACTGGCACCAATATTAGGGGTTATTACAGTGTAAATTGGCACTGATGTTGGGGGATGTTTTTGCACATACTGACACCAATGCTGGGGTTTATCACTGTATTAACTGGCATCAATGCTGGGGGTTATTATTGCATAAACTGGAATTAGTATAGGGGTTTATTAATGCAGAAGCTGGCACCAGTGCCGGGGGTTAGTATTGCATAAACTGGCACTAATGCTGGGAGTTATTACTACAGAAATTGTCACTGATGTGAAGGGGGTATTACTGCGGAAATTGGCACTAGTGCTGTTTTTTTTTTTGCTGATACTGACATCAATGCCGAGGGTTATTTTTGCATCCACTGACATCAATGCTAGGAGTTATTATTTCTACAACAATGGGACTTAATTTACTTCTACTTTCTCTTCAGTGCACCTTGTGGTAAAAAATACAGCAGGAATGATATTTTTCAGCACTGGAACTACTAAAACAAATATTGTTAAAATATGAGCAAATTCTGTTTTGAATGAATTAAACCTAAGTTAAATTATAATGTGTTGCAGTTTGCAGGGGTTTGGGGCTGGTGGTTATAGTTTGCGATTTTCGCCCTGTGCACTGGTGTCAAGGGCAGGGTCATGGGTCATGTGTAGGTAGGATTAAAAAAAAGCTTGTATGTACTGCCAGAGTAACTCTACTGTATTATAAGTGTGTATAAGGTATGCTGTAGAATTTTTTTAAAAAAAGAAAGAAAATCAAAATGCACACTATTGTTTCTTGGCCCTACTACAGGTCCAAACAAATCATGTACAAATATGTGGTATCGCCATAAATGTCAGGTGTAGGAGAATGTATTTTGGTGTTTATTTTTTGGTAATGGCAAGAAGTATACAGCTAAAGATTAAAAATATATATTTTTACTACTTGGGCTAGTTTTCCTTTGATGATAAAAAAAAAAGATTGGGAGATATCAATTAAAATTTGCCACCAAATGAAGGCAATATTTACCCTAAAAAACGAGGTATAATTCACCTTGATACACTAAAGGCCAGTTCACACCACATGCAGTCCAGTTTTTTTTTTTTTCATCAAAATTGCATGGAAAATATGTTATATGGTTTCCAATGGCTTAGTTCACACCAATGCAGTCAATCCCAGGGCTGGTGTGAACATGCTGCATTTTTCCTGCACTGGACTGTACTGGAATGCAGTAAAACACATCAAAAATGCACCGGAATGCACTGGTGTGCTTTAAAAATGCATAAAAAACATCAGACCTCGGTACAGTGAAAAAAAAATACAGGTAAAAAGAAGAAAAAAGCATCTGGAATGCATCCATAAACGCATCAAAAATGCACGGAATGGATCTGGAGTGCGTTTTTGTGGTGTGAACCAACCCTTAGTAGTTGCAAAGATAGGTACAGTTTTACTAACCATGCCAAAGTTACAAAACTGCATTCAGGCATTAGGGTTTGTTTTACCTTCTTTCATGAAGAGGTTAATATTGTAAGAGCTGTTTGTATTTGTCATGGAGATACCAGCCTGGTCTAGTATTGCTTGGCTGGGTTGAATGGGGCCATGCTGTTTTTTTATTACTAAAAGGGCTAATAATAAAATTAACAATAACATTAACCTTCTAAGTGCTGAAACTATAAAAACACATTTTCAGCACCATGGACAAGTCACTAAAGAAGGTGTGTTTTCATTAGTAAAGACAACCTGGCAAAAAGAGAAATGAAAAAGGTTTGACAAATGTGCAATGAATTTCTGCACTGTTAGAAAAAGGGTGATTGTTACAGTAAGTGCTTTACCTATAGAAGAACAAATGCTGGGAAATGCTTTATTCATCTGCCCATTCATGTTGCTGCAAATGTGCTTTTACATAGTATATGGCGAATAATATTACCCAACTAAACAAATTAAAACAAAGAAACAGTCAAATAAAACACAAGTAGGAGAGATTCTGCAGATCAATAGCTGCAGTCAGTTTCTGAGAGTTACTGTAGATACAATGCTACAATCGCTCAATGTGTCTGGTAATCCGCAATGTGGATCGATAAACAGTGCAAATGTTCATAAGGCCATAATCTGTTTCTCACAGAGAGCTCTCTCTTTACCCTTATACTTGGACACCAGATTCTGAAAAAATGTAATAGCAAGACCCCTTTCAGTAATGGGACCTTAGGTAGAGATGTCATTTTATTTGAAATTGATTTTAGGTCAGTGGTCATCAACCCTGTCCTCAGGACCCACTAACAGGCCAGGTTTTATGTATTACCTTGGGGAGATGCAGACTAGAGCAGACTGAGCAGAAAATGATATCACCTGTGATGTATTTCAGTTATCTTGCAAACCTGGCCTGTTAGTGGGCCCTGAGGACAGGGTTGATGACCACTGTTCTAGGTTACAGATTGCCTGAAAGCAGGCAACATTATAGAGGTTATTTATATAGATATGGTCATTTATAGCAACATATTGGGGTTGATTTACTAAAGGAAATTGGACTGTTCACGTTGCAAGAGAAGTTGACTTTAAAAGATAATTATCCCTAGAGCTCAGTGAATGAGGTGAAGCTCTGCTGACTTCCACCATCCAATCACGTGCAAACAAAAAATGCAGTTTTTTTTTCTTTGCACGTGATTGGGTATTTTTTGCAAAGTAAAATCTCACTGCATTCACTAAGATCTGGGGGCATTTCTTTGCAAAGTGCAATTTTCCTTGCAAATCAAACAACTTATTTGCCTTTATTAAATCAACCCCATTGTGTTTTCACCTGACACTCATTTCAGGTAGCTTTTACTGCTTACGCTTCTTCAATTATCACTCCTTTCTTAGCTTTTGTTGGTAATTAAAACACTTAATTAAAGTATAATACACTATAGGGTTGATTTGCTAAAGCTGGAGAGTGCAAAATCTGGTGCAGTTGTGCATGGTAGCCAATCAGCTTCTAACTTCAGCTTGTTCAGTTAAGCCTTGACAAAACAAAACCTGAAAGCTGATTGGTTTCTATGCAGAGCTGCACCAGATTTTGCACTCTGCCATTTTAGTAAATAAGGGCTTTTTTTCAGGGGGAACTTGGTGGAACTCAGTTCCACCATCTCTGGCTCAGACCCTTTGGTGCCTGCTCACCACAATCACTTGTAAACACAGAAGTCTGGTTTCTGTGTTTACAAGTGATGGCTCTGCACTCTGTATGTAATGCAATCCTGGTATTTAATGCCCCTTTAAGACCCTCCTACTGTTTTCATGAAATTTGACTGAACACACTCACTATTTGATGTGATTTGGAGGGGGTGTGTAGGGGGAGGGGTTTTGTGGGGCCGTGGTTAAGTTCCAGCACCTATTGTTTGAGAAAAAAAGCCCTGAATAACTCTCTATGTCTAGCTATCTGCTTTATTTTGCTGAATTCATATCATCTCATGTGTATTGTTCTGGAAACCATATTGTTTACAAAAGAAAATCCTTACCCAAGAGGGACTGTATGGTTGTACTACACTGTTGTAGACGGTCACCGGGGTCAGATGTGGGGAAAAAGACTGCTGCAGGGAGACCACTTGCTGGTTGGTCAAGGCGAAAACCTACAGCTGTCAGCAGTGACTGCCAGCCTTGTACTCCCCCTACTTTATTTTCCACACTCTGCTGGGAAGTGTACATGGAGTTTCGCTGTCCATTCTGAATTCTCTGCAAGGACTTCTCCACCTACACAACAATAAAGAATTGATACACAATGATTATCACAACAGCCAGTGGAAAATCTATTTTGCTGGTTGTATAATGACAGTTCAAAAAGAACTTCACCCCATTTTTCAAGAAAACCTGTCCCAGGAACAGTGGTCCATACACCCCAGCACTGTAAACTACTAACCGTGTATCTATGGCATAACTTTTGTAACTTTGTTGTACTTTAAATAACATAATAAAAACATATATGCAAAAGAAAAAAAAAACCTTTTCAGTATTTAATACTTTATATTGATTTCAACATATAAATCCTAGTTATGACCCCAGAATGCCTGCATAGCATGGCTGTTGATTGGTGAAGGCACCACCATATTTTTGTAGAGGTGATCTGCACTAAGGTCCATGCTTATGCCCTGAGGAACAAAAAAGGCTTTCTTTTGGTGGTATTGTCTTCCAAAAAAATAAAAATAAATTCTATATATTCTAAAAGAAAAAATAAGTAAAAAAGAAAAAATAATATGCTTTTCTGGTTTGACCTTGTACTGTAGCTTATAGAATAGAGCCTCAAGGGTACAGCCCAATCTACACACCATTGGTTTGCAAAGACTGGGAATTGTGATCTCTGGTCTCATGCAGCATATCCGTTCAAAATCGCTAAACAGCCTAAAGGTACCTTTAGGCATGTCATTACTGTTGCCCAATCTTTTTGAAAAACCCAGTTGTAAGCCTATATCTGCCACACAGATACCACTATCTTGGGGAAAAAGCGATAGCTTGGAAACATTGTCTAATCACCAGTGTTTCCTCCTGATGAGAATATTTTCTTTCACTCTAAATATTATAAATATAAAAGCTTGGTCAAACCTAGCCTTCCTGTATTTATGTTATTGAAGTACTTCCAGTGCCTGAGGGCAGTCTGATCATGCCTGCAAGTTTGACCACTCTCTACAGTTTTTGGACACCTTAAAGTGGAGTTCCACCCACTTTTACAACTCTTCAGCATCCCTCACTAAACTGTGCACTGTAAACGAATTGGATATTTTTTAATTTTTTTTCTCAGCGCTTACTGTATAGCGGCTGTATTCATTTTTCACTTCCTCCTCCCTGGCCGCGGCCCATCGCATCATTTCCTGTTTGCAATGCCTTCTGGGAAGGGGCGGCAACTTCCTCTGACACTGCCGTTGCTATGGAAACCTGACCTGAAACCTATTACACTGCTTGTGCTGCACTGAGCATGTGCGAGATATGAAAGGATGAGATCCAGGAAGAAATACAGTCTGGCTTCAGATGCCCAGACTTAAGATGGCCACAGCCTGCTGTAAGTTTATAAAATAACAAACTACTGCTATAAACTGACAAAACAGACCTTAGTTTACAAACTAACTTTACTAGAATACATTAAGCTTGTGTATTATAGGGGTATTTTTATTTAAAAAGTATAATTTCGGCCGGAACACCACTTTAACCACTTCCCTACCCGCCCATAGTCATATGACGTCCACAGATGGGATCTCCCATCCTGGGTGGACGTCATATGACGTCCTGGGATTCCCGGCCGTCTAGGGGGTGCGCGCGCGCCGCCGGGAGCGCGCGCGCCCGCCGCGTTCCTCGGGACCCGGTGCGTGTGCCCGGCGGCCGCGATGTCCGCCGGGCACCCGCGATTGCCCGTTAACCGGGCCGGCATGTGGATCTGTGTGTGTAAACACACAGATCCACAGCCTGTCAGCTCTGAGGAGAGCGATCTGTGTTCCCAGAACGGAGGAACACAGATCGGTCTCCTCCCCTAGTGCGTCCCCTCCCCCCTTCAGTTAGAATCATTCCCTAGGAAACATATTAACCCCTCCCCGCCCCCTAGTGGTTAACCCCTTCACTGCCTGTCACATTTACACAGTAATCAATGCAATTTTATAGCATTGATCGCTGTATAAATGTGATTGGTCCCAAAAATGTGTCAAAAGTGTCCGATGTGTCTGCCATAATGTCGCAGTCACCAAAAAAAATCGCGATCGCCGCTAAAAAAAATAAAAAATATATTTTTTTTAAAAATGCCATAAATCTATCCCGTATTTTGTAGACGCTATAACTTTTGCGCAAACCAATCAATATACAGTTATTGCAATTTTTTTTTACCAAAAATATGTAGAAGAATACGTATCGGCCAAAACTGAGGAAAAAATGTGTTTTTAAAAAAAAAAATTGGGATATTTATTATAGCAAAAAGTAAAAAATATTGTGTTTTTTTCAAAATTGTCGCTCTTCTTTTGTTTATAGCGCAAAAAATAAAAACCGCAGAGGCGATCAAATACCACCAAAAAAAAAGCTCTATTTGTAGTGAAAAAAAGGACGTCAATTTCTTTTGGGTACAACGTCGCACGACCGCGCAATTGACGTTTAAAATGCGACAGTGCTGAAAACTAAAAATTGGCCTGGGAAGGAAGGGGGTGAAATTGCCCGGTATTGAACCGGTTAAGTTGCTAAGGCAACACAAATAGCAAGGTAGAATCTAAGAGCGGAGAAGTGCTTCATGACTAAAACACAGCAGTTTGAAGTAGTGGTCCACTTTTAACTCTTTTGAGTAAAAAACAAAACAAAAAAAAAACCTATTACATAATGTAAAACCATTCTACGTGAATAAATCTTACCAGATGCAACAAAACTCTAAGAGCATCTCTTGCACGGTCAGGGTTCTGGAGGATCTCAGATAAGGCTTGACCGATGAGTGATGATGGACTGTTCAGCTTTACATCACTTCCAATAAGCATATATCCTGTACAACATTATCGTAATTAGTTATAATAATATCATAACTGCAACACATATCAGTCAGGTCAGATGGGTGTTTCTAAGCATAGTCTATGCCCCGCCTATTGACTGGTGATCTGACGACTGGTCGTACTATTTAGGAATTAGCAGAAGTGGAGTAAGTACAGATTAACAGAGTGGATGAGGCAGGAGCAGGTAGATCCTTGAACTAGAACACCAGGAACCACTTACAGGTACCAGCAAGAAGAACAGAAAGCAGTCCAAAGGTGACACCAAATATTTTAGGACTAGCCGTCAGAGGAAGCAGTGCCCTAAGTAATCTCACACTGCAGATATACAGCTTTGAGGTTCTTGGCACAGGAGGTGCATTGCTCATTTTTCAGGATGAATTTAAGATAACATGTACACTTCCAGGGTACTGCTTAGGTGCAATTAACTGTCCCCTATAAGACAGGAAATCCTCATCTTTTTAAGTTCAGTCAAGATGTTTAAAGGATCTGTACACCAAAACTGGTATTTCAGTTGTGGTTATATCCCAGCAAACCCAGACACCCACATGTTTGGTCTAGTTCTCAGGGATTCCAGTGGCAAGATCTCTGTACTTCAGGTGCTCGATTCACCCAGCCATCGGGGCCATTGTGAGAAAACTCTAAAAGTAGGCTTTTTGTATTCAGCAAAAGGAGTGGAACTACTACTGTGACATTATGGGGTTGATTTGCTAAAACTGGAGAGTGCAATATCTGGTGCAACTCTGCATAGAAACCAATCAACTTCCAGGTTTTATCCTCAAAGCTTAATTGAACAAGCTTCAGTTAGAAGCTGATTGGCTACCATGCACAGCTGCACCAAATGTTGTGCTCTCCAGTTTTAGTAAATCAAACCCCTATGACAGCAGAAGAGGCAAGATTTTGCCACCAGCATCCACAAGACATCTATGAGCTATTCAGAAATCAAAATTTTGTCAGCTATGAGTACTATGTACTAAAGTGTAAGCAGTAGTGTATAAAGGGACAATCTACCTTTCAAAAATACATTAATATACAAAAAAATTTGCAAAATGTAACTGCTCTGTAAACTTGGAAAAAAACCCCCACTCATCTATTGCTCTGTTTATGCTAAGCTATACAGAGCAATACATACATTCTTTTTTTAAACCAATATTTACTAGGCAGTTATATTGTGCAGCCTGGAGTATGAGCACAGTGTTGCAATGAGCAATCGGTGCGCTCATAACTGAAATATCAGTTTCATTCCATTGACCCTTTAAATTCTGCGCCTTATATTATTTTCAGGCACTTTCTCTGTATAACCTAAAATGACGGTCCTGTATTTACTGGTCATAGGACATATTTACTGTACACTGTATAAAATATTACATTTTGGCCAAATTGTAGCAGTCAATCTCTTTAGACATCAAAGACTATAGAACCTCACTAATAGACATTGATGAGGATCTCTATAACTCTTTATTATGTTTATTTGTAATTATATACATAGAAACATAAAGAGTCTATTTGCTATATCCTTTCTTTCAGTGCCCCATGTGAGATACTCGTTTAATTTTCCAGTTAATAAACAGGTTACTCTGAAATATTGATTAGAACCTTTTCAGTCTCATTATGTTTCAGTTAACTTATGAGAGGCAATAAGCAAGAATTTCTCAGCTTGAAAGCATTCCGATCAATAATTTAATTTGCTGAACTTTCTGTATTATGTTACAGTCCAGATTCTTTGCTTAAGCATTTTTAGAATTGTCAACCCTCTTACTCTATAAAATTACACAAACATAGTTGCTAATATTTCTAGGGCATTTCACCTATATCAAAGGTTCAAATTTGGGATGCTTGCCTTACAACAATAGAAAACGTAGGTTAATAAAATACTCCTGTATAAGAAATGAATCTGTGATCACAGAAGGTGTCTGAAAAAAGTTCAGAAAATATGGGGTATCTGACAGACAGATTCTTCTACTTGCTGTCCTTTAGATACAGCTTCTACATGATTTTAAACGGTAAGCCTTATGTGTTAAGGTCATATATACTTAGATCGTAGGGCCATATACTCATTTGTTATCTGCCATGTCTAAAGATGGCCATACACTTGCAGAATTTCATTAGAAATTTTTAGTTTTAAGAACTTTCGTTTGATTTTCTAATCGCTGGTGGGGGTCAAAATGACATTTGTTTTCGACCACAGTGATGAAAAAATTCAAAGGAGCAGGATAGAATATGTTTCTTGAACAAATGCATTTCTAAAGGATTATGTAGTTTTTGTTGTGGAAATTACATTAATTTCAAAATTGAATGTAAAAAGAAAACTGAATTTTGAAGTACTTTTAAATGACATTTCTCCAGTCATTGAATGTAGAATTGTTATTGTATGGTCAGCTCAAGGGTACTACAGGCATACCCCACTTTTAAGTACGCAATAGGGTTTATTTACTAAAGCTGGAAAGTGCAAAATCAGGCTCACTTCTGCATAGAAACCAATGAGCTTCCAGGTTTTATTACCAAAGCTTAATTGAACAAGCTGGGGTTAGAAGCTCATTGGTTTCTATGCAGAATTGAGCCTGACTTTGCACTTTCCAGCTTTAGTAAATAAACCCCATTGCGTACTTAAAAGTGGGGTATGCCTGTTCCAAATATCCCTATATTTGAGACGGCATAAAACACTTTGGGCTTAGGTTTTCATAGTTTCTCAACCGATTATATGGGCTTCGCTTTATTATTTTGCAGTTATTCCTGCGAACAGTCTGTGTTTAGGTCTCTCATTTCATTTGTCTTCAGCAATTCGATACTTGCCAATTGTCTATGTGAGATATTTCCTCTGTGTATTCTATATTGCAGAGACCTCATTTTATTTATTTCTTTATGAAAAAATCGACTGAGTACACAGTGTTCAACACTTGTCTTGTTCTCTCATATGTTTGCACAGCTGCCTGAACTTTGATCACAGGGAAATGTCTACATTTTGCTCAATGTAATGATGTAATTGTAGAGGTTGCATGCATGGAATTATTAGAGCATATTTAGAGCATTCCGTAGTAGGCTTAACAGCATTCAGCAGACACAGCTGTAAGGGAAGGCTTTATTACAATCTAATTTACATCACAATCATGTCATTCTCTGGTTATATTTTTTTTTTTTAAGAATTGGTGATAATTGACAAATACTCTATAACTGATCATAGCTTCAGCTCTTGTATTGTTTACAGATAAATTAGGGAAAAGTTGGGTCCATCAAGTGTTACAATGGGGTTTATTACTAAAACTGGAGATTGCAAAATTAGGCTTACTTCTGATAAGAAACCAATCAGAGTCCAGGTTTTATTGACAAAGCTTAATTAAACAAGCTGAGGTTAGAAGCGGATTGCTTTCTATGCAAAAGTGAGCCTGATTTTGCACTCTCCAGCTTTAGTAAATAAACCCCAGTAAGACTAGGACAATAAATGAGGGGCACAGTTATCTCTGAGACTGGCAGGCTCTGACCTCTGATTGCATTTTTACCCTGGCTTTATTGATGACTGTGTCCCAGTTGGAGAGATTTCCCATAACTTCCTGTCTGAAGAAACCCTGCCATTGAGTGTGAGTGAAAAGATACCCATTAAAGGTTTTATCCCTTCCCCAGTCTATATAGAATAACAAAAAAACTGGAGTTACTGAAAAAATAGAACCTAACGAAGTCAACATACCTAACATGTTAACACGTGGGTACATGCTCATTACTTCCTCCAGTATAGGAGATCTATATAGCTTTTCTATGCATCTATTAGCCTATTTGCAGTAGATGTGATGACGTAAATGGTTGCATGCAAATCACAGCAGCACTTCTCTGTGAGACCAGTTTGAGTGATGAGCAATATCTGCATCTTAGGCTGATGTCAGCTCTGCCTTACAGAAATGTTTGGAAAGTCTCTTGTCAAAGAGAGAGACTGGATTTTCCTTAAGTGTCAGTATTGATATATAATAAAAAAAGGAAGAATGCAGCCTTCTAGAATGCCCATAAAACATCACCTCTAGACTGGGCTAACATGTAGTAGCAATAGGTCAAGATGTGCAAATCACCACAGTAATAACAAGATTGGCCCATCGTTTTTTGACAGCTGAGTGCCTGAAAGCCATGGCTATTGTCTCAGACTCCTACAATATTTAATTCCATGTGTGTGCATTAAAAAACAACACTTTAATATTGTTAACCATGTATGTCCTTATTATCTATACCAGCCATAGTAAACCTTATGAGAATAACGTGGTCAAAGCAATAAAAAAGAACCTACTTAGTATCTTCTTAACTATATTCTGTCATCTTTCTGGATGGCTTTATCAGTATGGATAGATTGATCTGGAATTGCCCAGTTAGGCATTGTTATAATATTACCTATAATCAGGTCATGTATGGACACTTTAAAGTAGGCACAAACTCAAAAAGTGAAGTTTGCTACGAAACTGTTAATTATGCCTAAGCAGTACCCTGAAAGATTTATCCCTTGTTTTCAATCCCCCTTGAAAAATAGCACTTTCTGGTTTATATAAGTGTACATAGGCACTCCTGTTCAGTAGCCATATAGTTGTATATCTGCAGGTTGAGATCATGCACTGTCCCTCTGACTGCTTGCCTGAAATTTGGTGATGTCACTATTGCACTGCTCACTGTTCTCCTTGCTGAAGAGAAAATTGTACCTGGGGATGTGCTGGTGAATGATTTCACTGTTTCTTCTTCATACATTCTGAGGATCTGTGATTCCACTACTTTTCCTGCAGCTTCTTAGATATTCTGCCACCAGATATTACCAGTCATTAGAGGAGCAGCTCTGACATGAAAAAGCAAAGCCCTGCTCCTCTACCAAATATGTCATTGCCACATAAAGACACCGTGTGGAGCGAGGTAAGGTATGTCAGTAATGGGGAAAAGACCAGCTACAGAGAGTCTACAGGCAATACTGGTGAAAAATCCTGTGCACTCTGCTTGCAAACGTTCTACAGCACAGGTCCTCTTTAGCCACTTTACAACAGCTATACCAGTATATGGGCTTGGTTGGCTTTAATGCCCAATATTCATGATGCTGTTTTGTTCTCGAGTGTGCTCCACTGGTGCCCATAGAACTTTGACGATCTGTCATTGCCAATCAGAAGTTGGTAGGATGGACTCATGATGACATCAGCACTGTGCAGCCAATCACAGGGCTACACGATTGGGAGCCCTGCCTGCCTTGCTCTCACTGGGGTAAAGGGGTTAAAAAATATAAACATGGGCCAAAGAATTGCAGCATTAAGCTGCAGTTTTCTCTTTCAGCTCAAAGTTTCCTAAAACAGGTGAATACATCCTTTGACAAAGACCCTTTTGGTGCTGATGACTCCACTGAAGCTTGCAAAAATTAGATTGCATAGAGGCACACTTATTAAACACTTCCACGGGAAGTCCTAGTTATCACACAAGAAATCTAAATTGTTGTAAAATGCCATTGTAGTTGTTTTGTGGACTAATATGAACAGAGCTATCACTGTGTAATGCATACTGGCTAAATTAAGAAGAGGATGCCCTCAGGTCCCAGGGGCACAAATTGCTCAAGGATGGGCAGATGTTTCTCCATTTATTGTAATCTGTAAGAAATCAAGCAGGTATGACCACCGTAATCATTTCCCAAAGGAAAATGCAAATCCTTTTCAAATGTCTTTTTAAACAGGATCAAAATAAATCTGCAATTACATGAAGCAGTGAAAAAAACTGCCATTATAGTTAAGCATATTTACACAGTTTTAACACTCTGCCTTTGCCACAGGCCCTTGCAGTGTTCCAAGAAACTTGTACCTAAAGTAATATGCAGACTTCTATTGCTTTCATCCTTTGAAAAGACTGGTTTTCTGTCTGTAATTGTCAACAGTGACTTAAATACTTGCTGAGTTATGGCTCAAGAACAAGTATGCAAATCTGGAGCTCTGACTTCCTCTGCTGCATGCTTGTTCTAGATCAGTAACTCAAGAAGGGCTGACGTCGTTGGGTCAACATTTCAGCTAGGACTGGGAAGGTAAGGAATGGTAGCCTATATATTCCTCTTAGATTAGGTTTAGACCTCTCTTGATTAGTAATGACTTACTAATGTTACATGTTTTTATATACATGAAAAGTTATGTTTTCATTAAAAAAATATTCTGAGGGATATGAATGCTGATGACTAAATGACTACTTAAAAAATGAAAGCAGCGTAAGTGTGGGACTGGAAAGCCCTTATGTATTTTTGAAAATCACTCAAGTACTGTCTCTGAACATACATATTCTCAGATAATAATCAGATTCTGTCAGAGATATTAAGCTCCCAAGTTTTTCACTGTAGCACTTGGAAGAGGTGATGACAATTTAAGATATACTGCAAATGTAATGTCAAGTAGCGAGGCACAGTTACAAATGACACGGATAACAGCTGTATCTAATAAAAATGATGTACAATGCAGACACAAAGTAATTATCATACCTGCCCAGTTTGATGGATGTGAGTATTGCTTACTGCTCTGTACTGTTTTCATTGCCTCAGACAGGGATGCACTTGCTTTCATTCCATTCAGGAGTGCCGAATAAAAAGCATGGACAAACATTTTTGAGGCTGCAACAGGCACAGGCCACAGAGATACAAGGACACACTGAGCTCCGGCAGCCAAGAAGGCTCGTGTCAAGCCAATAATTCCATCTGCTGTAACTTTGTTGCTGGATTCCTGATAAGATCCAAGAACCACCAGTTTTACAGGAAGCCTGAGATCCAGGACATCTGCTGCTGTCAGGAGGAATTCCTGAAGGGGTGGACAGTCTGATATGCTTTCAACATCACTGGCATCGTCCTGCATCTGTAAAGACTCAGGAATGGTGTAGGTGTTTCCAAAGGTGCTTTTATTTGTTCCAGAGCTGTTCTCGCTGTTCGGAGTTAGTATTAAAGCTGCAAGTTTCCATGAGATGTGGGTGGCAAAATGTACGCATTCAGCTTGTGTGAGTGCACTCATCACCTTGTCTTTCGTGGCCAAAGAGCCAACAAGAGGCTGACAACCCAACAATTCAGATACCATGTAGGCCTCCTCTTCTGCTGAGGGCATTGGTCCCCACAGCCATCTATCCATCACTGATGGAGGAAGCTTCGGATTTCCAATAACAGCAGCCATGGAGGTAGAACTTGAATATAAGGGAGCATTCTTCCGTAAGTGAGACTGTAAAATAGAGACATACACCAAAAAGAACTCTGAATTATTAATGTTCCTAAAATAAATCTGTGCCAATCATCAATGTTTATTCTTGAGTCAGAATATATCTTCCCTCTCTTTAACATGACCTCTTTAAAGCAGGCCATGCATTGTAAGATTTCTCTTTTTCAGTCCCACATCGATTCCCCCATCTACAATAAACTGTGGATGAAGGAATCACTCTTGCCGGCTATGTATTCTTATAGCCGGAACTCGGGGGTGTCAGAATACCTAAATGGTGGTTGCATCTAATTGGACAATTTTGCGCCCATCTCCTTTGATCTTCACATTGAAGGATGTCGGGTGGGAGGGTGCTGACAGGGCCACCCATAGCTCAAAATGCGCTCCGTGTATGGCCAGCTTAACAGACAAATTCATCTTGATCTGGAATTCTTTGCAATAAGTCCTGCAGCACAATCTCCTATCTTTGGGTCACATAATCAAATTGCCTCTACCAGCTGAATATACTAATTCTCCTCTTCCCTGCAGCAGGTAACAGAGTCTAAGGCCGGCCATAGATGGAGCAAATTTCCTTCCTGCAACCATAGACAGTGTTGATAGGGAAATCCCTCCTACGGAGCCATTGTGTTTCTCTCGTGCGGGGGGGGGGGGGGGGGAGTCCCCTCCCGGAGAACATAGTGATTATTGCTGCTAGCAATAATCGCATGTAAAGTTCGGCAGGCGAGCTATATCCAAGTTGATCGATCGATCAACTTGGGTACATACAGCCTGCCTATACATGGGTCAAATCTCAACTTAAGGGAAATACCTCTATGGATATCTCTATGTATAGAGACTATTATAGCTGCACATTCAAAAATGTCTGTGGCAAAGGACTAGCAAGCATGCTTTAAAGTGGGTGGCATTGGTGGGAAACTGGCATAGGCTAGCAGAAGGTTACAGCATGTGCAAACTACCCAAATTTGAGATTCCTGCTACTTCATGGATGATACAGCATCTAGACGAGCACAAATTATATTCTGCATGTTTCATAGTCAGTCTCATTGTTATTATTTTTTACTTGATTTATACCATCTGGATACATTTTGCCTAATATATTGATTTCCTATGATTGTCAGCTCTATCTAGTGGCCATATTATACATAATTTTCTGAAATACCTCCAACAGGCAAACACTACATTGTGGCCACTAGATGAAGCTGACGAGCATAGGAAATCAACATATTAGGGAAAATACGACCATAATTTGTGAAGGCCAGGTGAATGCTTGAGGCATTCATGTAATGAATTTTTTTAATACATAGACCCCTTAAAAATACTCAATAGCTACAAAAATACATTTTGCAAAATCTCTGAGCAAGTGGACAGATTTGTATTTTTCAGAAAACCAGGTACACTTTATTAGTATTGGGTCATTGGTGTATAACACCAGAGGTACACATAAGCAGAGAAGCAGATGTTTACCACTGATTTCTAATAACTAGTCCCTAAATGGATCTGCAGACCATTTTCTGTAGGTTATTTTTATTGAATGACTATATTTATCATATTACATTGTGTTAGATTTTATATAAATACCTGAATTATTATTGATGGAGATGGGGCTGTTTGCCTACAGTTCTGCTTTAAAAATTTAGAACTTTACTTCTGCTTTTAGCACTGTCAGAAAATGAAATCAACCTGGAGCTACTCATCTGTATGAATCATAAATTTGGAGACAGAACTAAATCAAATATACTTGGTTCTTACCTTGGAATTTATGTTCAGAGATCGGATGGAGGGAACAGCAATCAGACTGAAGCGTTCATAAAGATATTCGTTGGATGAGCTGCCCTTTAGCAGAGCAAATGGGATGAGGTAAAGTTCTCCTTCCAAGACCAGCACCAGCTGCCGATGTCTTCCCACTGGACCACTTGAATGCATTAACCCCTTAAAGGAAATATAGATAAAAATGCTCACTAGAAAGTTTTTTGTAAATGTTTAATTATTAGTTCATTCCTATTGTTAAATCCTGCCTTGTGTGCTTAAAGCTGTATTAAGCCCAAAACCAACAATGTATTATATTGCAGCTTACCAATCATTAGATGTGGTGGCTGCATCTGTTTTATTTTCTTTGGCTTTTTTCCCTCTGTTTTCACCTGGTGATCTGACCAGTAACACACCTCCAGTATTAGTGAGACACAACTCTGGATGAATGAGAACAGGAGGCACAGCAGGCAGCAGCACTGTTAGTCTTGGGGGGGGGGGGGGGGTCATGGTAGTGTTAAATGTATTCGCATTTAGACAAATTGAAACCAAACTCCATATAAACAGTAACAGCAAACATTTTTTTTTCCTTTTGGGATAAAGCATTTACATGAATAAATAAAAGCTGATCACAGGTGGTTTGTCTCATCCATGTAAACTGATATGTTCTACTGGAGAGCTTGTGCTTTTGAAAAGTGAAGGACTTGTTAGCTGGATCACCAAATGAAAATAGAAGAAAGAAAGCCTAAAAAAGAAACTAATGCAGCCATCACAAAGGTAGTCATAAGACCCAATCAGAAATGACTTTATTATCCTGACATGACACCCCTGAAATCAGATTGTGGCATCCTACACCTTCTTATTCAACATTTAACACTATATTGTTGTGTTATTACTCCAGACTATTCTGTTGTATTATTACTCTGCACTATTCTGTTGTGTCATTACTCTGTACTATTCTGTTGTGTCATTACTCTGTACTATTCTGTTATGTTTTTACTCCACACTATTCTGTTGTATTATTATTCTGCACTATTCTGTTCTGTTCTTACTCTATACTATTCTGTTGTGTTATTACTCTGTACTATTCTGTTGTGTTATTACTCTGTACTATTCAGTTGTGTTATTACTCCACACTATTCTGTTGTGTTACTACTCTGTACTATTCTGTTGTGTTATTACTCTATACTATTCTGTTGTGTTTTTACTCCCCACTATTCTGTTGTATTATTACTCTGTACTATTCTGTTGTGTTATTACTCTGTACTATTCTGTTGTCTTATCACTCTATACTATTCTGTTGTGTTATTACTCCGCAGTATTCTGTTGTTTTCTTACTCTGCATTATCCCATTGTGTTATTACTCTGTACTATTCCGTTGTGTTATTACTCCGCACTATTCTGTTGTGTTATTACTCTATACTATTCTGTTGTGTTATTACTTTGTACTATTCTGTTGTGTTATTACTCTTTACTATTCTGTTGTGTTATTACTCCGCAGTATTCTGTTGTGTTTTTACTCCACACTATTCTGTTGTCTTATTACTCTGTACTATTCTGTTCTGTTATTACTCTGCACTATTCTGTTGTGTTATTACTCTGTACTATTCTGTTGTGTTATTACGCCGTACTATTCTGTTGCGTTATTACTCTGCACTATTCTATTGCGTTATTACTCCATACTATTCTGTTGTCTTATTACTCCATACTATTCTGTTGTCTTATTACTCTGTACTATTCTGTTGTGTTATTACTCTGTACTATTCTGTTGTGTTATTACTCTGTACTATTCTGTTGTGTTATTACTCTGTACTATTCTGTTGTGTTATTACTCCGCAGTATTCTGTTGTGTTTTTACTCCGCACTATTCTATTGCGTTATTACTCCGTACTATTCTGTTGTCTTATTACTCCATACTATTCTGTTGTCTTATTACTCTGTACTATTCTGTTGTGTTATTACTCTGTACTATTCTGTTGTGTTATTACTCTGTACTATTCTGTTGTGTTATTACTCCGCAGTATTCTGTTGTGTTTTTACTCCGCACTATTCTGTTGTGTTATTACTCTGTACTATTCTGTTGTGTTATTACGCTGTACTATTCTGTTGCCTTATTACTCCGCACTATTCTGTTATGTTATTACTCCACACTATTCTGTTGTGTTATTACTCCGCACTGCTCTGTTGTGTTATTACTCGGTACTATTCTGTTGTGTTATAACTCAGTACTACTCTGTTGTGTTATTACTCAGTACTATTCTGTTGTGTTATTACTCAGTACTATTCTGTTGTGTTATTGCTGTTCATATCACTATTCATATGCAACATTTCAACATTTCATATTTCCTTAGCAAAAAAAATGACTTTAATCTTGAATACAAGCCACTAAATACAAAACACATGATATTCCCTTTTATTTTGAAGGTTAAAAAATAAATAAAAGCATGATGATGTCCCTAAATATTTGGTCTTTTCTAATCTTGACCATCTGGAAAGCAATACTCTTAATTCCAGAAGCATATTAGCATTTCATTGTTTATTCTTTATACTATATTGTTTTCTGAATATTTTAAACCCACTCCAAGCTGAGAATCACTGGCATATAGTGTCATCCATAATCATGACATGATAGCCTAACACATCATGTTTAGAGCGGTGCTGATGTGTTCCCAAGAAATGTACATAATTTACTGGAATATCCTACTTGTGCTCATTTTGCATTTCTAGCTTACACTGGCGAATGTGCTAGAGAAAGAGATTTAGGGTCAGGCATGGTGACATTAAGCAGCCTCAGGAGACTTCATGAGAAACCTCTTCACTCCATTCTGACAAATTGTTTACAAAAACCAATGATTCCTTTAGGGAAGCATCCATAGACCAAAGCCCACGGTGAACTTGCTTCCGTTCTCTAAAGCTAAATTTACCAGCATTTGCTCAATCTTTCCTCTCCTTGCACAGTATGAGCTGACAAGAAGTATCTTCCTACTACTGGGAAGTGTTTTCCAGAAATATTTTCCTTCTATATTACGTTTGACTTAGTGCTCTCAAAGCATTAGCTCCAGGTAACTTTTAGCAGCTACTGTAAGTCATAGTGACAAGTGCCTACCCAGAGTTCCAATTTAGAAGAAACCCTTGAGGTTTGCTCTTGTGCTTTACAGAGGCGGCATGCAAGAGCTGCGCAAATGGAATAACAAAGAGCATTTGCATTTTCATCCCATTTACAGTCATTAAGTAAAACAAATTCCTTAAAATCAGTCCATGCAAATATATATTAATATTTATGCAGCAGAGGGAAAAAATACCTACGCTCTTTACAAATTATATAACCGTACATACTAATGTAGGGGGAGCTAGATTTATAGATTTATATAGCACACAAGAGAGCTGATAAGACAAACATGCACAGCATTACAAAGCAAATAGGGGCAACATCTGACAGTAACATACATCAAAAAAGCATGTATTGCTGACCTGCATAATACATATTAAATAACCGAAATATTTATACATAAATAAATATGTCCATCATGTTTGCTTTCATTTTTTGCCTGCAATGCTCTACTGTAAAAACAGATCGCAGATGCAAAGTGGCAAATAGCGATCAGATTCAGACCGCATTATAGACAGTGGAGGCATTATCAGAATATTTGGACAGGTAATTTTTTTTTGCTTTGTTATAAAATGCATTGTTCTAGTTATTTAACTTGCAAATAGTAAGAGTATGCTATCATGTGTTATAAATCATGCTTACTTCAGAAAAGATTGTACACAGCCAGGACTGTTTTCTGACAACATGCTGCATTATGCACACCTAGATGACAATGCTTTTTGTACAAGCTTTGGGGAAGATTTACGAAAACTGGTGCACATAGAATATGGTGCAGCTGCAATCAGCTTCTAACTTGAGCTTGCTTAAATAAAGTGATATTAAAGTCTTGTTTTTTTTTTGTTTAAAAATAACAAACATGTTATACTTACCGGCTCTGTGCAGTGGTTTTGCACAGAGCAGCCCAGATCCTCCTCTTCTTGGGTCCCTCAGCGGCACTCCTCGCCCCTCCCTCCTGCCCCCACAGCAAGCAGCTTGCTACGGGGGCACTCAAGCCAAGCCACTGCTCTGTGTGCCCATTTAGACACGGAGCCCTCTCTCTCACCAGCTACTGTCTCGACCAATGAGGAGGGAGAGTCCCGGACAGCGGAGGTTCTCGTGCAACATCGCTGGATCGAAATGGGGCTCAGGTAAGTATTAGGGGGGCCGAGGGGGGCTACTGCATACAGAAGGTTTTTTTTACCTTCATGCATATAATGCATGAAGATAAAAACCTTCTCACTTTAGAACCACTTTAAGATTTGCCAATAAAAGTAGCTCATTGGTTACTATACACAGCTACACCAGATTCTGTAGACAAGGACACACCCCTGCCACACACGGAGAATTAATACACAAAAAACAAATTGCTTAAACCTTTTACCACTGTTATTCCTTTATACTAGCTTTTAAAATTTGTAAATATACCAATTTAAAAATTGGATGAAAGATTTAGCACTGTAAAACACTTTTTTTGATAAATGAATAGTGCTATCTTTTCTATAGGTAAATCATTAGAATCAAATGAGAGAAAGAGGGACAGAGGGACTTTACTTTAAAAGAGGGACAGTTACCTCTAAATTTGGGACAGTTGGGAGCTTGGTTTTACTTTGTCATCTTGTGTCCGGGCTATGGACATTCAAGTGTTAACATTTTCCTAATAAACAGTAAAAATGCTTTAAAACAAACCCTCAATGCCATCTGTAGCTGTAGGTACTGTGGGACAATTCATTCTCAAACTTCACAGCAGAAGCACTCAAGTTGTTCAAGTTGTTTTCAAAATGCACATCCCCCTGTCCTCCCCACACTCATTAGAAATAAAAAAGCTTAAAGTAGAAGTTCAGCCAACACCAAACTAACTCTAAACCTACTTGCAGGCACATTCTAAAACAAATCTATCTAGCCCTGTAAAGAAAAAAATCGCTATACTTGCCTGTTCTGCAGCTGCTTTGTTCCGGTCCCAGGCTGAGCTATCAGTGGTGGCTTCAGTGTGTAGGTGTGTGCAGGAGAGGCAACCGACAACGGAAGCCTCAAAGTAAGTCTTTGGGTGACATCACTTCCCAGCCGTTGTCGGTTCTCTCCTGCACACAGCATCCGCTGCTGTAGACCAGACCACATCGGCTTCAGAAGATAGAGATTTCTTCTTTGCAGGGCTAAATAGATCTGTTTTAAGATGTGGCTGCAAGTAGATTTAGAGGTTTTGGGTGAACTTCCACTTTAAAGCAGAGTTCTGGCCACAGAATTTTTTATTCTTTTGTCATCCATTCATAATGCATTAATAACCCCAATAAACTTTATATATGTTTTCTAGTGGATCTTAATTGTATATCTTTTTTTATACTTACTATTTGGAAAATCCTCTTCTGGCCATTGTCATAATGATTGTGGGCATGTGAAGCCCAATCGCAACCTCTTCCTGGATTTGCGATGGAGAGGTGCATGCTCGATCTTGCACATGCGCAATGCTCTGCTGGCCGTAGCGCCAATTGTTTAGAAAGTTGCCATAACAACGTGTGGCGACTGAGGAAGATCCCGCCCCTTTGTTATGGCAACATAGATGTGATCCGCCTTAAATCGCATCATTTCCTGCCGGGAAATAACACGATTTTTGCTCACAGTACTGCCCACTGACTCCTGGAAAATGATGACTCACATTTCCCAGGAGCATAGGTGAGGGAGGAAGTGATGCGTAGCTCCGTGGACCTGGAAGTAGCAGATTAGGAGCCACTACATAGCAACAGGGCGTTTCTGGTGAATTAAAAAAAAAATTTCTCCCCCAAATGTTTATTAATACTATGAAAGGACTGTAAATATGTAAAAATGTTTTTTAGGGCGGAACTCTGCTTTAAGGATAAGTTCACATGGGCACACATTCTCAGTAACTGAAATTAGTGGGGCAGCAGTGTATGATGGAAATTTCCATGATGGAAATTGGTGCCAAGTCCCTTGTAAACTCACTGATACATGCTGCTATTGATGAGTAAATAGTCTTTTATTTAAATGTGGAGACTTTTGTCTCCACATTTAAATAAAACACAATCGGCTACATGAAAAAAAGTGGATGGTGGCTACTTGGATGTGTTTCTCTGTGCCTAGATGCTGCAGAGAATTTTTGCAGTATGGCCATGCCCAGAGTGAAATTGTTAAAACATTAAAACGTTGATGCAGAAACTGACGAGTGGCAGAAATATGTCATTCTAATTGCTGACTTGCTGTATGTGTAAAACATTAATCCACAGGTGACAAATTTTCTCAAACCATTGTCGCATATTAATTATTCACAGCTCTAGAGCTGCCTTTCTCAACCCCTTTAACATGTTTGAACCATTGAAATAACTTTCAGGTCTCAGGAAACCCCAGCTAATAATTTCTATACCTCCGCTTACATTAAGGCTGCTTTCACACTGATCCTCTTTTGTTCAGTTCTTCAGTTCAAAAAAAGTGGAAGACAAAATGCATGCCTTTAAATCCTATGCTTACACCTAAAGGAAGAGTGTTTGTAATCCGCAAGCAAACACCCCCAAAGTGTCCTGAGCATATTCTCCTGGTGGCAGCAAAGTTCAGCAACAGCAAGCAAGCTTAGCACATGTACAGTTGGCCAAAAGGCCTATCACTACTTATACTGTATAGATTTCTTCCCCGGAGCCTAGGTGAGTGGTGACACCACAACCTGAAGCTTGCGCCTGTGATTCACGCCCAGAAAGATCATTTGACATACACTACAACACTGTCCTCCCTCTTAGCACAGCAGCACTCTCTGCAGCTTGGTTCCCCTCGTGGTTCTTCTACTCCACACACAGCCCTGATATCTAGCACTCAGGTGCTCTGCATACACAGCTGTCTCCTGCACAGCAGCCCCTTGTGGGTCTCTTCCTAGGATCTCGGTAGCTCTCTCTCTCTCTCTGTATGGCAACACTCTTCCTGCCCTGTCTCTCTCTCTCCACACTCTCCACAGCTAAAAAGCCCATCAATTACCCCGTCCTCTCTTCCATGTGCTGATGCCAGGGCCAATGTTCAGCAGTCAGTCGCTGTAGGCAATCAGGTTCCATCTCTCATCCCTTATCTTGGCATGATGTCCATCAATGGCCAGAGAAGTAAAAACAAGCTCAAAGGGACCATCAGACAGGCTGTATAGGATCATATTAATTTGAAATGAAATACATTTTAAAATAAATGGGCAGAAAGGAAACACACACAAATAATATTGTAGCGTCCCCTCACATGGATGCTCAATGGAGAAGGACCCCCTTACACTGATGGTAATCAGTAAAATACCTACCTACTATAGTTCCCTCTTACATTGGTGGTCAGTAGATAGAGGACCCCTCTTACTTTGATGGTCATTAAAGTGATATTAATCCTTCTTTTTTTAAATTAAAATAACAAACATATCATACTTTCCAGCTCTGTGTATTGCTTTTGCACAGAGCAGCCTGATCCTCTTCTTCCGGGGTCTCCCACCAGCACTCCAGGCCCCTCCTTTTTGGCAAGTGCCCCCACAGAAACTTGCTTTTCATAGAATGCATTAAGGTTAAAAACCTTAAGGCTTTAGAACCACTTTAAGAGAAGGGTCCCCTTACACTGGTGGTCAGCTTACTGCTCTCTTGCATTGGTGGTCAGTATAGTGCCTTTTACATTGGCGGTCAGTGTAGTGTTCACTTACACTGGACACAAAGGGGGGGATTTACTAAAACTGCTGCATACAGAATCTGGTGCAGCTGTCCATGGTAACCAATCGGCTTCTAGGATGTATTGTTAAAACTTAATTGAACAAGCTGAAGTTAGAAGCTGATTGGTTACTATGCACAGCTGCACCAGATTCTGTGTGCACAAATTTTAGTAAACCTCCCCCATAGTGCACCCTTGCATTAGTGGTCAGTGTAGGGCCCCCTTTCACTAGAAGTCAGTGAAATGCTCTCTTACGTTGGTTTTCAGTATAGTTCTTCCTTACATTAGTTGTCAGTATAGTGTCCCCATTACATTAGTGGCCAGCGTAATATCTTTTTACATTGGTGGTCAGTGTAGAAGGACCCCCTTACACTGGTAGTTCATTGCCAGTACAGTGCCTCCCTAAATTGGTAGCCTGTGTAGTGCCCTCTTACATTGATGGTCAATAGAGGAAGAACCCTATTACCTTTTTATTACCTATTACCCTTGTGATCACTGGGTGAAGGACCCTTTACACTGGTGGTCAGTGGAGGAAAGGCCCCATTACACTGGTGGTCAGTGGGAAGAATGCATCTAACATTGGTGGCCAGTGAGAAGAATTACTGTTCTCAGGGGGGAAAAATACTCTCCTATCAATAGCTAAAAAGATCATTGATGTTAGCGGTTACCTATCTGAGAGGCAGAAACTGTTAATTGATCAAAGAACCCCTAACAAATCCAAAGGTTTCACAGATCCCTGATTGAGATAGGCTGCTTTGGAAGGGCAACCCAGTGCATTTGCAGGTCAATGGGGGGAAATTATCAGAATCTGTCATGTATAAAAAGATCTTTGTGGCCCCACCAGACCAAGGTTGCTTTTTTCAGACAAAATCTTCAACATACTTCAGAGGAACATCAGAAATTTTACTCTAATTTGTCTTTATTTGTTGCTGCTACTTTCAATGACCTGCATCACCTAATGAAATTCCTTCTTCTACTTTTTTTTTCTAGTTTTCAAAAAACTTGTAACAGAGTGACCTGCATCCTACAATGTCCTTGTGAATAATTTAATATCTAATTAACTCCAACAGAGAATATTTTGCTGACTAAAGAATGTGATACTGCGGTCTTAGATCTATCTTAG
The DNA here is from genome assembly GCF_042186555.1 of Aquarana catesbeiana. Lineage (NCBI taxonomy): Eukaryota > Metazoa > Chordata > Amphibia > Anura > Ranidae > Aquarana > Aquarana catesbeiana. The sequence goes on along the minus strand of NC_133324.1, from coordinate 297,342,006 downwards.
GTTGCCTTCAACACCATCAATTCTCAGTGTCGGTTTTCCCATAGGAATTCTATCAAAGGGAGTACTGGATAATAATAACATCTGAGGCATACACTTTCATAAAATGTATTTCTAACACTTTCTTTGCTGAAACAACCTTGAGTAAACTTATTAGTTGAGAAGTAACAGTTAAAAATATAAGCTTTATCAGATGTGGTTAACCAGCAATTCGACAAAGGGTCGAACCTTCCCCCAATCTATCAAAAAAATGTAAAAAAAAAACAGTTTTGCCTAGAGATAACCTTTACATTTCCCAGTTATGTGAAAGGTTAATGTAAAGCTGAACTGAAGAAAAACAACTAAATATAATGGTGAAATACATATATGAGAGCTGTTTTATCTGCAAAAGGATGTGTACTTCTGTCCGTCCAGTCCATCCTGACATTTGCACAGCTGCAATAAACATCAACAACTATGTTGGTGACCTGACTTTTCTCCCCTGCCGATAATAATAATACCAGGCATTGGTATGTTATACATAGTTACATTGGTCCAGCTTGGACCAATGTAACTATGTATATACCTGCCATCACTAAATGGCAGACCTTGACCCACATCTGGGCCGAGACATTGTTCAATCCAGACCACCATGGTCGCGCTACTTAGGTGCCACACACTGGGGGGGGTGTCAGGGGGCATGTTTGTGTGTTCCTATGCTTGGGCTCTTGCCCTTTCCTGTGCCGTTGTCTGTGTTTTTCAGGCCTTCCGCCTGGCTGGTGGAGCTGTCTGTCTTCCTGGATGTGGGGGTGGTCGGGGCATATGAAGTTTTTCTATGCCGACTTGTGCAGGATTGGGAGAGTGCTGTGCCTCTGTGGTGTGCTGATTGGCCATATGGGATATGATGTAGGGACCGCTATGCAGCTCCTTTGCCCATGACGCGGTGCTCGCACATGCGCATTGCTCTGTTTATAGCACGTTGGCGCCAAGTTTGGTTTTCTCCATCTGGAGCATCTGGAGCAGGGTAAGAAAAACACTCTCTCTCCTCCTGTACCGCAGGGGAGTGAGAGACAGTGAGCAGCGCTGAGTAGAGAACTGCTGGGGTTAATTTTTTAAGTAAACCAGCAGATGATTGGTTGCTAGGTGATCCTAACAACCAATCAATAGCTTGTTAATATTAAAAATTAACTGCAGCAGTTCCCACTCTCTGTTCAGCGCTGCTCACTGTCTCCCCACCTGCATGGTTAAGGTAGGAAGGCACAGAACTGGGGGGGTGTCTGTGTAATGTTAAGGGGTCCAGAGGTGCAGTGTGCTGTGTAATGTAAAGGGGTCCAGAAGTGCAGGGTGCTGTGTATTGTAAAGGGGTCCAAAAGTGCAGGGTGGTGTGCGATGTAAAGGGGTCCAGAGGTGCAGGGTGCTGTGTATTGTAAAGGGTGCAGAGGTGCAGGGTGCTGTGTAATGTAAAGGGGTCCAGAGGTGCAGGGTGCTGTGTAATGTAAAGGGGTGCAGGGTGCTGTGTAATGTAAAGGGGCTCAGAGCTGCGGGGGGCTGTGTAATGTAAAGGGGTCTAGAGGTGCAGTTGTGGAGAGGGGGTACACAGTAGTGACAAAGAGATATTAATGGATGCAGAGGTATGCAGGGAGCACAGTGGGGTGTGTTTACATTTTAACGTGGGGGGTGCCAGATATATGATCCGCCCCAGGTGCCAAATACTCTGCCCTCCAGCCTCCGCCACTGCTCTCATCTTTACAGCAGAGCGGAGAGCAGGAGGCAGGACAGTTCTGCATGCAGCGCTGCAGTATAGCTGCCTCAATTAACATTTCAAGTTAACTAGCAGGTGATTGCTTGCTACGACGCAGAGCGGTCATAATAACCAATAAACAGCTTGTTAATGTGAAATTTTAACTCTGGCGGCTCCCGCCCTCCATGCAGAACTGTCCTGTCTCCCGCTCTTCACTCTGATGTGTACCTGTTTAAGGTAGGAGAGTGAAGGGGAAGGCTGAGGACATTACTATGTGGGGAGGCAGAGGACATGGCTATGGGGGGCACAGAGGACACTGCTATGGAAGGAACAGAGGATACTACTGTGGGGGTCAGAGGACACCACTGTGTGGGGAGGCAGAGGATGTTGCTATGTGGGGCTCAGAAGATACTGCTGTGGCACGTGGGGGGGGCAGGGTGATGTAAAAGGGGGAGAGGACACAACTGTGGGGGTGGGGGTAAAGTGAAGGGGGGCAGAGGACATTTTTGTGGAGGGGGAGGACACTACTGTGGGGGGGTGATGTGAATGGGGAGAGGACACTACTGGGGGAAGGATGTTATGTGAAGGGGGCTGTGGACACGGCTGTAAAGGGGGGACTGTGGCGTGAAGTGGGGTATCTTGATGTGAAAGGGAGGAAACTGTGATGTAAAGGGGGGTTGTTATATACAGGGGGAACACTGATGTAAGTACAGGATTGGGATATAAGAGGAGAGGGGGGCTATGATGTGAATGATCTAAGTCATCACACAAATATGCGATTCAAACCTCTGTTCGAATGTTACTGGTCAGACCTCTGTGAATTTTAAAACAATACCCCTGGTATACACCATACCTGGCCAATGTCCCCAGAAGCTGGATATTGTTGACTTAAACATCGCTTCTTCAGTGATCTCCACTTGTTCCCACTCCACTTGACCTGCTCTCCTGCATTGTGAACACAGGAGGTCGGCCACTGAGCACAGGTGACATTCAGGGAATGCATTGCATTGAATTAATTGATAGCGTTCTTTGATTGAACGAGGTGGAGGGCGTGACGTCACCACCCTGCCTCTCCACCTTGTTTTTTTTTAATATATCTGCCAAGAGTTCAGCTTTAAATACTGTATATTATATGTGTTTTTTTCCAATATATACTTACAAACAAAGCTCCAGGTTCAGCCAATAATGCATAAAACATTTTACCATCATTAAAGCATATATAAATGACAGCATTTTAAGTTCTAGGGGAAAAATGAATAAACATCCAATAAATATTACATTAATTTAATTATTTGAGTTGTATAAATCTATTTCAAAGGGCACAAAGCATGCATTCATACTAATATTGAACCCATGCATTTGGATGGATTGATAGTTGTATGTTCTCCTATAGGAGTACAATTATGACCAACCGAGAAGCCAGTTTACCATTGGTATTTAGTGGTAACCCACCATCTCAAAGGACAACACAATTTAAAGGTTAGCAAGAGCAAATACCCTTAAAGGCTTCTGCTACAAATAATTTTGCATCCTGGTAACTATATGTTAAGACATGTAATGATAATTTTTATTATATGATTTTTTTTTGTTGTTGTTGTTTTTCTTCACATTTACACACAAGAGACATTGCCCAGCATAAGTCACATATCTTGAAATACTTTGGTAACAAATACTTAGCACAAAAGGGTCTATTTATGAAAGAATTGTCATATATTTTGTACTTCAATTTTTTTCCTGTTATCATCAGCACCATCTAGTGGCAATAATGCAGTATTTTCCCTAAAATTCCTCAATCGGCAAAAATACTGCCACTAGATGGCAATGACAAACATAGGTAATAATCATAATAGAAAAAATATGGCAATTTTTTAATTGCGGCCGTATGGATGATTGCCACATTCATACAGCATTTTTTTTTTTAATAGACCTAGCTAACTAGCTACATGCCCAAACAGCCTATGTCTTTTCTGCGTGAGGCATCCCATAGAAAGGGAGGCTTCAAAGAAGGCCCTGGACTGGGGGGGCCTGGACTGGGTGGGAGTGCGGAGGAGGCCCTGGGCTGGGGGGTGCAGAGGAGGCCCTGGACTGGGGGTTGCAGTGAAGGCCCTGGACAGAGGGGGGTGCAGAGGAGGCCCCAGACTGGGAGGAGGGGGGTTAGAGGAGGCCCTGGACTGGAGGGTGCAGTGGAGGCCCTGGGCTGATGGGGGATGCAAAGGAGGCATTGGGCTGGGGAGTGTGAAGGAGGCCCTGGGCTGGGGGGTGCAGAGAAGGCCCTAATTGGGGGGGCGCAGAGGAGACCCTGGACTTGGGGGATGCAGAGGAGGTCCTGGGCTGGGAGGGGGTGCAGAGGAGGCCCTGGACTGGGGGGGGGGTGCAGGGGGAGGTGCTTTAGTGGGGGGGGTGCAGAGGAGGCCCTGGACTTGGAGGGGAGTACACAGGAGGCCCTTGACTGGGGGGGTGCAGAGGAGGCCCTGGACTGGGGGGTGTAGAGGTGCCCTGGACTTGAAAAGTGGGGTGGATAAAGGAACTGGATTCAGAGAGCAGGGTGCAAAGGAGGCCCTTAAGTTGGGGTGGGCTGTAAAGGAGGCCTTGGACTGGGAGAGGAGTGCAAAGGAGGCCATTGACTAGGAAATGGTGGTTGGTGTTGCAAAGGCCCCTGAATGGGGGGGTACAAGGGAAATACTGGACTAGGTGAGGGGGTGCCTGGAGGTCCCAGATTAGGAAAGGGGGTGTCTGGAGGCCCTGGACTAGGGCAGCAGGTGTCTGGAGACCCTGGACTATGAGAGGGGGATAGTGGAGGCCCTCTGGCCTAAGAAAGAGGGTGCCTGAAGCACCTTCCAGCTTCAGGGAGAAAGAAAATGGATTTAAAGCCTGGACTGAGGAAAAGCCTGCCTGGACCCTGGAGAATGAGTTCACAACATAAATGGAGACATTTATCAACTGAGCACCGGGGGGGCGCAGCAGAGCCAGAGTCTGACAGTCACCAGCTCTCTGCTCAGGGAACTGAGTGATTGGCGGTGTTTGATTACTCGGTTCTCAGCCTTAGAGCCAGCAGGGGTACAGGTGCAGCATCAACCTAGGTAAGTATGATTCATACAATTCCCATACTTCACTTTTAATTACCTGACATCTCCTCTTTCCTGCTATCTGGCCCATATGACAATTAGGCCTCATTCGCATGGAGACTATGTGTCCATGCTCAATGTGATGGGCGTGTACCGCATGGAGATACCTGGTGTTCTGTTCATCCTTGTACAGGCAATCCAGTCAAAGTCAATTTGGACCCAGCAGCTGCATGGACATAGTCCAATGTTAAAAATTGACATGCAGAGCAGGAAGAGATGCACTTATCCAAACACACAGTAACTGCATTTAGATATGTGCACCCACTTCTATAGGTGAAGCTCTCTGGTGGATGCAGATGCAGCAAAAAGTGGCTCAGCATACAGGGACTGTCTCAGCACCTGCCTGAATGAGCCCTTAGGGGAATTTATCAAAACTAGAGCAGACAGAATTTGGAACCGCTATGCATGGCAACCAATCAACTCACAGCTTTCATTTTTAAAGCTGAACAAGCTGAAGATGGAAGATGATTGTTGCCATGCCCAGCTGTTCCAAATTCTGACTGCACCAGTTTTGATAAATTCCCCTCACTGTGTTTTACATTTCTAATGCCGTGTACACACGACCGGACTTTCCGGCAAACTAGATCCGACGGTCTTCCCAACGGACTTTCGGCAAAAGTCAGATGGACTTTCAGAGCGAACGGACTTGGCCACACACGATCGGACTAAGTCCGATCGAAAGTCAGTTCGTTTTGTACGTGTTGACATAAACGGGACAAAAAAAGGAAGTTCAATAGCCAGTAGCCAATAGCTTCCCTTGCGTCGTATTTGGTCCGTCAGACCAGCACACAGCTGAACGATTTTCCCGATTTTTAGTCCGTCGGACTTGAGTCCGTCGGACAGATTCGAAACATGTTCTATTTCTAGGTCCGTCTGATTTTTTACCCAAAAAACGATCGGACTAGCCCGCACATGATCGGATTGTCCGACGCACTAATCCTGTAGGACCTAGTTTGCCGGAAAGTCCAGTCGTGTGTACGCGGCATTACTCCTGACTACTGCATTCTAAGTACAGCACATTCTTTGTTAAAGTGGTTGTAAAGGCACAAGATTTTTAATCTTCATGCATTCTATGCATGAAGGTAAAAAACCTTCTCTATGCACCAGCCCCCCCCCAGCCCCACCTAATTTTTACCTGAGCCCCCTCTTGATCCAGCAATGTCCATGAGAGCTATGGATGTCCGGGGATTCACACTCCTGATTGGCTTTTGTCAATCACAGCCAGTGAGCCAATCAGAAGAAGGAAGGAGCGAAGTCGAGCCATGACTCTGTGTGTGAATGGAAACACAGAGCTGTGGCTTGGGAGCATGCCTGCTTTGGTGCCCCCATAGCAAGCTGCTTGCTGTGGGGGCACCCAGAAAGAAGGTAGGCCAGGGGTGCCAGCAAGGGACCCAAGAAGAGGAGGATCCAAGCTGCTCTGTGCAAAACCACTACACATAGCAGTTCAGTAAAACATGTTTATTGTTTTAAAAAAAACAAAAAAACAAGACTTCAATATAACTTTAAGGTTAGCTATGTGTAGTAAAGGATATGCAATAGAACAGTTTTATTTTATTAAAATGAGTATACTGAGGTTTGTGCTGTCTGCTACATACTCGCTTGTGGCACAGTCATTAAAGCACATGGCCCCTTTAAGCCACTGTTGATGCAATCTGACCACACCTACAGTTTTGGCGTGGTGCCGCTATATTGCCACATACCATTTTGGCAGCCCCGTGTGCCAGATGTGATAGCTACACCACTGAGAAAGGTATTACAAATATCTCAGCTTAGAAGTCAGGAATTTAAGTAAAGCAAACAGCCAGGTTTAATGGTGGTCTGCAGAAATTGTGGAGGATTTTTATAGAGGAGAAGAGAATGTCACGTTTAAAATTCTTTATGTATGACACCATGCACATGACATTGGGGGATATTTACAAAAACTGAATCACTCAGAATCTGGTGCAGCTGTGCATGGGAGCCAATCAACCAATAACTTCCTTCAGCTTGTTCAATTAAAGTAGAACTATAGGCAAAATGTTATTTTTCATTTTGGATGAAGGGAGGGTTATAACCTCTGTCATATTTTTTTCTCACCTTCTGTGTCCCAATGTGGAGATTTCCCTTCATGTCCTGTCCCATAGCCAAACAGGAAGTAAGAAGAAATATCTGCAAATTAAGGTAATTCCTTGGGGACCCCCTGCTCAATAGAACTAGTGTCCCCATTGGAAGATTCCCCCTCTATTACTTTTCTGGGGACAACACAAAATTTGTGATTTTCTTTTACTTTCACTTTCAGTGATAATGGTAAACAGGACAAATAGAGAGGGTGAATCTTCTTAATGGGAGCACAGACAGCAATAAAAACCTGACAAGTGTTCTATTCCCTCTCCACTGTATCCAAAACTAAAAAAAAAAAGTTTTGCCTTTAGTTATACTTTACCCTCCCTGGCGGTATGATTATTTCAGATTTTTGATGCTGAAAGTGGTATAATTATTTTGCACGGAAATTTGGCTTTTTATATTGTAGGCCTGTAATTCTTAGGAATAATTCACTGTCCAAACAAGAGTCTAGAAGACATCCCGTGTATGATAAAGTTTGAAAAACGAAATAAAAAATTATAATATAATAAATAACTATAACAAATAATAATATAATAATAATAAAAATTATTCAATAATGTAATCAAATCAAAAACACTGAAATTTGCTCAGTTGCAGAATTGTCGCTGTCATTACTTTTAGTGTTTGATGACGAATTTCCCCACAAATCACTATTGCTCAATTCTGCTTCTAATTTATTATCGCTGTTTTCTAGCTGGTCTAAAAGCACTTTTGACGTAAACGGACATTTTGTGGTTGCTATGGACAATCTCCAGTTTCCTGGCAGAAAGAACAGTATATATAATATAAAACTGCATGCAGGACACTGGAGAAACCACTAGGGACAAAAGGGATGTGTAATTATTTGATACAGTACTGTAATCTGTAAGATTACAGTATACTGTAGCTATACTGTGTTTTTTACTTTTTGAATTTGGTGCCGAACTCCGTCCCCATGCGTCGCAACGCTCACAGGAAACGGAGCTCGGCACTGTGAATCGAGCAAGACACAGCGGGGAGACATCGCAGGATCCAGGGGACAAGGTAAGTAACCTCTACATGGATCCTGCGATGCAATCCCGAGTCTGGCTCGGGGATACCGCTTTTGGTACTGAAAATCCACCCCCAGCCAGACTCGGGAAAACCGACAGGGAGGTTAAGCTTTGACAAAAAAAAACCTGGAAGTTAATTGGTTTCTATGCAGAGCTGCACCAGGTCTAGCACTCTCCAGATTTAGTAAATCAATCCCAATAATTTCCAAGATGTAGAAACAGGTTACAAAGTGTCAACATAAATTCACAGATATGACACATAGCATGTAGTCTTAGATAGGAAAAGTGGAGAAGTGGAGTGTAAGTGCCATATCCTAGTGGAGGATGGATGATAAGGGAGACACAAGATGGTTTTTACCTTGCATTTGTATGTGGGTCATATTTTCGAGGTGAGAGATAAACTGGTGGTGGGAGTGCACAGAAGGTGAAAGAGTGCAGTAGTGAACACTTTTGCAAGATTTTGAATGCACATTGTAAAAAGGAAGGAGCATAAAGGCTTTTAGACTTGGGACATTTGTTTTGCGTGTTACTTATTATTATTATTTGAAACAAATATGCAAGATTAATAAGCTGATGTATTTATAGCACTACACCATTTTGTATTTTGATTGGATTACAGCTATCGTTGTGCCTAAAGAGGGATGCTCTTTCAGTGCTTAATGATGTTTAATAGGGACCCAAGGAAAGGCAGATAATGCCACCGGGGAAGCGTCCATTTCAATGTGTGCTCATATTTTGGTCTGTGGCAAAGTATACCAGGAGTGGACGCTACCCTGGATAGATGTAAGGCTTTTTAATATAGCGCCAGGTTGGGTAGACTGATGCCCCTACGTCACTTAGCAAAGCACATATTTGCTTGCCATGTACACGACTGAATTAAAGTACATGCTTATCCGCTAAGGTAGGTGATTATGGACATTGCAAAACGAGCGTGCCTTACTCCCTTAGTAAGTTAAACCCTAAAGCCTCGTACACACGGTCGGACTTACCGCCAACAAGCTCACATCCAACATTTCCTGTCGGAAAATCCGATCGTGTGTACGCGGCATAAGAGTTAAAGCAGAATATGTTTGCCTAAAAATGTAAAAAAGAAAACATTTGTAGGAATGTGGAGGGTCTAAAAAATTCTGTTAGCTTCAGACATCTTTCCAAGAATTCAGTGGCCAGATCTGACCACCATTATACCAAATTCTTTCCTTTCTCCAATGCAGCCACTACAAAGAAAGGGTGTCATACTTTATGTTCTGAATTGTTTTTAAAAAATTAATGAATAGTAGGAGATACCTAAAGCCTGTTTTGATGGGCTTTGGATTTGTGTTGATAGCCTCAGTTTGATATTCATATGGGATACTTCTGGGATCATTCAGAATTCATTGTAGCCTGCAGCTGGCTTCCTGACCTGACCTGTTCTGCACTTCCACAAACTCGTACCTGAATGCAAAATCCATCTGATGCAAACAAAAGCCCATCAGGAAGTTCAGAACAGACCCTTAGATTACCAGTGTTTATCCAAATACGCAATAACAACCTTAAAAAAAATAATGTGTGCGTATCTTTTAGCTTACTTTTCTGCAAGTCAATAATATTTTCAATCTGCTTGAAACACCCAGTCATGCTGTGACCTCAGGTCCACAAATTTGTCTAGGGAAGACTTATGTCAGATGTGCAACTATACTTGCAGGCTCTCTTTTTCTTCATGTTTGAAGATTCATGATCTGTTTTTATCCCAAACTAAAATGATATGACCAGCTCAACAGTTTTAGAGAATTAACAAAATTACTGTATGGCAAAAAAACTAAACTCAGATGGACTCAGTCAGGGGCCCAGGGCACTATGCCCATATACATACTGAGGTCTATTGTGAGAATTATGTAAAACCCTTGGCTCGTGTTGTCTTCATTTATTTTTCCTTGTCTCCTCAATAACCATAAGAGACATAAATTATTTTTTAGCTGATAACCTACAGTCATACATATATATTTGCTCTCATTTAGATGTTGGAAGCTTTACAAATGAAGGTTTTTTTTTTTCTGCTTGAGGGATGAAATGGGATTTGATTTAATTTTTGGTGATGTTTTATGTTTTATGCTCTGCACTTCTTAAAGACGCAGTCAGTGAAAGTGTTGCTTAGATGATGACAGCAAAGGACACAGCGCTTTGAGGAACCATAGCGTATAGATCACCCAAGGCAAAAATTCAATCAAATACTGGTATCATGCCAAGGGTACAATACCACTTAATTCATGCTCAGTGTCTGTGGATAAAAGCTGTTAACAATAGCATTTTAGGTAACAGAGGGGTTTTTGATCTTTTTGATGTACAAAACAGCATTACTTGAACAAATATAGGGATGGTTTGCAACTAAAATTGAACTGAACTGAGTCAAACTTCTAACAATAATAAAGCAGGAACATTTTAGTTCTGATCATTAGATCAAATAAATACAATTACTGCAGGCAAAATATATTGTTTTTGTTCTACAGCCATTATAAGCAGTATATAGCAATAAACAGCACAAAAAATCTTAAAGTACTGTATTATTTTAGGTTTGCTAAACATTTAAAACTATTTTAAGGTAAAACAGAAATTAAAACAATTAAAAAAGTATTAATCTGCTAAATAATAACTAGAGAAAAAAAAAATAATTCTATCGTATGGTAAATCCATACACGTCTAATATACAACTACTCTTTGTGTTCTGTTATGCCTACGTAAGCTAGGTATTGGTACTGCCAGAATGGAATCGACCATCTGCAATGGCAGCACTGGCCTTAAAGTACACAGTCAGATGGTAAAAAGCTGGGATTTCAATACTGTACATGCACTGCCAAGCCAGTATAGTCACCATCTGAAGGCATAATGCAGGGGTAGGCAACCTCGGCCCTCCAGCTGTGGTGAAACTGCAAGTCCCATGAGACATTGCAAGACCCTGAGTATCACAGGCATGGTGTCTAGAGGCATAATGGGATTTATAGTTTCACCACAGCTGGAGTGCCGAGGTTGCCTACTCCTGGCATAATGCATAAGGAGCTTAATGTGCCATGGGACCATGGGGCGAAAGATTTGCTTTAAAAAGTCTCTAAGCTTCCATGAAAAAGTCTAGGTTTGTCCTTCTACAATATGACTTTTTTTAATAAGGTCATGTTGGGAGAAGTAGTAAAGTACAACGGGCAGTAACAAATAACGACCTATAATGTGTAATATTGTAATATTATAAGGGTTATCATTATGGTTGATTTTTATAACACAACCAACCTCTCTTTAGGAAATACAAACAAGCGGAAGTAATAGAGATAATAAAATTAAATGAGTGTTCATATGTAAGGAGAGATTACAAAAACTAGGTTAGTTTGAAGAAAAGATGCCATAGACGTAATCTAATTAATATGCGTACATAAATACATATAATTATATTCAAGGTCAAAAAAATGATTTGGCAACTCAGCTGCTTTTTTTTTTTTTTTTTTTTTTTTTTTTTTGTATTACCTACGGATTGTATTAAGGACACAAGGACATCAGCTATATGTAGGAAAAAAGATTTCACCATTTGTATAATAAAGCTATCACAAAATCTCTGCCAAGGCAAAGTCACATGACCAGAGCTCAAGGGCTGCTTTTTAATAATTAAAAGTGCAGTTTTTGTTTTTTTTTATCATTTTTACTGTTTCTGTATATCAGGACATATCAAGAATGTTTTTAATGCAGATATGTAAAGTTGCTAAGAGGTCCACAATAACTATGTATATTCAGTATATTTATCCAGTATTGTAAAATATATTATTACACATAACATTGTAAAAACAGTAGTCCATATACACTCACCGGCCACTTAGGTCCACCTTGCTAGTACCAGGTTGGACCCCGTTTTACCTTCAAAACTGCCTTAATTCTTCGTGACATAGATTTAAAAAGGTTTTGAAAATGATCCCCAGATTTTGGTCCATATTGACATGATAACATAACGCAGTTGCTGCAGATTTGCCGCACATCCATGATGCAAATCACCCGTTCCACCACATCCCAAAGGTGCTCTATTGGATTGAGATCTGGTGACTGTGGAGGCCATTGGAGTCCAGTGATCTCATTGTCATGTTCAATAAACCAGTGATGAGATGATCTGAGCTTTGTGACCTGGTGCCATCAGAAGATGAGTACACTGTAGTATTAAAGGGATGGACATGGTCAGCAACAATACTCAGATAGGCCATGGCATTTAAACAATGCTCCATTGGTACTAAGGGGCCCAAAGCACGCCTAGAAAATATCTATTAGACCACCATAAACTGAACTGTTGATACAAGGCAGGATGGATCCATGCTTTCATGTTGTTTACACCAAATTCTGACTCTACCATCTGAATGTTGCAGCTGAAATGGAGACTCGTCAGACCAGGCAATGTTTTTCCAATCTTCAATTGTGCAATTTTGGTGAACCTATGTGAATTGTAGCCTCAGTTTTCTGTTCTTAGCTGACAGGAGCGACACCCAGTGTGGTCTTCTGCTGCTGTAGCCCATCTGCTTCAAGGTTTGATGTGTTGTGCATTCAGAGATGATATTCTTCATACCTTGGTTGTAACAAGTGGTTATTTGCATTACTGTTGCCTTTCTATCATCTTGAACCAGTCTACGCTTCTCCTCTGACCTCTGACATCAAGAAGGCATTTCCATCCACACAACTTCTGCTCACTGGATATTTTCTCTTTTGCGGACCATTCTCTGTAAACCCTAGAGATCATTGTGTGTGAAAATCCCAGTAGATCAGCAGTTTTTTAAATACTCAGACCAGCCATCTGGCACCAACAACCATGCCACGTTCAAAGTCACCTAAATCCCCTTTCCTCCCCATTCTGATGCTCGATTTAAACTTTGAGCAAGTCGTCTTCCCCACGTCTAGCTGCCTAAATACATTGAGTTGCTGCCATGTGATTGGCTGATTAAAAATGTGTGTTTCCAAGCAATTGAACAGGTGTACCTAATAAAGTGGCCGGTGAGTGTATATTCTTATATTGAACATCATCTTAATTCTTAGAATTCCAATTCAGGGGAGTGCAAATCATACCTAAGATAACGTATAGAGCAAAAAAATCATTTCGCAACCACTGTCTCCCCATAAGTGATTCCACTGCTTGTAATGTCATCATTTTCTTTCTTGGCTTTATGAATATTGTGCTTTCAGGTTGCTCTTATACATGGCAAATGATATACAGAGTGTCTTTTCATGTATAATTTTTATTATACTGCACTTAGTAGATTAAAATAACCCAAGATGACAACACAAGCAATTGAATGTACTCCAGACCATAGATAGAGCTTTTTCTTCCATAAAAAAAAAAAAAAAAACAACTTGTCTGTCAAACTTTATTCTACTCAGAAGCTGAAAGGAGACATACACTATTACAGTGGGAACAAAAGACAAGCAGCTTGATTTGCCAAACCGTCTTCTCTTCAGTAATAAGTCTGCCTTTTAATGCCATCAGCCTAATAAATAATTTTTCATATAGCAGGAAAGAATGAAATAAGGTGTATTCTCCCATAAAGTACAATGATTACTCCTCCGAGTCGCAGTTTTAAGTCTACAGAGTAGAAAACTAATTCCCACATAATATTATACAACTTCAAATGCTTCCTCATAAAGCCGAAATGTATTTTAAAAGCTTTCTCATCTCAAGCATATGGTAAAGTAACCTTGTACAAGCAGTGCTGTTAACATATGTAGCTCTTATTTTAAGTAGCATGAATTTATTATGATCTGTGTTTTTTATGTTTTTGTGCCTTTTTTTTAACTCACAAACACACTTCCCATCTTGTGGTCAGCAATATAAAACCAGGCAAAAACCTGTCACTGTAATTTATGATAGCCTCAATGAATTATGCTAGTAGTTGTGACATGAGAGCATAAAAAAACAGCTCATTGGATGAATTGTTGTACTTTTATTGAAGAAAGCTTAAGGCAGTATTAAACACACCCCCCCCCCAAAAAAAAAAACAAAAAAACAATTTAATTACATTTTATTAAATCTTAGATGTGATGGCTACATTAGTTTTCTTTTTAGAATTTCTTTCTTTTATTTACACCTGGTGATTCAGCCAGGAAGTCTGTTGTTTTTTTAACAAAACAAGCGATCCTGCAGATGTAGCAGTTACAGGGCTGAGAACCATTTACCACTGACAGGGATGCTTATAATGATCAGCTTTTATTTATGTACTGTAAAACCTTCCAAAACGAAAAAAAAAAGTGCTTGTTGTAACTGCTTAGAAAATGTTAGCTGGAGTTTGGCTTCAAATTGATTAATGTAATTAAATCTACTAGTACATCTAACATTCCTCTCCTCCTAGATGCTGCTGTCCAAAGGTGCCCCTTGTGTTCATTTATCCAGAGTGTAAGCACTCTAATACAGGAGGTGTTTAACTGGCCAGATCATCAGGTAAAAACAGAAGGAAAAAATCGAAAAAAGAAAGCTAATGCAGCCACCGCATCTTACGACTGGTAAGCTGCAATATATGACATTTTTGGTTTTGGGCTTAATACCGCTTTAAAGTGTTTTTTCCCCATATACTTAACCGCTTGCCGACCGCGCTATAGCTGAATGATGGTGACAGCGCAGCCGGCTAGTTCTGGGATGTCGCCATATGACTGCGTCCAGTGATCGCACCCGCTGCAGGGCGCGGGCGGCGCACTCTGAGATAGTAGTGTCCTCCAGACAAGTAGTAAAGAAGTAAAGAGCCAATCAGCGGCTCTTAACCACGTGATCAGCAGTGTCCAATCACAGCTGATCACAGATGTAAACAGAAGCCAGTTATCGGCACTGATAACTGGCTTGTGTAAAAGGGACATGTACACTGATAATCAGGGCACTGATTATCAGTGTCCTGATTATCAGTGCAGTCCCACCAGTACTGCCAATCTGTGGCCACCAGTGCTGCAAATCAGTGCTCATCAGTGCCGCCTCATCAGTGCCTATCAGTGCAGACTATCAGTGCCCATCAGTGCAGCCTCATCAGTGCCTATCAGTGCAGACTATCAGTGCCCATCAGTGCAGCCTCATCAGTGCCTATCAGTGCAGACTATCAGTGCCCATCAGTGCAGCCTCATCAGTGCCTATCAGTGCAGGCTATCAGTGCCCATCAGTGCAGACTATCAGTGCCCATCAGTGCAGCCTCATCAGTGCCTATCAGTGCAGACTATCAGTGCCCATCAGTGCAGCCTCATCAGTGCCTATCAGTGCAGACTATCAGTGCCCATCAGTGCAGCCTCATCAGTGCCTATCAGTGCAGACTATCAGTGCCCATCAGTGCAGCCTCATCAGTGCCTATCAGTGCAGGCTATCAGTGCCCATCAGTGCAGCCTCATCAGTGCCTATCAGTGCAGACTATCAGTGCCCATCAGTGCAGCCTCATCAGTGCCTACCAGTGCAGGCTATCAGTGCCCATCAGTGCAGCCTCATCAGTGCCTATCAGTGCAGACTATCAGTGCCCATCAGTGCAGCCTCATCAGTGCCTATCAGTGCAGACTATCAGTGCCCATCAGTGCAGCCTCATCAGTGCCTATCAGTGCAGACTATCAGTGCCCATCAGTGCAGCCTCATCAGTGCCTATCAGTGCAGACTATCAGTGCCCATCAGTGCAGCCTCATCAGTGCCTATCAGTGCAGACTATCAGTGTCCATAAGTGCAGCCTCATCAGTGCCTATCAGTGCAGACTATCAGTGCCCATCAGTGCAGCCTCATCAGTGCCTATCAGTGCAGACTATCAGTGCCCACCAGCGCAGCCTCATCAGCGCACATCAGTGAAGGAGAAAAATTACCTGTTTGCAAAATGTTATAACAAATTTGTTTGTTTGTTTTTTATTCATTTTTTTAGCACAAAAAACATAAAACTGTGTTGATCAAATACCACCCATAGAAAGCTCTATCTGTGTGAAAAAAATTTCATGTGGGTACAGTGTTGCATAACCGCGCAATTGTCATTCAAAGTGCGACAGTGCTGAAAGCTGAAGATTGGCCTGGGCAGGAAGGGGGTAAAAGTGTCCAGTAGGCAAGTGGGTAAACCAATTCAATTGTTCTTGTAATGTCAAAAAGATGGCTAATTTTAATTAAAGTGCTCCTAATAATCTTCTTGCAAGGTATATCCACAGGCACGTTATTTCCTTGATTGACTATTACTTTACTTAGCTGGAGCGATGTCAACCTTTCCTGCACACTCCTAAGTTGCACTACAAGCCAGTGCCAATGCAACAGTAAACTGGGATATTCAGCCTCCACGTAAACACGCACATGTCCCTTGGAAATTCATACAAAGTGCTTATTCTCGTCCATTCAGGGGGAAGATGGGATAGTTGGGGAGAAAGGAAGGTGAATATAAGCAGGGATGGAGGAATGGTGGGCAATTAAACATAAGCTTGCTTTAATGTATAGTTTCAAGGTTTGTTCCTAGCCATACCATACACAAACAACTACATCTTTGTAATGTCTAAATTGTTTAGCAATTGA
The DNA here is from genome assembly GCF_042186555.1 of Aquarana catesbeiana. Lineage (NCBI taxonomy): Eukaryota > Metazoa > Chordata > Amphibia > Anura > Ranidae > Aquarana > Aquarana catesbeiana. The sequence goes on along the minus strand of NC_133324.1, from coordinate 297,325,542 downwards.
AACTGTAAGGAGATGCACCATGAATTACATACAGGAAACTCTTTGGCATAAGGGGAGATCACTAAGTTAATAGAATTATCCCTTGCAACCTGTCCCTCATATGTTATGATTAGGTAAGTAATCCTTTTTTAGGCTATATTCCGAATGTCGTAGCTAACATACAGTTCATTTTTTTCTTATTGGCTTCTGTGTGAATGAAGTTCTTATTGGTACAATGGGCAATAAGAATATTGACAATAGGTCATAAGGAGTCCACCCAACTTTTAGCCCAAGATAAGTGAGATACCACAGTAGATTGTTGAGGAAAAAATGTTCTTATTACATGTGATGTTTGCTGTCAACACATGGTCAAATTGTCTTTTTAAAGGGAATCTGTGTCAAGGAGCACTACAGGGACAAATCCATTGAAATCAATGTGATAATATTGGATAAATATTATATTACTATAATATTTACTATATTACTACTATATTATATTATTAATATTGGACAAATTTGATAAATGACAGAATGTGTTTCTTTGAATTGTTCTATGTAATTTCATGAACTTTTTGATAGCCTTTTCTGTTACTTCCTGATTTATGCTTCTTAGTGAAACATATCATAGTGATCAATGAGGTGTTTAAAACCTGAAAATTAAAGCAGATGTTCAAGTAAATAAAATAAGAAAGAAAGCTGATGAGAATTGAAAGCATATGGTAGCTTGATGCCAAACCTCTTCCAATACCATGGCTTGTATAGCTTTTCCACAGATTTGAGTCTACATGCACAACTGCAGACATACTTCAGAATTGGCAGAGGAAAAATTGCAGCCCCAGAGGATGGTAGTCCTAGTCTTCAGGGTTCAGAAGACATGAAGAGCAATAGGGTATGCTTAGAATTGGCTTCACAAAAACATAATGTAGGCAGTAATCTTTTTAACAGCTTGAAAAGGATCTTTCTTTTTTTTTTTTTGTCATGCATGTCTCTTTATTGTGAACCCATCCTTGTACTATACTATTCAACCTGAGATTATGATTATGAGAAGAGGAAACTCAAAATAATTAATAGATTTAGATACTGACAGTTAAAACTTTCTATGTAAAGGTCAAGGTTGGCAACTCTGTCCCACCTCCTATGCCTCTGTATTGGCACTCTAACATGATGGGAAGGATTAAAAACCAGAGGGATGGAAGAAGGCACAGCCAAGCTTGGCTTTTACAGGAAATATTGAGATTTTCAAAGCTAATTGGCTGCTTACATTGCTGGTCTCTATTGACTCCTTTGACTTGCAGTTTTCACTGAAGACAACTTCTCCTGAAAGCAGAACTGAAGTTTCAAATAAAAAAAACATTTGCTGATAGGTAAACTTTTTTAATAGAAGAAACTTTGTAATGCCGCGTACACACGGGCGGACTTTTCGACTGGACTGGTTGGACGGACTTTCCGATGGACTTTCAACGGACTTTTGACGGACTTCCGATGGACTTTTGAACGAACGGCCTACATACGATCACACCAAATTCCAAAGGATTCTTTTGTGATGATGTACAACCGGACTAAAATAAGGAAGTTGATAGCCGGTAGCCAATAGCTGCCCTAGCGTGGGTTTTCGTCCGTTGGACCAGCATACAGACGAGTGGATTTTTCGACCGGACTCGAGTCCGTCGGACAAATTTGAAACATGTTCCAAATCTAAAGTCCGTCAGATTTTTGACCGAAAAATCTGCTGCAGGTCTGATGGAGCCCACACACAGTCGGATTGTCCGCCGGATTCGGTCCATCGGACCAGTCCGGCCGAAAAGTCCGCCCGTGGGTACACAGCATAAGTCTCTTCTTACAAAATATTCCTTTCCCTCCTAGAAATTTTAGTTTGTATCCTGTCTATGGTGCATGCTCCTGGGCGAATGCATTTCTGGCCACCCAATGGCTAAAGAACGAAGATGGCAGATGCATAGAAGGAGCAGGAGATGGCAGCAATGCAGCAGCAACAGAGAGTATAGAGCTGTCATCACTTGAGGAGGGAAAACTAAAGCTGACCATACACTAGTAGAATTTTTTTCAAAATGTTTCATTTTAAAAATGTTTATTCAACTTTCTAAGCATTAGTGTCGTCTAATCGATGTTTATTTTTGACCATTTTGACAAGAAAATTTGAAGGAGCTGGATGGAAATTTTTTGCCCAAATTTTTGACAGTAATGTGTCTTTTGTTTGGGAAATTACATTCATTCCAAAATTGAATGTGAAAAGAAAACCAAATTTTGAAGTACTTTGCATTTGTCAAATCATCAAATTTACTGAGAATTTTCATATGGGTATTCATACGAATATTCATACAAACATTCATACCAAAATCTTCTAGTGTATTTCCAGCTTTAGGTAAGGTTAACATAATTGTGCAAGGGTTCCAGTGCCTTCCTTTCCAGCCTCTGTTTCTCTTTTTCCACTTTGTTCATCATACAAGTTTGAATTGAACAGGTTTGTGGAAGGTTCCCTGAGCTCTGTAGCAGATTTTGTAGACAAGATTCAGTTCATATCAGCAGCAGTTCCTTGAATCACTGCTGGTTATTGATCCAGGTTGACATCACAAATATTGGCTGTAGAAAGCAATCAGGGTTTGTCCCTTGTGAAACGTAAAAGGTAAATGTTACACACTAGGGTCTTTTCTTGCTCTACATTGCAATCAATACAAACATCTAACCAAGGACAGCACTAAAGAAGCAGCTGAACTCTTCAGATATATATTAGTCTTTCACACTTTTCCTAGTACCATACATGACTTTTATTTTATATGCATATAAAAAGTAACAAATAACTCGCAGAATTTTCTGGGGAAATCTTTGTTTGTGCATTTATGTATTAATTTATGGCAGATCATCCTGTTCTACTTTAGAAAATAATGTTTCTTCCCACTATAAAGGAGCAAAGCTTTACTTTTTTTTTTTTGACACAAAAAAATGGCATGATTAATTTACATTTTGCTTGTGTCACTTCTGCTGCTAAGATATAAGAACCTTTCATTATCCAACAGCATTATCTACTCTTCAGGCCACATTCCAGCACTAGCACGGCGGAATCATTAAACAGGTTTAGCTTCACTGTCAAACAACTAGCTTACAGGGTAGGTGTTATACAATGGCCTTAGTAAGTGGGAGACACTGTTTAATACAAGTATCTGGCATACATACAGTATCTGGCAGATGCCATTTAAAATAGAATTTCAGAAAAATAACAAAAAGCTTAATGTACGAATGTGTTATTATTAAGAACTGCCATCAATCAGTTTCAAAACTGTCCTTAAAGCGGAGTTCCCATCATTTTTGTGTTTATTACACAAAAAGTGTAGCTGCTGACTTTTAATAAGCACACACTCACCTGTCCCACAGTCCAGTGATGTGGCCGCCCGAACAATCGATTTTCTCCCTCTCTGCTCCCCGGTGCCGGCATTACAACTGTGGGCACCCCGGCTGCGACAGCTTGCGACTGCCGGGTGCGCACTGCACATGCACGAGTCGCGCTGCGCCTCTTGAATGGTCGGGCAATCTTCTGGGACCTGTGACGTGCCCCAGAAGAATGCAGGGAGAGAGGGGGGAGTGAGGGGGAGTGCTTCCGCTCGGATAGCCTAGGTGGTACTAGCAGAAGTGGGAGTGGGAACCTGTCAAAACTAGGTATCCACCCCCCCAAAATAAATAAAATAATGACATGCCAAATGTGGCAGAGAAGGGGGAGAGGAGTGTTTAACGTGGGACTTCCCCTTTTGGGTGGAGCTCTGCTTTAAAGTCTGAATGTGACCAATGCCTGAGGAAAGATTTCTTAATTTATAAGTAAGACCACATTAATACATTGTCTGCATTCATAATATATGTCCATCTTCAAAGCCACCAAGGCCTACTACATGAGGTACCACAAGACATTATTGAGTCCCACTTCACAGAGTTCACATGGTGGCAGAAAGACAAATATGATGACATGTTCTCTAGTGTACTAGACTTGCTATCGCAAAACATTGGCCTCCTGAACTCTACATACAAACCTTTATTCTGACATACTTTATTTTTCATTTCTCCTGATAAGTGGCATTTCTCCTCACAGAAGGCAGAGGTTGGGGCTCCCAAATAATAAAAAGTACCGCAAAGTTTCTAACCTGGAGATGCCGTCAGTAACAGCACTTCCAGCTGAAAACTGGCAATGCTAAGTCATACCTCCCAACAGTCCTGGATTCTGTGGGACTGTCCTGAAATTTGACACAAATCCCCCAGCCCCATGAACCCAAGCATTGTCTCACAACACCCCATTGAGCGGCATGTCTATTCAGCACAGTGAGAGCAAGGCAGAAATTGACAGCCAAAATAAAATAAACAGCAGCGGTATGTTGTTCAGTGTACTTTGTCATTCTAACTTGTAACCATTCAGAACTTCTGAAACCTCAGCCAATAAGAAGTTCTGATATGGTTATGTAACAGTGCCAGACCTTTCCTGATTGGCTACAGTTCCAGAAGTTCTGACTAGTTACAAAAATGACACTTTCTGAACAGCATAAAAGCTGAGACAGCAAAAGAAGAAGGAAGCACATCAGAGTGTATCTTTGTGTACACATGTATCAGGGCATACTTTGTTCTCTTTCACTCTTGATCTGTGTGTACAGTACACACATAGCAGGACATGCACTGTATTCTGTCATTCTGGATCTGTCTGTACAGTACATACACTGTACTGTCACCCAGGACCTGTGTGTACACATGTGGCAAGGTTTTTTTTATCGATCCTTTAAGTTTATGTAAGTAAGACTTTTACTCATAGCACAGTAATTATGGAGCATGTTGTGGGTAGAAGTACTGCTGAATGTGGTTTACCATGCTCCTTTAAGCCACACTTAACCACTTCAGCCCCGGAAGGATTTGCCCCCTTCCTGACCAAAGCACTTTTTGTGATTCGGCACTGCGTCGTTTTTAATTGACAATTGTGCGGTCGTGCGACGTTGTACCCAAACAAAATTGACGTCCTTTTTTTCCCACAAATAGAGCTTTCTTTTGGTGGTATTTGATCACCTCTGCAGTTTTTATTTTTTGAGCTATAAACAAAAAAAGAGTGACAATTTTGGAAAAAAAGCAATATTTTTTACTTTTTGCTATAATAACTATCCCCCAAAAATATATAAAAGAACAATTTTTTTCCTCATATATTGATTGGTTTGCGCAAAATTTATAGCGTCTACAAAATAGGGGATAGTTTTATGGCATTTTTTTAATTATATTTTTTTTTTATTAGTAATGGCAGCAATCTGCAGTTTTTATCGAGACTGCGACATTATGGTGGACACATCGAACACTTTTGACACTATTTTGGGACCATTGTCATTTATACAGTGATCAGTGCTATAAAAATGCACTGATTACTGTGTAAATGACACTGGCAGTGAAGGGGTTAACCACTAGGGAGCGATGACGGGGTTAAGTGTGTCCTAGGGAGTGATTCTAACTGTGGGAGGGATGGGCTTCAACGCACATGACAGCGATCACTGCTCCCGATGACAGAGAGCAGTGATCTCTGTCCTGTCACAAGGCAGTACAGGGAAATGCCTTGTTTACAAAGGCATCTCCCTGTTCTACCTCTCTGTGACCCGATCGTGGGCACCCAGCGGACATCGAGTCTGCGGGGCCCGCGGACACAGAGAACGCGGTGGGCACGCGCCCACAGCACCACTCCTTAAAGGGGACGTACCTGTACGCCCTTTTGCCCACCCGTGCCATTCTGCCGACGTATATCGTCATGCAGCGGTTGGGAAGCAGTTCATATTCAGCCAATTAAGCCATGCCCATTTTTTCCACAGTGTGCTCTGCATGCCACATGGTGTCCCCTATTCTTAAAGCAGACCTCCACCTAGGAATCTGACTCCACCCCCCCTTCCCTCTTACACGAAGGGAAAAAAAGTTAAACATTAAATACCTTTTTTTTAAGTCCTTGCTTCCAGAATCTTCTCCTAGATGGCACGTTCTCACAAATGAGCAGACACGCTCTGGGATCTATAGGACCTGGCAGAGACCCGCAGAGAGTCTGCGTATGTGAAGGAGTCTAGCAGGATTTCATGCATGAGCAGACACGCCATAGGTTTATGCCAAGTCCTATAGATCCTGTGGTGCGTCTATCCATGCAAGGGATATCAATCAAAGAGAGCAGTAGAGCAACCAAGAAGAGCCTTGGTCTGGAAGGAGGACTATGTTGTAAATCAGTAAGTATATATTTTTTTAATTACATACAGGAACAAAGAATATACATTAAAGTTCCTTTTTTATCTATGGTGTTCCTCTTTAAGTTCCAAATTTGGGAGGTCTGGCTAAGCCACTGCCTTGCAATCAACAGCAATATTGTCAGCTTGCCATGTGAGTTCCTTCGAGTGTGGCTGCACCTTAAAGGTTTTTTACATTAATGCAGAGAATGGGTAAAAGGGTAAAAAACCTTTAGCTTTTACAACCACTTTAACCCCTACAAATGTAAAACCAGCATTTTAATCTGTAATATATATTTAACACCCTAAGAAATATGTGGATTAATGATTTTGAAAACTGTAAAAAATAACAGTAATACAAATGAATAGGAACACTAACAAACAAACAAAAATACATATAATGCTATGTTCCTCGGGGGTAAAGAAAGTGCATTCCCGTCTATGTTCGTATTTGCATTATTCTGACAGCATGACACTACAATATATATATATATATATATATTTCAGGACAGAGAACAATGCAAGTGTGTTATCATGCTGCCCCCTGCTTACTGGATTGAGGAAGTTTTACAGTGTAGATTATACTGTAAAGAAGGGATCTAGGAGTGGATTTAAAATAAGAGGGTAATAAATCTTACCACTGACCTCAGGCTTCCTTAGCACAATCTATTTCCATCCATTCTTTTTCAGAAGGAAACACACAATGAACTAAGAAGGAAACCACAGTTCATGTGAAAGACTTACTATATAATGCACGCTTTGTACGCTTTTAATTTTCAAGATACAGATGTAAATGAACGCTTTTGTATTTAAAGGTACACTTTTCAAAACCATAATCCCAAAGCAATTATTATTTTAATGTATTCATACAAACCTTCAGTAATAGATTGCAATGGACTGGATGTACAGACAATAAAGCAATGGGAATATAGTTTATCCCAGTGCACGTTTCCCAGTGCAAATCAACAATTAGTTACTTATTTATGAACAAAACATATGCATACCTGTTTGTAAATCACAAATGAACAGGAAAGATGCATATAACATAAAAAATAAAAAGTGACATATACTTTTCTAGAATGCCGGGGAGCTGTGATCTGGCTTCACAAACCCAGACTAGAGTAATAAATCTGTTTGCCAGTCCATGGTGCCGAGAGTCCAACTTTTTTAGTCATTTAAGCTGTTCACCACTATGTGCTGAATTCCCGCATTGCCCTACTTCAAGTATCCCCAGGGGTTGGCAGAGTTGGTATCAACCACTCAGCGCAGTTCCTGATCATGTGAATGAGCAGGCTGTCTGCGCTACCGTGCGTCTCTCTGTTCATTATGTGCACCTGTGCAGACAGAATTGCGCCAGATCCTTCATTCCCACTAGGCTCCTTTAGGCAAAACTCCCAACTTTTTGAGATGGGAATGAGGGACAGCTTTTCTTAAAGGAGTATTATGCAAAAAAAAGTTATTAGTTAACCCACAAATGTTTTTTTTTTTTTTACCACTACTATTTTTTTTATATTGGCTGGTGAAATTTACAAATGCAGCCATTTAGAAATTGGATGAAATGTTTAAAACTGGGAAACACTTTTTTAAAGATAAAAGAAGCGCAGTTGTGAGGTCAGGCACTGATGTGGACGAGAAGGCCTGGCTCGCAGTCTCAGCTCTAATTCATCGCAAAGGTGTTCTATTGGGTTGAGGTCAGGACTGTGCAGGCCAGTCAAGTTCCTCCACCCCAAACTCGCTCATCCATGTCTTTATGGATCTTGCTTTGTGCACTGGTCCAAATCATTTGGTGGAGGGAGGATTTTGGTGTGGGGTTGTTTTTCAGGGGTTGGGGTTGGCCCCTTAGTTCCAGTGAAGGGAACTCTTAAGGCGTCAGCATACCAAGACATTTTGGGCAATTTCATGCTCCCAACTTTGTGGGAGCAGTTTAAGGATGGCCCCTTCCTGTTCTAACATGACTGCTCACCAGAGCACAAAGCAAGGTCCACAAAGACATGAGTGAGCGAGTTTGGGGTGGAGGAACTTGACTGGCCTGCACAGAGTCCTGACCTCAACCTAATAGAAAACCTTTGAGATGAATTAGAGCGGGCTGCGAGCCAGGCCTTCTCATCCAATATCAGTGCCTGACTTCACAATGCGCTTCTGGAAGAATGGTCAAACATTCCCAGAAGACTTGAAGCTGTTATAGCTGCAAGAGGTGGGCCAACTCAATATTGAACCCTATGGACTAAACCTGGGATGCCATTAAAGTTCATGTGCGTGTAAAGGCAGGTGTCCTAATAGTATTGGTAATATAGTGTATCTACTGGTGTATCTATGATTGAGCAGTTGACATGCAGTTCAATTTTCTTGAAAGTTATTTATTTATTTATTTTTTTTTTTACAGGATTTGCAATGTATGTATTTTTTTTTCTCAGACGCTATGGCATAACTGGCTCTGATGAAGTCATCTTTCAGCAATTCCTTTGTACAGAGGTTTTCTAATGGAAATGTGACAGCTTCTCTTGGTCAGTGATGCTGTATAGTAAATCATTATAGTGGTTAATGATACAGAAATGGCTGCCAAACTGCTGTTGGAAAACATGGTTTCATCAGTGAGTTACAAGGTACATGAATGCCAAACTGCTCATCCAACACAGCCTTGAGGAATTCATATGTTACACAGGATTTAGAATTAAAGCTGGTTCTACAATCATAGTTGTGCTCATACAGAATATTTTTTAGATGATTTTTTCTTTGTATACCATGTAGCTGTATATATACTGCCTAAACATATGAAATATTCAGTTTGGGAAAGTCTGCTGACTTTCCATCTCTAGTTACATTCTGCATGTTTTTACATTTGAAATAACATATTTACTTGTAGCACCATTTATCAGATTTTTGACATTTGTGTCATGCTGGCTGGCACCAAAACTATCCTGGGTGCCAAAAACTGAAAAAATCTTTCCATGGCATGAGCCATCTGTAGCTGCTACCAAATGCCTAAAATGAGCCAATTTTAAATGTAAAGCTGTATCTCTGTTATCCTTCCTATATTGTATATATACCATGAAGATATAGATACACGCTGCATCTTGCAAACCATAACACTCCAAAAATCATTTCAATTAAGGTCCTGTGGTGCATGCCAGGAGATGTTTACTATGGCAAAACCATTAAAGGAGCATACTGTGCATGATCCCTTCTATAACTGCATAATTATAAATAATAGATGTCTTAATTAAAGCTGAACTCCAGGCAGATGTAAAACAGAAATTCTAAAGATATATATTAGTTAAAAAACCATACAGTACAGTTTTAAAAAGTAATGTAATTATCTCTACTTCACTTTGCATGGCCCTCCTGTAATCCCCTACAGAGCAGGTCTGTGGGAAGGAGGGGAGCGTTTAGGACAATCAGGATCTGCTGCATATGTGCTGAAAGAATATGCTAATAAGAGGAATGAGCTGAGGAACAGAGATAAGTTGGTCAGCCTTCTTCTTCTTCTCCATTGTCCAGTTTCTGGGTGGGGACAGGAGGGCACCCTAGCCTTATTTCTTAACTGCAATAGGGAAAAACTCAGGAACGGCTGACACAGTGTAAGGCTTCCTGCACCCTAGGTGTCAAAAACTTAAGGATATTTAACTTTTTTTTTTTGCACACATAGATGTTTACAGGCATTTAGAGGTAGGAGCATTTAGGAGGATCACTTGCAGGTTCAGGAGAGGAGCGTTTCGGCAGAAAGAAAACTCCCAACATGCCTAAACGTGTCTAAAAGCTAGGTGCTTTTAGTGCCTAAGAAATCATTTATTTTGATGGCCAGAATAAATTAATATTCTGGCCGATGGAATGAATGAGCACCTAAACATGCCTAACGCATTTACGAAATGTGGATTTAGGCCCATTTTTGCGCTACTTTTGAGCAAATGGCCTGTGTGCATGAGGCCTTACAGTCATTGTTCAGGAGGGTGGAGAAGGGGAGGATAAGTGATTTACACTCTAGGATCTCACTGTTATTAACATCTAGATCTAAGGTGCAGTGTGGGCGGCACAGTGGTGCAGTGGGTAGCACTTTCGCCTAGCAGTAAGAAGGGTCACTGGTTCGAACTACCTGCCTGGAGTTTGCATGTTCTCCCTGTGCCTGTGTGGGTTTCCTCCGGGTACTCCAGTTTCCTCCCACACTCCAAAGACATGCTGGTAGGTTAATTGGATCCTGTCTAAATTGTCCCTAGTATGTATGAATGAGTTAGGGACCTTAGATTGTAAGCTCCTTGAGGGTAGGGACTGATGTGAATGTACAATGTATATGTAAAGCGCTGCGTAAATTGACGGCGCTATATAAGTACCTGAAATAAATAAGGACTGTGGTCTGAACCCAACTCTGAAATCAGTTTTGCTGAGATGGACCTGTTGGTGAAGATTATGCTATAACCAGGGCCCAGTTTAAGGCTGGGTTTGCACTTATGCAAATTGGATGAGGGTTTCCCGGCATCCAATTCGCATGACAGGAAACTGTGACCGAGTCTCAATAAAGCCGGTTCACACAGCTCCGGGGCAGCCGTGGTCCGCATTGGAAAAGGGTCCTGTGCATCTTTGGCTCAGTTTCAGGTGCGAATTCAGGCTAAAAATTCGGACCTGATTCGCACCTGAATCGGTGTAGAGGGACGCACCGGATCCCCTGCTGGAACCTACGGCCGCATCAGCATGAACAAAGCCTAAGGCTTTGACTCTGTCTATATGAAGAAAAATGTATACGTTGCCTTGCCTGCTTCAGGGAGCCCACTCAGCCTACCTTTACGGCCAATGACACAGTGGTGTGCAGTCTACGCTTACCATACCTTCACCGCACACTGCATACAAACCACCTGTTTGGTTAACAGCATGTTTTCTATCTCCTCTTCACAAAGCCCTGCATTTAGTTTCACAGTGAAGCTATATTTGAACTATGCACCCAACCTTGGCTATTAGGGGTTGGCATCTGAAGGCTAATTAAAAGGCAGGAGTAGATGCAGCCTGCCCGGTAATGTTGTCCCTATGGTAACATTGTTTCCTGATTCTGTGTTAATAGTTCTCTCTGGCAACCAACACAGAAGGTAATACGTAGATGTGGAAGCAACACTTCACATAGCGCTTGAATCGCCTATGGAAATTAATGAGCTTAATCTGATTTAAATTATGAGCACTGCTTGTATACAATGTAACTCATTATACAGATGGTAATTCATTGCAATAATATTGCTGTGTTTCACATGTCTATGTTCATTTATTGGTTACATGCCTAAGCAAACTCTATACTATCTTTCTTTAAAAAAAACTGTAATAAAAGACTGAACAATAAAATTATGAATATTGCAATGATAGGTACTAGAAGATGCAAAGGTGGTCAGGAACACCCAAAACTACCTATGCGGATAGAAATATATGTGGGAATTAAAGTGAAACTAAACTCTGGTATATATATATATAAAAAAAAAAAAAAAAATATATATATATATATATATATATATATATATATATATATATATATATTATTCAAGTATATAATTTTAAAGCAGAACTAAACAGTATCTAGGCACCACAAATTGAAAACACTAGAAATCACCCCCCCCCCAGCAATTCTAGCTGCACCATCTTGAGTAAGGGCAAATGATTCATGTAGCATGTACTTCCTGGAATTCATTTGCCCTTAGCTCAGACATGCAGGCAGAAAGGTGTGCTTAGCTGAGAAAGCCCCTTCTCCTCTCCTGAAGTGACGTCATCGCAGCTCTGGCCAATCACAGCGCCAGAGCAGCGATACCCAGGAGTAACCCTCAGGAGTGATGTCACCCGCCGGTGCTGTGTACAGGCACCGCAGAGAGGGCTTCGATCTCGGGTGAGTATTACATAATGAGCTAGTATGCTATGCATACTAGCTCATTATGCCTTTGTCTTGCAGGTGTTAGTTTTTTTTTTTTTCTCATGGGTTTACAACCACTTTAAACAAGTAAATATAATATAAATTCCTATCTATTTACTAATACTATCAGCTAGCATAGTTAATTTGAATTTTTAGCTTTAAGCACAACTTCCACCCATTATAACATTATTATATACATTATTATACATTTAGTTTAGTAAAGCAATTCAGAAAGACAAGATAATGTGAATAATACAGTAATCCCTATTGACCAGGTAGATTTTTATTCACCGAACAGCAAAAGAATAATTTGGATTGGTTGATGTGGATTACTGACAACTCCATTACTCCATTCCTTTTAAATACGTTGGTAAGTGTTTTATTAGGTAGGAGAAATTGACCTATAGATCACATATAGAAAATCCTTCCTATTAGCCCTGTATTGTTGGTAAACCAGGAATGTGACGCACATTCATTGAAAACAGGCTGAGACGGTGTGTAAGAAATTTTGTATAAATGCTTGTTACCTCAATTCTAAACATATGTAGCTCAATGTTCTCCTGCTGCAAAAATTACACGTAAAATTATTTTTGGCACTTTCATAGAAAAGTCCTGTCCAGAAGCCAGAAATCGCACAGGGAATTATAATTCTTCAAGAGGATAGCCAAAGGGTGGTATGCAACAGATTGGATCATATTTAAACTATCCAAAAAATATTTCTCTACTTCAAAGTTCCAAACAAGGCTTGAAGATGCAGGGAAAGAATACACAGATATGGGGGGGATTCTGGCATAAGATAAAGCGGTAACAAGACTACATGGAGGAGAATGCTGAAAACAATTCAGCTTGCCGAACTACAGTAAAATATTTCAGAAATGCAAAAGAGTCTATAATAAAGAAAACCTTATGTTAGAGGTTTATAGGCTCTAAAACAGAGACTAGCGTAGATGGCTCATAAGGGAGTGGCATGACGACCAAAACATGCACTGAATAAAATATATTCCTTTATAGCAGATTAATGCTGCAGAGTCAAACATAAAATGCATGCAGTCACCTACTGAAGTCACAAAGCAGGATTAACATATACTCTGATCAAAATATAAGCAGTTGTTCTGAACAAAAAAATTGGCTGGAAGTTTGTACAGGCTGCCAAAATCAACAAGTAACCCAACGTTTCTAAAAAAATAAAATAAAAAATAAAATAAAATATATATACAGTGCCTTGAAAAAGTATTCACAGCCCTTGAAATTTTCTACATTTTGTCATGTTACAACCAAAAACGCAAATGTATTTTATTGGGCTTTTATGTGATAGACCAACACAAAGTGGCACATAATTGTGAAGTGAAAAGAAAATGATAAATGGTTTTCAAAATTATTTACAAATAAATATGTGAAAAGTGCAGCGTGCATTTGTATTCTGCCCCCTTTACTCTGATACCCCCCAACTAAAATCTAGTGAAACCAATTTCCTTCTAAAGTCACCTAATTAGTAAATAGAGTCCACCTGTGTGTAATCTAATCTCAGTAAAAAAAAACAGCTGTTCTGTGAAGCTTTCAGAGGTTTGTTACAGAACCCCAGTGAACAAACAGCATCATGAAGTCCAAGGAACACACCAGACAGGTCAGGGAGAAAGTTGTGGAAAAGTTTAAAGCAGGGTTAGGTTATATAAAAATATCCCAAGCTTTGAACATCTCATGGAGCACTGTTCAATCCATCATCAGAAAATAGAAAGAGTATGGCACAACTGCAAACCTACCAAGACATGACTGTCCACATAAACTGACAGGGACAGGGAAGCTGGTCAGAGTTGATGGGAAGATGGATGGAGCCAAATACAGGGCAATCAAGAAGAAAACCATTATGCCCTGTACACACGGTCGGACATTGATCGGACATTCCGACAACAAAATCCATGGATTTTTTCCGACGGATGTTGGCTCGAACTTGTCTTGCATACACACGGTCACACAAAGTTGTCGGAAAATCCGATCGTTCTGAACGTGGTGACGTAAAACACTTAAGTCGGGACTATAAACGGGGCAGTAGCCAATAGCTTTCGTTTCTTAATTTATTCTGAGCATGCGTGGCACTTTGCGCGTCGGATTTGTGTACACACGATCGGAATTTCCGACAACGGATTTTGTTGTCGGAAAATTTTATAGCCTGCTCTCAAACTTTGTGTGTCGGAAATTCCTATGGAAAATGTGTGATGGAGCCAGATTATTAAAATGATGGGCACTGTCAGTGGAAACATTGTTATGAGAGATATTGCCTGGGAAAGTTAGAATTTCATTTTACAGTAATTTCAGGTATTATGCAAGCAATATTTAAATACATCTCCATACCACTCTATTGGGTTGATTTAATAAAGGTATAGAGGCTAGTAACAAAGCCAAGTGGGGAAGCAGGGAAGTTTTGTTTACTTCAAACAACCAATCATATGTAATAAAAGTCCTGTTTTTTTTTTTTAACTTCCATTGTATATGAACACAGTTTTACAGTTTTAGAGTAGCATTCACTTTGCAAATTGCACATACACAAACCAAAGAGAACAGCCTCTACTCATTTAGCAAAACAACCCTATTCCTTCCAAACTCTTCAATCCATATTGCACTATTGAACATAACTCTTACTCATGTTACTCATGTGACGGCACAAAGGACGGGGTCTCGGGGTGACGTCACTGGATGGCCACACCATAAGGCTATATAATAAATGGCAGACAGCAGGAGCTTACACAACGAAGTTGCGGAACACTACACTTCTTTTTTTTCTTTGGTGAATGGGGGTGGAATCTGGGGGTCCCCTTGTTAAAGGGGTCTTCCAGATTTTGATAAGCCCCCTGCCCACAACCACCATCCGGGGGTTGTCGGGAAGAGGTCTTTGTCCCCATCAACATGGGGAAAATGTGCTTTGGGGTGGGGAGGGCAGAGCCCCCCTGCCCCAAAACACCCCCCACCCAAGTTGAGGGCATGCAGCCTGGTATGGTTGGGGGGGGCGCGGCCTGGTATGGTCGGGGGGCGTTCGCTCGTACCCTCTCTTTCCTGACTTGCCAGGCTGAATGCCCGGATTAAGGGTTGGGTATAGATTTTGCCATTTAAAAAAAAAAAAATTGGTGTAGGGGGTGTCCCCTCCAAATCTTTACCAGACCTGAAGGGCCTGGTATGGACCTGAGGGTGGACCCTACTCAGTTTTTTTCACAATTTTTCTTTTTTGCCGGCAATTCTTTTTTTTTACATTCAGCTGTCAGCGTGAAATCCCGCTGACAGCTGATGACTCATCAGTTGTTAAGGAAACAGCGGCCGGCTTCCCAGCCTGCTCCTTAGCAACCAACTATATACAGTGTTTAAAGGAGAAAATTAAAAACCTGCAAAACATAACAAAATTTGCATCACAAATACAACACCAGCATTTCTGGTGTGATTCCATTGAAGTCTATTACACACAAAACGCAGGAAAAAAAAGTCCCCAACCCTTTCCAAAAACGCACATGCTGCAAAACACATAGATGTGAACATGTTCCATAGGAAACCATGTTAAATGGACTGTAAACTAAAAAATGCATAGGTGTGAACGTAGGGTTACTTTTTAACCTATTTATAAATGATATAGAGATTGAGATTAAAAGTACCATTTCTGTCTTTGCAGATGACACCAAGCTATGCAGTGGAATAACATCCTTACAGGATGTCTCCAACATTAGAACAGACATAAATGCACTGTGTGATTGCACACTAGGTGGCACATAAAGTTTAAGAACTAGAGGCAAATGGGGGAAATATGGGACTTTTCAGGTGCCCTGATACATAAATACACAGAGAAATATTTTTTATAAAGTTTAAGGTTGGTAAATGTATGCATGTTATGCATGTTATGCACGTGGAGGGCTAGAAACCTGCCTGCATCCGAGAAAAACTGCATGTGGAGTCCATGGATATTTTGGTGGATCATAGACTTAATATTAGCATACAATCCCAAGCTGTAGTTTCTAAACCAAGCAACTCACTTGCTTTTATTGAAAGAGGTATACTGTAGACTCCAGAGACAGAAACATAATCTTGCCAATGTACAAAACATTAGTAACACCTCATCTGGAATATGCAGCTCAGTTTTTTGGCACCAGTTCACAAAACAGAATGTAGGGGAAGGGAGAGAGTGTAGAGAAGGACAGTGTACTGATCAGAATGAAGGACCCCAGCTATAAAGGAAGATTAGCCAAACTGAATTTAATATATCTTAAGAAGAGGTGTTTGAAGTGATTGTAAAGGTTCGTTTTCTTTAAAATAACAAACATGTTATTATTACCTGCTCTGTGCAAGGGTTTTGCACAGAGAACCCCCTGATCCTTCTCTTTTGGGGTGCCCTGGCAGTGCTCCTGGCTCCTCCTCTTCATCGGGTGTACCCACCGAGAGCCGCTTTCCCTGGGGGCACTCGTGCGGGTGCGCTCATGAGTCCCGCTGCTGCGTCCATTGACACAGACAGCAGGATTTGGCCCCGCCCCCTGTTCTAATGTCACTGGATTTGATTGACAGCAGAGGGAGCCAATGGCTGCTTCTGCTATCAATCTATCCAATGAGGACGGAGACAGCGGCTGGAGCTGCTGGGCTTGTGCTCGTCGCTGGAATGGACGGGTTCAGGTAAGAAAAAGGGGGGGGGCTCTGGGGGGCTGCAGCACAGAAGATTATTCACCTTAATGCATAGAATGCATTAAGGTGAAAAACCTAGAGGCTTTACAACCCCTTTAAGGAGGAGATGACCATGTATAAATACATAAGGGGGCCATACAGTCACCTTTTTTTTTACTTTAGGGTCATTTTTTTACTTTAAGATAATTTTCCATGTTGGAGAAATTGGACCATGCTTTAGAAGGGGTTTTAGCATGCCTCTGGATCAAGTGTGGGTATAGGGTTCTATATATGGAAGTTTTTAATTAACCTATTCATTTTGTCTAGTGGTTAAACTCAATGAACCTTTGTCCTCTGGTAGTCTATGTAAGATGTAAAGCTGTAGCTGTAAAATGTATAAGATTTCAGGAGCTCTCTGTCTGCAGTGGCAAAGTGGTAGCACTTCCACCTGGCAGCACTAGGATCGTCAGTTCAAATCCCAACTATGGCACTACCTGCCTGGAGTTTGCATGTTCTCCCTGTCCCCGAATGGGTTTCTTCCCACACTCCAAAGACATGCTGATAGATGAATTGGCTCCTGTCTAGATTGGCCCTAGTATGTGTGCGTGTGAATGTCAGTTATGGACCTTAGATTGTAAGCTCCTTTTGAGGGCAGGGACTGATGTGAATGTACAATAAATATATTTAAAGTACATTAACAGTGCTATATAAGTATCTGTAATCAATAAATAATACATTTGTGATTCTGTTTTAGCATTAGTATCCCTTTCATAACTACACCAAATACAGCACAATTCCTTATAGCAAAGAAAGTGTAATAATTGCCAGCCTCTTATTTCTGTATTTATTTCTATATACTAAACTTTAATGGTTTTATAAATAATGTTTGTAAATGTAAATTGTTTTAGTGACAGTTACATGGCTGCTTCCATTATTCAAAATAGCTGCATCAACCAATTCTATATATCTCTGAGATAAATATTAGTTGCCTGGCTCCCTCTAGAGTTCATTAAATGGAAACTAAGTTGTATCTTCTACTACAGCAATATGAACTAATAAATAGAACAAAGTGGCCTGAAAGTCAATCAATGCAGCATTAAGATAATCAATTTCACAAATTATATCTTGTTGTTGGGAGATACTGTAAAAGTGTTCTATTTTTTCTTTCTTATGTTTTCTTAGTCACGATACAATATAGGAATAAGCACTAAGAATTAGGAATAAAATAATGGTGATGTCAATAGTTTTCTCTGAACGTCCTAATGAATAGGTGGGTTGAAACCTTAGTAACCAGATTTCCCAGAAATTTTCATTTCTTCTTAGTCAACTAATTACTGCATTGTCAATACTAGAGGTGAGCATGGTTTATAAATCCTCACTGGAGCCCTTTCTTACTATCTTTAACCCCAGATGGAAATGTTTTCAACAGAGAAGAGACCTGGACTTGGGCAAGGAATTCTGATGATCCTTTCTTTGCTTTACGTATTATAAAAATAACTATTTTATAAAAAAAATTAAGTTACTTTAACCACTTGCGATATGGCATTGTGTTACTTTAACTGACAACCGCGCAGTGTCGTGTGACACTGTACCCAAATAAAATGTTTGCCTTTTTTTCCCCTGACAAATAGAAATTTTTCATTTTAGTGGTATTCAATCACCACTTTGTTTTTAATTTTTTGCGCTATTAACAAAAAAAGACAGACAATTTGAAAAATATTTTTTACTTTCTGCTATAAAACATATCCAATAAAAAAATGTAAAAATTCAAAATTCTTCAAAAAGCTAGGTTAATATGTATTCTGCTAGCTGTTTTTGGTAAAAAAAAAAAAAAAATCCCAAAAAGGGTATATTGAATGGTTTATGTGAATGTTATAGCATCTTCAAACTATGGGATATATTTATGGAATTTTTTTTTCTATACTAGTAATGGCGGCAATCGGCGACTTATAGCGGGACTGCGATATTGCAGCGGACATATTGACACTTACTTACACTTTTGACATTTTGTGAGAACCAGGGACACTAATACAGTAAAACTTTGGTTTGGGAGTAACTTGGTTTGAGAGCGTTTTGCAAGACAAGCAACATTTTTTAATAAATTATGACTTATACAAGCGATGTCTTGATATACAAGTAGCGTATGGTCATAACTGGGTATAAAAGAGAAGAGAGGCACCTCTAAGTGTAGCTATATGGTTACATTTAATGAAAGTACAACATTTAGAAACTCACATGGTTGATGATTAAAACAGGCACATCTAAGTATGCAGGCATTCAGGGTAAAGCTGTCCAAGTGGACCATCCTCTGCACCGCCGGCTCTCACCGCTGTCAGTCTGTAATCGTGACTGGAAAGACTACCCTGCTATTGGCGTCATCCCTTCCATGCTGTGCTGCATGAGCTCTTCAAGCCTCGCTTTCAGATCGCTCTACTGCAGGGTAGTCTTTCCGGACACGATTACAGACTGACAGCAGTGAGAGCTGACGGTGCGGAGGATGGTCTATGTGGACAGCTTTACCCCGGATCCCTGCATACTTAGATGTGCCTCTTTTAATCATCAACCATGTGAGTTGCTAAATGTACCTTCATTAAATGTAACCATATTGCTACACTCAGAGGCGCCTCTCTTCTCTTATATACTCTGTAGCTCCTGCTGGATTTTGCTTCTCATCCCCATGTGGAGGCTTCCATTTGTGAATGGACATTTTATGGTTACACAACCTGGTCACATTGCTATAAACTTTTTTATGGACTATAAACTGAAGAACCTATGAATAAATGGTTGTGGAACGAATCATCTGAGTTTCCATTATTTCTTATGGGGAAATTCGCTTTGCTATACAAGTGCTTTGGATTACAAGCATGTTTCTTGAATGAATTATGCTCGCAATCCAAGATTTTACTGTACAGTGATCAGGGCTAAAAATATGCACTACCACTGTACTAAAGACTGTACTAATGACCCTGGCTGGGAAGAGGTTAAACATCTAGGGCAATCAAAATGTTAACTGCGTGCCTAGCCAATGTTTTTATGTACACAGTGTGCTGCTTTCACTAGGGGAAGAGACCGATTGTAGTCTCTGCTTTTTTTTTGCACTTACATAATTACTTAGGTACTGTAAGTGCAAATAGGGACTTGCCATAAGAAAAAAAAAGTTTCGTACATTGGCAATTGTTGAATCGATAAAAACCTTGTAAAAACCTTTTCCTATGTAAAAATATGTGTTGTCATATCACTTTTCAAACAAGATCAAAAGCACTGAGGAAGGTCCCGTGTATTGGCTTTCATTCATCCCAATATAGAGGTACTGTCACCATAGTAGGGGAGACTTCACACTCCCCATTTGCTATGGTGATACCAGCCTGAACACCTAATGTACCAGGCTGATAGTATTCAGAGAAGGGGTTCCTGCATATGTTTTTTATTTGCACAATTTTTTTTGCACAAGACTCTGTTGTCTCTAAAAAAAATTCAAACCTGATGCACCCTGCAAGAGAAGATCCATCTCTGGCAACCCTCGCCTTCTACCTTCTTCCTGTTGAAGATGTGGACAATGGCACTGAGAAAAAGAGGAGGCAGGAAACAAGGGCTACCAGTGAGGATTTAATGTAGAATACTGAGGGTTCATTTTTTTAAAGACTGGTCCCAACCATCAACTCCACGCCCTCGCCCCAATTGCCTGGGTTCTTCTACATGGAGCACCCTTTTTTCCTTTGCCACTGTAGCAAAAAGACTCAAATTTCAGTGGCACGCTGGTCAGCTGACATCACCGCCCTTGCAGGCCACTGTTTACTAACTCCAGCCCCATAACCTCCATATGGACCTGGAGCTTGAGGAATAGTCTGCAAGAGCCTTTGTATTGTACCTGCAATGCACTCATGTTCTTGTGCAAAAATATTAATAAATGTAAAAAAAATATATTTTATTAATGTGGATGCATTTATTATTTATTTTCAAAAGCTGAAATATGCCCATATGGATCAATGTAATAGCCTTACCCCTTCCATTGGTGCCAGCAGCAGATCATACAGGGCACGCAGAGGTGGTTTGTTGAGACAGCTTTGTTTTCGGGGCAAGGATGAGGTGTTGTCTTTTACTGGAGACATAGTGTTACTAAACAGGCTTGTCATACTTTGGCAACTTCTATAAAGTGAACAGAAAAGAACATCTAATGAATTACATGTTGTATGCAAGTTTAATGAAAAACATACATCATATATAAAATATAAATAAAGTATCATGACAATAAAGGTTTTACATGCATTAAAGTTGACTTAGAAAATTCTGAATGACAGGACCATATAGGTTTTATGCTTCGGGGTCTTTCTGAATTCATCACCAGCTATTGTTTGGGACAAAGATAATTTTTCTCTTCAGTTTTGGGATTTCCCCTGAAGGTGGCACTATTCTGTAGTTAAAGCTGAAATGTAGCCATATACAACACACCATGTGCAATACATGCTCTAGTGTTTTTTTTCTGAACATATCTGTAGGATATGTATAGTGTATATACTGTATATATATATATATATATATATATATATATATATATATATATATATATATATATATATATATATATACACACACAAACACACACACACTCACCAGCCACTTTATTAGGTACACCTGTTCAATTGCTTGGTAACACAAATTGCTAATCGGCCAATCACATGGCAGCAACTCAATGCATTTAGGCATCTAGACGTGGTGAAGATCAAACCGATTATCAGAATGGGGAAGACAGGGGATTGCATGGTTGTTGGTGCCAGACGGGCTGATCTGAGTATTTAAAAAAAAGCTGTTCTATTGGGATTTTCATGCACAATCATCTTACAGAGGTTTACAGAGAATGGTTTAAGAGGTAACAGAGGTACACTGGACTGGTGGAGTGAGCAACAGCTCTCCATGTCCCTCCGAATGCATCACATACATCAGTACAAGTGTGAAGTGGTATGGGAGGAACTCTGCACATTCACTTTACACAAGTGGCTCATCTCTGAGTCAGGACACTGCTTTAATATTTGATTTCTCACATGACTGTACCCCCTGCCTGGTCCCGGACATGGGTCAACATGCCTTCAGGTGAGGTGTTACCCCACATGCATGGGCACAGCCCACAAGCACAACCTAAAGCAGGTCCAAAGCAGGTCCAAAGAGTCCAGACAGTGACCATGCAATCATAAAACTTAACATTCTAGTGCAGTAATAGTAACTTAAATCCGATTTAGGACTTATTTAAAATGAGTTAAGGCTTGAATTTGCATTGAAAGGATACAGTCTGTCTTTATAATATTCAATTAAAGCAAATTTCAAGCCAAAACTTTTTTCTTCTGGAATTAGATGTCGGGAAGGATTAGGACTCCTGCCTGTTCTTTCTGCTATTTGGGTTTCCATAAGGCTGGATTCCCACCTATGCATTTTTGGTGCTTTTTGCATTTTAAAGATTTGCACTACAGTCCATTTAAAATTGTTTCCTATGGAACACGTTCTGTAGTGCAATTCTGCAAAAATTCAAAAAGCACTAAAAATGCATAGGTGTGAATCAAGCCTAATAGGGCGTACACACGGTCGGACATTGATCGGACATTCCGACAACAAAATCCTAGGATTTTTTCCGACGGATGTTGGCTCAAACTTGTCTTGCATACACACGGTCACACAAAGTTGTCGGAAAATCCGATCGTTCTAAACGCGGTGACGTAAAACACGTACGTCGGGACTATAAACGGGGCAGTGGCCAATAGCTTTCATCTCTTTATTTAGTCTGAGCATGCGTGGCACTTTGTCCGTCGGATTTGTGTACACACGATCGGAATTTCCGACAACGGGTTTTGTTGTCGGAAAATTTTATAGCCTGCTCTCCAACTTTGTGTGTCGGAAAATCCGATGGAAAATGTGTGATGGAGCCCACACACGGTCGGAATTTCCGACAACACGCTCCGATCGAACATTTTCCATCGGAAAATCCGACCGTGTGTACGGGGCATTAGAGAGATTTACCCTCATTTCCGGCCCTGCTGACAATGGTTTCACCAGACAGCAAGTGAGGGAAAATCTACAACAGGGTCACATGCAGACATTAAAATCTATCCCAGGTTCTAGCTGTCACCTACCCTACTTAAAAGCACTTTTATTTTATTTTGCTGTTGGATAGTTTCTTTCACTTGCTGCCTAGTAAAATGTTGTTATGAGGAAAAGAAGCAAAGACAAATTTCTCTAATAGAGTCCAGAAAAGCAAAAAAACTGACAGGGGTTCTAACCCTTCCCCATACTATTCAAAATTAAGGGAAAAAAAATGGATTGCAAAGCTCTCATTGTGGGGCAGGGTGCACAACACGTGTTTTTTCCTTCAGTCAATACTTATATACCATTTTTTTGTAAACCACTAAACAGATGAAATAAGAAAATTAGCCAGAACATAATATAAATGCGTTATAAAATAATCACTTTTTAAACATCTTTCTGAAAGGGTCTCATAATACGCTCTAATTTTAATTTTCTTCAATGTAACCCTCAATATTTTTATTGGAGGTTTCAATTATGAACATTATGAGAATCTTATCTGAATTCACCTCCTAGCTAGACAGTAAATTTCGCAGGAAGACTGCTGTAATGTGGGTTGCTATGACAATCTGAAGAGGACAGGACAGAAACGCAGTAAAATGAAGAATAATACATGCGTGTTTTCCCATCTTTGCACTTTGAAAAGTTCATTATTGAAATACTGCCCGCAATATTAAGCCATTACTTGTACAGATGTAAGGTACAAAGTCAGAGTTAATTATGACCGAACATTTTACTTAATAGTTAACGGCAATCTGGATACTGATAATATTTTGTAATGAACAAAAGATGTGAAAGGTTCAGCATTTAGAGAGGCATGCATTTTCTTTGAATCTGTTATAGCTGATATATTTCCATCTGCACCCCACTGAACTCCTAAATATTGCATTTTTGTATCATGCAAATGGCATTGATCCATAAAGTGCACTGTGCAGCAATTATCTTATACAAAACCAAGCCTGTCATAACAAACACCGCAGTCCTTTTTGTGTGCTTGGCCAAAAATGTAAAAGTACAAATAATGTTTATCTATGGTAGGGGTCTCCAAACTTTCTAAACAAAGAGCCAGTTTAATGTCCTCCAGGCTTTAGGGGGGCCAGACTGTGGCTTGTGGGAGTAGAAAAGGCCTTGCCATCAATGGGAATAAGCAATACCCCATCAGGGGTTTTAGTAGGAGGAACAATGCCCCTTTGTTGGTATCAATGACAGGAACAGTGTCCCATTGTTGGTGTCATTGGGAGGAATGGTGCCCCGTCATTGGTGTCAGTGGGAGGAATGGTGCCCCGTCATTGGTGTCAATGGGAGGAATGGTGCCCCGTCATTGGTGTCAGTGGGAGGAATAGTGCCCCATGGGCCAGATCAAGGCAAGCAAAGAGCCGTACTTGCCCCCCAGGCCACAGTTTGGAGACCACTGATCTAAGGGCACACAAATAAGTTTTCGAGCAGTATAGGAATTTGCAGTAAACACAATACACTGCTAGGCCACAAAGGACACATGCGCTCCACATTGTAACCCTTTGCAGCCACTTTCCCATCCACTTAGGGGCTTGTTCACACTTGACTAAATTTCTGACGCTCAACAAATGCTCCTGTAGCGTTTGTATGGCGTTAGTATGGGCGTCAGACAGGCGTCAATGAGCTTTAGAATGCATTTTACAAGTGTTAAAAATGGTCCCTTAACGCCCTATACACGGTTTCATAGTGTTTGATGAGCGTTAAAACTGCTCCACAATGGAAAGTGATAGAAATAAACAAGTTTTAATGTGCTGCAACCGCACCAAGACCTTGCCAAAAATGCTTGCCAGAGCGTTTGCGGAGCATTACCATAGACCTGAATGGGAGGCGTTGAAAGGCTTCAAACGCCTCCTGACTCGACACGAGGCTTCGATTTTGAAGGGACGCTAACGCTTAGTGTGAACAGCACAATGTGCTTTTGAGGGGCGTTTTTAATGCTTGTCAAACTCCTCTCAAACGCCCTTCAAACGACTGCTCTTAATGCCAGTGTGAACTCAGCCTTAGTAATCCTATGAATATACAGTACTTATATCCCGCATTCCATTTTACCTGTGTCGTGTTTGCAAAAAGAAAGGAATGTTGATGGTTCCTTAGGGAAATTTTTCCTCAATGCCTGCCCTGATGACAATGTTGTTATCTGAGCTGGAAGTGAGTAAACCTCTCCAATGGGTACACAAAGACAGTATAGCTGATGGGGGTTGTAGCCTTCCTCTGCCCAACTAAACAATACTGCTGACATCCCATTCAAAATTCAAACCATGGGATTTATACAAGTTCAAAATAAAAATCCACAGCACTTCTTTCCTACCGAGGAGAGAGAACTGATCACCTCCTCTAATGAGGTTATCTACCCTTATCTACTCTTTCCATTATCTGTACATTAAGAGATTCAGAATTCTGCTAGAATTATGGGTTCACACAAAATAATTCTGTACATATTTTTTCCAAATTTATTAGCGTAAAGATAATCTCTTAAGTGATCACATAGTCTTCTGGTAGTTCTACACAAAGGCTGTAACTGACATTTAGTACATAACAGTACATAAACTACATGCCTGATATTGCAATTACCTAATTGTTTACTTTTATATGATTTCTGAGGGACATAAGATTTAATAGTATGGGGATCCCCTAGCCACTTGGTGAAAGATGACTACCCAGTGTAGGTGCTTTTCTACATGCACCGCTGGTTTTAAGATCTCACCAAAGTCTGAATCATTAAGACTGAAACAGTGACAGTCTCTCGTGTGCTTTTTTGTTACATACATTCTAAAACTCTTTGACAACAAGTTCACATATACTGAGTGAGGTGGCTTTAACAGTAAGGCTGAGAATGCTGTATGTGAACATGCATTAAGTGGTGCTAGTATAGGGTTGTCTCATAAACATAATTATCTGAGAGGTCCCTAAATTAGGTTTAATTAGTAGTGTGATAATAATTCAGAATGGGCACCCCAAAATGCTGTGTGAGACGACTCACTGCAGCCATGTTCAAAATTCTTAAGTCCGCCATGACATTTTGTAACACTAGGAGAACACATAAAAACAGCGATTCTCTTTACATAATCCCAAGAAGGCATCATGTATAATTAACAAACTTTTAGCTTCATTTCAAACACCATTCGGTACTTTTAAAAAATTTGCAGAATCTAACACAATGTGCATCTCAGTCTTCTGGCTATCATAAAACTTTCAAGCTTTCAGGCTTGAGTAACTAGAAGCTTAACCAACATCCCTCTTCGCTAACTGTATCAGATTTATCTTCTGTTGTAAATAGCTCAGCTGGTGGAACAGCGAATACACATTTCTGGATGTCTGATATTAGCAAAGAAAACAAACTTCAGTGTTTTTCATAACACCTGAGCTGATAAGAGTACAACCAGAACAAGGACATATTTTCCTGTATCAGGTAATTAGCAGCAATTTAAGCCCAAACACCACTATATTAGAAGGTACTGGAGACAAACTGGGCACATCCCCTCTCCTGGGTGCTTTAGGGAGCTGTCACTACGTGGCCATAAACATGGTGACACCCCACCAGCCACTCCTCAGAACTTCTCATTGGTCAGTTCATTTCTGTCCACACCCTCCTTATGCTCACTGATTGGGCTCTTCAGAATGTACAGAACCAGGATATTGTTATGTATTTTCACCCTTAATTCCTTTTTATTTCTCTGTTGCAATGTTGTCTCTTTGTTCATTTATAGTACTCTTTCTATGAAAATATTTTGTTTGCACCGTTTTACCATTTCTGTTATTAACCACTTGCTTACTGGGCACTTAAACCCCCCTCCTATCCAGACCAATTTTCAGCTTTCAGCGCTGACGCACTTTGAATGACAATTGCGCGGTCATACAACACTGTATCAAAATGACATTTTTATCATTTTTTCACCACAAATAGAGCTTTCTTTTGGTGGTATTTGATCACCTCTGCAGTTTTTTTACTTTTTGTTAGAAAAATGTAAAAAACTGAATTTTTAAATAAAAAACATTTTTTTTTTATATTTTGTTATAAAAAATTTAAAACAGGTTATTTTTCTCCTTCATTGATCTACGCTGATGAGGCGGCAGTGATGGGCACTGATAGGCGGCAGTGATGGGCACTGATGAGTGGCAGTGATGGGCAGCACTGCCAGGTGACACTGATTGGCACTACAGGTGGGCATTGATAGGTGGCACTTCTGGGCATTGATAGGTGGCACTTGTGGGCACTGTTAGGTGGCACTGTGGGCACTGTTAGGTGGCACTGTGGGCACTGTTAGGCAGCACTGTGGGCACTGTTAGGTGGCACTATTTGGTGGCACTGATGAGGCAAATGTGCCTCTTCCACTTGGGGAACGTTGTCCCTTACATCAGAGCCGGTGATCGGCTTTTTTTTCTACTCAAGCTGAGTAGAAAAAAAAAAACTATTACCGATCTTTTGTTTACATCATGTGATCAGCTGTCATTGGCTGACAGCTGATCACATGGTAAGGGGTCGGGACCGGCCCCTTACTTGGATCGGTGATCAGCTGAGTCTCAGTGACTCAGTGATCACACCGCACTCGGCGCGTGCAGGGAGTGTGCAGAGGGGAGGCTGTCATATGACGGCCTCCCGGGAATTCAGGTCCGCGCTGTGGCCGTTATTCGGCCATAGCATGGATGTGTAGTGGTTAAACAATATTTTGGAAAGTGTTTATATTGTCTCTAATGCACTAATGCAGAACCTAAAGAATCCCCGTCTCTTCGAAGTGCTACTATATGGTAAATCTCTGGATATGTCTGTCTGTGGCTACAGTGTGTATTACAGACAGTTATTTAAAATCATAATTGTTATCTCTAATATTGTTTAAATTCTTTATTTAAGGTATGCGGTTGAACATAGTAGTAGGGCGTGACAAACCAAAGTCAATGGAATCCATTAATAAACAATAATACAACCATATCAAAGAATCAATGGATATCAACAAAATAATAGACAAGGTTCCAGTACAGAGGTAATAAAAAGAACCTGGACGCCGCACACCATAGAAGGCATCTTTATTGATTGAAGAAATAACATCCAAATGCAGTCACCTCATGTACAGGAAGGAACAGGAAAAATAACTAACACGTTTCACGCCCCATCATGGCGCTTTTGCTATGCATAAGCGCCATGATGGGGCATGAAACATGTTAGCTATTTTTCCTGTTCCTCCCTGTACATGAGGTGACTGCATTTGGATTTTATTTCATCAATCAATAAAGATGCCTTCTATGGTGTGCGGCCCTCCAGGATCTTTTTCTTTCCTCAAGCTTGTGCAGAGCCAGCACCTGTGGGTTCTATTAGGACGGGTGTCTTGATACGCATTTGAGAGATTGGAGCGGCAATCTTATGCTTAAAGTTTGAGTACAGCAATATAAGGTATCCGTAAACTGTGGGCAATAGCCTCTAAAACAAATATATATCCTGTTTTATAACCTGTAGTGTGGTGGAAAACCAACAGAGAAAAAAATGTATTTGTCAGGAACATAACAGGGGAAAAAAATAAGAAAAACACTAACTAGCAGGTACCTAACCACTGTGAAGTGGGGAGCAAAACATGGACGATGTACAAAATATGGCTCTTAGCCCCATCCTCACTGTAGCAGCACCTAATGATCAACGCATACCCTAAGGGCAGCTGCCAGTTGTTCCATTGGCTGAATATCGTTCACCCTGGCAAACCACTGTGACATCATAGGTGGAGATTGCTGTTTCCACAAGCTGGGGATGCATGCCCTAGCTGCATTCAGAAGATGTTTTAGCAGGGATTTAAGGTATCGCTTACTGTACATTGGGGTCAAGTTTGGGAGCACTGCTGCTGGATTGTCATACAGGGAATTGTCTGTAAGATTGTAAACTATCTGCAGGAACTGTTGCCATAATGAGGCCAGCTTCAGACAGTCCCAGAAGATGTAGAATTGTGTGCCAGTCTGGGTACTACATCTCCAGCATAAGGGGCTATGTCCCGGGAATATTGACGCTAGTACTGACGGAGTCCTGTGCCAGTGTGTGAAAATTTTAAATGTGATCTCCTGCACAGGGAAGACTTATGAGTAAAGAAAAGGATACCGTTCTTTTGGTCCTCTGTAAACATAACGTAAGTCACTTTCCCATTTACTCAAATAGAGGGGATTGTGTTGAGGTGTGACTGCAAGTAAAACACCATAAGAATAGGATAGTGATTTCCATAAGGGGTTATCTCTTTTTTTAAAATCAAATAATTTTATTATTTTGCTTTCAGTCAGCTTGCACTTAGATAGTGGTCCCATGAGCTGGAAAATCTGTGTGCAAGGTGAGGCTGAGAATGCCAACATTGCGCATCAGTGATTTCCCAGTGTGATTTTAACCAGTCATTTGTCACAAGTTGATGAAGGTGGCCAGGGTCTGACACCACATCTGTCATAGGTAGGTGGTAGAAATAGCTTAGAGGCCTCCAGGAATATTACCAAATGTTTGGTCCCAAGAACATGCATCAAGTGTGCCTCCGAGTTATGGGGAAATACAAGGAAGATCCATGTGATTAGGCATTTTAGCTGTCACACCAAGTAATATAAAAACATATCTGGCAGAGCCATAGCAGCTTCCTCTATAGGCCTTTGCAGTGTGGCTATCTTCAATGTAGTCACAAAAATCAAGACAGCAACTGGATGGATGGAGTTAGGTCAGCTGCACTGTGGGTCATGCAGGTGGTTCAGAACAGATGATACTCCTCAATGAGTCCCACAAGCATGTCATTCCTATATAGACAGCTGAAGTACGTCCATTCACTCCAGCCAGGCTATGACATTCCTATATAGACAGCTGAAGTACGTCCATTCACTCCAGCCAGGCTATGAGTATATCGCCAGCCACAAGTCATCCAATGCCAGCAAGTCCCGTGCTGGTTACTTCCTTGGGTTCCTCTCAGATAGTTGGGCATACGGTGCATCAGGGGTTTGGGGGGGGGGGGGTATTTTCTGTTCCTGTGTCTACATATGTTTCGTTCATCCTCCAGAAATATGAGCTGCCTTCTTAACTTGGTTCCTGTAATGGTCTGCAAATCTTCTCCCTCCTGTTTACTACTACTTCCCAACTGTCCAACTCATCTACTAATGATTTGAAGAGAAAAATATAGTGACAAATAAAAAAATGGAATGCAAATGAGATATTAATAGTGTGGCTGAAAAAATAATCCTCTAGCATCAGCATCAAATCATTAGTAGATGACTCTGACAGTATTATACCATTTTGTATTATATAGTTTTTTGATGTTTGGCGATATTCACATAATTTTTTATTTTTAATGTATTAAGTGAGTTGTGCACGAGGTGACTTATTCTTTATATATAATTTGATTAGAGCGCATCAATATTTTTTTATTATACCAGCTTCTACATACTGTCTTCCTCTGCTGTTCTCTTCCCATCAGCAAGCCCCCTTTGAGCATGTGACCCACAGTTTATAAAGGCCTATAAGCCTGCCCATACAAATTAATGATAGGCTCAGGATGACCCATACAACTAACTACATCCTGTCTCAAATCAACCTGTCCTCCAGCACCTCTCACTGGTCAAACAAGGTGTCACTTTTGACAGAATGCAGGTGGTCACACCCCCAATGCCATTCTGTCATTTCTTCCCACCAAATTAAACCCAGCCAGGCTTAAACCAAATAGGGTAATGCCTGGAATGTTCACCTAACTCTAACCCTCTCTAACTATTTAGCACACACCTAAGTAGGTGGGCGCTACATAATATTAAATCATTGGCATATAGACCGATACATTCAGGTATTTACCCAAGGTAAATGCAGATGAAGTGCTCCAATTGTTTTCTGCTATTGGCAAGGGTCTCTATTGCTTTTGGTAAAGCTTTAGATTTAGCTGGCCGGCATCCTACCAATTAAAAGAGTGAAGGATAGGGAAAAATAAGACTTAGTGAGGGAATAGAGAATAGTAATCCTTACTTGTGTACTAGAACTTACATACTACCCCAAATGAGTTCAAGTCCTTTTGGGTATTAAGGACAACTCCTCCACATTTATAAGCCTTCCAAACTGTTGATTTTTTTTGTTTCAAAAATGTTAGTGCTTTCCATTCATTTACTGTTAGGGCCCTTTCACACTGGGGCGGTTTGCAGGCGCTATTGCACTAATAATAGCGCCTGCAAACTGACCCAAAAGTGCCGCTGCTTTCATTCCAGTGTGAAAGCCCCGAGGCGATGCGCTGGCAGG
The DNA here is from genome assembly GCF_042186555.1 of Aquarana catesbeiana. NCBI lineage: Eukaryota > Metazoa > Chordata > Amphibia > Anura > Ranidae > Aquarana > Aquarana catesbeiana. The sequence goes on along the minus strand of NC_133324.1, from coordinate 297,294,530 downwards.
ACGGTAAAAAAAGTTCTGCTAGCAGCGGTGAAGGAGCGGAGTGTATACCGCTCCTTCACCGCTCCTGCCCATCGAAATCAATGGGACGGCGCGGCTATACCGCCGGCAAAGCGCCTCTGCAGAGGTGCTTTGCGGTGGTTTTTAACCATTTCTCGGCCGCTAGCAGGGGGTAAAACCGCCCCGCTAGCGGCCGCATACCGACGGTAAAGCGCCGCTTACAATAGCGGCGCTTTACCGCCGACGCCGCCCCAGTGTGAAAGGGCCCATAAGTAATTTTATTTGAGGGGATGCTCAATTTCTCACTTTTATGTGCTAAAAATAGTTTCTGCAGTGTGCCCAAAACTTTATATTTCTTTTGAACTAGGTAGAAATCTGACTTCTCTAGAAACTTTTAGATCTCCTAGGTCTGATGTATACAGTATATGCTATCCTTTACGGAAGAAGAGGAGGAGGTCTTGAAGTGTTAATGAGCTGATTCTTCATAAAGTGTCTGTAAATTATACAAAGTGGAAACTTCTTGGTTACCAATATGCTGTGCATTTTCTAATTCCACTGAGGGGAATAGTACTCCACAAAAACTGATCAAGGTATGCATGGACTGACAGAACCCTCAGTGGAGTAATTTTCTACTTTAGAATTCTTGTAGCGTTTCAGTAAAGTATGTCTACATGCAAAATATTTTGTGTCCACTAAAGTATTAAACAGAGTGAAGTGAGAAGAGGATGGAAAATTCAATCATTTTGACAACAAACTCGATTCATCTTGTGATAAAGTGATAGATTAAAAAATCAATACAATATTACAAGTAGGGTATCCGCTCTGAATCCAAGAGCAGTGCAGCATGGTTGCCACAGCTTTACAGGAAACTGCATTGGGTGGACATCAAAAGAAGGCTCACCAGGGATCTGTGGGACTTCACAGGGGGACTAAGAGAAAATGGTATGTCCAGATGCACTTATAATTAAAAGGGTTGTAAACCCTCGTTTAAAAAAAATTAAAATAACAAACATGTTTATACTTACCTTGTCTGTGCAATTGTTCTGCACAGAGCAGCCCTGATCCTCTTTTTCTGGGGTGCCCCTCCGGCGCTCCAGGCCCCTCCGCTTCATCGAGTGCCCCCACGGAAAGCTGTTTTTCCTAGGGGCACCCATGCGGGCTCGCTCCCGAGTCCTGCTGCTGCGTCCACTGACACAGACAGCTGGATTTGCCCCTTGCTCCCTGCTTTTGTGTCACTGGATTTGATTGACAGCAGCAGGAGCCAATGGCTGCTATCAATCTGTCCAGTGAGGAGAGAGACAGTGCTGGATCCGTTGAGCTAGTGCGCATCACTGGATCGGATCGGGCTCAGGTAAGAAAAAGGGGGGGGGGGCTGCAGCACAGAAGGTTTTCATTCTATGCATTAAGGTGAAAAACCTAGAGGCTTTACAACCACTTTAAGCTCTGGAGCACATATTTTTTTTTAGGGAGGCCATAGTTCTAAGCATGCATGAGTGTACAATCTTCCATTTGTTTCAATTCACAGTGACTTATAAGGCAGAGCAGATTTTTGTATTCCCATTTCAATGTCTAATCAGTATAACAAGATAAGATTTTAATTTTTTTTTAAATCAACAACAAATATCACGGTTCTGGTCTAGCCATGGAAGTTAGCCATGGAAGCTGGATAGCTTTTTCCATAAGTAAGAAAAAGGCCAATTCCCTCTCTTATCTCAATATAAAGAGCTCCAGAATAAGTAATGGTTTCTTTTATCTTGAAGGGAGGTTTTATTGCTTCACTTGCCTTACTGATGCTGAGACAGCATCTTCTTTGTCTCTATAGTCAAGTATACTTTTCTGAGACTGCTATTGATTTCCCACACAACCCAGGCACTGGCTGAGTCTACTTTCCAGGTTTAAATTGTAAATAATAAACGACAAGTGAGAAACAAAGACTAAAAAAAAGTTTTAAGGCTTTTTCCCACTGTTGAATCACTAAACGTTTGGTTTCAGTGTGCAGACAGCCATCAGTTTGTGGGTGCAGTGATATACAGTGTGGGGGTGGTGCAATGCTCATTTCAGGACATCACACTGTTTACTTTTGTTTTCTTTTTTTTTTTTTTGCTTTATTTGAAGTACACAAAGTGACATTTTATGACACTTCATTCAAGTCTTTGCATAGCATTGCGGTGACTTGTGATGCCTTCCTCTGCACTGCAGTATAATGCTACATATCTACTGTACTTTTTACCACAGCTCACTGCTCATTAGAAATCATCAACTTCTGTCAGTGTTGGTCTCCTTGGTCCCTCACAGGTCTCTCTGGATTCCTTCTACTGACCTCCAGTGGCAGCTGGTGGGTTCTTGTTTGGGGGGGCAGCAAACAACTGAACCCCCCCGCCGCTGTCTGCTGGCACATACCCCATCTAGACATCTGAGGAGCGGAGGGGGATTGGGCATCCAAAGGCGTAGCGGCGGGGACCGGGCATCTGAGGCGTAGCGGCAGGGCCTGGGCATCCATGGAGCAGCGGCAGGGACCGGGCATCCATATATCGGCTCTTCTCCTCCTCGCTTCCACCATTTCCCCCCCTCCTCCTAGGCGTCCAATAAGAATGCCTGTCCTTTCAGCCAATCAGGTGACGAGTATCATACCCGATTGGCTGGGATCAGTGTTGCAACAGCAAATATTTATTCGCTGTCGTAACACACCTGGGTGGGATGGGAGCGCACTCTCTGTGACCCGATCCCACTCTATTTTGAAGCCTAATAGAGCCTCTGACTCTAATCAGGTGCTTCAATAAAACCCCTGGCCGCTCTAATTCATGTAACCGGTGACCTGAAAGGGGCCGGACCCACGAATAGGGGGTGGCCGCAGCGGCAATGGATAGATTCATGCCATAGGTGTGTGCAGCCTCTTGCATTAGGGTGTGCACCCCAAAGCTCAAATACATATGCATGTGTATATGTACTGATGGTGTCAGTAGGGCAGTGGACAGTGTAATTTTGTTAATTTTCTTTTCCCAAAATTTTTGGGCTTGTGTAACTTTTTTGGGGGGGAATGAAATATCAGTGGTCTAAACAGGGGGAAATATGCAGCACACAAGGCAAATAGGGTGTGCCCAGGCACACTGGCACACCCTGTGCACACGCCTATGATTCATGCATAACATCAGCTCCATTCCATCAGCTCATCCCCCTCTGTTATTATCTTTTGTATCAATTGACCCTCCCTCCTAGATTGTAAGCTCTAATAAGCAGGGCCCTCTGATTCCTCTTGTACCAAATTATAATGTAACTGTAGTGTCTGCCTTCATTTTTTTAAGCGCTGAGCAAACTGTTGGTGCTATATAAATCCTGTATTATAATAATAATAATCTATCCATTGCATATAGGGGGTGGCGAGAAGAGAGGGGGCGGAGTCTGGGCACCCCTAATGGACCGACCGCCCCTGCTCACCTCTATATCACTGCTGTATCCTGTAAAAGTCACTAGGAGGAACCACTGTGAGCTGCAAGGGGACCAAGAAGGTTGACACTACAGGTGTGATGGTTTCCCAGTGGACCTTGGGGGGGCTTCTTATAAATGGAGAAGTGTTTAGTGGCAGGAGAGTTACGTTTTGACAAAAAAAGTGTGTGATTCAGGTTAAAAGCAAGAAAGCAGCAAAGAATAAAGCAGAAAACCCACTAAGTTAAAGTCAATATAAAATAACATTACTATAATATATATATATATATATATATATATATATATATATATATATAAATATTAGTAATGTACAGTATATACTATAGTATATTATAGTATATACATAGTATATATAGTATAGTAATGAGGAAAGAAAAAAGTGTAGCGCTGTGTTATACTTGTAAACATCAGTGTAAATCTTAGAGTCAAACACCTGTGTATATATCTATACTCGGTCCTGCTAATCCAGCCTGGCAAATATTTTTATGGCCAAGTGGGAGGAGGATGTCGTCTATGCTTTGAACCCCCCCGAGTTAGTTCTGTGGGCGAGGTACATAGACGACATCCTCCTCCTATGGAGAGGTAACATGGATTCCTTGGATTCGTTCATTGCGACTCTGAATGATAACCAGGTGGGGATCCATCTGACCCATGAAGCCAGTCAGTCTAAGATCCATTTTTTGGATTTAGAGATTACATCCATTGATGGCCATCTGGATACAAAAACCTATTTTAAGACAACGGACTGCAATGGCTATATTTCGACGGATAGCTGCCATCATGAGGCATGGCTCAAATCTGTCCTAGGAGCCAACTGATGAGGATAAGGAGAAATTGCTCCCATCTCTCTGATTACTTCCAACAGGCGGAATTGTTGAAATCACGTTTTTGTGAAAAGGGGTACGATAGCTTTCAAATTAATGAAGAGATTCGACAGGTAGCCCTGATAGAACGTGTCTCTTTATTGACAGTACAACCTAAAGAAACTAAAAAAATAATTGAATCTAAACATAAGTGGTCCTTTTTGACAAGTTTCTCTACTCAACACAAACAAATCAAAGATATCATTAGGAAACATTGGAGAATATTAAAAAATGACTCCGTTCTGGGCCCTCTACTACCCGAACAGGCGGCCACCGTTTTCAGGGGTGCTCCATCAATTAAAGGGCAGATTGCACCAAATGTGATCGACCCCCGGGTACATTATCATTTTTTCATAATATGAAGGGATTTTTCCCCTGCCGTAAATGCACAGTATGTAAATGGAATGCCTGTAAAGCACGCAAAATAGAAACATTTAATTCTACGATTACAGGCAAGGAATATAGGCTGAAACAATTTGCCACATGCAAAACTAAATATATTGTGTACCTTATTACTTGTCCTTGTAAAAAGCAGTACATTGGCCGGACAATACGCAATTTCACCACAAGGGTAAAAGAACATATTACAGCAATTAAAAAGGGACGAACCAATCACAGTGTGTCTAAACACTATGCACTTTATCATGATCGCAGCCCAGTGGGTACTACCTTTCAGATCATAGATAGGTTTATACCACACTGGTGAGGGGAATCGAGTGTGAGGGGTGTATCCAGACTCGAAACGTGGTGGATACACCAAATAAAATGTTATACCCCCCACGGTTTAAACATCGAGTGGGATATTAATGCGTTCATAAATAAATCATAGAAGTCCAGTTCGAGCCCCTCTGTGCTAAGTTGTATTCAGATATGTTGTTAGTGGGCAGATCTGACCAAGTATTGCTGCCCTCTAACATACATCTCTATCATAATCCCTACTGTACCATTTTCATGGCTTCTTTATTCATAATCCTTTTCGTTATATTTTATTATTATTATTCTTATTTTCATTTATTTATTTTTTGATATCTTTCCGTCCATTTTTTCCTATAGTTCATAATGATCCCGAGATGAATGCTCGGGTTTTGTGGGTATGAATGACATGCGCCCTTTCTTCTCAGGCAAGTCATGGGTTAGACGGGTTCCCACTCTTCATGTACTTTTTGTTTTTCACTTTTATATGTTTTTAATTGTAACTTTGATACTTCCCAATATACAATTTTTGATAAATGAGATCATATACGACATGCTGTCTGATATGGGAGTCATGGTCAGATATGATTCTTAACTAGTGGTATTGAATTTCACTATAAGTTTTTGTTGGCTTTATATGCTAAAAGGACATAAGTTCCCCACAGGTTTGGGGGTTGAATACAGGTATTTAAAATGCCATGGTGGCCCGTAAAGTTGTAAACATGGGGGAACATGTGTGTCATGATGACCATATACTTAATCTTATATTGAGTGAGAAAACACACCTTCGGTGATTTAACAGTCCACACATTCATGCTATCCTGTGCCCCAATGATTGAGCTCTCTCTATTAGTGCTTACAGCGCTGTCATGACAACTGAAGAAGTTCCGATCATGTGACCTTCTCATGTATGGAGAGCATTATGAGCGGTGGGCATGAATGAGGTTGGACTCTGGGAGGATGCATATTGCATCATCACGTCCTGACGTGCTGAGGGTAGACATGTGACAGATAGCGTCATCACGCTTGTGTGGTACGGCGCGCTACCCATTGGTCAGCCAAACCTGGTCAGCAATGAGAAGGTGTGATTAGTTAATCGCGTCATCACGCTTGGACGTGATGACGCACGAACCAGTAAATATCCAGCTACCATTGAGGAGGCGTGGCTATAGAAATCGCGTCATCGCACTTAGACGTGTTGACGCGCTAATCACGTGACCATAATACTCAGCCACCATTGGTGGGATAGGATAACCAAGTTGAGGCTTGGTTCCTTTGACAATTTCTCCCGCATGATAGGCTCAATGTGAGGCAGCTGATGAAGCAAACCATCACATGACACAGTAAATCCCGGAAGTCACGCCGCACAGGTGTCCCCGATGTAATTTCCAGCAGTATTAGATAAATAGCGCAGCAGATGACAGGTTAGCTTTACCGCAGTTGAAGACTTGGTAGACGAAACGCGTCGGATGTGTGTTGCTACCACAGCCATCTGATATTACTGCGCTAAACGTACCACTTTGTTCATATGAACTTTGTTTTAACCTGATTTTTATTGGAATTTTTTAACCAATACAATAAAACTTCCTGGTTACCCGGATTTTATGCTATGTGGAGCCTTTTTTTTCCTTTTTTTTTATTTCATCTGAGTGAGATTAAGGGATTACCGGAAGAGGAATTCATGGTACTGTTCAAGATCGGAGACTCACCCAGGACCCTCCATTATGGATCAAGAACAGCTGTAACCTTACCGTTAAAACGGTGAAAGCCTATACGACTCACCGCCAACGGCCTGTGAGTCCACCACGTCTGGTAAGGGCATTTTACATTACTTCCTGCCTTGCTGAATATTTGAAAAGTCTACCGTGGATACGAATAGATACCACAGTGAGATTCATATTTATGCTCCAGGAAACATCCGTCTGATTGGATGAACTGTTCAATATCCCAGAGACTTGCTATCTATCCCACCCTAAAGTTTTATTGCACATGTTTGTGTTTTGTTTGAGGCTTTTGGGATTATTTCACTGTGATCACACAGTTCTTATCTATATTTATCATGTAGTAGGGTGGTGCAATTAATCTTTTATACCATCAGATTTCTGCATTTATGGTGTTATTACAAGATTTTAGTTTTTTCCTGCTGGATTAGCAGGACTGAGTATAGATATATACACAGGTGTTTGACTCTAAGATTTACACTGATGTTTACAAGTATAACACAGCGCTACACTTTTTCCTTTCCTCATTTGTATACACAATTAGTCTAATTGGTGGTGTTGGCAGCTTGATATATTAAGTTGGAGCAGCAGTTTTTTTCTATTTCATATAGTATAGTAATGTACAGTATATTCAATAGAGATATGTGGCGCTACTCCATCAATCAGTACAAAATATCAATAATCCAAAATCGCAATTAAAATGAACTAAACTGTAAGGATAAATTAAGCAAAAGTGGGACTCCACTCAATACAATACCAAAAATAATATTTAAAACCTCAAAATATCACCATGCATGAATATGACAAAGAAAAAATTCCTGCAATGCAAATAAGCAGCAATCGAATGCTCAAAATAATAAATAATCTCAGTGCTCAATAAATAAATATCAACTACCCATCTTCAAGTGGTAAAAAATATGTGAATATAAAACGCTGACTTCCCAGACTGAAAAGCTCCAAAGACCAACACACATATGGCGTCCACTGTCTCACAGAAAATGGCTGGAGATCAAATCATTTCTGGTGCTAAATAACAAAGTATATAAATCATCAACGTGAACTACAAAGTGAATGTAATAGCATACAGTGCAAAAAAATATTTATACGGTCAGCAAAAATTCCCATCTGATCTACAATATAAAAGTAAATCCCATAATAATGTTGTAGTCATATCTAAATCCAATCCATAATTAATAATAATTGAAAATACTTGTGAAAACAAAAAAATTAAAAAACCATATAATTAAATAAATAGAAATAAATATAAATCAAATATAATAGGACAAGTAATCCCACAGAAGAGACACTGTCCTAAATGGTGACAATAGTGCGATTAGTCCATATAAAAAGTGCAGTAGTGCTGAGTGACTTCCAAAAAAACAGTCTTTAAATATGGTGCAAAATGTGCAGTGACTGGTGTTTTTTCTTCTATGCACGTTCTAGTGCATCTCTCAAATGTTTCCCCCAGCCTCTCACCTCCAGCAGCGGCCCCCAATGGGCCAAGTGAAGCGGATACGTATTCTAGGAGAGGATGTATTTTCTGCAGTGTTTCTTAGGTAACAAATAAATCCGTCTCTCTGCAACTTTTCCCGCAGCTCCCAGCACTCACAGCAGTCCCAGCAGTTTGTTTAAAAACAAAGGAGAGGTCTCATGGTGCAGTATGAAATATCCGTTTATTCAAACAATATAACAACTTACATTAAAATTAGCAGCGAACAGTAGATGTGTGAGGCTTCCGGGTTCGGCCGTCCCCGAGAAGCGTAGGCACCTGACTCCTCCTACCCTGACGCGTTGCGTCACACCACGTGACTTTATCAAAGGGATGAGGAGTCCGGTGCCAGCCATTCAGTTTATATGTACGCCGTTGACATAGCAACGGATAAACAATACTTGAAGCTGAGCTAATGCCTAGAGTGCTGCACAATGAGGAGGTATACATAGTGTACTCAATTATAACAATAAAAGACATGATCAGTAAACATAATCTCCTAATACTAAACTATAATTAAATACATATATAAAAACATGATTATCACGGCAATTAACATTGTAAATTCTTCTAATAAACATAAGAAATTCATAGAGTCACACGATCAACATCGCCATCTTGTGGTGACTCAGGATATCACTCCCAATGATTTCACAGGAACCATGGAATAGAACTACCAGAATTTAAGACACTATCTAAACAATTGAATCACGATATGGAACTGAAAGATAAGGAAACAGCTACACGAAAAAGGAAAAAATATCAGAGAGATATAAAAGATTTCAATGATGACCTGGTGTTTAAGTGGCAGAATAAAATCGAAGAGGCTGTTATAAATTCAAACAACAGTACTCCGGTTAAAGAAGTAAAAGTGATAGAGAATATAAATGAAAGGAAGAATGAAGAACCTCTGCCCATCAGTGGCACTCAGGGTAATTATAACACTTATAACACCCCCCAACAGAAACAAAGATGGAAAGGCAATAATTGGAATAAACCATTCGGGAAAAATAATGGAAATCCAAATAATTACCAGGGAAGATTTTACCATCAGTCCCCATGGGATAGAAGATCTCCCTATCGGAGATGGCAAAATTATGAGAACAATGGTGATAGAAATAATCACCACTCAGATAGAGTAAGAAGAGATGAAAGACCTTGGAGAGATGAGAGGGATGAAAGGAGAAGAAGGGATTCCCCTCCACGCTTTGATCATTATGCTGTACCCACATACAATAGATATGAACAATTACAAAGGTATGATGATGGAGGAAAGTCACCCTGGTATTATAAACAACGACAATCAGAAAGGCATGAACGAGAGAGAACACCATATCGTTTTTTAGATCAGCGCCATCGAGTATCGCCGAGACACCAATACCGCGAGGATCCTTCAAGGAGACAGAACAGACGCACCCCGAATCCCAGCCCAGACAGAAGAACAAGGAGGAGAGAAGACAGGAGACAAGAAGGACAAAGGGACCAAGACAGGGGGGAATATCAAAGAAACACCCCAAGAAGATCTGTGAAAAAAAAGAAAGGAAAAAACGAAAAACGAGAAGAGGATGCCGAGCAGGAATCAAGGAGCAAAAGAAAAAGAGAACAATAGGGGAGGGCATCATTAACATCAGTGGGGTAGAACTAACACCAGAAGAAATAAAAGTACTGGATAAGGGATTGAAGTTCGCCCCAAGGAAGAATTTGAATAAATTCAATGCATACGTGGACATCAACAAGTTTATCAGGAGCCTTAATATAAAGAAATACATGATCAGTAATCCATTGGAAAGAAGAAAAACTATACCAGATAATAATGAAATTATATTCAGTAACTTAAAGAATAAATCTCTTTTTAATCCACCTACGGGTAAGGATGGACATGTTGAAATTTTTAAAAGAATGGTTTTAAAAGATTTACAAGAATTAAAAGTGAAAAACGTGCAGGATCCAAGAAACATAAAGAATGGTATAAAAAAATTGGAAACAAGAAAAGACATTGTTATTCGACAGGCCGATAAAGGAGGAGCAATTGTCATCCAATCTAAGGAAGACTACTATGAGGAGCTGAACAGACAAGTGAATGACAAAGATACCTACCGGTTACTATTAAGTAACCCAACGTTTAGTTTTAAAAAAGAATTGGCAAAAGTCATTCAGAAAGGTGTTAATAAAGGCCTCTTAAATAAAAAGGAGGCTCTTTACTTACAGCCGAAAACTTGTAAGATACCTATAATCTATACGTTACCAAAGATCCACAAGGATAAGGATAAACCCCCAGGACGACCTATAGTGAATGGGATCAATTCAGTAAGTGCGAGAATAGGCGAATATATCGACTGGTTTCTACAACCAGTAGTAAAGATGACAGAATCATACTTGAGAGATACTAAGCACCTTATTCAACTCCTCAATGATGTGACCTTGAGTGATGGACCAGTATATTTGGCAACATCCGATGTCTCATCCTTATATACGATCATTAACCATGATGAAGCTATACAGGCAACTAAATGGGCTCTAAGAAAATTTAGTGGTTTAAAATGTAAACAAAGAAGATTTTTATTAGATTGCTTAAAATATAGTCTTGATTCCAGCTATTTCTGGCACAATAAGAATTATTATAAACAAATACGGGGAATTGCAATGGGTGCTAAATATGCACCCAGCGTGGCTAATTTGTATATGTCAGAGTGGGAGGAAGAAGTATTGTATAGCAATAGACCACACCAGCTGCTAGTGTATAAACGATTCATTGATGATATTTTTATTATTTGGAAGGGAGACAAAGAAAGCCTTAGTGACTTCTGTTTTTATCTGAATAATAATAACAAAAATATAAAATTGACTTGGGAGATCAGTAATGATAAAATCAACTTCCTGGACCTCGAAATCAAAAAAGAAGGAACTAAATTATGTACTCAAACATATTTTAAGGCAGTGGATAGAAACAGTTATTTACCTCTGGATAGTTGTCACCATTCATTATGGTTGAATAATATACCTAAGGGACAGTTGGTTAGATTAAGGCGGAATTGCACCAAAAAAGAAGTTTTTATGGAGCAGGCTAAAATGGTCGGAGAAAGATTTATTCAGAAAGGATACGATGCTAAATTCATCGAAGAAAAAATTATTGATGTTACACGTCTGGAGAGAGGGAAATTAATACAGGATGAAGAAAAAAACCTTACCCAACAAGACAACGTACCCATTATTATGGACTTTAATATGCAATATAAACAAATTGAAAAAATTATTAAGAAATACTGGGACATTGTCAAGACAGATCGACATCTGGGCCCCATTCTATCAAAAACACCTAAATTTATATACAGGAGGGCCCCTACATTGCGGGATCGTTTAGCTAAAAATGTCTTAGATCCCCCCCAAAAGAAAAAATTCTCCTTTTTTGAGGGAAAGGGATTTTACCCATGTAAAAACTGCTATGCTTGCAGACATACAAAAGAAGCTAAGAAGAAAAAAACAAGTTTCACGTCTACTGTGACAACACAGAATTATGAAATAGAGGATTTTATTTCATGTAGGAGTGAAGGAGTTGTTTACCTCCTGGAGTGCCCCTGTCATATCCAATATGTTGGCAGAACGAAGAGGGCACTATGGATCAGACTGAAAGAACATGTACAAAATATCAAAAAAAGATTTGATAAGCACAGTCTATCCCGACACTATTTAGAGTACCATAATAGTGACCCTTCTTCATTAAAAATATGTGGAATCGAGAAGTATAAACCTCACTGGAGGGGCGATAATAAAGTTATCAGAATTAGTCAGGCTGAATCCAGATGGATTCATGAATTACAGACTTTATCGCCCCTAGGACATAACGTGGAATTTGACTTAAATTGTTTTATCTCCAACTTTTAGTGGTCGTATTAGCTTATTCATATTCCAATATACCACGTTTTTCTTTTTTAATAGGGAGTTGGGTATATACCCCATTTATTGATTTAATATCATCTGTGATCCCATTGATGAGTATGCCAATTTTTATCTTATACCTGGGGTTATTATATCTCATTATATTTCACTCATCTTATTGAAGATATATTTATTCTTCCCTGCACTTTTTTAATATTTTAATTTGTTATTTTATATTTTTTAAAATAAGTATTTTAATGATCCCTCTGTACCTGTATTGGTCTGACTGGTCGTGTTTGTTTGCCTGGATTGACTTAGTGACCAGTGTTTTCAATGGATTACATACAAATTTTAGTTCTATTCCATGGTTCCTGTGAAATCATTGGGAGTGATATCCTGAGTCACCACAAGATGGCGATGTTGATCGTGTGACTCTATGAATTTCTTATGTTTATTAGAAGAATTTACAATGTTAATTGCCGTGATAATCATGTTTTTATATATGTATTTAATTATAGTTTAGTATTAGGAGATTATGTTTACTGATCATGTCTTTTATTGTTATAATTGAGTACACTATGTATACCTCCTCATTGTGCAGCACTCTAGGCATTAGCTCAGCTTCAAGTATTGTTTATCCGTTGCTATGTCAACGGCGTACATATAAACTGAATGGCTGGCACCGGACTCCTCATCCCTTTGATAAAGTCACGTGGTGTGACGCAACGCGTCAGGGTAGGAGGAGTCAGGTGCCTACGCTTCTCGGGGACGGCCGAACCCGGAAGCCTCACACATCTACTGTTCGCTGCTAATTTTAATGTAAGTTGTTATATTGTTTGAATAAACGGATATTTCATACTGCACCATGAGACCTCTCCTTTGTTTTTAAACAAACTGCTGGGACTGCTGTGAGTGCTGGGAGCTGCGGGAAAAGTTGCAGAGAGACGGATTTATTTGTTACCTAAGAAACACTGCAGAAAATACATCCTCTCCTAGAATACGTATCCGCTTCACTTGGCCCATTGGGGGCCGCTGCTGGAGGTGAGAGGCTGGGGGAAACATTTGAGAGATGCACTAGAACGTGCATAGAAGAAAAAACACCAGTCACTGCACATTTTGCACCATATTTAAAGACTGTTTTTTTGGAAGTCACTCAGCACTACTGCACTTTTTATATGGACTAATCGCACTATTGTCACCATTTAGGACAGTGTCTCTTCTGTGGGATTACTTGTCCTATTATATTTGATTTATATTTATTTCTATTTATTTAATTATATGGTTTTTTAATTTTTTTGTTTTCACAAGTATTTTCAATTATTATTAATTATGGATTGGATTTAGATATGACTACAACATTATTATGGGATTTACTTTTATATTGTAGATCAGATGGGAATTTTTGCTGACCGTATAAATATTTTTTTGCACTGTATGCTATTACATTCACTTTGTAGTTCACGTTGATGATTTATATACTTTGTTATTTAGCACCAGAAATGATTTGATCTCCAGCCATTTTCTGTGAGACAGTGGACGCCATATGTGTGTTGGTCTTTGGAGCTTTTCAGTCTGGGAAGTCAGCGTTTTATATTCACATATTTTTTACCACTTGAAGATGGGTAGTTGATATTTATTTATTGAGCACTGAGATTATTTATTATTTTGAGCATTCGATTGCTGCTTATTTGCATTGCAGGAATTTTTTCTTTGTCATATTCATGCATGGTGATATTTTGAGGTTTTAAATATTATTTTTGGTATTGTATTGAGTGGAGTCCCACTTTTGCTTAATTTATCCTTACAGTTTAGTTCATTTTAATTGCGATTTTGGATTATTGATATTTTGTACTGATTGATGGAGTAGCGCCACATATCTCTATTGAATATCTTTTTTGGGGGAACTGAGTGAACCTATCTATGTTGGCAGCTCTCCATCGGGTACTTTACCATCAGTTCTATAGCTCCCTGTATACATTGGGTTCTTGCGCACTAGTTCTTACACTTTCATCAATGTACAGTATATACTGTATGTTCAGATGAGTCCCTAATCCCCATTCATACATACATATCATACATATATTAGGACCAATTTGGACAGGAGCCATCAACCTACTAGCATGTCTTTGAAGTGTGGGAGGAAACCAAAGTACAAACATGCAAACTCCATTGGAACTGAATGAAAAGAAACATCTTGTGGTTTTACAGAATATATGCACTAGAGGGACTACTGTGAAGAGTACAGTAAATACCCCAGTGTGGGCTGTGTTTATAGTTTGAGCAAACCGGGACCTTTAGAGTGTGTTATCACATACAGAGATAACGTAGTTGATCATAGCAACAGTTTTTAGATCTTGCAATTGCTAGGACATTTTGTGTGGGAGCAATTGCAGACAGAGAGGGGTAGTGGTGTTATTTTAAATACTGTAGGTATACAGTTCCTTTATAGGGATACCTTGCCTGGCAAACTTTATTATAGGGTTCACTTACATACAGTATACCATTGAAAGGATTTTGTTATATCTGGCCAATAACTGCAAAAAATATCTGTTTATACTCCAGAAATCTAGTCAGCAGATACATTTCTCTGCAGCACTGTAAGGCCTCATTTCCAAGGGCATACTTAAGTGTACAACCATGCAAAGGGCTGTCTTTGCCTGTCGGATGTGCATGTGTTCCAAGTGCAATAAACCAATCCACACAACCTAACATAAACAAAAATAAACTCATTACGCCCAGTGGGCCGGGCATTATCAGCAGAACCCTGCATTTAATGAATTACTGTTAACTACAGAACACCTCACTCTATGTTACGGAGAAGATTTGTGGGGTTGCTCTTTTAAAGTCCTAAGACACTTCCTGTCCTAAGTGGTTACAACGTTTCTCCTCCATAGATACCGTACAGTGAGTTGTCACCCTAGGACAGGAAGTGTGTTACTCGTAGGATCACCATGTGAAAATATAAGAATAATAAAGCTAATGTAGCCACTCCATTTAAAAACTGGTAATCTGCAATACATTATGCATTTTTTTTGTTTTAGAAACAGTTTAACTGCAGCAGTGAAAAATCAGGTCTGCTGGCCTGTCAGGCAGTAGTGTGCTATGTGGAATAGCTGCGTAAATCTCAGAACTGAATGGACAGAAATACTAATCCTGTGAGAGATAAAATAGCTACCATATATGTATCTCAAGTATTTAGCTGTTTTCCATTTCATATGCAATGTCTTTGCTCTCAAATGCCTTAGGCCCCTTTCACACGAGGCGGGCTCCGTTTCTACGGAGCCCGCCTCGGTCCGCCGGCTCAGCGGGAGATCTGTCCGTTGATCTCCGCTGAGCCGGCGGATGACAGGTCCCTCTCTGCTCACTGAGCGGGGAGGGGCTTGTCAGGCGCCACTGCCGCCTATGGAGGGATCCGATCCGCCAGCGACGGATCTGGACGTAGAGCCATACGTCTGCTTTTAGCGGATCGGACGGGGTCGGATGTCAGCGGACATGTCTCCGCTGACATCCGACGCTCCATAGGCTAACATGGAGCGCCCGTTCAGGTCCGCCGTCAAAACTGACAGGCGGACCTGAATGGTCCGATCGTGTGAAAGGGGCCTAATTGAAAGATTTGCCAAATTCGTAAAAGATACTTTCATTCACATTCTCCCATGCCTCTGTGCAATCTAACCCCCCCCCCCCCACACACACACACACACACACACACACACACACACCACCACCATTCACCCAAATATCAAAGTCACCTTCTACACAGAGAAATCTGGCTATCAATAACATTGAGCACTTTTTTTTTCTTTTAACCGCCAATGCTGCATTTCACTGCATCGATTGCTTGTAAATGATTTACTGTTTTTTAATTGGTATTTTTTTTAGCGAGTTTCAACTGATTTTTGTGAAAGATCCTATATACTTGATCCTACTTACTTGTCACTATACAAATTAGCTGCACATATGACTCCCTGAAACTTAGAATGTTAGCCTAAAATAGTAATTTGCATAAGATGGCATTTGCTTTCAGTCCCCAGCACAGCAAATTTTATAACTTCCACAAGAAGCATGATGAATGCTGATAAATGAAGTCAAATCCAGACAAGGGAATATAACCTGGATTGGACTATTTTTTATAATTATGACCTTAAAATGACATAGGGACCTTCTTTAATAGAGGAAAGAAGCAAAACACGGAGTGAATGCAAATTCAATTTTACTGCTAAAAACATCTATGCAAGCAGATAAATAGTAATATGTATAAATAGTTTTAAATATCTATCTATCTATCTATCTATCTATCTATCTATCTATCTATCTATCTATCTATCTATCTATCTATCTATCTATCTATCTATCTATCTATCTATCTATCTATCTATCTATCTATCTATCTATCTAGATAGATAGAAAAACAGACAGACAGACAGATCTCTATTTATGCATAATTAAATATGGAGGGCTTATGATGGTGTAAAGGAAATTGACCTGTGAACTGGGAGTAGGGATGAAAAAAGGTAATAAAATCAATATTAAGCTGAGTGGTAGAAATAAACACTTAACACTTAAAAGGAATGGTTCATATACTACTCACATCCCCAGCACTTCTTGATGCCTCTCTACTGGATTTTGATTTGCACTAAAATGCCTGTAAAGCACCAATGGGATAATATCCTAGCAATGTAATCAACTTTAAAACCACTATATAAATATATAACCACTCTAATTCCTTGAGTCAAAGCAGGCAGATTAAAGGTTCATCATAAATTGTAGTAATTACCGAATAGTGTTGAAAGCGTTCTAAATTATGTTATCTTCCAGAAGATGGCACTGCTTAGCTGAATATTGGCCATTAAATAATTAAAGGTGCACCATCTTTTACAGCAGAATTGATATGTCTAATCAGTAGAGATTGTTTCATTTTAAAAGAGATGATCACATCATTGTATCCCTGCATTTATCAGTTTGCCTCACCAAGGATATTCTTTTATTAGTCCAAATATAGAAGAGCAGTATAAATCATCACCTCCTCTATGCTCTCAGCTTGTCTCTTTCACTGAATAGCAAAGAAGAAGAGATACATTGCACTGAGCTTCAATGCATCTGAGATCTGTGCACTTTGCCATAAGACATAACTGAGAGTTTCAGCAGAACTATTGAGCATTTCAGTTTTTCTTTTATTACCCATATTAATTATTTTGATTTTTTTTTTTTTCACCTGGCGTTCATATTCATTTTGAGGTTTTGGTCTGTGTTTTATTTTGAATGCAACTGCATTGTATTGAAGTCCTGTACTTTGAAGATGTATGCAGGTGTTATATAATTAATCTGTTTTGTCTCAATATGCACACTTGATGCTTTACCCTTCCCTGACTTTATTATATGTCTGCAATGCATGCAGGTTTCCCCATGTTTTATCTCTTTTAATTCAGTGAGCTTCAAACTTCCTGTCATGGGCTGACAACAATGCCTTTGCTGCTCTGAAAACTCAAGCTTGAGTTTTCCTCTTCTGGACTACAGAACTCCAGGACTCCTCTTTTTCCATACCCTCTCTGTTCAGCTCTACCTGCATACCTTGATTTTCTTTCCCAGTAGAGCAATGATGCTTCCTTGACATCCAAACCCTGCCTACAAACTCTGTGTAGGGATAGGGTTCCCTTAGAAATGTCAACTGTCTCTACAATTTTAGAAACCTGGTGATGACGTTAATAAAAGTTGTTTCTCACAACAAAAAGAGGGTAAAATAAAGAATTAATGGTGGGACATATTCTACAGCACATGTGCCAAACACAAGGCCCGCGAGCTGCATTTGGATCGCCAGACCATTTCATGTGGCCCTCGCTCCCTGGGCTTTTTTTTTTAGCTGGAACTCCATTCCGCCACCTCTGGCTCTCGTCCTTCGCTCCCCACTCACCACTGTCACTTGTAAACACAGGAAGCCTTCTGTGTTTACAAGGACAGCTTTCCTCTTGGCGCCTCTCACAGATCTCTGCTGGACCTGAACTCACAGCAGGGACAACGGAGATGCAGGTGCAGTGTGGAATGGGGCATCATGTGGTATGCTGCACTGTGATCTCCACCTGTGCCTGGGTGCACAGATGCTGAACAATGATTTCCCTGCAAGTGAGGCAGCGGGAAAACCACCTACACTGCCAGGTACTAGAGCCAGGAGATGCAAGGAACCTTTGGGGGGGGGGGGGAGTGGTGCAGAGATCAGAGCTAAGAAGGGGTAGAAGTGAGATGTGGACAGCCTGTGTAAGAGAGCTGAACTTGACTCAACACACTGTGCATATCACAACCCTAAACCCTGCACTCTGTATGTAGTGCAAGGGCGGATCCAGGGGGGGCAACAGGACAATTGCCTCCCCCCTGAGAAAATAGTGAGCAGGCTGTAGAGTGACTTAGCGGGCCGGAGGGAGACTCGGCAGGCCGGCGGGTGAGGGAGCAGGCTGGCGGGGGGGCAAGCTGCTGAATGGGCCAGCGCAGCTGGTGAGTGAGCAGGCTGGAGGGTGGGTCAGTGAGCAGGCTGGCGGTTGACTCGGTGGGCTGGCGGGTGAGGGAGCAGGCTGGCAGGCTGCTGAGTGGGCAGCCGGGCGAGCAGAGAGATGACACTATTTCTCACCACCCCCCTGCATCACCGCAGTTCTGCATCTAAAAGAAGACTGCCATTACTGTGCAGCCGCGGGCAGCAGAGAGATTACATCATCTCTCACTTCTCGTCCTCATTCTAGGACGACAAGGACACTGTCACTGGCCACTGGCAAGTGATAATCCGCATCTGGTGGCAGGCGATGGTGGCAAGTCACAAGCTGCCTCTGATGACAGGGGACATGGCAAGTGACAAACGCCATCTGATGACAGACAACGTGGCAAGTGGCAATCTGCATCTGATGACAGGCAATGTGGTAAGTGACAATCCGCATCTGGTGGCAGGCGATGTGGCAAGTGACAAGCTGCATCTGGTGGCAGGCAACAATGGCAAGTGGCAAGCTGCATCTGATGGCAGGCGACGTAGCAAGTGACACGCTGCATCTGGTGGCATGCAACAGTGGCAAGTGACACACTCAGGGCTACCACCGATTCTACATTATGGTAAGTTGAACAATTTCATTTTATATTTCAATTTAATAATAGAAATAATGCGCTTCAATCATCCTGACACCATATCAACCATGGTGCCGTGATGATTGATGCGCCAACACCAGCCATTGCCATGGCGAATTGCCCGCAAAAATGTTGCCAATGTCCCTCCTGAGATTAGACTCTGGATCTGCCCCTGATGTAGCACACTCTTTAACCCCTGAACCCTGCACTATGTACGTAGCACACCCCTGATCTCTGCACTTTGTACATAGCGCATCCCTAAACTCTGCACATAACGCACCCCTGGTATTTAATGCCCTTTGAAGATCCTCCCAGGCAGGCTGCAGGGATGGCATTCTGATCATGGTTCTAGTTAATAACTGAGCTGGAGCAAGCATGCAGCTAGTAAAATAAAATAAAAATCTAACCTTATGTTCTGCATGCTTGTTTAATGGTAGCAACTCATTAAGCAGTAAAGGACCATTATAACTATCAGAAATTATTTACCAACATATTTTTCCTTGACACGTTTGTTTTAAAGTGAACCTGTCATGAACTCAAGCAATTTAAACTACATATATATTAAATATACAATATATGAGAGGACAAGAGGTTACCTATAGTGAAAAACATATAACAGAACCATAGATATATGGTCAAATAAATGCATGATCCTGAAACTAAAGGTGAACTTTGAATGGAGGTCCTTCATTCATAGATCCTGTTTCATTCATAGAAGCTGTAGTAGTGGCCTCTATGAATGGGGGAGCTGGGCAGAAAGGTTAGGCATTTTTTGGGCACTTTTGTTGAGAGCCAGTGACAGGCGAAGCACCGAAGGATTTTAGTGTTGTTGGTAGGGGGGCATTGATGGAGGAGGATTTTATCTTACTGGAGAGGAATCAGTACAAGAAACATAGCCCACTGACTATAAGTTTTGTCCCTTGTGCTGATTTTTGTGTTTTTATTTTGGCTGTGCTATAAAGTGGTTGTAATCCCTTACAGACCACTTTAACCTACAGTAAGCCTAGATTAAGGCTTACCTGTAGGTGCAAGAAATATCTCCTTAACCTACACGGTTAAGGAGATATTCTACTAAAAAAGGGCACCGATGTCTATGGCGCGCATGCGCGCCATAGACAACGGCGCAGGCGCACTGAGCGTGCCGTTAGTGAAGGGGCGATCATGCCGTGACGGCTCCTGCATGCATGCGCCGGAGTGACGTCATCACTGCTCCAGCCAGTCACAGCGCCGGAGCAGCGATACCCAGAAGTCACTCCGGGTATCATGGCGGCGATGGAGGAGGTGAAGGAGGGTGACTTCGGGGCCTTCGATCTCAGGTAAGTAATTCATAATGAGCTAGTATGCTATGCATACTAGCTCATTATGCCTTTGTCCTGCAGGATGTTTTTTTTTTTTTTTTTTTTTTTAGAGAAAGTTTAACAAATATTGTCTAAATACATGCGCCATTTGTATTTGTCTTTGAATCTTGGTGTGCTCTGTGTATTTTTTTCCAGATCTGTGCAGTAATACAGTGCAAAACATCGCCTCTTTAACAGTGGTGGCCCGTCCATAGGGGGCGCATGGATGCCGCCCCCCCTCCAGGCAGTCACAAAAAAAACATTTCAGAAAAAAAAAGAAAATTTTTTAAAACTGGCCCTTTAAAAAAAAAAAAAAAAAGTTCCTTAAGTGCACTGTGTTCGGATGCCGGATACAGTGCACTATGGGAAGCGCCACGTCTATGGAATATTGAGATTGCAGATGCAGCGCTTCATTTGCGGGCTTTTGTCCTGCATTGCGGCGCTTTCTAAGGCACCGAATAGCTTTCGCCAGGAGCTCGTAGTATCTATTACTACGGCCGGGCATCTGGGTTAGATGTCTGTTTTCACTGTTTTCTCTCTCCCATTGCGCCCGGGAGAGAGAAAACCAGAAGTATGAGGAGCAGACTCCTCCATCACCGCTGCCAGTGGAAGGAGACACTACAGGAGAGGACAACACAGCAAGGTAAGTACCGCTGTGCTCCCGCGGAGAAAGGGGGAGGGGGATTTGATGTGACACAGGCTGCATTTGGTGGGACACAGGCAGGCTGCATTTGGTGGGACACAGGCAGGCTGCATTTGGTGGGACACAGGCTGCATTTGGTGGGACACAGGCTGCATTTGGTGAGACACAGGCTGCATTTGGTGAGACACAGGCTGCATTGTATGTGACACAGGCTGCATTTTATGTGACACAGGCTGCATTTTGTGTGACACAGGATGCATTTTATCTGACACAGGCTGCATTTTCTGTGACACAGGCTGCATTTGATGGGACACAGGCTGCATTTGATGGGACATAGGCTGCATTTTGTGTGACACACAGGCTGCATTTTGTGTGACACACGCTGCATTTTATGTGACACAGGCTGCATTTGATGGAACACAGGCTGCATGTAAGGAGGGACTCTGCTGGGGGCACCTGATGTAAGGACGGACTCCGCTGGGGACACCTGATGGCATCTGGTGGCAGGCGACATGGCTAGTGACACGCTTAGGGCTCCCACTGATTCTGCATTATGGTGAGTTGAATGATTTCATTTTATATTTCAATGTAATAATAGAAATAATGCGCTTCAATCATCCTGACACCATAACAACCATGGTGCTGGGATGATTGAAGTGCCAACACCAGGTGTTTGGAATATATTTATCTGCTGATTGTTAAACATTCTACAATACACATATTTCTATTGTTGTGTAGGATCTGGGCCTGCTGTCCCTCTCTCTCTCCATCCTTCTCCCTCCATCCCTCGTTCATCTCAGACGCTAACCACACCACCTTAGAGCCACGCCCACTATTTTGCTGAAACCACGCCCATTTTCATCAAGTGGGAGGGGTCAAAAAGGAAGGGCGGGGTCTGGCACCCCCCATCCTAAAACTTCACCAGCCGCCACTGCTCTTCAACTTCCTGTAATAGAGACCAGGCACTGCTGCTCTCTCAGCTTGTGCATGGTGACTTGTCTTGTCTCCGCCCCTCCTGTAGTTTTCTGCAGACAGCCTGTATTTTGGTGAGGTCAGCTGGAGACCTTTCACATATCTTCTCTCTGCACAGGCTATGTACAGCACAGTGATTATGTCACTACTACTTTTAACAGCTAACATCTGTGTTTGCAAAGAATTTTGGTGCACAAAAAGTTTGGTTTATATCCTCTGTGGTTTTGAGGAAGATGACCTTGGGAATCCTCTGTTGGAAAAAAGTCTGCTATTTGTTTTGGAATATTTTGCTCAATAGTCCACTGTTCTTCAACTTCAGAGGGGTGGCGAAATCACATTAAATGCCCAAGCATGGCTTACTAGTATACATGTGTAGGATTGAAAGGGGGGTTAAAACATAATGAATATGGCTTCTAGCCAAATAACTGTTGGAATTTGATAACTGAAAAAATGTTTTATGCATGTGGCCATTTTGAGGGCTCTTTTCCTCTGTTGCACTTTATAAAAAAACACATTCATTTTGCATGTCATTTGCATCTGGTTTACATGTGTTTTGCATCTTGTAACATTAAAAACCACGCTACAGAATTGTCCTTGCGGTGTCTGTGTTGTGTCTGTGCTGTTTGGGTTTCTCTATGCAAAAGTGGAAATACGCCAGGTTATGCCTGATTTGAAAAGAGCGAAGTTTAATCCATAAATACTGTGTATACATATATATATCTATATCTGTATATAGATATATACAGTGGGTCAGTGGGTATAGAAAAGAATCACCCCCCCTTTAAAATAATCACATTCTGTTGCTTTGCAGCCTGAAGTGAAGACGGTTTTTGTTTTATCCAGCTCTATATGCAACTTATAACATCTAATGCCTCGTTTCCATTTGAGCGGATCGGTTCGGGTCGGTACAGTTTGGAAGGCCTAAAATGGTCTGGCCTATTCAGGTGAGCGTTTCCACTGCAAGTCAGACAGCCAGGGGCCATATGTGGGTTTAGAAAAAATGCCTAGCATGGCGTTACACGTCCGCCAATCAGTGGAATGTATCGTAGCTCCACCCTAACCGAACCGTACCATTTTCTATTGCCCCACATCTGAAGCAGGACCCAGAATGGTGTGGTTCGGTTCGGTTGTATGGGCCGCTTTCATAATGGAAGCACTCAAAATAGCGTACCGAACCGAACCGATCCGCTCAGTGGAAACAAGGCATAAGTGATAGATATAACACCAACATGTCAGAAAAAAAAAAGAAAAAAAATCAAAAACACAACCACTAAATTGGAAAGGGGATCGCCCCCCACCTCAAAATGACTTGTAAACTCAATCAAAACTCAAAACTCAAAAAACTCAAAAGCACACTTTCAACTGTGATCAGTTATTGTCATTTTGATTAGTTCTACATGAAAAGTGCTTTTCTGGAGCATTTCAGCCCCTGGTAGTACAACTGAAGCAAACAATCAACTATGCGTGGCAAGGCACCGTCAAAAGATCTCCAAGATAAAGTTGTGTACAGACACAAGTCAGGAGATGGATAAAAAAAAAATGTCAAAGGCTTTATCGATGCCTAGAAGCACAGTGAAGTCTATTATTAAAGGAGAAGTCCAGCCTGAGCTTTTTAGGCTGGGCTTCTCCTATGGGTCACAGGAGTGCAATGCATTTTGCACTCCTGTGACCCGTTTTTAGCGGAGAGCAGTCTGAAGTCCGCTCTCCGCTGACGTCACTGCAATCAGTCGAGGCACCACATCATCACGACTTCAGAAGTCTGGATCCGCCAGCTGCTGGCACTCTCAGTGAGCCGCTGAGATGGCCGCTCCCCGCCCCTCCATAGCTCAGTGCTCCAGTGAGTGTGGAGGAACAGTCAGCAGTTTTCCACTCAGGGAAAAGTGAGAACCGAGCCATCGGTGATGTTCGGTGGCTCACTTCCCAGTGCATCGGTCAGATGCTGCAACCACCTAGGTAAGTATGAATCTCAAAAAACCCATACTTCTCTTTTAAGAAGTGGAAGGCATTTGGTACAACACAGACCCTCCCTGGATCAGGATTTTGCTTCAAATTGGATGAAAGAGCCAGGAGGAAACTGGTCATAGAGACTACCAAGAAGCCTACAGCAACTCAGAAGCAGTTGCAGGAATTTACGACAAAGAGTGGTCATTGTGTGCATGTGACAACAATATACCAAATTCTCCACAAATGTGGCATGTATGGGAGGGTTGCAAGAAAAAAGCCACTCCTCAAGAAAGGCCACATGCATTCACGACTAAGCTTTGCCAAAATGCACCTTGAAGATTCTGAGGCTACATGGAAAAGGGTGTTATAGTCAGATGACTAAAATTGAATTATTTGGCCCCAAAAAGATATATGTCTGGTGGAGATCCAATACAGCTTACCATCCATATAACACCATTCCTACAGTAAAGCATGGAGGTGGTAATATCCTGTTATTGGGATGTTTCTCTGCAGCAAGGACTGGAGCACTTGTTAGGATTGAAGGAAAAATGGATGGGGCAAAATACCATCAAATTCTTGAGGAAAATCTACTGCCCTCTGCCAAAAAGTTGTTAATGGGAAAAAGGTTTACATTCCAGCATGACAATGACCCAAAGCACACAGCAAAAATGACCACCCGGTGGTTGAAGGAGAAGAAGGTGAATGTTCTTGGATGGCCTAGTCAGAGCACAGACTTAAACCCCACTGAAAATCTGTGGAATGGCTTGAAGACGGTAAGTTCTATCATGTTCACCCAGCCCCTTCCCACGTTATATTGATCTCTATACAAACTAGCAGTAGATTTTGCAGTACATTCAGATGGTCTCTGCACCTGGATAGCAACCATTGGTAGCTCTTACCCAAAATAGCCAATAAGCATGAACGGGGGTTGCAGAGACCTTTCCAGGCTGAGTTCCCTGAATCTGAAGTGGATGATTACTACCTGGAGGTGGTAGCTCAGATTCACCTTATCCACCTCTTTGATTGAGTCTTCTTGATCGTATTAAACTAACTCAAGGTTTGTCCTAATCGTTGTATCATATGTAAACACTCACGTTCTTGCAATAAGAATTCTTAGTACATCTTTGGAACATCATTGGAGTGATGTATAGACTGGTTTTTGCCAATAGACCTTTATGTGTATGGATATTTTTATTACCTGTGAGAAGTGTCTACTCCCAATAATAGGATTATAAAAAAAATAACAAATTAGATTGACATAATATGATCATTATAACAATAACAGTACACACCCCTAGTTCATCTATCCCTGTGTATCAGTTAATTGGCTGTGTTGCTTACCCTTTGCAGCTATTTCTATCCTTTTCTGAAGATAAAGACACATTCAGGGCAGTCTCACCCATTGCATAAACATGGTCTCCAAAGCAGTAGGATTACTAGTAAAATGATTTCTTGGCTATCCTTTCATGCTTCCAGTCTGTTTGCAATGTAATATCTGTGGCTCAGGTATAGGTGTCATAACAGATGATAGCAGAGAGAGGAGCAGCATAAACCTGCCCGGTTGTCTTTTACTGAATGGACCGAACAAATCACTGAGAACAGCTGAAAATAAGTTACATAGTACACAGCCTGAACAATCTGCTACTGTTATAATAATCTGACATCTGTGTTGAAATAATCTGACATGGAATTTCCATTTAATCACAACCACATGGAGAACTTTGGATGGCGATTCATTTAGTGTTGACCTTTATGCGATAAAAAAATGAAAACCTAGGTAACAGGAAGACATGAGCGTGTAGTGTGTAAGCATTGCACCATTAAATACCTTTGGATTCATTCTTTTTCTGTATTTCTCTGAGTGTTTGGTAAACATTTATACACATAAAGACATTAAGGGGTACTCAGAATAGATTTACATAATTTACTAAGTACTTGAGACAAATTGGCATGTAATTTGGGTGCTTAATACAATGTTTCTTTTATGATGGTAAAGAAAGGTTTTAAAGATATTAATTTCCCTTTCATACTGATACTGTTGGAACAATGCTGCAGACTCTAAATAGCTCTACTTGAGGAATCTCATCATTCTGAATGTCATGATCAGACCCTTAGATGATCCATTTGTCAGATGACATGCACTTCCATTAGCGGTGCATGCAGTACAAGCTTCTTATTACTGTCTATACTGCACAGTGCAACATCAATGCATTTGCGGTTCATCTCTATTTTACCAGCAGGAGTTTGTTTGACCTACTGATGCTCAATGCAATCCATGGTATAAGGTTCCTCTGTCTTATTGATGCAATAATTGGTCAAAGGAACCGCCTGAAGAGCTCAGAGACAGAATTGTGGCAAGGCACAGATATGGCCAAGGTTACAAAAAAATGTCTGCTGCACTTAAGGTTGCTAAGAGCACAGTGGCCTCCATAATCCTTAAATGGAAGTCATTTGGGACAACCAGAACCCTTCCTAGAGCTGGCCGTCCGGCCAAACTGAGCCTTGGTGAGAGAGGTAAAGAAGAACCCAAAGATCACTGTGGCTGAGCTCCAGAGATGCAGTCGGGAGATGGGAAAAAGTTGTAGAAAGTCAACCATCACTGTAGCCCTCCACCAGTCGGGGCTACATGTCAGAGTGACCCGACGGAAGCCTCTCCTCAGTGCAAGACACATGAAAGCCTGCATGGAGTTTGCTAAAAAACACCTGAAGGACTCCAAGATGGTAAGAAATAAGATTCTTTGGTCTGATGAGACCAAGATAGAACTTTTTGGCCTTAATTCTAAGCGGTATGTATGGAGAAAACCAGGCACTGCTCATCACCTGTCCAATACAGTCCCAATAGTGAAGCATGGTGGTGGCAGCATCATGCTGTGGGGGTGTTTTTCAGCTGCAGGGAGAGGACGACTGGTTGCAATCGAGGGAAAGATGAATGCGGCCAAGTACAGGGATATCCTGGATGAAAACCTTCTCCAATGTACTCAGGACCTCAGACTGGGCTGAAGGTTTACCTTCCAACAAGACAATGACCCTAAGCACACAGCTAAAATTACGAAGAAGTGGCTTCACAACAACTCTGTGACTGTTCTTGAATGGCCCAGCCAGAGCTCTGACTTAAACCCAATTGAGCATCTCTGGAGAGACCTAAAAATGGCTGTCCACCAACGTTTACCATCCAACCTGACAGAACTGGAGAGGATCTGCAAGAAGGAATGGCAGAGGATCCCCAAATCCAGGTATGAAAAACTTGCTGCATCTGTCCCAAAAAGACTCATGGCTGTATTAGATCAAAAGGGTACTTCTACTAAATAGTGAGCAAAGGGTCTGAATACTTAGGACCATGTGATATTTCAGTTTTTCTTTTTTAATAAATCTGCAAAACTGTCAACAATTCTGTGTTTTTTCTGTCAATATGGGGTGCTGTGTGTACATTAATGAGGAAAAAAATGAACTTAAATGATTTTAGCAAATGGCTGCAATATAACAATATACAATATAAGCACATGGAAGATGAAAGAAAGATCTTTACCTAAGATACAAATGCCAGTTTTATAAAATAAAATGGCCAAATAATAGCAAGTTAATGCTCCCAAATTTAGGTATGGCTTGTAGTAATCAGACCATACTCTTGAGGAGATAAAATATTTGATAATCTCCCTTTGGAGCAAGCTGCATTCTTTTCTCATCTATGGAGAAGAGATGAATACTATGTATGCACCACTGTCCGTGTTGGATCAGATTAGCACTCTTTCACATATATGGAGATATTATAGTGACTGTAGAATCTGGATTCTATAGGTTTTTTTTTTTTAATAGAGGCAATTGGGCTGTTCACTTTACAAGTGAATTTCCCCTTAGCTTAGTGAAACAGGTGAAACCCATTTGACTACCATTATCCAGTCATTTGTAAGCAAAATCATAGTTTTTTTTTTAAACTAGTAAACAGGTATTCTTTGGAAAGTGAACGTTCACCACAATTATCAAGCTAAACGAAAATTTCCTTGCAAAAGGAACAGCCTGTACTGTAGCTTTACTTGCTATATATAACAAGACTGGGCAAACCATCTGATCATCTCATGATTATCTTTTTACATACATTGGAATAACATTCTGTAGTCTGTGGCCTTCAATTTCCTCTGCACTACAGCAGAAATACGAAATCAGCAAACTACCAAATCTAGTCTTCTGGCAGATTTGGTGTCCCAGGGTAATTTATTGTGATTGTCCTGAACACAACTCATTGTTAAGTCTCTCTATCTATGGCCACTTTAAAGTGGTTCTAAAGCCTAATCATTTTTTTTACCTTAATGCAAGGCTAGTCTCCTGGCTTTCCTATTACAAACTGACCACACTAAGCAGGAGAACACACCATGGTCAGTTCTCTAGCTATGTTGGGAACTCAGTGCGCTCTCCTCCAATGATTAGATTTGCCTAACACGCCCCCACTGCACAGCTATTCACTGGGAAGCTCAGTGTGCTGCGGCTTCTCCCCCTCAGCTCTTATGCAGCTGAGAACACAGGGAATGTAATCACTTTAACCACTTCTGGACCGCCGCACGCCGATATACGTTGGCTGTTTGACGAGGGATATCTTTGTTATGGCAGTAGCTAGCTGCCATAACCCCAGTATCCTCTTCTTCAGTGGATGGTCCAGCTTCCGATAATAGTGGTCTGTGCGGCAGATTCATCGCAAGATTACTTTTAACGGCGGCGGGAGAGGGCCCCCCCCGCCGCTCTCTGGTGCCCTCCGCCGCTTACCGGAGGCAGCGGCGGAGGCGATCGGTTCTCTTCTGTGTGTGGTATGGAGACGAGTGAGGGGAAGATGGCCCCCACCCGTCTCCATACCATTGCAGGCTGGAAGTGACGTCAAAACATCAGTTCCGCCCATAGCTCTTAAAGGGACAATTTTTTATTTAAATTACATTTTTTTTTTTTTTTTTTTATTACATTTTAATGTAAATATCAGATGTGATGTCTTTTTGACCCCAGATCTCATATTTAAGAGGTCCTGTCATGTTTTTTTTCTATTACAAGGGATATTTACATTCCTTGTATTAGGAATAAAAGTGACAATTTAAAAAAAAAAGAACAGTGTAAAAATAAAAAAATAAAAGGTAAAATAAATAAGAAAAAAAAAATTGTTAAACGCGCCGTCCTGCCGAGCTCGCGTGCAGAAGCGAACGCATATGTGAGTAGCGCCCGCATATGAAAACGGTGTTCAAAACACACATGTGAGGTATCGCCGTGATCGGTGGAGTGAGAGCAATAATTCTAGCCCTAGACCTCCCCTTTTAAGTATTCCATTTGTGTTTTATCTATTTGCCTGAAGTTCAGCCTTAATGTCGAAAATAAAAATATACAGAATTAAGAGATCTTTGGGTAAGGGTAGTAATGCATTGGCAAGAATGATTCAATATGCATAAGTCCAATTGTTTGAGATAACTGTCTGTGCACATAAATGTTCAAATCAATGTAGCATAATAAGCTGAACTGTTGTGCGGACTAGTGGGAATTTTTGGTTTGCTCATTTTCAGACAAGTACAGCGTAAAGACACGTCTTTCATGGGTGTGCTCCAAAATACATACATTAAACGCAATGCATTACAGGTTTCATTGTAATTGATTTAAATAGCAAAATGCAGGTCAATGCATTCAAATTGCAACATGCAGGGCACTGACATAAACAGGTTCTACTAAAAAAACAACGTATTATCTATTCTTTATGTATTTTGTTGCACTTAAAAAATACGCCAAAACGCACAGCAGGGCATCTAGAATGAATAAGACCAAAGAGACCATAAGGGCACATTGCTTATTACAACCTACAATAAAAAATATAACAGTATATCTCCTAAAAGAAGAATTTATAGTTGTTAATCATATTGTCTGACACAACCGGGAAAAGTTGGAGATTTCTCTATAGCTGTAGTCACACCCCTTCCTTATAATGAAGGAGGTCCCATATCTGTCAAGCAGATGCACCATATAGAAATCTTCTGTGCAGTGATGACAAGTTTCCTTCCTGTCTATAAACGTTCGGCGTCCAGAGGGTTAATATCTCCACAGCAAACAAAAAAAAAAGATCCATCAGGGATTTGTTGCCTCCTTCTTCCTTCTTTCATTGAGAAAAGCCTGTGCATTGATTTCACTGTATGGAACAGAATCTGTGAATGGAGGAGAAAATCCTGCCATTCATCAGACCCCCCCCCCCATTCACAGATCCTGTTACATACAGTGTAATCCAGGGGTCTCAAACTGACGGCCCTCCAGCTGTTGTGAAACTACAAGTCCCATGAGGCATTGCAAGACTGACAGTTACAAGCATGACTCCCACAGGCAGAGGCATGATGGGACTTGTAGTTTTACAACAGCTGGAGGGCTGCCAGTTTGAGACCCCTGGATCAATGCACAGGATTTTCTCAATAGAGGAAGGAAAGAGGAGGTGCGGGCCGCTGTCAAGCGTTTCATTGCTGCAGCTCACAGAAGACTCCCCAGCTATTAACTCCCTCAGCGCTGGAAGTTTAGAGACAGGAAGGAAACCTGTTATCACTGCACAGAAGATTTCTACAGGATCCAGCTGATTGACAGATATGACTTCATTACAGGTAAGTGGTGTGACTGCAGTTAAAGGATGCAAAATTATTTTTTGTTTAAAGTGGTTGTAAACCTCAGAAATGAAATATGAACAAAGCACATCCTTCTATGCAGTGTACTCATCCCTATCCAAAGCACTGATTGTCAGTTCTCTCTGCTGCCTCGTTCCTCTGTTATCTGCATGAGTCACTTCTGAGAAGTTTTCCTGACACCAAGAGATAATTGGTGATGGGGGATGAGAGCTCCAGTTGTGCATGTCCCTTTGTACTTGAGGAGGATGGGGATGGGGGTAGGGTTGCCACCTGTCCGGGATTCACCCGGACAGTCCGGGTTTTGAATCATGTGTCCGGGTTTCAGGCAGACTGAAACCCGGACACATTATTCAGACCGGGCTGTGGCTTCCCAAGTAACTGAGATAGTTACACACAAATCTGTTGCTGTCCGGGAGCTGTGGGTGGCTGTCTGGGGGCAGGTTCGGCATCACTGGTGGGGGAGGGGGCAGGGCAATGATGTCAGCAAGAGCAATTTGACCACACCCACTGTTCACTGCAGCACGCTATGTGCACCATATTACTACTTTCCTTGGGGCACCAAAGGTGTCCCAGACTGCTAAAGTGTTCGGGTTTGGCTTGAAGAAAAGGTGGCGACCCTAGATGGGGGGGGGGGGGTTGTTCCTTCCCTCCAATCAGAGGGATCTCAGAGATCACTGAACTCTGCAGTGTGAGACTTTGGATCCCCTCCCCTGCTTTTCAAAGCTAGGAGATGCTGTGTAAATGTGTGTTTTAGGAGGCTGCATAGAAGAAATGACTGCAGATAACCATGTACAACTTACAAAGGGGAAAAGCCACTCCCAGGGTCACCACACCTGGATAGGAATAAACGCCTAATTCAGCCTTCACAGGTAGATTAAAAGATCGCCTTTACGATCATCTTTATGATATTCAAAAAAACCATGCCACCAACGTAGTGCGACATTGGAACATTAACCATCAGAAAGACACAAAAAGCCTCATCATCCAGGGTATCGAAAAGATTAAGAAACTACTTAGAGGAGGGGATACGTTTAATATTTTATGTAAATGGGAAGTAAAATGGATTTTTATTCTAAATACTAGGCAGCCTTTGGGACTGAATTTTGAGTGGAATGTGTCACATTTCTACTAGTGTACCCATAGAAGTTCCATCAATGAATTTTCATTGATGAATTCATAACATCTTCAGTTCATTCCATCTTCCATTTACACCCTCTGGTGTGCTGTACAGTTTTCTGTCCAGCCCATTAGAGGTTGGATGAGATGGGCCCAATTTAGTTACTTATTTTCTAATGAATAGAGTTTGAGATGTATAATTCCAATACTACCTAGTTACCTTAACATATTCTTTCTAGGATCAGCGGAACCGTCAGGTTCGGCTGGCCTCACTTTATTTTATTCATCTTAGTTATTTACCTATATTATTCTTTTTATTTAATTCTGACATTAGGAATTTATTGAATCTATTTCTGGTTGCTCACAGAAATGTTATTGGCCCCTCACAACATACTAGTCGGGATTCATCCGGACTAATTATGTTGTAGATTGCAGCGGATGGAGTGAGACTCTCTCCTTGGTGATATGTTTCTCTTTATATGAACACTACTGACAGAGTAAGCCTTTGTGTTTGATCACATCGGTTGTGTCACTCCCAATTCTTCAGCTTCTGATATTTTGAAGTATAATATATCTTATCTTTTTCCCTGCTACTTGCTGCAGTAGAGTCTTATTATCTCTCTTTACCCTGTTTGCAGCATTTCAAGCGAGTTTGTTCATTTTTATGTACATATCTTGCTGCCAAGTTTCATTCCTATATTTATTCCATCTGATTCATCCGGACTAATTATGTTGCAAATTGCAGCGGACGGAGTGAGACTCTCTCTTTGGCGATATGTTTTCTCTTTATATGAACACCATTGATAGAGTAAGCCTTTGTGTTTTATTACATTTGCTGTGACACTCCCAATTCTTCAGTTCCTGATATCTTGAAGTATAATATATCTACTCTTCTTCTCTATACTTGCTGCAGTAGAGCCTTATTATCTCTCTTTACCCTGTTTGCAACATTTTAAGCGAGTTTGTTCATTTTTATGTACATATTTTGCTGCCAATTTTCATTCCTATTTTTATTCCTTATATCCTCTTTTGTAGCGATTTAAGTGAGACTTTAGGTTCTAATATAGATATTATCCTGCTACTTCCCTTTCTTGTTCTTTTTGTTTTTCCCCTCCAATGGGATCTCGCTGCCTCTTCCCCTGTTTATTTATTTATTTGTTTAATAGCTATCTGCATTTTTGTATCATTATGGTAAACTATATGAGCTACAGTTCAGGCTATCTATTTATCTTCATATTCACACTTCTGTGCCCTTGTATAGTTGTCTATGCCATGTCATGGGAAATCTAATATATTGTATATACTGCCACACTGTACGAGTGATTCCAATCAGTTAGTCGCCAACTACATTTATATATATATATATATTTCGTTTTCCTTTTTCTTCTTTTTTTCTTGTTTCTTTTTCAGGCATATTTTACACTAACAAGCTTTCAGCGCGTGTCAATATGTATCGCTTTAGTTAAACGCGCATATAATAATTTGTTTTACACAAAGTTTTGCAAAAGGTTGTTCGTTTTTTTTTTTTATTTATATATACATCTGTGTATACATATATTTGATACTTTCTAAATACTTTTTGTATTTCCTGTGGTCATACGATAATAATCTTTTGCATTGTGTGAACTATTGCGATCTCCCAGCATTTTACACATAAACAACACATAAATAACAATTTTTAATCTTTATCAACATTTACTGATACTTTGTATTTTCTGGGTCTTTGAAGGTTAACAGTGCAATAGGTGTGGTGTTTCTAACTCTGTGTTTATTGCCAGGTGTTCTACATATTTTTAAATCACTTCTCTTATATATGCACATGTTTGACCATTTTCAATCTAGCTATGAGTAAGCATCAGTAGATGTGAAACGCGTTAGCTGCTGTCCTGTAACATCCACTTTTCATGTGACCTGCTCTGGTATTTTTTGTTACAATAAAAGTGCCTTCTTTTTCACTGAGTGCGGGCGTCCAGGATTTTTCTTTATTTCTCCATGTACAACTTACGAAGGAGGATTTATTTCATCTCTATGGATCACCTGCAGCTAGTCACTTCAATGGTTATATGTAAGGGTTTACAACCACTTTGAGCTTTGGATTTAAATATAGGGACACTTACTAACACACAATAGAAAGCAATAGTAGGTGTTTTTTTTTGTTTTTTTTTACAGTGTGTCTGCATTGTTTTAACAGTGAGGAGAATTCAGTAAGGCATGTGCTCCACTTTTCTAGCTGAATGGCTCTTTATAATGGCCTGCACATAGGGTTGCCACCTCATCCCTTTAAAACCAAACACATATTAATTACACAGGTTCTGTGGCTGATTAAGGTGGTAAATAAACTCATGTGGTACTTTATCTGCATTAACCACTTAAGGACCAAGCTTCTTTCTGAGATTTGTTGTTTACAAGTTAAAAACATTTTTTTTTGCTAGAAAATTACTTAGAACCCCCAAACATTACACATTTTTTTTTCTAACACACTAGAGATTAAAATGGCGGTCGTTTCAATACTTTCTGTCACACCATATTAGTGCAGCGGTCTTACAAGCGCACTTTTTTTGGAAAAAATACAGTTTTTTGAATTAAAAAATAAGACAACAGTAAAGTTAGCTCAATTTTCTTTTTACATTGTGAAAGATAATGTTATGCTGAGTATATTAATACCCAACATGTCACGCTTCAAAATTGCGCCTGCTCGTGGAATGGCGACAAACTTTTACCCTTAAAAATCTCCATAGGCGACATTAAAAAAAATTCTACAGGTTGCATGTTTTGAGTTACAGAGGAGGTCCAGGGCTGGAATTATTGCTCTCACTCTACCGATCACGGCGATACCTCACATGTGTGGTTTGAACACTGTTTTCATATGCGGGCGCTACTCACGTATGCGTTCGCTTCTGCACGCAAGCTCGGCGGGACGGGACGGGGCGCGTTTAAAATATTGTGTTCTTTTCTTATTTATTTTACCTTTTATTTTTACACTGTTCTGTGTCACTTTTATTCCTATTACAAGGAATGCAAACATCCCTTGTAATAGAAAAAAAGCATGACAGGAACTCTTAAATATGAGATCTGGGGTCAAAAAAACCTCAGATCTCATATTTACACTAAAATGCAATAAAAATAAAAAATTATGTCATTTGAAAAAAAAAAATGGCCCTTTAAGAACTATGGGCGGAAGTGGCGTTTTGACTTCGCTTCCGCCCTGCAATGGTACGGAGACGGGTGGGGGCCATCCTTTCCCACCTGTCACTGGTTGTCAAGGACGCTATCTGCATCAGAGCTGACAAGCTCCTAGCAACCAGTGATGCTGACAGTGGGTGAAGCCTGATGGGGAAGCTGAGACACTAGTTCCCCCCTCAAGTCCTCTTTCTCTTTGTGATTGATGGCAGGCAGTGGGCAGATTCTATAGTCAATTGCATGCTGTCTATTAGCTAAGGAATCCACCCACTGTCTGCTGTCAATCACAAGGGGAGCAGATCTGGAGAACTAGCGTCTCTGAATTCTCATCAGGCACCACCTACAGGCCCGGATTTGCTCCCAAGGCCAGGTCCTTCAGTGCCGCCCCACACACACACACACACACACACACACACACACACACACACACACACACACACACACACACACACCACCAATCTCCTCCTTTATCGATGACTGCTACAATAGACCAATTAAAAACATATCTCCACACACGAGAACACTGAAAATAACTGGCTTTATTTGTACAGACTGAAAATACTCTGTAATGCAGAAAATGCCTTTTAAAGATTATAGCAGTAAGAAACGCCCTACAATTTTTTAGTTATAACTTTTCTTTTGGCAAACTCATCGATAATATCTTCGTAGGACAAAGTATTTAAAAGTTCTGACTCAATGGCAAGTAAAGGCTGCAGACATACCACAGGAGGTGGACAGAGGCTGCGGACATACTACAGGAGGTGGACAGAGGCTGCGGATATACTACAGGAGGTGGACAGAGGCTGCGGGCATACTACAGGAGGTGGACAGAGGCTGCGGACATACTACAGGAGGTGGACAGAGGCTGCGGACATACTACAGGAGGTGGACAGAGGCTGCGGACATATTATAGAGAGTGGACAGAGGCTGCGGGCATACTACAGGAGGTGGACAGAGGCTGCGGACATACTACAGGAGGTGAACAGAGGCTGCAGACATACTACAGGAGGTGGACAGAGGCTGCGGACATACTACAGGAGGTGGACAGAGGCTGCGGACATACTACAGGAGGTGGACAGAGGCTGCGGACATACTACAGGAGGTGGACAGAGGCTGCGGACATACTACAGGAGGTGGACAGAGGCTGTGGACATACTACAGGAGGTGGACAGAGGCTGCGGACATACTACAGGAGGTGGAAAGAGGATGCAGGCATACTACAGGAGGTGGACAGAGGCTGCGGACATACTACAGGAGGTGGACAGAGGCTGCGGACATATTATAGAGAGTGGACAGAGGCTGCGGGCATACTACAGGAGGTGGACAGAGGCTGCGGACATACTACAGGAGGTGGACAGAGGCTGCAGACATACTACAGGAGGTGGACAGAGGCTGCGGACATACTACAGGAGGTGGACAGAGGCTGCGGACATACTACAGGAGGTGGACAGAGGCTGGCTTTATTTGTACAGACTGAAAATACTCTGTAATGCAGAAAATGCCTTTTAAAGATTATAGCAGTAAGAAACGCCCTACAATTTTTTAGTTATAACTTTTCTTTTGGCAAACTCATCGATAATATCTTCGTAGGACAAAGTATTTAAAAGTTCTGACTCAATGGCAAGTAAAGGCTGCAGACATACCACAGGAGGTGGACAGAGGCTGCGGACATACTACAGGAGGTGGACAGAGGCTGCGGATATACTACAGGAGGTGGACAGAGGCTGCGGGCATACTACAGGAGGTGGACAGAGGCTGCGGACATACTACAGGAGGTGGACAGAGGCTGCGGACATACTACAGGAGGTGGACAGAGGCTGCGGACATATTATAGAGAGTGGACAGAGGCTGCGGGCATACTACAGGAGGTGGACAGAGGCTGCGGACATACTACAGGAGGTGAACAGAGGCTGCAGACATACTACAGGAGGTGGACAGAGGCTGCGGACATACTACAGGAGGTGGACAGAGGCTGCGGACATACTACAGGAGGTGGACAGAGGCTGCGGACATACTACAGGAGGTGGACAGAGGCTGCGGACATACTACAGGAGGTGGACAGAGGCTGTGGACATACTACAGGAGGTGGACAGAGGCTGCGGACATACTACAGGAGGTGGAAAGAGGATGCAGGCATACTACAGGAGGTGGACAGAGGCTGCGGACATACTACAGGAGGTGGACAGAGGCTGCGGACATATTATAGAGAGTGGACAGAGGCTGCGGGCATACTACAGGAGGTGGACAGAGGCTGCGGACATACTACAGGAGGTGGACAGAGGCTGCAGACATACTACAGGAGGTGGACAGAGGCTGCGGACATACTACAGGAGGTGGACAGAGGCTGCGGACATACTACAGGAGGTGGACAGAGGCTGCGGACATACTACAAGAGGTGGACAGAGGCTGCGGGCATACTACAGGAGGTGAACAGAGGCTGCGGACATACTACAGGAGGTGGACAGAGGCTGCGGACATACTACAGGAGGTGGACAGAGGCTGCAGACATACTACAGGAGGTGGACAGAGGTTGCGGACATACTACAGGAGGTGGACAGAGGCTGCGGACATACTACAGGAGGTGGACAGAGGCTGCGGACATACTACAGGAGGTGGACAGAGGCTGCGGGCATACTACAGGAGGTGAACAGAGGCTGCGGACATACTACAGGAGGTGGACAGAGGCTGCGGACATACTACAGGAGGTGGACAGAGGCTGCGGACATACTACAGGAGGTGGAAAGAGGATGCGGGCATACCACAGGAGGTGGACAGAGACTGCGGACATACTACAGGAGGTGGACAGAGGCTGCAGACATACTACAGGAGGTGGACAGAGGCTGCGGGCATACTACAGGAGGTGAACAGAGGCTGCGGACATACTACAGGAGGTGACAGAGGCTGCGGACATACTACAGGAGGTGGACAGAGGCTGGGGACATACTACAGGAGGTGGACAGAGGCTGCGGACATACTACAGGAGGTGGACAGAGGCTGCAGACATACTACAGGAGGTGGACAGAGGCTGTGGACATACTACAGGAGGTGGACAGAGGCTGCGGACATACTACAGGAGGTGGACAGAGGCTGTGGACATACTACAGGAGGTGGAAAGAGGATGCGGGCATACCACAGGAGGTGGACAGAATCTGTGGACATACTACAGGAGGTGGACAGAGGCTGCGGACATACTACAGGAGGTGGACAGAGGCTGCGGACATACTACAGGAGGTGGAAAGAGGATGCGGGCATACCACAGGAGGTGGACAGAATCTGCGGACATACTACAGGAGGTGGACAGAGGCTGCGGACATACTACAGGAGGTGGACAGAGGCTGCGGACATACTACAGGAGGTGGACAGAGGCTGCGGACATACTACAGGAGGTGGAAAGAGGATGCGGACATACCACAGGAGGTGGACAGAGACTGCGGACATACTACAGGAGGTGGACAGAGGCTGCGGACATACTACAGGAGGTGGACAGAGGCTGCAGACATACTACAGGAGGTGGACAGAGGCTGCGGACATACTACAGGAGGTGGACAGAGGCTGCGGACATACTACAGGAGGTGGACAGAGGCTGCGGACATACTACAGGAGGTGGACAGAGACTGCGGACATACTACAGGAGGTGGACAGAGACTGCGGACATACTACAGGAGGTGGAAAGAGGATGCGGACATACTACAGGAGGTGGACAGAGGCTGCGTACATACTACAGGAGGTGGAAAGAGGCTGCGTACATACTACAGGAGGTGGAAAGAGGCTGCGGGCATACTACAGGAGGTGGACAGAGGCTGCGTACATACTACAGGAGGTGGACAGAGGCTGCGTACATACTACAGGAGGTGGACAGATGCTGGGTACATACTACAGGAGGTGGACAGAGGATGCGGACATACCACAGGAGGTGGACAGAGACTGCGGACATACTACAGGAGGTGGACAGAGGCTGCGTACATACTACAGGAGGTGGACAGAGGCTGCGGGCATACCACAGGAGGTGGACAGAGGCTGCAGACATGATAGTGTCCTCCTCACCCCCTCACAGTAGCTTCTCTGTCCACCATCATATTACTTCTCTACATCATCAGTGTGCTGTGTCCTCCTCCTGTGCCCCTTTCACCTCTCCACAGGTCAGGGCTTTCGAACCCCTTTAAATTAAGAT
Organism: Aquarana catesbeiana; assembly: GCF_042186555.1. NCBI lineage: Eukaryota > Metazoa > Chordata > Amphibia > Anura > Ranidae > Aquarana > Aquarana catesbeiana. The sequence continues at coordinate 297,255,363 of NC_133324.1, read as the reverse complement.
TAAAGTGTACAGCATGTTCTGAAATCTAGAATCAGTCTAAAAAACAAGAACATAGAGTAAAGCGCTGCATTTGCTTTCTCTGAGCAGTGACACCAGGGATCCAAATATGACTCATTTAGCACAACTAGCCCCCACTAATGAGGAAACCGCCAAAATTAAATTAAAGCAAAATGTTATTGATTTAATGGTGTCTGGAACAATCCCTCTGGCTCTTTACAGTCTGGACTGCTTGTTTAGCTGAGTATTAGCTCCATGTAGGAAAGAACACTATTCCTATAATAAATATAGGGGCACCTGAGCCAGAATGAAATCAGACCAGATATCAATATAAAAGGCGTGCTAGGAGATATTATAGAGAATCCTCTGGACGTTGAGATGCTTTTACTATGTATTCTTTTGCTCTACATACTGTATATATTAACAATATTGTTGTACTGTAGAGTAATGACAGTTACTGCAAACACAACCATTACATTTGATATGGATTTTCTTTTATTAATCATATTACAGGGACCGCACAGGCTTGGCCATTTTAGCAGAAGAAAATCATTTTTCAGTCTGCTAATAGCATGCTTTGTGTATTCTCATGACCATAAAGCTCACACATGTTCAAGCAACAGAGAACAAATGAATGCTATGTGAATGTGACATTTTATTTGTCTGTCAGGGATTGTGAAAAGCAAAATATGCGCTGCCATCTGCAAGCAGTTTGAGAGTGGTCAGGGGTCACAGATCAGGGCCTAACACCTCCACTATCAATATGCTATCCATCATTGCATGTGCCAGCAAGGACAGCCCCCACTGCTCTTCCCTCAAGGGCAGGTATGTTCATTAGAACCAGGGACTAGGAAATCCTATGAACAGTAGTGAAAGAAAAGTTTGTCAACCCTTCGGAATTTTCACCATTTATGCATCAAAGACTCTGAAATATGATCTGATCATCAATACTTAACAACCATACACAACATTTTACACACTATTGAGCAAATGGTTTAAAAGGGCAATGATGAGGAAAAAAAAATATGGGAACCCTTATACTTAGCATCTGCACAAACCTCCACCAGTTTCTGATAATCAGACCTGTTAAGCATTAGGGAAGTATTTTCACCATTTCTGTATACAAAATGGTTTCAGTTCATGTACTTTGTTTGATCCCCTGTTTGAAAGACCTGCCAAAGAAGGCCAGGATTGTCCATGAAAAAAAAAAGAACTGTCTTCTGTTTTAGATACCCTTTTGATGATTTATTTATGTATTCAGGATCAGTGTTATGTTGCAATTGAACTTCCTTTGAGGTTTTGGTTCCAGACAGTTGCTTTGATATTCACTGAATGCTGAATTTTTAATACAACTTAGAACTCATGTAAGCCATTTGGTTTACATGAGCCCCACATCGTTTTACATTCTCCACCATGCTTCACAGTTGGGGCAAGCATTTGCCAAAAAGTTCAACTTTTATCTCATTGTACACAGAAAATTGTTCCAACAATACTGTTGCACAGTGTTTAGGAAAGGTTAGATGAGCTGCAATGATTGCTTTTGGAGAGCAGTGGTTTAATCTTGGGATACCTTTCATGGTTTTAACTTGGGTTACCTCTTGTTCAGCATTTTTTATCATAGTAGACTTATGAACACAGAACAGTGCCTAGAATACCTGTGGATCCTGACACTATTATTTTTTTCTCTCCTGTCTGATTTTATAAAGTATACTGATCTATGCATGACAGCTACTGGCTAACAATGGACCTATAGTGACATATAGTGAAATGTTTTTGTATGTCCTTTGCATTTTTTTTTCTGTGGACTTCTAAAATTTTTTCTGATGGGGTCTTGCTGTACTTTAACCACTTCAGCCCTGGAAGGATTTGCCCCCTAATGACCAGGCCATTTTTTTGCGATACGGCACTGCGTCACTTTAACTGACAATTGCACGGTTGTGCGACGCTGTACACAAAGAAAATTGATGTCCTTTTTTTCCCACAAATAGAGCTTTCTTTTGGTGGTATTTGATCACCCCTGTGGTTTTTATTTTTTGCACTATAAACAAAAAAAGAGCGACAATTTTGAAAAAAAAGCAATATTTTTAACTTTTTCCTATAATAAATATCCAAAAAATATAAAGAAATCAAATTTCTTACTCCGTTTAGGCCGATATATATTCTTCTACATATTTCTGTTAAAAAAATTGCAATAAGCGTATATTGATTGGTTTGCACAAAAGTTATAGCGTCTACAAAATAGGGGCTATATTTATGGCATTTTTATTATTATTTTTCTTTTTTTACTAGTAATGGCGGTGATCTATGATTTTGTTTAGTGGGACTGCGACATTGCGGCGGACAGATCGGACACTTTTGACACATTTTTGGGACCATTGACATTTATACAGCGATCAGTGCTATAAAAATGCACTGATTACTGTGTAAATGTCACTGGCAGGGAAGGGGTTACCACTAGAGGGCGATCAAGGGGTTAATTGTGTTCCCTCGTGTGTGTTTCTAACTGTGGGGGGGATGGGACTGACTAGAGACGGAGCCAGATCGCTGTTCCTAACTAATAGGAACAGACTATCTGTCTCTACTCTCCTGACAGAATGGGGATTTGTGTGTTTACACACACACACATCTCCGTTCTGGCTCTTGTGCCCGCGATCACGTGTGGGCGGCGGACATCGCGCCCACCGGCCACACGCATTGGGTCCTCCACCTGCTATAGCTTTTTAAAGGGCCAATGTACAGCAACGGGGATTTGTGCAGGAGAGCCGACCTGCCGCAGTAGAATGACAGTGGCTGGTCAGCTAGTGGTTAAAACAAGTATACTATAACCAAATTACATGATTTTATACAGGTCAACTGAACAGCTTGACTAGTTGTAACAACTGGCTCATTAACTGAATTATCTAATCCTAATTACCTAGGAGTAATTACCCACCTTTCAAGAAGTTATTAGCCTAGACGAGGTTCACATATTTTTTCCTTTAATAACTATCATTGTTTCAACTGTATTATTTTTAATGAAGTATGACACTGTAAAATGTCCTGCCTGATCTTTGTTAGGCAAAAACTGTTTCTTTTATATAGTATAACTTAGTTAAGGAATCGCATTAGGAGTAATTTATGCTGAATTCCAAAAAATGTCTAATGCCGCGTACACACGAGCGGACTTTGTCCGGCGTACTTTTCAACGGACTTTATGACGGACTTTCCGAATGAACGTACTTGCCTACACACAATCAACCAAAGTCCGACAGATTCCTACGTGATGACGTACGACCGGACTAAAACAAGGAAGTTCATAGCCAGTAGCCAATAGGTGCCCTAGTGTCGGTTTTTGTCCGTCGGACTAGCATACAGACGAGCGGACTTTTCGACCGGACTGGAGTTCGTCGGACAGATTTGAAACATGTTTCAAATCTAAGTCCGTCAAACTTTTGAGAAAACGAAGTCCGCTGGAGCCCACACACGATCGAATTGTCCGACGAAATCCGGTACGCCGGACCAAGTATGCCGTAAAGTCCAATCGTGTGTACGCGGCATTAGGGTTCGCAAATGTTTACAAACCAAATTGAAAAAAAGTTGGGATGCTGTGTAAAATCTAGATAAAAAGATAATGCAAATATTTGCAAATCGCATAAACCCATGTTTTACGCCAAATTAAAAATAGAAAACATATTAAGTGTTTAAACTGGGAAAATGTACCATTTTAAGAAAAAAAACATAAGGTCATTTTGAAATTGATGGCAGCAAAAATAAATAAATGCCAGGGAGCTAAAATAGTAAAGCCATTCGGTTAATGCATCTGTCATTGTATATAATCATTGTATGTCTTCTTCTCATGTCTCCAAGGGGTCAAACCATTTACTCATATGAAGGCAATTAATATGCTTTAGCCATGTGCAATTTGTTTCGCTACGAATTTAAATTCGGACATGTTTTTCGTTATTCGGATATTCAGATTACAGGCAGTCACCGGGTTACAAACAAGACAGGGACTGTCTTTTGGAACAGGTACATTTTTATAAGTGTAGCTCCAGCCAAAAAAATCTATTTTTAAGCTTTTTGGATAGCATAGGGAAGGGTTATCATCCCTGTGACATTTGTTTTGCTGTCTGTGCCCCTGTTCAGAAGATTTCACCTCACTATCTGTCCCTGTGACAATTAGATTTTGAAAATTTTGAGTTGTTAGGGAAACAAGGACTGGTGATGATAAAGTGTCAGTGGAGATATCTGTTTCCCATAACTCTTATGCCCTGTACACATGATCGGACATTCCGACAACAAAATCCATGGCTCAAACTTGTCTTGCATACACACGGTCGCACAAAGTTGTCGGAAAATCCTAACGTTCTGAACGCGGTGACGTAAAACATGTACGTCGGGACTATAAACGGAGCAAAAGCCAATAGCTTTTGTCTCTTAATTTATTCTGAGCATGCGTGGCACTTTGTGCGTCGGATCTGACCGATAGGATTTTGTTGTCGGAAAATTTTATAGCCTGCTCTCAAACTTTGTCTGTTGGAAATTCCAACGGAAAAAGTACGATGGAGCCCACACACAATCAGAATTTCCGACAACACAATCTGATCGCACTTTTTCCGTCAGAAAATCGGACCGTGTGTACAGGGAAATACAGGAGTGAATTTCCCTTCCTAGGGGTAGATTTCCTCTCACTTCCTGTTGTCTCCTTCCATTTGTAAGTAGGAGTCGTTTGTAAGTCAGATGTTTGCTAGTAGGGGACCACCTGTATATGAATCTTCGAATCACAATAGTAACGAATTTCAACAAATCCAAAATACATTTAAAGTAATGCAAAAGAGGAGGAGGAGAAGATCTAGAGTGGTCCTTTTAAAAGAAAGATGCTTTAAGGAGCGCACATTGCTAGATAAATACACGGATGCTGATACCCTGCAGAAGTTCCGTTTTTCCAAGGCACTAATCATGGAGCTGTATACCCAACTCATAGGGTACCTTGAGCCCTCAACCCAGAGAAGTCATGCCATGATGTTCGCACACAGGATTTGACGTTCATGCGAGATGCTCACGATAACTTACCACGCGGTTTCATTTGGTATTTAAAGCATAATTGGGAAATATAACGCATGCAAGATTTTAAGGAGAGTTTCTTCGTGAATTACACGCTTAGTGAATTGTGCCCATTGTGTTTGGGTTGGCTGGAGGTGGAGCCATCAAAATCTCAGAATCATAACAAAACGAAGGAATCCAGAATATTTTTTTTTATATGTATTGCTATGATTTGGAAGTTCTAAATTAAAATATACGAAACAAATAGGAATATATAAAACAAAGTTCCTCGGAATTTTGTCCCCCTCCTCCTAGCTCCACCTCCTGGCCAGTTAGAAAGCGCAGCACGCTTCACGCATGCGCAGTAAGGAACCGGCTGTGAACCTGAAAGGCTTCACTGCCGGTTTCCCTTACCATGAATGGCGGCAGCAGCACCCAAGAGCCGACAATCAGCTGGGGTGCCAACATTGCGGGAACCCTGGACAGTTAAGTGTCCTAATATTAAAAGTTAGCAGCTACAGTATTTGTAGCTGCTGACTTAATTTTTTCGTAATGTTTTTCAAAATAATTTTGAAATGAAACTAAACAAATTTTCCCATTTTGCACATCTCTGATATGCTTGTGTACAGTTGCTGTTACATTCTTGTTAAGATTCAGCAACTTTAGTCTAGGAGCAGGGCCCTCCTAACCCTCTTGTACTGAATTGTATTGTTGCTGTATTGTCTCCCTTTATATTGTAAAGCACTTTGCAAACTGTTGCCACTATTTAAATCCTATATAATAATAATAATAATAATAATAATAATAAAATAGAATAACCAGAATGTACAAATTTAAATAGCCTCCGAGCATCCACCTCCAAAGTCCTAAGCTAACAATACAGCTAAAGTGTCTGTACCTTGTAGTGTCTGCAAATACCTGTGTTATCCTAAAATCAGCTTCTGTATTTCAGTTCCATGCTGTACACAGCGTCCTGACTGCTGGCTAAGTTGACACTAAGCCCCACCCCCAAAGAGCACTATGCCCTGCCCCCTGACATTCTCTTCTATCGTCTGAGACTCTGCCATGTGACAATTGACTGACAGCAGATTAACTGCCCATTGGGAGTGGTGAGCCTGGTGGGAAGTTGGAGAGTGCAAAATCTGGTGCAGCCCTACAAAGAAACCAATTGGCTTCCAGGTTTTATGTCCAAAGCTTAATTAAACAAGCTGAAGTTAGAACTGGATTGGTTACCATGCACAGCTGCACCAGATCCTGAGTGCACCAGTTTTAGTAAATCTCCCCCACTGTGTATAGCCCATGCCAAGGATTCAAGCGTTCCATAAGGACACACAAGGTGACTTTAGGACTAACACAGGTATTTCTAGGCACTGCAGCAGTAATAGTTAAGGTACATGAAAGGCAATGCCAGATTCACATTTTAATAGAAACAAGAAAGCACTTAAAGAAAGCTAATGTCCAGCAGAGCTGCTGATGCTTTATTTTACAACACACATTCCCCTATTTAAAAAGCTTGCAACATTAACAAGCATACTATCTTCCATTTAAAGTGCTACTAAACCTCTAAATTGATATTTAACACATGCTGCCCTCTTGTCTATGGATTGCATTAGCTGTTGAGAGACTAGTAACAACTCTGGATGCTAAAAAAGGCATATTCAATGATTATTGAGGCTTGAAAACCACAAAGCATTCAATGGTTTTACTTGAAGTGCTTGTAAAGTCTCATTTTTGTTTTGTTTTTTTAGTTAAAAATAACAAACACATTATACTTACCTGCTCTGTTCAGTTGCTTTTGCACGGAGCAGCCCATTTCCTCCTCTTCCCAGGTCCCACTTCAGTGCTCCTGGCCCCTCCCTCCGGTTGAGTGTCCCCACAGCAAGCAGCTTGCTATAGGGGCACCCGAGTCACAGCTCCCTGTGTCCATTCAGACACAGAGCCACGGCCCGGCCCTGCCACCTTTCTCTCCTCATTGGCTGGCTGAATTTGATTGACAGCAGTGGGAAGCAATGGCGCCATGTTGCTGTATCAGCCAATGAGGAAGGAAGTCTCAAGCAGCCGAGACACTCCTGCAACATTGCTAGATCTAGAGGGACCTCAGGTAAGTATTGGGGGGGGGGGGGGGCTTGAGGGGCTGCTGCACTCAGAAGGATTTTTATCTTCATGCATAGAACTCATTAAGATAAAAAAAAAAACTTCTGCCTTTACAATTACTTGAATCTAGTCACATTAGTGATAGAAAGCAGATATATATTTTATATTGCCTAGCATGGGTGACAAATACAGTAGCAAGAGGGGTGATGGAGATATTCACTGAAGATTGACAAGGTCTTTGATGCACTTCACATGCAGAGCTTTTTTTCTCAGAGAATAGGTGCTGGAACTCCCTCTTTCTGAGTCAATTCTTGTCTCCGCCCCTTATCCATCTCCAAGCAGCGTTTCTTGATTCCACCTACCTCTCAGTATTGCCCCTTTTAGAGAATACAGAGCCAAATATTATTTTGTGGTGCTAAGTAAGTTGTTAATGATAACAAGAAAAGTAGAAAATAGACCCCCCCCCCCCCCCCGCAGCCAGGAGTAATAGACCCTCCCCAGCAACAATAGATTTCCCCCAGCAACAATGGACCCCTGCAAAAAAATACCACCACAGCAACAATAGACCTTGAGCAGCAACAACAGATCTCCCAGCAGCAAGTACCAATAGACCCTTCTCTCAACTGCAGATCCCTTCCAGCAACAATTGACCCCCCAGCAACATAAGTACACTGCCCCCCAACAAACAGCAACAACAGATCTCCCCAGCAACAATAGATCACCATGCAAAAAAGATCCCCTCCAGCAACAATAGATCCCCAAGCAGCCATAAAAAATAAATCACCCAGCAGTCAGCATCAATAGACCCTCCAGCACACCCCAGCACCACTTTTCATTACAACCAGTACATTCAGTACTGGAGGTGCCGAAACTGCATTCCCCCACGTTCCGCTGAAAAAAGCCCCGTGAATAACCCTGAAAGCATAATTTTGGATTTAGCCACTCATCCTGCAATTGCCCTGGAGGGCCCCCTGAAAGTATATTTTTCTTTATTTTGTTATAATTAGCTTTCTCAGAAGTCTAAAAATCTGGTCACTTGAATGCTGGGTCCTCTTCTTCGCCTATCCTTGGAACCTGAATGGTCCTCTCTTGGTGTCAATGCCACTCTTTGCATCAATACACTGTGACTGAAGGGTGTTGTAATGACACCTCATCAGGAGGAGATATCATGATGCTCTGCACTCACAGTATCAGTCCCCGTTCTTTCATTTGATTGATACTAGCATATCATTCAACTGGGAAGACCAAGAACATCTTGCGGTGAAAAGGATGTACCGCTGGGGACAGTTTTGGCCTGAAGGTGAGGATTGCAGTCTGAGTTGCCTTTTTACACTGGTTGGGGGACCATTTGAAGAAAACATACCAGATTTAGGCTTTAAAACCTAACTCTGAGTATATTTTTGTTAATGAGAAACTGGACCCCCAGGTAGTGTACAAAATAAAAAACAGCTCAGTCTTTAATACTTACCTTGAATTCGGAGCTGTCCCCAACAGTAGTTCTTTCTGGTCACAAGATGTTAGTACTCTGAGTTAAATAATGCATAATATGAATACAGCATATCATGGCTCTGCTCATCAAGGTGGCGTTACCACAACTCCCTTAATTCATAGTGTAGGGATTCAGAAAGTGGTTCCGATGTCATTATATCAGTTTTGCTCTCTGCATCTTTGTGGACTGTCCACCCCTGGAGAGGATTGGGGGAAGAATAGAAACCAGAGTGTGGCTTGACTAGCCAGAAGACATTAGAAAAAGGTATTTTTATAAAAAAAAAAAAAAAGTGTCAATAGTTGGGGGACAACATATTTTTTGGTTTTGGTTACTGTGGGAAACTTTGTTATGTTGTCATGGCCTTCTGTATCCCTATTGGGAAAATGTTACGTTGCATTTTGTTCTAGTGATCCTTACAGAGGTTTTTACTTTTTCCACCCTACTCTGTTTTGGTGATCACACAGGAAGTGAAGAAAAAACTCTTCCCATTTACTACAGAAACAGCAGAGGTTTTAGGCTTCCATACAAAAGCAAAAATGTTTTCAGTGGAATTGTACTTTAAAATCAACACACAATGTACCATAAAAAAACCCTCTACAGACAAGCCATCTGTTACAGGAAGCCTCTGCAGGTAACCTATAAGACGCTCCTATTTAAAAAAAAATGTGATTAGCCAGGCTGGATTGATAGTTCATTATCTTTGTGGATCACAGTGTGCTGCTAATTTGTATCAGTACTAAGGGAAAAAGTTCCTAACACTTATCTGCCATCTTGTGTAGCAGTACCATTTATGATGTCCCATATGCAAGTACAATATAACGTTAAGCATCTTCAACTGCCAAAAAGTTCCTCACATACTTGGAATTTCATTAACATAATATTATTGCACGGTTCTCTAGAATGTATTGGCTATTTTATAGTGCTACAGACGATGCATTTCCATCCTTGTTTTATTGAACCACATTATATCCTGGCCCTACACCTGATTTCTCATCAGAGATTCCTTGCGAAAATGTGCCGGAGGACAGAGGAACGTTACTGCAAGTGATAGCTTATATAAAAAGACAAAGTATGACTTTTGTAATAAAAAAAGGGAGCCAAGGTCGAATCTTTTATTGGAGAACTCAAGAGATAAGTGTAAATGGCATAAAGCATATTTTTTTCCCAAAAACATGTGTTTTTTTCTGCAATGAGAGAAAACGGGAATGTGAAATTTCAATAAGAAGTGTCACCTGCACATTATTTCAAGAACATCAAACTTTCAAATTTAATATATTTATACCAGTTCTGCATGACTGACACACTGGAAAACGCACAAGATTTTCTTATACTTCAAACAGATTAAAAACACAAAATAAAACCTTTATCTTTTTGACAGCATCTCTTCCTATAGCATATATGTATAATAAACATTGCAGCTGGTGATGCATAAGGCTGAGCGTCAAATTATTAAATAGTCACCAACAACCACGGATGAATTGTCTCTTTTCTGATGTCACGCTTTCTAGTTCTCCAAAGTCTTTGTCTAATTAGCTCTTTTCTTAAATGCCACATAGACCACCCACTGATTAAGCAATATTCCGGTGCATATGTCAAGCCATTAAAGGAAAATCAAACTTTCAAAGCGATATAAAAAACTGCTCTACAAGGAGACATTGTCTTCCACAATAAACTGAGAAGGGATATGTTACTAATTAAAAGAACAATCTGTTCTAAAATAACAAAACGTGCAAACCCAAGGACATTGTATATAAGAATTAAATAATCCAAAAATGATTTTGTGAGATATTTTAGAGAAGTTAATAATAGTTAGTGGCTAGTTCAACATATGTTTTAAACAGAGGACTACAGATTATGCTGAATAGATATAAACCAAACAAACATGGGCTTACTCCAGACGACCCAGCTATCTATATGTTCAATATTGAGTCATTATTCCAGTATAGGTTTTATTACATGGATCAGTTCAATGTCCCATATGTATGTAGCTCTACCCCCAGAGGAGCTGCTGAATTGTTTTGTGATTTCTCTGCATGCCTGAAGATGACACACCTTGCTCACCCAACACTTACTAACACACCTTGAGGTATTTCAACTGCTTGCTGACTGCCCGCCGTCGATTGACAGCGGCAGAATGGCACTCCTGCGCAAATCACCATAGCTGTATGGCGGGCACTTTAAGGAGTATAGGGCGTGACGTAGGAGACCATGGGCGTGGCCGGCGGCTACCTGCGATTGCTCCTGAGAAGGAGAGAACGTAGATCTGTCAATGTAAACAGACAGATCTCCGTTCTGTCAGGGGTGAGGAGAGCGATCTACTGCTTAGGAACAACAATCGGTCTCTGCACCCAGGCAGTCCCATCCCCCCACAGTTAGAATTACTCCCTAGGACATACATTTAAGCCCTTAATCGCCCCTAGTGTTAACCCCTTCTCTGCCAATGACATTTATACAGTAATCAATGGCTATTTATAGCTCTGATCGCTGTATAAATGTCAATGGTCCCAAAATAGTGTGAAAAGTGTCTGATCTGTCCGCCACAATGTCGCAGCCCCAATAAAAATCGCAGATCGCCACCATTACTAGTAAAAAAAAACACAAATAAATAAAAACGCCATAAATCTATCCCCTATTTTGTAGGCGCTATAACTTTTGTGCAAACCAATCAATATATACTTATAGTGAATTTTTTTTACCAAAAATATGTAGAAGAATATATATCGGCCTAAACTGGGGAAGAAATTTGTTTTTTATATGTTTGTTGGGGATAATTATTATAGCAAAAAGTAAAAAATATTGCTTTGTTTTCAAAATAGTCTGTCTTTTTTTGTTTATAGCGCAAAAAATAAAAACCGCAGAGGTGATCAAATATCACCAAAAGAAAGCTCTATTTGTGGGAAAAAAAGGACGTCAAGTTTGGGTACAGCGTCGCATGACTGCGCAATTGTCAGTTAAAGCGACGCAGTGCCGTATCACAAAAAATGGCCTGATCAGGAAGGGGGTAAATTCTTCTGGGGCTGAAGTGGTTAAAGAATGTATTAGGCCAAGCATAGCCTAAAAGAAGAGAGGATTAGCAAGTGTACTTAGGTATAAAAGTTACTGTGATCCCTCTCTTTCAGTCCTGCTGAGACAGTCTATCTTTTTCTCCACTGATCTCCAGTGCGGGATCCAGGTCCCCTCACATATATCATTGCATGGAGTATGATGACAGCAGCAGTCTCTGATCAACATTCTCCTCTTGGGCAGCGCAGCATCATATAGCTCCAGCAATTCTGGCCACACACCACTGTTCACTTTTCACTGCATCTTCTTTATTATGAGATGAATGTGAAATCATTGTCATCAGTAAATTAGTGGTTTCACATTCATCTCATAATAAAGAAGATTTTATTCATGCTGATTTCACTAGTTCTACATTACTGGCCATCTCATTGGGACTTCTGATCTGATTTGGGGACACAATGGGGATTGTGGGGAATTCTCTGTTCTCCCTCCCACCAATATAAGACCTATTCCTTTCTATTTGCCAACAACTGACATTCACACAAAAATAATCTGCTATTTGTGGCATTTCATTGTGACTTTATTATAAATCAAATTTCTGGATGTTCTCTACTTCAAAAAGACTAATTGCTTATTTTCATCATCTGAGTACCCTAGTTTTATTTGATTTGTTTTTGTTTACAGGTACTCCTTCGCCTTTTATCTGGCAGCACCAGACTAGGTGTCTCATGTTCTGACTATTGTCTCATGTTCTGATGGTTTGATGTTTGGGTGTTTTGGAATTTTAGGTTTATGATTACCATTATATCATTCCATATTGGTTTGTTGGTGCCATCACCTTGCTGTCTTTCTACAGTCTGCACACAGCAGTGCTTAACCTCCTCTCTTCTTACTCCATGATATCGCAACATGTCTTTATCAAATCTTTGCCAATTGAGCACATCAGTCTCCTCAGCCCTCTGTGAAATGTAGTGCCTCTCTTCCTCCCAGGGCCAGGGCTGTACTATTCTAGAGACTACATTCCCCAGCAGCCTGCAGACCACTTCTCCTTGCTCTGTTGCATAGGTCAATAGCTCGATCCAGGCCCAGCTAAGATGGCTGAACCCTGCACTGGAGACACTCCAAAGACAAGCATCGCAAAGTGGTCTCCTTGAAGATGGCTGCTGCACTTCTACATTAATAAATATTCAGTTTCACCCTGTCCACACTGCAGAAGGATAATACAGCAGCAACAAAGGAGGAAGTTCCACAGCAGTTATCAGCTACAGTCTAGGTTACAAGTACATTATATGAGTTATCTATAAAAAATATTGTAATGGTTTTTGTTTCTTAAAATGGCATTGTGTCTGGCTGTTGTGTGGAAATTGTTAATTGTAAGTCTCTATAATGTGTGTATTGAGGAGAATAAAGAAATTTGAGATTGAGACAAATCAAACCGTACCTAAAACAAAACTTTCTTTTTAGTTTTTCATAGACTAGGGAAATGTCACTATTTGCAATAGTGACTATCCTCACCAGTACTGAAAGTGAGGTTTGAGTTGTCACTAAAACAGAAATAGAGGGCAAATCTTCCAATGGGGACACTTATTCCCTAACTTTGGAGAGACTTCCCCTTACTTTCTGTTGTGTGCAAAGTGCAGGAAATGAAGAGAAATGTCAAAAATGGGACACTGGGAACAAAAGAAAAAAAAACACAGAGGTTTAATTTTTAACTATTATATCCTAAACCAGGAGGTTTAGGCTCCATATATAATTTTAATGAGATACATTAATAAAGGATGAGGTACAAATGGTTGTAGTGGTTAGGCATGTAAAAAAATTATACATATGGTATATATAAATATGCATGTGAGCTAAACCTTTTTAATAAAACAATTATCATGGGATAAAATAATAAACAGGCTGATTTCTGTAGCTCTGCATCTGCTCAGTTACAAGTTTGATGTTCAATAAGCAATAACTAGATATTAATTAGTATATGTTCATTTTCTCTACCACAGAACTATAATCATAAAAAACCTATAACAATAACACCGGCTATGGGTACATGTAGTATGTCCACCTAAATCTCTGTTTATTACATATGACATAGTCTACTGGCTGCACACAGCTTAGAAGTAGTAGTATACTTTGCCCTTGTGGAGAGTGAGTTTCCTGGCATTAAACCTTTGTGAATGGAGCTTAATGTGTTTTATCAGAATTCAGATCTTAGTTAAAACGGTTCTAAACTCAAACTATTTTTTTAGCTTAAAAGAGAAATATGGGATTTTTTTAAATCCCATAATCATACTTACCTAGGTGGATGCAGCATTGAACCGATGCTGCATCTGTCCCCCGCCACCTCTTCACTGAGAACCAAGCCATTGAACATTGCCGATGGCTTGGTACCCTCACCTCCCTGAGCGGAGAGCTGCAGCCTGTCAGTCAGCATCTCTCCTGCTCTGCTCCTCCGTGCTCATTGGAGTGTGAGCAGTGGAATGGTGGGGAGCAGCCATCTCAGCGGCTCGCTGAGAGGCTGAGACTACCATCAGTCAAGGCTCCTGGCGGACCCAAACTTCCGAAGATGGGATGATGCGCTGCCTGGACTGATTCCAGTGACGTCAGCGGAGAGCGGACTTCAGACCGCTCTCTGCTGAAAATGGGTCACAGGAGTGCACCCATAGGAGAAGCCTATGACCCATAGGTGAAGCCCAGCTGAATGAGCCCAGGCTGGACTTCTCCTTTAATGCATTCCTTGCATTAGGGTGAAAAAAGTTTGCACTATCTGTTCTCCCCCTTTCCATTCCTAAACACTTACCTACCTCCTCTCACTGCTCCAGCACTGTCCCAGCTGCAGCACTGCTCTCCTCTTTTCTTGCTCTCACAAGAAACACTGAGGGCAGAGGGAGCCATAGGCTCCTTCTATTGTGAATCAAACTCCTGTGAGGAGGGAGTGGGGGTTAAGACGCAAACAGCACTGCTCAGAAGCGTTCCCACATGGGTGCTCCCTTAGCACCCGCCTTGCTGAGGGGACACTCAGAAGAAAAACAGTGGACAGTGCCAGCAGGGGACCACAAAAGAGGAGGTTAGGGATCACTCTGTGTAATATCATTGCTCATGATCACTGCAGTACAACAGGAGGGCTCCTTGTGCTTCTTCTCCCTTTCTATGTTTAAACTTTGCTGTACATGGAACTGCTAGCTGTTGATAGCAGGTGATATTCAGGTGCATACATTGCTTACAATACAAAATACATTTAATGATCAGAGAGCTGCATTCATTTGTGTATTTTATATCCGACTGAATTTCATGTTAAATAGTCTTTGCTGAATAGTGAATTTGCTGCTTCTTCCAACTCAAATACGTGGATTTTAATTGGATCACAATAATTACCAGATGTTCAGGCTAAACTGACTACAAGTATTTGCGAGTATGAACCTGAAATCACAAACAAGCAGTCAAAATGGACTTTGGTGCTCCTGCTGGCCACAATTGTTCTGTTACTGACTAGATTATGAATGTCCACTGGGATCTGCTCACTCTGCTAATGCACAGAATGACTAAGGGTTAAACAGCTTTAACCCCTGAATAGTTCTTGCCCCTGGAAATGGATAAAAAAATTTGCACCACTAGGAGAAAACAAAAAATCTTTCCTAGTAGCGCTCAACCGCACCACAGCATGCAAGTATGAATGTAGAAATAAAGAGCAACCTTCAGACAAAGGGCTTGATTTTCTCTGCATAGAGATCAATCAGCTTCCAGGATTTTTTTTTCCAAGCTTAATTGAACAAATTGAAGTTAGAACCTGATTGACTACCATGAACAGCTGCACCAGATTTTACCCTCTCCAGTTTTAGTAAATCAACCCCAAAGTGTAATAAAATGTGTTACCCTAGTCTGGAGGGTAGTTAAAACATCAACTCTCATGTATAATAATACAGATTCCTGGGTATGTAGCTAGGAGGTAAGCCCAAGTACTAAAAAAAGCAAGAGTAACACCTAACACTAATTTAAGCTGGGTACACACCATAAGAAAATCGGGCAAACAGAGTCAATGTTTCACACCAAGTCGAAACCGAGGATGGTACTAATTGTACGAAAATTATGGAAATTGGACATTTTTGTTTGGAAAGGCTGAATCGAATGTCAAAAGTTGTGTACACACTATACTCATTCCTTGTACAGAACTTTTTTTTGAGTTTCTTACAGTGTGTACCCAGCTTAAATATCCAATGCTGCCACCTTGCTTGAAGAGGAGTGTAGGCTACTAAGTGCATGCACAAACAAACAAAGAGAGAAGCAGTGCAAAAGATCTGAATCCAGTAGGTGGAATAAAATGTATTGATAATAAAAAAAGGTAAAATAAAACTCATTACAGATATGCGTTTGGATGGCATAAGAAAAACAGGATGAATGTCTCATAGTCCCATCCTGTCCATGCCATTTACACTATCTGATGGAGAGAGGCAGCAATGGAAATCCAAGGGAACTACCGTGTTTAGTGTTTTGGCATCTAAGAGGACACCTCCTGTTGGTGTCAAAGGGGAGGTCCTTCCCAAAATGGGTTCCTGTCACCTGATGTCACTTCTATGGATTGATGCCTAGAGACAGGCTCCTATTCAACACTACATGGTGGTTTTCCAGCGCTGCCTCTCTCCATCAGGCTATTGTAATGGTGGAGACCTAACCCCTGGCCAGGGCAGGACTACCATCTACAGAACATTCATCCACTTGAGCCTGTTTTTGTTATGCCACCCAAACATTTACTGTATGTCTGTGAGTGAGTTTTGTTTACCTTTTTTATCAGATCTTTTGTGCTGCTTCTTTGTTTATTAATCATTTGCATACTACATTTAAAGTTATATAATATTATTACTGTGTTGTTTTAATAAATCTATTATTCATTAAAATTTTACCAAGTTTAAACGCAATCTTTCAGCTTGTATTTTATTCCATCTTTTTACTACAAGCTACACTTTACCAACAGGAAGACTTTTCCATAAACAATACTAGCCAAAGTGACATTTTCCAATTATGAAAAGGTACAGCACTGTATTATACTAATAATAAATATACAATGCGACAACTACACACAATAACAAATACCTTACATCAAATATATTAGGTGCTCTATCCTAAAGCTTTCAGCATCCTTTCCCAGTTTATTCAGCAGCAGATGTTAATGGTTCATTCATTACTGAATGTTTTAGTGGATATTTTTTACCCTTGTTTCTGCGAGGTGAGCAATGGAATGATCTGTCATAGCGCATTCTAATTTGTGACCTAATAATACTACAACAATTATCTGCACAGTCTATGCACTATGGTGTGTCAACTACATATACCATAAATAATCAGCGTTGTTCCTCTCCTTTCCTAATACCTAACTCTAAAGAGACTTAGACATAAGGAATACTAAAGTGCCAAACAGTTTCTGTCATCATCATACAATTGTTATATAAAATGTCTAAAGATATAAAAGATAAGCTCTGGTAGTTCCAGACTGGGAGTAAAAGTAACTCAGGAATATAAAAGCACACCAAGTCACATGTGCATTTCAGCAAACTTTGTTATCAGTGGGATATGTACGGGCTTGGTAGAATTTACCTGTTTTTTAAAAGGCTCAATTGATCCAGTTTTGGGTAGGCATAGGCTACATGGGTTATTTGGCAGCTTCTATTCAATCTCAGGAACTCCAGTGGCCATATCTGGTGATCTGTCTACCTACTGCAAACATTGTTAAGGGATCCAACTCTCCTAGGAACCAAAATTAGTCACCATGCATGCGCTAGATGGCCACCAGTTCTTGCGCAATGATGAAAGCCACCGCCTTTTTTTTTGTTTCAGAAGTGTTTAATTTTTCACTGCTGGCCATCCTTTGATGATGTGGACTAGTGTTATCAGTATGTTTGTTATTTTTCCACAGTGTAGTTTACTACCACCTTGTTTTATTCCCACATCTGCCCCTGGAGTGCTTTTTACACACACGTCCAACAAGACTTTTGTGTCTTCCTTTGGTTGTGCCGGACATTTCACAAAAGTATATAAAATGTATTTTTCTTGCACCTTTATTTGTTTGTTTTGTGTTTATGTTTTTAGCCCATCTCACCTCCTAAAGAAGTGGGTCATTCCGCCGAAACATGTTAAGGAATTGAACAAATTGCCTGCTCATAATAGACACCTAAATGGCAATACTGAATTAAGAACTCTTTATATACTGTGTGTATGTGTATATATATATATATATATATATATATATATATATATTATATGTACGATCATGAGTTGGTGTCATATACTCTATGAGAGGCATCTAAGGGAAGTTCGCTGTCTGTCAATATGTTTTTAAACCTGTGATTTTATTCATTATATTTTTATATATATTGTTGTGTTGTGTTGGCACCTCAAAAGTCCATCTTTTCTCCTCTTCCTATTTTGATACCTAGTTGCCATTCTGGGACTAATCTGGCATTATTTATATTGGGTAAAATAACATAAATGATCACTCTGTTTAAAATTGTTGGTACAGAAGCAAATAAGCAACCTACCTACTACCCAATGGGCTGCATGTATGATCTACACTAATTACCGTATAGGCATTATAAGGTTGAGAAGTTAATTTTCAAAAGGCACAAAACAAAAACAAATGATCAATAAAACTCACTGGCATGATTTATTTTTACAGTAGACATTAATTATAATAACAACCTTTGAGTAGATGGCAGAGCTAAACAAATCAATACAAAATATTCTTATATCAGGCAGCACCAGCAAAAATAATTATGTTGGTGGTGGCAGGTCTTGAAAACAAAAATAATAGAAAAGGACATATGAAGAATAGCTAACATTTGAGAAATACACCTTCTATATTCTCCAAAGTAAGATTAGCACCGCTCCAGCGATCCTGACTGTCCAGAGTCACACATGGCTGGATAGCAAGGGACATACATACATCACTGGTCATCCCCTGTTGACTGAAGGCATCTGGGTGTATGGACTGTTTAACTAATTTATGTCTTTAGCCCCTTGTTGCAAGGATATATGTATGGCCAACTTGCACTGACCTGTGTTGCTGAATACATAGTTGTTTTGCATCCACCATTACCCAAGCTGTTATTACCACACTTAAGAAGAATTTGCTGTCTTAGAACAGAGCTTTGATAAAGTGGACTATATTATAGTACAAATAAAATATATTTCTCAACAAGTAATCAATGTAATTAAAATACATTGAAAAGCTGAACTCTGGGAAGAATAAAAAAGACCAATAAATCTTCCTAGGAATTAGCCCCCAGAATGCTTTACCAGAATGCTTTACCATCAGTATAATACTTAGAGATTGCTAAGAGAAGAAATCTCATGACCTTATCAGAATGCTGCTGCTCCTTCAATATCTGATAACAAACAAGGGGATTAAATTCAAGGCCTGAGTTTATACTTATCCATGCTATAAACTTGTTTGTACTGTGTAGCAGTTTGACAGGTAAAACTGTTCACATATAAATAATTAAAGCATTTGTAAAGGTTCAGCTTTTTGTTTGTTTGTTAAATAACAAACACATCATACTTACCTGCAATGGTTTTGCACAGAGCAGCCCCAATCCTCTTGGGTCCCCTGCCGGCACTCCTGGCTCCTCCCCCCTGCTGCGTGCCCCCATAGCATGCTGCTTGCTCTGGGGGCACTTGTGTGTGCGCACTTGCTCCCTCCTCAGCCCCGCCCTTTGCTCCCACCTCACTGGCTGTGATTGACTGTCTTAGCTGACTGTCTGGTTGTGACTGAGTGTCTTAGCCAGTGGGAAGGCAGAGACCCAGGAGAGCATCTGCTCTTGTGCACATCGCTGGATCAGGATCGGGCTCAGGTGAGTGTAAGGGGGGGGGGGACTGAGGGGTAACACCGAAGACCTTCAGCCTTTAGAACCACTTTAAATGTTCAATTAAGTGTTTTGATTGTTTATCACGGAATATGTACTCAACTAAATCAAAGTAATCTAATCAACTGAATTAAATTTTGCCACCCGGGGGTGCTTGCACATACCCTGAGATATTTTCAGAAAGCATCTAAAACTAAAGGATTTTCTTTTATGTAAATAGTGATCGGTCCTGAAGTCAGTGCTAGGGCTTACGCCCTTCAATCTCTTGACTCTTTCTATCAGTCACTGAGGCAATCTATTACATTCAGTGACCATTAGCAAAGCTGAAGAAGCCAAATAAAATAGGTCATATGACAAACTTCATGGACTGAAGCACCCTATGTTTTTGGGAATCTCTGTATGTACAGGCACCTCTGTGCACCCCCTGAATTTAATAAATAAAGGCAAAACTTTTTTTTTCTTACTTTTGGATAGAGCAGAGATAGATTAGAACACGTCAGTTTTTATTGGTGTCTGTACCTCTGTTAGAGAGATTCACCCTCAGTATTAGTCCTATTTACCATTATCAATGAACATGAAGGTAAAAGAAAATGGAAAACTTTGGTTGTCCCCAGAACAGGAATAGTGGGGATATTTTCTAATGAGCACACTAGTTCCGGTGACCCTGTAATAACCAGGGATTCCTTCAATTTAGAGGAATTTTCTCTCACTTTATGGGACAGAAAGTGAAGGGAAATCTCCCCAATGGGACCGAGGTTGCTAAAATAAACATTACAGGGGTTATAGCCCTCCCTTAAGCTATTCAAAAGGAAAAAACACGTTTTGCCTATAGTTCTACGTTAATGCAGGAGTGCAGGTAAGTTAACTTGATGCCATTTAGCCCATAAAGCTATTCTACAGTACCAGGTAGGCAAAGCGGTAGATGGGTAAAAACCTCAAACTTTTAAAAGTAAGATTGCTGTTTATGATGTCCAAAGTTGAAACTGAGATGCTTTTTATTTGTGTCCATTTCAACTATTTCTAAAAAATGTATTAGAAAAAAGTAAGATTGCTGTTACATACTTGCATATTTTTTAGAATTGTCCCAGGTTTCAAAAAGTTTGGGTAAAGCTTAGTTCTGGAGTGAGTTGTCAGTGTTTCATATGTGTAGATTGAAGAGAGATTTGGGCCTTGTACTAAATAATGAATTTGACCAAGATAGATAACACAGTACAGTGATTACTTTGTTTCAGGATTTTGCAAATAAACACCTTTTACATGCTCTATCAGTATCAGTCATAGTAAACAAGTTTACTCCCAAAAAGATAAACAGCAAATGCGCCAAGGCATTGCTCATTGTTGCCTGGGATTTGAGATCAACTGTCCACTAGCATTTAGCTTTCTTGCCAAAATGGAATAGGGCAACAATGGATATTATGGACTATGGACAAAAAGTTAGTGGACAACTGACCATCACACCTATATTAGTTGTTGGACATCCCATTCCAAAATTATAGGAATTAATAAGGGGTTGCCCGTGAGACGGCTTCCCACAAAATGTTTGAGTGTGTCTGTGGGATTATGTCCCTATCAGCCAAAAGAGCATTTGTAAGGTCGGGTGCTGATGTTAGACAAGAAGACCAGACTCGCAATTAGCATTCTTTTTCATCCAAAAGTGTTCAGTAGGGTTTAGGTCAGGGTTCTGTGCAGAACACATGAGTATCT
The DNA here is from genome assembly GCF_042186555.1 of Aquarana catesbeiana. NCBI lineage: Eukaryota > Metazoa > Chordata > Amphibia > Anura > Ranidae > Aquarana > Aquarana catesbeiana. The sequence continues at coordinate 297,234,204 of NC_133324.1, read as the reverse complement.
CTATACCAAACTAGTTAAAAAAAAAAGTCTTTATGGAGCTGGCTTTGTGCACGGGGGCATAATCATTATGGAATAGAAAACACACATACAAAAACAATAATTCATTTCTAAAACCTAAATGTATTCCGTATGTTATAGCTGTTTACTCTGAAAAAATATTAAACACACATTGTGGATTTTGGATTTTATTTTCTGACCTATGCAGTCTGCTTGGTCCTGAAGGTAGGAAGGGGGTACCCCTGTAAACTTGTCCTTAAAAATGTAACTGCTAGTGCAAATAAAAAAAGTGTTACACACAGTACTCAATTGTGTTGCTCCAAAGGTACTAATACAGCACAATCACCTTAAAGTGGTTATAAAGTCACATGTGTCAATTACTTTGATTCTCTCTGTTTTATGTCCTTATTCAGTACAGTGTGTCTGTTTTCCTAAAATTATAATGCTAAATACCTTATTTGCAGAGCCCTGCTGTCCTGTCATGTGACCTCCCTCTGCTTTCCTTCTGATTGAAGAGAGCACAGTGGAAGAGGCTGAGATTCACCTATGATGAATGCAAGCTGGCAGAGGGAGGTCATGTGTCTGCACAGCAGAGCTCTACAAAGAAGTCATTTAGCATTATAATTTTAGGAAAACACACACACTGTACTGAACAGGGACCTAAAACAGAGAGGATCAAAGTAATTAATATATGTTTCTTTACAAGCACTGGAGCAGCTGCAGGGAATAAAATTACACAGGCATGAGAGGAGAGAAGAGGGAAGGGGTGGGGAGGAGATCCGCCCTCACACAGACTACAGAATAGACAGGGAGAAAGGGAGGGGTAGATGCTAAAGAGATACCTGGATAACAGAGGCACATAAACTGACCACGCTATGAGAGATCAGCAGTCATGATAAACATGATCCGTTTACAGAGGGGAAGGCAGGAGCAGGCAGGATTAGCCAGGTATTGTACAACATAGAAAGGGAAGCACTGTGCTATATCTCGTGACTTAAAGGAACAGGAGCATGTTTTTTTTTTTTTTTGTTTTTTTTTGGGTTACACCCACATTAAGTTTCATATTCTAAAATACCCCTTTAAACATGAAAACTCCCATAGAGAGGAGGATACAGAAGGAATGTGGAGCCAGTCACATGATGTTTTGCTTCAGTAAAAACTAAAATTACATGGTTTAGTGTGTGCTGTATTTTCCCAGCAGGGATACAGACAGTTCAATACAACAACAATCAAATCATAGAGTGCCCAAAATTTGTAATTTATGTCTTGTCAGAGCGAACAAAAAATGCTTGAAATGAATACGGAGAATTTTCTATGAAGCATCTTCATACCACTTTGTGCATTGTGAATACTACTAGATTAACCACTTCAATACAGGGCATTTTCACCCCCTTCCTGCCCAGGCCAATTTTCAGCTTTCAGCGCTGTCACGCTTTGAATGACAATTGCGCGGTCATACAACACTGTACCCATATGACATTTTGATCATTTTTTTTTCCCACAAATAGAGCTTTCTTTTGGTGGTATTTGATCACCTCTGCGGTAGACGCAAATAAGACTGACAATTTTGAAAAAAACACATTTTTTAATTTTTTCTATAATAAATATCCCAATTTAAAAAAACAAAAAAACATATTTCTTCCTCAGTTTAGGCCGATATGTATTCTTCTACATATTTTTGGTAAAAATAAAAAATCGCAATAAGCGTATATTGATAGGTTTGCGCAAAAGTTATAGCATCTACAAAATAGGGGATAGATTTATGGCTTTTTTTTTTATTAGTAATGGCGGTGATCTGCGATTTTTTTCAGGACTGCGATATTGCGGCGGACAGATCGGACATTTTTAACACTATTTTGGGACCATTCACATTTATACAGCGAACAGTGCTATAAAAATGGACTGATTACTGTATAATGTCACTGGCAGGGAAGGGGTTAACACTAGGGGGCAATCAAGGGGTTAAATGTGTTACCTAGGGAGTGATTCTAACTCTTTGGGGAGGGGACTGACTGGGGGAGGTGACCGATCAGTGTTCCTCTCCCCTCACAGGACATGGATCTGTGTGTTTACACACAGATCTACATCCCTGCTCTGTGACCGGCAATCGCGGCATAGGCTCCCAAGTGATGCAGCGTGTGTGCGCCCCCTATCGCCAGTTACAACACTGCTCAGTCTAAAATGCAGATTTTTGGGAATAGAGATCATTTAAAACAGCTGGAAAGGGAAAATAGGAAGGAACCACAATGTTTACAATGGCTTCTATTGACTAATTTGCTGCACATGCTAAAATGCAAATATACGTCCTGAGTTTGGTCTGTTCAGTGGATTCGCCGTAAGATTACCTTTATCAGTGGTGGGAGAGGGGCCCCTCCTCCTGCTGCGCTCCAGTGCCCTCCACCGCTTACCGGAGCCGTCAGCAGCGCCGGAGGCGATCGAATGTTGCTCCATGCTGGGTATGGAGACGAGTGAGGGGGAAGATGGCCCCCACCCGTCTCTATACCATTGCAGGGCGGAAGCGATGTCAAAACGTTACTTCCGCCCATAGCTCTTAAAGGGCCATTTTTTTAAAAATCGCAAATGTATTTTTTTATTGCATTTCAGTGTAAATATGAGATCTGAGGTCTTTTTGACCCCAGATCTCATATTTAAGAGGTCCTGTCATGCTTTTTTTTCTAAGGGATGTTTACATTCCTTGTAATAGGAACAAAAGTGACACATTTTTTTTTTAAAAGAACAGTGTAAAAATAAAAAATAAAGGGTAAAATAAATAAGGGAAAAAAAATTTAAACACGCCCCGTCCCGCCGAGCTTGTGTGCAGAAGCGAACGCATATGTGAGTAGCGCCCGCATATGAAAACGGTGTTCAAACCACACATGTGAGATATCACCGTGATCGGTAGAGTGAGAGCAATAATTCTAGCCCTGGACCTCCACTGCAACTCAAAACATGCAACCTGTAGAATGTTTTAAACGTCGCCTATGGAGATTTTTAAGAGTAAATGTTTGTCGCCATTCATACTGTTGTCTTATTTTTTAATTCATAAAAGTGTATTTGTTTTAAAAAAAAGTGCGCTTGTAAGACCGCTGCACAAATACAATGTGACAGAAAGTATTGCAACAACTGCCATTTTATTCTCTAGGGTGTTAGAAAAAAAATGTATAATGATTGGAGTAATCTCCTAGCAAAAAAAAACTGTTTTTAACTTGTAAACAACAAATCTTAAAAAGAGGCTCGGTCCTTAAGTGGTTAAAAAACAAAATATTAGCAGGGGAATGCAATATACAAATACTGTAAATACATTAGAGCAGAAAATCCAACAACTCATAAATCCCAATTGTCTGGATTTCTGTACTGTAAGATTCTTCACAGATCAGCCAGATCTGCATGAAAATATTCAGGTGTATGAAATGTTTGAGTTTCATTGAGCCTCCTGTATCATTACTTTCCAATAAGCCTGCATGATTGAACATAACCACAAGCAGAGATAATGGTCAGTGGCATGATCACTGCAATCTGCTGTGTGGCATTAACTTTCTTCTGTGAGTTACCGGCAAAGTTATTTCAAGAAAGCCCTATGTTATTTAATCTTGGTGATTCATGGAAATGGAAATGTTGGAGGCTATGGCATCCACTTACAGTTTTTACCATATAGACTCCAGAAATGTGGAATGTGTACCAGCAGCCTAACTATTTATCAGATAAGGTATAACTGAACTGAAGATAACATTTTGTGCTTACATAGAAATTTCATGGCCTGAAATTTTAAGAACCAGTAATACTGAAAGCAGGAAAACAGAGATAGAGGCTTTATAAATAGACTGTTCGCAGGCATAAATCCGATCTACCTGTCAAAAAAAGGGAAATTTATGTGTTTGAATATAGTCAAAAAGTAGAAATAGAGCCTGCGGTTGATATAAATCTTGCTTCGTTGGAAACACTGCTGCATTTCAAAGTATTTCCAAAGCAATGCACTTAAGAAGCAGGTAGCGAGGACAGAAAAATGATAATGTGCACTAGCTATGATGGTGCTGTCGTCTGCAAATCCACTTTACCATTAAAGGGGGATACACTTTTAAACAAATGCATTCTGCTCTGTACAATATAGATATGCATGTCTGGAATACTTATGCTTCAGACACAAGAAAATACAGCAACATGTGATGAATGTATTACTCATTCGTTAAAGTGACACTAAAGGTTTTTTTTTTTTTTTTTTAAATAACAAACATATCATACTTACCTCCACTGTGCCGCTTGTTTTGCACAGAGTGGCCCCGAACATCCTATTCTGGGGTCCCCCGGCAGCTCTCGCAGCTCCTCCCCACATCAGATAACCCCCCCTAGGAAAAGTGCTCTTCCGGGGTTACCTTGCGGGCACGCCCCCGAGTCCAGCATTCAGCGTCCATAGAGGCCAAATGCAGTACTCGGCCCTGCCCCCTGGCGCTCGCGTCATTAGATTTGATTGACAGCAGCAGGAGCCAATGGCTGCGCTGCTATCAATCTATCCAATCAATAGCCGAGAACCCCGGGCAGGGACAGCGTGTCCCCGTGGGTCAAGTTCGAGGGGTCAGGTAAGTAAAACTGGGGGGTCGGTCACTGACAAGTGCTTTTTCACCTTAATGCATAGGATGCATTAAGGTGAAAAAACACGAACCTTTACAACCCCTTTAAACATGCATTACATTAGGGAACCTGTAAACACCTTTTTTTTTTCTCTACTGAACTATACGTAGGACATTTAAGATTTTGAAGTAATGTAAAAGCGTATGTCTGGTTAAAAAAACAAAACAATATTCGCCATATCTCTATAATACATGTGCATTAGCCCATGTTTTATCGGTTTACAGACACTGCACTTGTAGCAAAACACATGTTAGTCAGCCACAAATTCAGTGTGCTCCTAACTTTTGTTAACCACTTCCGGACCGCCCACTGCACATATACTGTACTGCGGCAGGGTGGCCCTACCTGTATGTGGTTTCATGCATGAGATACAGTGGGCATGCCCACGCCCACTGCATGCGGGGGGGGAGCACGCGCTCGGGTCTGGCGGACTCAGTGTCTGCCAGCCACCTGCGATCGATCCACAGAGAGGCAGAACAGGGATCTATGTAAACAAGGCGGATCCCCGTTCTGACAGGGGACAACACTGAGTTCCTAGTAATTAGGAACAGCGATCTCTGTGTTGTCCCAGTGAGCCCATCCCCCCCACAGTTAGAAAACACACTGAGGGAACACAGTTAACCCTTTGATCGCCCCCTAGTGTTAACCCCTTCCCTGCCAGTGTAATTTACACATTGATTAGTGCATTTTTTTTTTACCACTGATCACTATATATTGATGTCACTGGTCCCCAAAAAGTATCACTTAGGGTCAGATTTGTCGCAATGTCGCAGTCCCACTAAAAATTGCAGATCTCTGCCATTACCAGTAAAAACAATAACATTTTTTAAGTCCCTAAATCTATCCCCTATTTTGTAGACGCTATACCTTTTGCGCAAACCAATCAATATACGCTTATTGGGATTTTTTTACCAAAAATATGTAGAAGAATATATATCAGCCTAAACTGATGAATAAATGTGTTTTTTTACAATTTTTTTTGGATATGTTATATAGCAGAAAGCAAAAACTGTATACAGGGTAATACGGGGTAATACAGGGTAATGTGCTTTAATTGCAGAGATGTACTTAATTCGTTTTTTTCTGCCTTGTGGTTGTGACAAAGGCACTTAACTGGAAGTTGTAATGATACAAACAGCTTACATACGTATAGATATAGCTTTCTGTGATGTAAGAAGCAGCAAAGACTATACATTTCCATAGTTGCCAACAGTCCCGATTTTCCCGGGACAATCCCGATTTTGGGACCCTTGTCCCGATTTAATTTTGTCCCGGGTGTTTTCCCGAATGGGGTTTGTCCCGAGAAAATCGTGAGTGTTTTTGTAAAAAACGGCAACGGCTCCACAAAAATGGCCGCCGTTGCCTCCACGAGTCAGTCACAATGTTCCCCTTGTGTTCAGTGCAGGGGAGAGGGGCAGCCAATCCGCTTCTCTCTTCAGTGTACAAATAGAAAATTCTATTGTACACTGAAGCCTATTGGTTGGAGGGATTGGCAACCCCTCCCCGCTCTACACTGCACACAAGGAAGACGTGATCAGCCTCCACTGCCATCACCCTCCCCCCCCCCCCCCCCCCCTGTGTCCAACGGAGCTCAGGGAATAGTGGGAGTGACGGGAGGGAAGAAGGGAGGCTTTCATCTGGCTGTTCAGGAGTTGTCTGACACTGTGAGTAGTGGCCTGTCAGTGTAGTGGGGGAGAAGAGAGATAGGGGGAGGGGGTGTACTCAGTGTATGGGAGGCTTGGAGCTTTCCCTGCAGTACACTTCTCAAAGGCTGAGGTCCAGCATGGATGGACTGGGGCTCCGCTGGCTGGGGACATTGATGGTCCTGGCTCCCCTCTTGCACACCATGTCACCACCATACCTGCACCCCCCTCTCCCCCCCGTGTCACCACCATACCTGATTCCCCCTCCCCCCTGTGTCACCAACATACCTGCACCCCCCTCTCCCCCCCGTGTCACCACCATACCTGATTCCCCCTCCCCCCTGTGTCACCAACATACCTGCACCCCCCTCTCCCCCCCGTGTCACCACCATACCTGATTCCCCCCTCCCCCCCTGTGTCACCAACATACCTGCACCCCCCTCTCCCCCCCGTGTCACCACCATACCTGATTCCCCCTCCCCCCTGTGTCACCAACATACCTGCACCCCCCTCTCCCCCCCGTGTCACCACCATACCTGATTCCCCCCCTCCCCCCTGTGTCACCAACATACCTGCACCCCCCCTCCCCCCTGTGTCACCACCATACCTGATTCCCCCCCTCCCCCCTGTGTCACCAACATACCTGCACCCCCCTCTCCCCCCCGTGTCACCACCATACCTGATTCCCCCCTCCCCCCTGTGTCACCAACATACCTGCACCCCCCTCTCCCCCCCTGTGTCACCAACATACCTACACCCCCCTCTCCCCCCTGTGTTACCACCATACCTGATTCCCCTCTCCCCCCCCTGTGTCACCACCATACCTGCACCCCCCTCTCCCCCCTGTGTTACCACCATACCTGATTCCCCCCTCCCCCCTGTGTCACCAACATACCTGCACCCCCCTCTCCCCCCTGTGTCACCACCATACCTGATTCCCCCCTGTGTCACCAACATACCTGCACCCCCCTCTCCCCCCCTGTGTCACCACCATACCTGCACCCCCCTCTCCCCCCTGTGTCACCACCATACCTGATTCCCCCCCTCCCCCCTGTGTCACCACCATACCTGCACCCCCCTCTCCCCCCTGTGTCACCACCATACCTGATTCCCCCCTCCCCCCTGTGTCACCAACATACCTGCACCCCCCTCTCCCCCCCTGTGTCACCACCATACCTGCACCCCCCTCTCCCCCCTGTGTCACCACCATACCTGATTCCCCCCCTCCCCCCTGTGTCACCACCATACCTGCACCCCCCTCTCCCCCCTGTGTCACCACCAAACCTGATTCCCCCCTCCCCCCTGTGTCATCAACATACCTGCACCCCCCTCTCCCCCCTGTGTCACCACCATACCTGATTCCCCCCTCCCCCCTGTGTCACCAACATACCTGCACCCCCCTCTCCCCCCCTGTGTCACCACCATACCTGATTCCCCCCCTCCCCCCTGTGTCACCAACATACCTGCACCCCCCTCTCCCCCCTGTGTCACCACCATACCTGATTCCCCCCCTCCCCCCTGTGTCACCAACATACCTGCACCCCCCTCTCCCCCCCGTGTCACCACCATACCTGATTCCCCCCTCCCCCCTGTGTCACCAACATACCTGCACCCCCTTCTCCCCCCTCTGCTGGGGGCACCTTATGTAAGGACAGACTCTGCTGGGGGAACCTGATGGCATCTGGTGGCAGGCGACGTGGCAGGTGACACGCTCAGGGGTCCCACTGATTCTGCATTATGGTGAGTTGAATGATTTCATTATTTATATTACAATGTAATAATAGTAATAATGCGCTTCAATCATCCTGACACCATAACAACCATGGTGCCGGGATGATTGAAGCGCTAACACCAGGTGTTTGGAGTATCTTTATCTGCTGATTGTTAAACTCTGGAATACACATTGCTATTATGGTGTAGGGTCTGGGTCTGCTTTCCCTCCATCCCTCTACCCCCCTTTCCCTCTGCATCCCTCATTCACCTCAGACTCTAACCACACCCCATTTAGCCACGCCCATGTAAGCCACGCCCACTATTTCACGTAAACCACGCCCATTGTTTTGCGCGGCGCGCTTAGCGCGCCGCATTTTTCCTTTTTTATATGCCACGCCTACTAACGCATGCCCCGCCCCCTAATTATAGGCTGACTCCGCCTACAGCCAAAAAAAGTGTCCCTAATTTTTTTTTCCCAATGTTGGCAACTATGCATTTCCAGGAATACACATCTCATGGTGTAGCTGTCAGATATGACTGTAATGTTCCTTTAACCTCTTATATGCCGATAAACGCTCACATCCCACTATCAACTGCCTTAATGTCATGGATCAGTAGCTCTAGCATTTGAAATTGAAATGACAGAAAGCAAAGAAGAGGAAGTCAAGTCCCCATATTCAGTTTAGGTCGACATATGGAGACTCCTTAGGTCTCCTCAGGGACACAGTGAAGATTTAGAAGACTAACATAGGTGTTTGTAAGCACACATTAGGACTGCAGTTATCCTAGAAATGGTTTAGGCTAGGTCAGGTTCATTTTAAGGGCCTAAAAAAAAAATTATACCCAAGATGTTGTTTACTGCTGAAAAGAATGTATACTCTAGATAAACATTTTGGGGTGGCGGAACTTGACTGGCCTGTACAGAGTCCTGACCTCAACCCGAGAAAACCTTTGGGATGAATTAGAGCGGAGACTGAGAGCCAGGCCTTCCTGTTCACATCAGCGCCTGACCTCACAAATGTGCTTATAGAAGAATAGTCAAACATTCCCATAGACACACTCCTAAACCTTGTGGACAGCCTTCCCAGAAGAGTTGAAGTTGTTATAGCTGCAAAGGGTGGGCCAACTCAATATTGAACCCTATGGACTAAGACTGGGATGCCATTAAAGGTTATGTATGTGTAAAGGCAGGTGTCCCAATATCCCAATATTTTTGGCAATATAGTGTGTGTGTGTGTGTATATATATATATATATATATATATATATATATATATATATATATATATATATATATGTGCCCCTGGAAGATGACAGGTTTGTCGAAACGGCGTAGGGAGGAGCGGCGTGCTGACGTCACCACCATCCATCGCTGATCCCGGAAGCAACGGGCAGCTGTCTGGAGCCGGCCGGCTTACGATTTTAATGTGAATTTGACACGACTATTTTAAGTGTGTTTTTTATCTTTTGAATAAACTGCCAAACTGTGTTACCCTATGGAGGTTTCTTTGATATATTTTTCCATGGGGAACGAGCGTTTTGTCACCATCTAGAGGACCCCCTGAGAGGTGATACTTTTGGGATCCCAGCAGAGACCCTGGGCTGGGGGAGACAGGAACACGCTCACACCATCTCCCTAACAAGAGATCATTCTGGTAAGGGGCAGTTTGTTTTGAGGTGGAGGAACTTTCCTGTCATCACGCTCCTCAGGGTGAAAAAATCGCATGTCTCACACCGCTTGGATGACTGTTACATTCCCCCTTTGAAAGACTTTCCCATCAATGAACTTTTTACTCTATGAACTGGACTGCTCATGTTCAGTTTTCTAGTTTTATTTCATTTGACTCATGATGATTTTTTAATTATAATTTTTACTTCTTTCACTGTTTTATTTATGGTATACGGGTACGCAACCTGTAGTTATCAAGGTGATTTATTTTTGTATTCACTTTTAAGTGGCAGCGCAGCCTTTTTTTGTATACAGTGTTTAGTAAGTGGATGTGTCTCACATTTATGGTTGCAGCAGCACAAATCAACTTTTTTTCACAACACATATCACATATCTTCTTAGATTGGATTTTGGGATAGCGCAGTAATTTTTTCCTGTTTGAGGTGTCCCAATATCCCAATATTTTTGGCAATACTGTGTGTGTGTGTGCAGAGGCGGCTCTAGGCTTTGTGAGGCCTTAGGCAAAATTTAGACATGAGGCCCCACTCACGCCCATAATGGATAAAAAAAATTCAAGCAAGTAAAAATGGCTGCAGAAAGATGCGTGCATCTAGCACACAGGCGATCAGCACCACTTCCAGGGCACCCTCCTCACCCATCAGACATATGCAGCCAATACAACATCTGGGACCCAGCAAGGTGACAACCCCTCTAGGATTTTCCCCTGTGCCTTGGGAGAATGGGAAGGGGGTGTCACTGAATCATTCCAATTCCGCAGATAGAGAGAGAGAGAGAGAGAGAGAGGGAGGTGAGGGAGGGTGAGAGGAAGGGGGAGAGGAAGAGAGGGAGAGGGGGAGGGGAGAGAGAGTGAGAGAGAGAGGGGGGGTGAGGGAGGGTGAGAGGGAGGGAGAGAGAGAGGAAGAGAGGGAGAGGGGGAGGGGAGAGAGAGGGAGGGAGAGAGAGAGGAAGAGAGGGAGAGGGGGAGAGAGAGGGAGGGAGAGAGAGAGGGAGGGTGAGAGAGAGAGGAGGGAGGGGGAGAGAGGGAAGGAGGGAGAGAGAGAAGGAGGGAGGGGAAGAGAGAGGGAGGGGGAGAGAAAGGGAGGGTGAAAGAGGTAGAGAGGGAGATGGGGAGGGAGGGAGAGAGAGAGAGAGGGGGAGAGAGAGAGGGAGAGAGGGGGAGAGAGAGAGGGAGAGAGGGGGAGAGAGAGAGAGGGAGAGAGGGGGAGAGAGAGAGAGAGGGAGAGAGGGGAAAGAGAGAGAGAGAGAGAGAGAGAGAGAGAGAGAGAGAGAGAGAGAGAGATAGGGAGGGAGGGGAGATGGGGAGGGAGATGGGGAGGGGAGATGGGAGGGAGGGAGAGAGAGAGGGAGGGAGAGAAAGAGAGAGAGAGGGGGGAGATGGGGAGGGAGGGGAGATGGGGAGGGAGAGAGGGGGGAGATGGGGAGAGAGAGAGAGGGGGGGAGAGAGAGAGAGAGGGGGAGGGGGAGAGAGGGAGTGGGAGAGAGGGAGGGGGAGGGAGGGGGAGAAAGAGGGAGAGGGAGGGGAGAGAGAGGGAGGGGGAGAGAGGGAGTGAGGGAGAGAGAGAGAGGGAGAGGTAGAGAGAGGGAGGAGGAGAGAGGGAGTGAGGGAGAGAGAGAGGGAGGGGGGAAATAGAGAGGGAGGAGGAAAGGGAGGAAGAGGGAGCAAGAGAGAGAGGGAGGGACGGAGGGTGTGGAAGGGAGAGAGGAGAGAGTGAGGGAGAGGCAGGGAGAGAGGGAGAGCGAGAGAGGGAGGGTGAGAGGGAGGGAGAGAGAGAGGAAGAGACAGTGAGGGGGGGAGAGAGGGAGGGTGAGGGAGGGAGAGAGAGAGGAAGAGAGAGTGGGGGAGGGGGAGGGAGAGAGAGAGGGGGAGGGAGAGAGGGGGAGGGAGGGGTGAGAGGGAGGGAGTGAGAGGGAGGGGGAGAGAGGGATAGGAAGAGAGGGAGGGAGAGGAAGAGAGAGAGGGGGAGAGAGGAAGGTAGGGGGAGAGAGGGAGGGAGGGAGAGGAGGAGGGGGAGGGAGGGGGAGAAGGAGGGAGAGAGGAAGGGAGAGGGAGGGGGGAGGGGGAGAGAGAGAGAGGAAGAGGGAGGGGGAGAGAGGGAGGAAGGGAGAGAGAGAGATCTCTAGCCCCATTCCTGTCTGCAGCCCCTCCTGTGTACCATGTCCCAGTCTGCAGTGCCTGTCTGGGGGAAGCTGTGTGTGATGCTTGGTACGGTACCTTCCATGCCAGCAGGATGTTCATGACGGCCAGCAGCAGGCAGGGTCCATTCTCATTCTGGGGGGTGATAGTGTCCTGCTCCTTCCAGAGGATCTGTTTGCTGTGAGATGGAGTGGTCCCTGGTCACCTCCTCGTTTTCCAACCCCAGTCAGCCTGTCCTCCAGTCCTGGAAGGTCTTTAGAGCTCTTCTCCCTCCAGGACTATCGATCCTTGCAAGCCTCTCTGCTCAACTTGCCCGCCAGGCCGGACTGGGACAAAAAATAGACTAAGCAGCCCATGATAGCGGTCCCTTCCCCGCTCCGCAGCCTGAGAGACCCCCGCAGCAGCCGGAGTGAAAAGAGGGGTGAACCTAGCAGAGCTGCCCTGGGGTGAGGGGGCCAGAAAAGAGAACAGGGGTGGCAGGGAGCATGGGAGTGAGGCTGAAAGCAGCAGAGGGAGGGGGGGCGAGAGTGTGGAGGGCAAGAGCACTGGGGGAGTGGAGAGCAGGGGGGCGGAGAGTACTTGGGGAGCTGGAGAGCACTAGGGGGGTGCACTGGCGGGAGTGAAGAGCCTGGCAGGGGCAGAGAGCATGGGGGGGTGATGGAGAGCATAGGGGCCAGAGTACTGGGGGAGGGGCAGAAGAGCATAGGGACGGTGGGGGTTGGAGTGCACTGGGGGAGCTGGATAGGACAGTGTGGTGGAGAGCATGGGGGGAGCCAGGGAGCATAGGGGGGTAGGGGAGTTGGAAAGCACTGGGGGGAGCTGGATAGCATAGTGGGGTGGAGAGCATGGGGGGAGCCAGGGAGAAAAGTGGGGTCTGGAAAGCACAAGGGGGGAGCTGGAGAGCACGGGTGGAAGTTTAAAGCACAGCGGGAGCCAGGGAGCACAGGGCGCAGAGAGCACTGGGGGTGCAGGTAGAACTGGGAGGGGGTGAGGGAGCACGGGGGGAGCAAAGAGCTCTGGGGGGAGCAGAGAGCACTGTAGGCGGGAGCCAGGCAGCACATGGGGTCGGAGAGCACTGGGGGGAGAGTATGGGGGGAGACAGTGAGGACCAGAGACCACTATGGGGGGATATCAGTGTGGGGGGAGCCAGAGAGCACAGAGCACTGGGGGGAGGTGGAGAGCAGTGGGGGGCATCTGGACAACACAGTGGGGGGGTGGAGCATGGGGGGATCCAGGGAGCACAGAGGGGACCAGAGAGCACTGTGGGGGAGCCAGGGAGCACAAAGAGGACCAGAGAACACTGGGGGGCAGCTGGGGAGCAGTGGGGGGGGGGCTAGACAGCACTGTGGGTGAGCTAGGGAGCACAGGAATGGGGGACTGGACAGCACAGTGAGGGGGAGAGCATGTGGGGAGCTGAGGAGCAGTGGGGGGGGGGGACTGGATAGCACAGTGGGGGAGCCAGGCAGCACAGGGGACCAGAGAGCACTTGGGGGAGGAGCCAGGGAGCAGAGGGGATATGCAGGGAGAACTGGGAGGAGCCAGGGAGCACGGGGGCAGTAAAAGGGTTGGATAGGAGGAGCTCCAGTGGATGGATCCCATTCCAGCGCCTGCTGCAGCCTGGCCGACCGCCCAGAGAGAACGTGAGTGCCCGGCCGTGTCGCCCTCCTGTGTGCCTGGATAGGAGGAGCGGCGGGGACAGCTGCATATGGAAGAATTCATCTTTCCATATTCTTTCTGCAGCCAATGAACGCCGGCAGAAGAAGTGGTCATTCAGTGGCTGCGGGAGGAACATGAAAAGATCAATTCCTCCATATGCAGCTGTCCCCGCCGCTCCTCCTATCCAGGCACACAGGAGGACGGCACGGCCGGGCACTCTCACATTCTCTCTGGGCGGTCGGCCAGGCTGCAGCAGGCGCTGGAATAGGATCCATCCACCGGAGCTCCTCCTTCCCCTTCACAGAAAGTCATAGGGCAGGAATAGTTTCTGCCGCCTGGCCAGACTCCTGACCCGAACAGGCAGCAGGCCAGATGCGGAGAGGCCAGATGAGCGGCGCAGGCTGAAAGAGCAGCCCGCACTGGACTTGGACATGGATTTGCGGCCCGCCCGGTGTGCCCTATGGCTGCCCGCACGGCTTTTACAGATGGCACCTGGAGCCTGTTGGTCAGTCCAGTGATCGAGCAGTGGCAAATTAGGCGGCCGCGAGGCCCCTGTGAGTGCGAGGCCTTAGGCGGCCGCCTAATTTGCCTAATTAGAGAGCCGCCTCTGTGTGTGTGTGTGTGTGTGTGTGTGTATATATATATATATATATATATATATATATATATATATATATATATATGAAAAACACTGCACTAATGTAATAAAAACAAAACAAAAAAGTTTCAAACAATGCATAATGTGTTCCATTTTATAACAGTTTCCGGGTAGGTTGTTAGCCAACATACAAATAACTGCATACACTTATATATCAATATCTTAATTAATTAGTTATTTAACCACTTAAACATCAAAACATAGAACTCAATATATCAATTGGAAGGAGAAGAATCAACAAGTAATCACTTCCCCATGTCAACTGAATGAAGTCCTGATATGGCACCTCAATTTGCGGGCAGGGTTGGATCTGATAGCAGCGGGTGTCAGCGGACATCCGCCGCTCCATAGGAGTAAATGAAGTGTCTGTTCAGGTCCACCTGAAAAATTGACAGGCAGACCTGATCGGAAAGCCCGTGCAAAAGAGTCCAAAGTCAGCAGCTACAAATACTGTAGTTGCTGACTTTTAATATTAGGACACTTACCTGTCCAGGGTTCCCGCGATGTTCGACACCCCAGCCGATTTTCAGATTGGCTCTCGGTGCTGCCGCCACCATTATGGCCAGTTCCCTACTGCGCATGTGCGAAGTGCACTGCGCCTTCTGAATGGCAAGGTGGCAGAGGAGTGGGTGTGGTTTACAGATGATAGGGCGGGTCTTAAACAGGAAGGGATGTGGCCTTGACAGGAAGGGGTGGGTCGTATCTAAATTAGGGGGTGCATGAGTTTAATTAGGCCTAGGGCAGCACAAAACCTAAATACACCACTGGCTATGTGGATTCACTTAAAAACATTCAAGAACATTAGGCGATAAAAGTCCAGTACTTGCAATTTCTAGAGGACTGAACAGTTGGGGCATCTACGGAATATCCAGACTTGCAGCAATTACCCTTAGCCAAGCTCTGCAGAGATAAAAGTTTATCACCCAGACTGAAATGTTATATATGATAGCATAGCATGTTTATGTGAGACAATAACAGGCAGTTTAACGGTCCAATCAGCATCTAATGTCTATGCATAATTATACACAGAAATCTGAGAAAACTTTCTGCCAGGCCACCTTTTAGTATTGTTAATCTGTTCAAAGCTGGATCACAGCAGGTGAGACATTAATTTTTCATTTTAAATTCCATCCATTCCTAACTGGATTCGTGATTTAGACAGTCTGTGACCACTTTATGACAAATTTGACTTTTCAAATAGGAAGAAGGATATTATATGGTAATTGCAGTGTGCGTGCTAAGTGAAGGTTTTCATAAGGAAACAAAGTGATAATGGTACTTTTCTCTTTTTTCTACAAATTAAGTGATTAAATAATTATGTGTGAAAAATCTTCATGGAGACGTTCCCATAATGATGAAACTGCTGGTGATAGGAGCATCCCGCGACACCTGGCGCTCCTCCAGCTAATTTTCGTTGTTAGATTCATCAAGAAAATTTGGTCTGTACGGACATAAACAGCAGATGTTTGCCAGATGACGTCCAGATACTGTAATTGAATAAACATGGATACTGATTTATCCCAAGAATTGCAAGCTAAATGTTTGCTCCCCTGTCCGCCTGGCAATGTAGAAACACTAAAACAAAGATCCACTGGGAGTATTTTCAAACTTCAATGCACTGCTATAGTGCAGCTGCATTACAGCAGATATACCTCTGCATACATACTAGAGGATAGAGCACAGAATATATCTGAAAACACTCCAGAGTCCATCTAAACAGCAATACACAACAACACCACACAGCAATTAATATATTACTCAGCTATAAATGTTTTGAATATCAATATAGATTGAGACAGGCAACACGGGGGGCTAAAAAGGTTAAAATGTTTGCCAGTTTAATAGCCCCAGTCCCAATTTAGGAAGGAAGGAAATATTTCATGAGCAGGGCTTTTTTTTAGAGGGAACGCGGGGGAATGCAGTTCCGGCACCTCCAGCACTGAATGTATGTAATATCATGGGGTGTGGGGTGTGCTGGAGGGTCTATTGATTTTGGCAGCTGGGGGATCTATTGTCACTGGTGGGGATCTGATTTTGTGTGAGGGTCTATTGTTCCTGATGGGGAATCTATTGTTGCTGGGGGGTCTTATGTTGCTGGAAGGGATCTACTGTTGAGGGAGAGGTCTATTTTTACTGGCTGCTGGAGGATCCATTGAGTCTGGCTGCTGGGAGATCTGTTGTTGCTGCTGGGGGGCGTCTAATTTTGCTTGGGTGGATATTTTGTTGTGGGTGGTTCATTGTTGCTGCAGGGAATCTATTGTTGTTGGGGTGGAGTCCATTGTTGCTGGGGGAGTCTATTGTTGTGTGGGGATCTATTGCTGGGATTCTATTCCTGGCTGCAGGGGATCTATTTTACTGCTTTTCTTTTTATCATTAACATGTTTCATACAAATGATTTAGCATCACAAAATGGTACTTGGTTCAGTATTCTCTAAAAGGGGCAGTACTGGTAGATGGGTAGGAGGTGGAATCAAGGGACGTGGTCAGAGGTGGGTAGGGGGCAGAGACAAGGGGTGACTCAGACGGGGGGAGTTCCTGCACCTATTCTCCGAGAAAAAAAAGCCCTGTTCATGAGCAATGACTTTACCAACTATCTGCATTAGGCATACCTCCCAACTTTTTGAGATAGAAATGAGGGACACCTATCAGCAAAAGTATGCAGGCATAGGACACACCCCTTGCCACGCCCCCCTTAAAGGAGAATTGTACAAAAAAACAAGATTGGTTAAACCCACAAGTGCTTTTTTTTACCACTACTATTCTTTTATATCGGCTTTTGGAATTTACAAATGCAGCAATTTAGAAATCAGATGAAAGGTTTAGGTTTGAAAGTTAAAAAGTGCATTTTATATACATCTATATAGATCAGACCAAAATGAGGGGCAAATGAGGAGGAATGAGGGACAGAGGGACATGGCTTCAAATCAGGGACAGTCCCGCGAAATCAGGGACAGTTGGGAGCTATGCATTAGGGCCCATTCACACCTACTCAATGCAGGCCCAATGCAATAAAAATCCAAATTCCATTGTTTACTATAGGCTCACTACAGGTTCACACTAAACTGTCGCATTAGGGTGTGTTTTTTGAAATTGGAACATGCTTCATTTAAATGCAGCACAACATACTGTAATGCATCACAATGCAATGTTTATTAAAGTAAGAAAAATACTGTAGCTTGGCTTCTGCTGTGAACAGAAAAACTCTCACATCAAAGCAACACAACATATTAAAAACCGAATGTCAATGCACATCAATTCAAGTGCATTTAATCCAGCTTCAATCAGTACCGTTCCTGAGGAGATCTACTGATTTTCTCTAGAGATACCTTTTTTAACCACTCGCCTACCAAGTCATTTCTGACACTTCTCTCATATATGTAAAAATGATTTTTTTTGCTAGAAAATTACTCATAACCCCCAAACAATTTATAAAAAAATTGTTAGAAAAACCACTGCACAAATACAGTGTGACATAAAAAAATTGTAACAATTGCTATTTTATTCTCTAGGGTATATATATATATATATATATATATATATATATATATATATATATATATATATATATATATATATATATATATATATGCAGAGACCCTAGAGAATAAAATAGCAATTGTTACAATTTTTTTATGTCACACTGTATTTGTGCAGTGGTTTTTCTAGCACAATTTTTTTGGAAAAAATACACTTAATAAACACAATAAATAACCTAATCTTCTGCTTGTGGAATGGAGGCAAACTATGATACTTAAAAATCCCCATAAGCTATGCTTTAAAAAATTCTACAGGTTACCAGTTTAGAGTTACAGTGGAGATCTAGTGCTAGAATTATTGTTCTTGCTCTGACAGTTGTGGCAATACCTCACATGTGTGGATTGAACACTGTTTACATATGTGGGCATGACCTATGTATGCATTCACCACTGCGCGCAAGCACGGGGGGGGATGGGAGAGTCTTAAGAAAAAAAAAAAAAAAAATTATTTTATTACATTTTTTCTATTTTGACACTTTCCGTTTAAAACATTTTTTTGATCACTTTTGTTCCTATCACAAGGCATGTAAACATGCCTTGTGATAGAAATAAGCAGTGACAGGTCCTCTTCATGGAGAGATGTGGGGTCAATAAGACCCCACATCTCTCCTCTACAATATAAAGCATTGATCAAAAAAACAAAAAACAAAACATTGATGTAGTGCTTTAAAAAAAAATGGCCTTGTTTACATTGGGCCGGATCCGAAAGTGACGTCATGACGTCGCTTCAGTCCTCCTAGACCATAGAGATGAGCGGAGGCCCTCTTTCCTCCGCTCATCACTGTTACCAGCAGCCACAAACGCTGCATCAGGTCTCAGGCTTCCCGATCCACCAGGTAAGCCGAGAACCACCAGGAAGCGGCAGGTGGGGAACCCCTCCCGCCACTTCTAAAAGTGATTCAGTGGCAAATCTGCCACTGGGACCACATTTATCAGTTAGAGAATGGCTGGCTGAAAAAAGCAATACGGGGGGTTATGGCATATTGCTGCAGCCATTCCACTGCCGTCCGAGGACGTCATTTTTCTATGGCCCGGTCTGCAAGTGGTTAAGGGGTGCAGCCAATACCCCAAAATGCCCAATCACATTTTAGCTTTTATTATTTATGATATGGTTATACACTATATTATCAAAATTGTTGGGACGCCTGCCTTTACACGTACATGAACTTTAATGACATCCCTGTCTTAGTCCATAGAGTTTAATATTGAGTTAGCCCACCCTTTGCAGCTATGACAGTTTCAACTCTTCTGGGAAGGCTGTCCACAAGGTTGAGGAGTGTGTCTATGGGAATGTTTGACCATTCTTCCAGAAGCGCATTTGTGATATCAGGCACTGATGTGGATGAGAAGGCCTGGCTCGGAGTCTCCACTCTAATTCATCCCAAAGGTGTTCTGTCGGGTTGAGGTCAGCCTTCTCATCCACATCAGTGCCTGACCTCACAGATGCACTTCTGGAAGAATGGTCAAACATTCCCATACACACACTTCTAAATCTTGTGGATGGCCTTCCCAGAAGAGTTGAAGCTATTATAGCTGCAAAGGGTGGGCCAACTCAATATTGAACCCTACGGACTAAGACTGGGATGTCATTACTGGGTAGAAGGTCCGAAACATGTCGGGTTGCTAAAGCCTAGAGATGCTCTGATACCACGCGATTTTTACCTTGTTCTTTGTGATCACGTTTTACATATTGAAATGTGCCGCTTAGCACGTTTTAGCTTTTCAATAAAAGCCTTTTTTTAACAGATTCATGCCCTATATGGAGATTTTTTTCCCTTCCCTCCTTCCACGATTGGGACCTCGCTGATCCCCAGCCATCTTTCTCTGCATGTTTATTCCTTCTGAGAGAGACTTCCTGATTGGCTGTGGACCTACACACTACTGAATAGTGACGGTCGCCCCGGATGGGATTCCCTGCCACGACTTCTCCAGTCAGATATCCCTGGGATCGTTGGATCCCTCAAGCCTGTATGACATTCCACCGTACGGTGACTGTGTCCATCCTTTCTGGCAAGGTTATTCATTTCTATCGTTTGCAGTTTTGAGGTCTCAGAAGACCTGTGTGCTAAGTGTCTCCTCATATACACATAGTTTTCTCCAGCTTCTATCCCATGCGCAGGTGTGACACCGCATATGCTCATGAACCCCAGTTTCTGTGGACTTACATATGATCCACCATACACTTATGGACTTTTTTCCTTATTTGTTCATTTTTAAACGTTCACCAACCACACCTATTGCCTATTTGGCATAAGTTATGTACCTAGCACTCTGTCACTTATACATGTTTAAGATGTATATGCACATTTCCTAGCGCTGCATGTGTTTGATATCAGTGATAGGAGCATTAGAGTGGGATTTTTTTTTTGTTTGTTTACTTTATTGTGTGTTACTGCACAGCGCCATTTTTTTATATAATACTATGGGTCATATTTAAATGTGACATTCACATGTGGTTAATGTAGTTTTAAACCCCCCAAAATATTATTTTGAAGCTTACAGTCTATAGAAGAGGTGGCTGCATTCCTTTTTTGTTCAAGCTTCAGCAAATACAGAAAATACCTGTTGATCTTACCAGAAATGTTTTTTTCACTTCCTTTGAGCTTCACTGAAGAAAATCTTCCTTCCTAGCTATCTTTTGTAAACTACCAATTGCTCTGGCCCCCATGTAATGGAGATGAAGAGATATGAACACGTTTATAGTCCATATCGGGAGAGCAGCCTAGGATGACAGCCATGGCTCCCTCCATGGATACAATGGAGGAGTGACATAGCCATCCATGGACAGGAAGTGTGTTATTTGCAAGATTACCAGGTGAAAATAAAGCAATAGAAGTTTGAATGAAATACATAAATGCAGCTACCACACCAAGGACTATTAATCTTCAATATAATACAGTTTTGGTTTTGGGTTTAGATACATGTTAATAATTCCCTGCAATTTAATACAAAAAGATTCACCTGCAGTGAATATTTGGTAAATGTCAAAGCCACTGCTTCAGAACTATGCTCCTAAATTAAGTCTATATTTATACTACTGAATACATTTTTAACTATAGGCAAGAAATGTGATAAAATAACCTTTACTGTGGCATGTGTGGTGATTTGCTGATGGCACGGAAAGGTTTCTAATTTTTAGAATTGTTTTTGGTGCAGGAAATTCTTTCACTTGTAATTATGGTGTCCTGCTCTTACACAAAAGGTATAGGGGTTGAGTTACTAAAGGCACTTTACAAAGTGAAGTTGCAGTGTAAGGGAATTTGTTCCAGAGCTTAGTGAATGAGGTGAAATTACAGTTTGCAAAGAATATCCAATCCTGTGCAAGAAAAAAACAAACACAAAAAACCCAGCATTTTTGCTTGTACATGATTAAACGATGAAGTCAACAGATCTTTGCATCATTCACTAAATTCCCAGGTAAAGTGCAACTTCCTTTGCAAAGTGAACAGCCTACTTGCATTTAGTAAATCAGCTCCACACTGTCCAGAATGTAGACTGAAAATGCATTTTAGATTTTACAGATGAAATCAGTGCTGAATGTCTCCTAAAATTTTCTAATGAAAATATGGACAAAAATAAATCCCTCCCTTAATCAACAATCACAGTACCACTTTGTCAAAAACTCAGTGTCATGCTAAAGCACTGCTCTTCTTAGGTCATAATGCTGGGATGTATGCTTTTAACGCTATATATATATATATATATATATAGCGGTGTAGTTGCCACTAGTAACAAACATCCACCATATCACCCCGCTGCCAGACTCCCATATATCACTTCAGAGACAATGATCAGTCATTTGCTTTGTTTTGTTTATTAGGGGGTACAACTTGGTTGGGGAAAGGGGTATATGGGATGCCCATAGAACAGATCACTTTGCCATCATATTTAGAGATTGTATAGATTAGCACATAGTTTGAGCCTGAAGGAATGATGTGCATGTTTAACAGCTACAGTCCTCTTCCTGCATCATCATGCTGACTATTGCTCCTAGGAATTCCTCATTAGTTACCGTGTAAAGAATAAGGACTTCACCCAAGACTGTCGTAGCACATTAATTTCCTGTCACATATTCTTCTGTAAGCAAAAGAACCCATCCTGGCTCTGGTTGCTTGCTGCTACTAGGCCAGAGGCCTGCAGTACCTCTCCCCGGAGAAATAGTAGTTTAAAAGCGTGTTCTGAACGATGGACTACTGTTCCCAGCCAACCCAACTTGCAAATCCTGTGCCCTCAGGCCACATCGATTTGACACTACTCCCCACAGTCTCTCCTCTGATCCAGGACTCCTCATCAATGACCGTGTAATGATGAGGACTTTGCTATTGACTGTGTAAAAGTGAAGTTCCCACACAGACTTCCTGGCACATCCAGCCCTCCACTGTGGTACACTCACCGACCTTTCTTTGTCCCGAGTCCTTGATGGAGAACTTAACCAGACTGTACGTTCCGACAGCTTCACCTGCCCCTCTGCTCCAGGAGTTCCTCATCAATGACCGTGTAATGATGAGGACTTTGCTAATGACTGTGTAAAAGTGAAGTTCCCACACAGACTTCCTGGCACATCCAGCCCTCCACTGTGGTACACTCACCGACCTTTCTTTTTCCCGAGTCCTTGATGGAGAACTTAACCAGACTGTATGTTCCGACAGCTTCACCTGCCCCTCTGCTTCAGGAGTTCCTCATCAATGACCATGTAATGATGCGGACTTCACTAATGACCGTGTAAAAGCGAAGTTCCCTCACAGTTCTCCCTGGGTCTCCTCCTGCGATCGGCCCCTAGATGTGGGTGCCCTCCTGCTGATGTCTAGTACTCCATTCTCCACTTCACCCGGCCGACAACTCCCCCCAGCGGCCTGTTACCTCAGCTTATATAGGAGGCCCGCTCCCTGCCTATACCAGTTGGGGATTGGTCAGGGCTCCCTGGAAGCAGGGGGTGCCTCAGAACTAGAGCACAGGTGGTCACACCCACTGCTACACTAACCACTCCCTGCCCCCCAGATCAAAACAGACTATATATATATATATATATATATATATATATATATATATATATATATACGCTTGCTATATGTACAGTATTAAGAGTACCACCATCTTAAACAAATTAATATTAAATTAATATTATTAATATTATTTGGCATAGAATATTGTGAATAAAGTTGGAATATTTTAACTTGTACATAGAATTATATGGCATGTTTCTGGCTACTGCTGGTGTTCTTTCACAACCGGTGTACTCCTACCGCTACGAACAAGTGAAGCTTCACTACCCACTGGTCAGACAAATTTAATTTGTCTTGCAGACAGGTATTTTTTCACCCCTATTAAAGCTGGATTCAATAAAAGGTTATCACCCAGCCATGAAAGTTAATGGACCAATGTTCTCCTACATAGGAGATAGAAACGGCTAAACTCCAACCGACTGTTAGACTAACTTGCTTTCCAAAATCTACATGGTGTAAATGATGCCAGGGAAAACACAGCCATCTTATCCGCATTACAACAATTAATGTATAAATTAATGAGCCTCACACACAAGCAGGAGAATAGCTAATGAGCTGTTTTGTTGCCATGACAACCTCAAGTCAAGCAGAAGTATGTTTCCCTTAAGAATAAAGCATAGTGAATCTTTAAATGATAAGTGTTAACACATAGGTCTGAAGGTGAAGACGACATGACCGTAAGTTCCTGACAGGGTTTATTTAGTTCTAATTAGTTCTCGTGAAGAGGATACAGTAAACTATTTTCTTTTTTGCAAATGCAATTTCAGGGAAAAAATAAAATTGCACCTTGTAGCAATTCATTAATGAAGAAATGTCATTATCATTAGGAGCCTAGTTTCAAAATCAGCAGGGCTAATTTATATTCTGATGGAGTCAATGTTGGTATTTGATGCTTCAAGATAAGCCAATTTTTTTATTAAAATAAAGTTTCTATTAACCCCATTTTTCTTTATTTTCAGTAATATCTAAAAACCTCCACATGGTGGAGTGTGGCAGTTTTCTATCAGTAAAGTACTCCACGATCTGAAAAGATATTTAGAGACAGGAAATGATTGTCTGATCAATTAATTAAAATAAAAATTATTTTGGTCAAATCATGTCTGATCATCCTGTGTTGCCTATGACCTGTCACTACCATGTTTCCAAAAAAATGAAGGCCTACCCCCGAAAATAAGACCTAGAGTTATTTTCCAGGGGAGCTGCAATATAAGCCCTACACCGAAAATAAGCCCTAGTTTCAAAAGTTTCAAAAGTTTCAAAAGCTTGTAAAATTCTATAATCCACTCTATTTCTGGAGTATATAATGTGCAATGTGTGTGTTTCTGTAATATAATTGTGCCAAATTCCTTCGGTATGCCCCCCCCACCCCCCTGCAGTGCTCGGAACGGGTAAGAGAGCTTGCAGAAGTACCGAGCGGCGCTATAATGAAGGTATTTGGCACATTTATATTACAGAAACACACACATTGTACATTATGTACTACTGTAATAGAGTGGATTATAGGATTTTACAAGCATTTTAACTCGGTTCACACTGGGGATTCCGGACAGGCAGGGAGGGAGAGGGGGAAAGAGGACATCCATTACATGGTAATAACTACCCCGAAAATGAGCCCTACTGTGTCTTTTGATGCCAAAATTAACATAAGACCCAAGCTTATTTTTGAAAAAACATAGTAGGAGGATCAGGGGGGAAAAAATGGTGCAGAAGTACTGACACTTAGGGGTACCTGTGCATACCTACAGCAGCCCTCCAAACCTACCTGTTTTGGTCAAATTCTCCACATTATTATTGGTTTATCACTATGATAGGCATCCTCACCAGCCATTAGGAACCTGCAGGGATAGGAAGGGGCAGGCAAGCTTCAGCTTCAGAAAGTGCTGAAATTTTGCCTCTTAAAATGGCCTGAGATTCGGCCGTGCAGATTTGGAAGGCTTCTATCTAGGGACCAGCCCTTCGTAGCTGCAGCAATGTGCTCCACTTCCCTTCAGCATGAGTCCTTTTAAAGCAAACCCAAGCTGTATTGTTTATCACTGTCCTATATCATAAAACTATGAAACTATGCATTATGAATTCTCAGCAGCTCTGGGCTTACTTTAGCTTCCAAAATGGCTCTGCCTGAACATAATCATTCAAAAATGCTTATGATGCTGAGATCCGAATGGAGGGAAAGGGCACACCCCCTTCTCCAGAGTCTTAAGCTACATTCACACCGAAACGTCATGTTTTCAAGGGCTTTTTCAAGGTTTTTTGGAACAGAATTGCTTGCTTTTGTAGCTTTTGTCAGGCAAATTTCAACTAAAAGGTGTGGAGTGCTGCAAAAAAAGGGGCAAAAAAAGGGGCGGACAGCTGCAACACTTGAAAAATCGCTCAAAAAAGCTTGTTACGCCTTTCAGGCATATTCATTAAAGTCTATGGGCACAAAAATGCTCAATTCTGCCTAAAAAGTAGCTCATGTACTTTTGTGAGTGACAGGCTTTTGCTACAAGCAGCAGGATGCTCAGATGTGAACAAGGGCTATTAAAAACAATAGGATTTTGCCTGTTGAGTGTTTTTTTAGCTTTGAGCTACAAGCTACAAAACGCTTAAGTGTGAATGAGGCCTTATATGGAAACATGCATAACCGAAGGTATTAATCACCTTCTGTGTGCTGGCTGGATGGGGATGGGGTCATCTTCTGAGATCCTGTATTGTCAGGATAACCTGTCAGAAGTGACCAATGCATATAGCAGAAGGAAGAGAGAGGAGACAGAAATTACACTCACTGCTTTGGATTGAGACTCGTACACATTATAGAGGAACATGTGCTGTTCATTATTCATTTATGAGGTTTAAAACTACTTTAAGCTTTATAATAAACATTGATCTCCATCTCCAGATATAAAACACAAATTAATACAGTTACATATCATGTTAAATTATTTATCTGAATACAAATGGTGAAGGAACCTTAAAGTGATATTAAAACTTTGGATTTTGACATTGTCAACTTGTCACAGGCACTCATCAAGAGTGACAACTATGCCTGCCCTTAACACCTACCTGCCTTCCCCTTACTACTCCACTGTTTATAGAAGCTTCCATGAATGAATGGAGGTCTAGTAGATGAACGATAGGTCTACCTCCTCCATTCCCTGATAGAGGATAGAGGATAGAGGAATTCAACAGCCGCCGGTGAAGTACCATCCCTTGTGTTGATTTAACAAAAAAATTTAAAAAAATAAGGATTTAAATAAATGAAATAGGAATTGCCATGACTCAAATCAGGGAGTGCCATTGCCTGTAAGAGTGTATTATGACTAACATGTTGGCCCTTACACACCCATTTATTACAATAGCTTTTTAATCTGAATACAGAATATGCAGAAATTGTGCAGTTCCTGTCTGTCTTTAGTGGTCAATTATTTTCTGCTTAAAAAAAGCATGCATTTGGAATTACATAGAAGCATGCCAGCTCGTGTTTTAAAATGCTTTTAGAGAATATGTAGAATGTAGAATATTCAAAGCATTAACATATTAAAAGCATCTAACCTTTCATTCATCGTGCATTCAATTGGATCAGTCTACACAATGTTCTACATGCTCACTGCTCACTTGGCTTTTATGTATACAAGTTAATGTATGAACAGATTAAAAGGAGGTTTAAATAAATAAACACAAGTATGCATAATAAACATAAACATTGCTTTATTCAAATCTAAGGACAAAGTATTAGCTTATTTTTTCTGAACAAAGACATTTTGGAGGGCCAAGGTTAAGTATGTCCATACTTGGCACTACAGTCTGTAAAAAATTAAACCTTCAAATATAACTTTTTTTTTTCTATGTGTTTATTCATAGCTACTAATTTGGGAAAATGTATGGCTATTCAGTAAACTTTGAACAGCCCTACACATTTCCTATTCATATGGCACTTTGTAGCAGGTTTCGGTTTATCCCATTTCCTTGTGTATACTATAAGTTATTTACAAGTGTAGCTTTGGGGATTTGTTCCCAAAGCTGAGATTAGTCTAGTTTTGTGACATCATCACTTATGGCAAAGATACCACTATATTCATTAACCCTTTCCTGCTGCTGCCTCCCGCCCTTTAAGAGTTACGAAATGCTAGGAGGCGGAGGCGGGTATTCGGGTCATGTGACCAATGTGACTGGCTGTTACAAAGGTTACATGATCGGAAAGCACCTAATCGCAAGTATGCAATGGGGGTTTTCCATTTCCACTCCGGTGAATGTGCTGGGAGAGCTCTCAGCACAGAAAAGTGTTTACAAAGGGCCGCATATATGCGCCACGTCGGCGGGAAGAAGTTAACTAAGAGACCATAGGGCCTATATTGATCAGAAGACATAAGAGCATCCTTGATTAAAGACATATTCAAGCCACATTTTTTTATATTTGAATAGAACGAGAAAGCGTTACATTATTTCTTATGTCCGTGACCATACTCATGAGATTTCCTCTCACTTCCTGCTTCTGTGACACAAGGAAAAAAAAATAGTGGAACAGTGGACAGGAACACACAGACAGCAAAAAAAATGCTGCCAGAAGTTCTAATCCTTTCCTATTCTGCAAAGATATCCATTTGTCTATGTCCCTATAGGAGAGATTTCATATCATGTCCTGACAGGAAGTCAGGAGAAATCTGTCCATGATGGGAATAGACAGCAAACCTGACAACACGTATAATCCTTTCCAGTTCTGTCCAAAGCAAACTAAAAATTTTTGTCTGACGTTAGACTTTAAAGCAGAGTTCCACCCAAAAGTGGAACTTCCGCTCATTTGTCTCCCCCCCCTCTGGTGCCACATTTGGCACCTTTCGGGGGGGAGGGGTAGCGGATCTTTGACAGGTATCCTGTCCCCACTTCCAGGAGTCTCGCCGCGGCCGTTGAAGTCACCGGTGGGCTCCCTCCGCCTTCCTCGTTGCCGGGCCAGTAGGAGAGCGCAGTGGGTGCCTCACGTATGCGCAGTAGGGACCTGGCATGAAGCCGTAATCATTCGCTACTGGGTTCCCTTACTGGCTATGGCGGCAGCACCCGACAGCTGATGGAAACATCAGCTGCCGACATCGCTGGACTCCAGGACAGGTAAGTGTCCTATTATTAAAAGTCAGCAGCTGCAGTATGTGTAACTGCTGGCTTTTAATTTTTGCAGCGGTGGGCGGACCTCCACTTTAAGGAGTGTTGGTCTTGGGAACTTTGAAGGAACAAAAGCAACATTTAAAGTTACTCAAGGATACCATCTTGAAGAAATAAGGTCCACGTATACTACATTTGCATACTATTATAAAATTGAAAATACCATCATAACTACTTACTGTATGGTCCAACTATTTCAAGAAAATAGGAGCACCATTACACTTGAAAAGAAGTTATTCATATATTTTCATTTACTGTAGTATTAACATCTGCTGTAGCCCAAGCCATGAAAAATGTTTTCTATGTGCATAGATCGTAATAGTCATTAAAAAACAATATTAATTCTACTAAATTCTTTTTTTTTATAGTAAAAGCAGTCCATTTTCATGAACATTGCAGACCTAACCATTGTTTTCCATTTAAACGAGAACTTACAGTTAGCAGATTCTTACTATATGATTGAAATGGACACTTTTCTGAATAAAGTTCTTCTGAATATTAAAGCTATTTCTCTTAAAATAACATGACAAGTATAATATGTTGAAGCTTCAGAGTGTCCTATTTCCGTTTAAAATTGTCTATTACCAAGACAGGTAAGTAAGCTGTAGGTGGACTATGGGGTTGATTTACTAAAACTGGAGAGTGCAAAATCTGGTGCAGCTGTGCATGGAAGCCAATCAGCTTCTAACTTCAGCTTGTTCAATTAAGCTTTGACAAACCTGGAAGCTGATTGGTTTCTATGCAGAGCTGCCCCAAATGTTGCATTCTCCAATTTTAGTAAATAAACCCCTGTGAGTAGTGAACACATCAGAAAGAATATAAGGAACATGACTCTCTTCATCCCTCTGTAATATTTTGTGCTACAAAAATGAAACTTCTGCATATCTTATAATAATCAACCCAGCAATCAGTCATTAAAGTGTCAAATATTGATTAGGTAGACATAAAGCAAAAAATGAAGAGAAATGATTTAAAGTACAACTGAAGGCAAAATGTTTTTGTCTCCAGAAAAGTAATAGAGGGGAAATCTTCCAATGGTAACACTAGTTTTGGTGACCTGGGCGTCCCCAAGGAATTCCCCTAATTTTCAGGGATTTCCTCTCTTTGTTTTGGCTATGGGACAGGAAGTGAAGGGAAATCTCCGCAATGGGACAAAGCAAAAAGTAAATTGACAGGGTTTATGACCCTCCCTTACTCCATCCAAAATGAAAAAAGAGTTTTGCCTACTTTAAGTATACAGGCCCATAGCAAGCTTTAAAAATGAACTTAACTTGCTTAATGCAAATTTAAATGAT
Organism: Aquarana catesbeiana; assembly: GCF_042186555.1. Classification (NCBI taxonomy): domain Eukaryota; kingdom Metazoa; phylum Chordata; class Amphibia; order Anura; family Ranidae; genus Aquarana; species Aquarana catesbeiana. Next base: position 297,205,121 of record NC_133324.1, on the reverse strand, counting down.
CTGTTCAAAGGAATTGAATCTGATTGACTGTCAATTGCACTTTGCAATCATTTCTTTTGATGTTCTACTGAATAAGCCAGTTAGTTACAGTATGTGGTTTTTTTTTTCAGACACAGCACATATATCTTATAGACCACACAAACAAATTACAATGCAGCAAGGTTAAAGCCATGTGTGGATACAATTATCCAATTAAAAATGAACCTTTATCGTTCTGACTGCTTTAAACAGTGGACTGAAGAAATCAAATTGTTTGTTAAAGGTAACTACATGTCAGCGCACTTTGGAATACTACTAGATACACTTAATTGTGATATCGTTCACCTCTCCAAAATACTAAGAGTCATTCACCGATCCTCTAGATTCACCAGTAACCAGGGATGGTCGCTACCCGCAGTAATGTAAAATATGACGGAGCAGAACAGATTGCTGCTCCATGGATAATTAGATCTGCTCACGGAAGCCAATTATGTTCCACAATGAGTTATGTAGGGCTCTCATAATAGTTGAGATAAAGAACAATTTCATAATAATAACATTTGCATTTTATGGAGTGTCGTTCCTCTGCAGCAGCAGAAATGTCTAATTGACTTGCTTTAAAACTCGTATCACGGGAATTGAACAGGCAGAGCTGACATAAGTCAGTGACCATTTTACAATGAACTGGTTATAAGGAAGTGCAAAAAAACATGCGCCATTTTACATTAGCCTCCTTGTAAGTAAACTGTACCTGTTGAATGTGTTGTTTCTGTTGACCATCCTCAGGAATCCAGTTGGATCTGTCACCAAATTCATTTTATTGTTAAGGTCATCGTATTGCTGGTCCATGTAATCTCCAGCCTCACTCTCGGTTTCACTGCTTGCACAAGTCCTGGAGATAAAAACAGACCACATTACATCTTAAAATGCTTGACAGGATTTAATTTGCTTTCCTTTAAAGACATGCTTATAGGAAATTATATCACTCCAAGCAATAAAGTCAGAAGGATGTTAAAAAGTGATAAAGTATCCAATAAACAGGCTACATCTGAGTAAGCAACCTCTTTGTACGCTGCAACAGCATAAAATACATTGCTACTAAAGATCGGTGCTCTTTGCAAAAAAAAATAAAAATAAATCTGGGAATGAAATAAACTATTTTGGGGGTTTTTGTATGAAACCATGAACAATCATAAGGCTAGTAAAGTTGCTGCCCTATTAATGTGGTGGAAATTGGGAAATCTGGAACCTCTACTAAACACAGCTCCAATTCCAATGGCTCCATGATTCTTAATAAATGGGCCAACTAGAAGCAAATTACAAAGCAGATACAGTATATTGTATATGAAATTAAAGTGTTACTAAACCCAGGACCTTGCATTCACTATATCCGGTCTCCCACAGTACACAGAGCATGGAAATGCAAGTGTTTTAGTAAATCTAAACTGCTAAATACCTTTTCTCATCAGCAGTATATAACAGTCTTGTGACTTCTATCAATACCCGGTTAAAGTTTGTAGGAGGAGTTTTCATACTGCACTGGCTGTCCTATCAGGATGCAGGACCCCTGACCCTCTGTCTGAACAGTGCTGATTGGCCCTGTGCTGATCACATGCACTCTCCCAAGAAAAGAAAAAAACTCTCTAGACTCTACACACCAAACTGAGCATGTGCAGCCTGACTCCAGTAACTCTGTCTTACTCAGACATGCTTTGGGGGCAATGCAAGAAGGGAAGGATCTGGGCATACAGGATTAAACAGCCTTTTTACACAATGCGGAGCATTAACCCCTTAAATTCCACAGTGAGTATAACAAGCATGCTTTACTGCATATACAGACTAATGAACCATAGCACTGTAAATGCATGCTGATACATATATATGAAATAAAAAATTGTACATGAGGCTTGTTTTAATCAAAATGTATTTGTAAACATGCATCAAATTGCTGATCATTTTTGATTGCATTGAGTTTTTTTTTTTAATAAATTTGTTTGGCAAATTGTGGATAAACACACCGAATGCTTTTTTTTTATAAAGCCCTCTTAGGCAGTATAACCTCAAATAGACTTGAAATGGGGTTTCTTGACTAAAACTGGAGAGTGCAAAATCTGGTGCAGCTCTGCATAGAAACCAAACAGCTTCCAGGTTGTATTGCCAAAGCTTAATTGAATGAGATGAAATTAAAAGCTGATTGGCTACCATGCACAGCTGCACCAGATACTGCGTGCTCCAATTTTAGTAAATCTACCCCTGTATCTGAATTATTTCTTATGCCACATGCACACGATTGTATTTTCCGACGGGAAATTTTGGATGTTAGCTGAAAGGTGGACCGTGTGTATGCCCCATCAAACATTTGTTGTCGGACTTTCCGCCAACAATTGTTGGCTAGCAGGTTCTCAAATTTTCCGCCAACAAAACTTTGTTGTCGGACTTTTCGATCGTGTGGACACAAGTCCATCGCACAAAAGTTCACACATGCTCGGAATCAAGTACGAGCCAGAAGCGCTCGATCTTGTAAAACTAGCGTTTGTAATGGAGATATCACATGACTATGGAACTTCCTTTTTCTCGGCTCGCCGTACCTCTTGTACGTCACTACATTCGTAATTGTCGGCCAACATTTGTGTGACCGTGTGTATGCAAGACAAGTTGGAGCCAACATCCTTCGAACCAAATTCCACGGTTTTGTTGTCGGAAAGTCCGATCGTGTGTACGGGGCATAAATGTTTTTTTTTTTTTGTTTTTTTTTTATATTTGCTTATATTTTTATGTTTGTCCTACTACTAGGTCATTGTTGATACATCTTCTTGTTACCGCAATACAGCCATGAAGAAGTCTCATTAAAATAACACAACTTGCACTAATACTCAAAACTTTATTTACTTTAAATCTACTCAAAAAATCACTCAATTACTCAATTTCAATGTTCTCATTGCACAACCATGGACTGGGAAAAAAGCCTCAAATGTAATCATAAATAGATGCATCAGGCCTGCAAGCAGAACAAAATGACCTACAGTCTGGGTATTTTGCAGGTACCTAACCCAAGGCAGCTCTTTAAAAAGCAGTGCTTCTACCGATATGCTAAGACTGAAGGGCAGGTAAAAAAATATTGAAAGCACTACATTGCTGTTTAGAATCAAGACAGAAAGTTCTTTCCCCAAAGATGGAGGGACCAGACTGGTGACATCAGTTTCTAATCTATTTCAAACAACAGGATTATGTAACCATTACGTAAGATATCTCAGAGGATTCCAAACTGACAGTGCAGACATGCAGCAAGTGTGACATGTTTCTCATGCTTTGTTTCTGCTTCTTAAACCTGATGTAACTTGGCGAACTCATCAATACTTTAAGATTCATGAAGTGCACTAAATTATGCATGCTAACACAAAATATCCTTCATGCCACTGTACTATGAATTTCACTGGAGATACGCTGATCTATGAACTGAAACTATTTATTTAACTAAGATTGGTGAAGTCAAAGCTTAGGTAGTCAGCAGCATACTAATTATATTGCCTTAACTGGTCTATATTACAAGAACAGATGCTGTTACATTTAGGAATATATTTTAAGATACTTATTTCAGGCAATTGTTGCCCAGTAATATGAACTATATAGGTATTACTGTTTATTGCAATTGGCCATGCAAGGGGTAAAAGAAAGCTGCAAAGATAACCATAAAATATTGGTGGGTTGCAAAGTTTTGTCTGATAACTCAGTTTTGACTGCTGTGTAGATGATTTAACATGTACTGCTCATGATGGGTAGACCATATTTTAACATAAATATCAGGCTCCAGTCTTACACTGTAGCTATAAATTGCATAAATGTAACTGTAGACCGATGTTTCCAATAGTTAAAGCAGTTGTTACCGTTAAAAAAAATGATCCTGTTCCTTTGCACAGTTTAATTTGTCGCATTCGATACCTGGTTGATTCTGCCTGTTTCTTGTGTCCCCCTAAGTGTGCTGACCACGGTAATCATGGCTGCTGATCCATGATACCATGGTCAGTTTACGTGCCTCCGTCATCCCGCAATTTCTCTCCCTATTCCCTCTCCCCCTCCCTGCCTGTCAGCTATTGAGTCAGTGATGTGAGAGCCGATCTTCTCCCCGCTCCTCCCCTCCCGCTGCTATTCCGTGTAAAGTCACTGTGCATAATAACCAAAAATTTTGCAGCTCAATACCTTATTTAACAGTGCCACTGTGCGATCACGTGATCTCCTGCCACTCTTCTCTTCTCCTCCTGGCTGACATCAGAGGGAAATCTCAGCCCCTCCCACTGTAGTCCTCAGATCGGTGAAGGAGAGCGGCAGAAGGTCATGTGACTGCACAGTGGCACTGTGAAATAAGGTATTGAGCTGCATAACTAAAAAAAAATAAAAAAACACATACGTTGTACAATATAGCTGGCTATAACAGAGGGGATTCTAGTAATTATGCACAGTGACGTCACAACCACTTTAAAGTTGTGCATGGGTTATCCTTAACCTCTCAAGGTGATAGATATATAATATGGATAACTTAAAAGCTGGAATGAACAATAGCGTTGTATCCTTTAAGTTAGCATAAAAGATTCCAACATTGAACTGCCCAATATGTGTGTTAAAGGCCAATCCCAGGCAAAGCTTATTTTTTATTTTTATAAACATTCCTTTCTATTCATGTTCTGTCTGAAAACCTGAAATAAACAGGAAGTTGGGTGATCTTCCCTCATCATCTGCAGTCTGATTCATGTTAAATAGAGAGAAAGTAAGAGAAATTTCACAAATGGGGAAATAAGAGTTCTATCATTTTCTCATTCTATCCAAAAACTGAACATTTGATTTTTGGCTGTAGTTTAACAGCTTTCGCTCACTTAATGATGCAGCTTATAACTCTTGCAATAATTTATAGTATTGCAATGTATGGTTGTAATTATGCGAAGCAGACATTCAGAATTTATCTTGTAATTCAGAGTTCATCCTGGCTTTAGCAAATGGAATGCTGATTGGTTGCCGAGAGGTACTGCCCTTAAAAATGAGCACAAAAAAATACGATTTCCTATTGAATAAGGACATAAAAATGTATGATACAGCTCAGTGTGTAACCTAGAACCACTTTCCGAGCCTGTGTCAGCTGTACTCCAGATTGCTGCACCAGTAATTGATTTATTGGCAAACTGGAACGTTCTTAAAAAAACAACAGCATTGTATTGAAGCTGCTGATTTCCTAGAGCAAGAAGTAGGTACAGATGTACTCTAGATTGTAAATAAAAAGTTTATGGTGAAAAAAGTTGAGTGCATTATCACTCATGCTGTCAAATTAGTCTTTACAACATGTCTAGTGGTGTTTTACTGCTTTTCAAGCCATTATTTGTCTCAGTGGACTGCCATGTGTCTTCCATCCAAAGAAGTGCTGCAGCTCAATGACAACAAACATAGCAGAAACATCTCCAATAACTAACAGAGAAAAAAAAAACATACCCTTGCGCCCAACGGGCTTAACGAGAAACTGGATGTTAATACCATCATATAATCTTTTATTATTAATTATTCTTTGTTGATCTACTTTTGATATCACTACTTCTATGAATTAATAGTTGATTCAACTAATAATGATGACTTGTCTCTTTTTCATTGTATCATGTCTCCATCTATATCTTACTAAAACAATTAATTGCCATATTTAATAATTCATTTTTTCACAATTTTCCCAAAAAATGTTTTCATAATTTTTTCATTATTTAATTTAATTTATCCCTATATTATAATGTATCTTCATAATCCTATTGATTAACTGATTAATGTTTTAATTTTTTTTTTTTCTTGAATCCATTGATTACTCTGACATAAGATATCACTTTGATCCATCCCTTGCATATCAATCATTCATTTCATCTTGTACTTTGAAAAATGAGTTAAAAAATGCCTTGATTCTGTCCCACCTATTTAATAGCAACCCTGACCTATTAATCACATTTTACATCTACAACCTAATATGCCACTTTTATATTAATTTTTATATTATTTTTAATTATAGCTATCTTATTAACACTGTGCGCGATACATGCCTGCGCATCTGTATGTATGTGTGTGTGTGGTTATGTATGCATACACATCTGCAGCTGTACGTGTGTGTGCATATGCCCGCACACACACGTATATGTACATAATATTTTATCCCTTTGCGGGCACATAGTAATGTTTTTATAAAATGCTTTTATATTATGTCACTGTTCACCTACTGCATTATTCACAAGCTTTCATTGCTGTGCAGCACAATTCTCAGATATTCAGCCAGCTGTCATTTGTTTACGGATGGAGCATTTCAATTTCACCCCTTCCTTTCCCCTGTACACTTGAGAAAGGAGCGTGCATGCGCCATATGGACTTCGCACATGCTCTGAAACGCCCATAGCCTGGATTTGGCACTTCTTGGAACATGCTGCAAACACCGGCAACCCCTCCATGAGACTTCTATCTTGCAGGAACACATCTGTACCTACTTATATGTAAGTGTTGAATACTTTATTGTACTACACATTAAACATTTGCACTCCGAGGCGCTTTTCTGTTTTTTTCTTTTTTCCATGTTGATCCTGAGTTGGCTTCACTCCTGAGAAGAGCAGCCCTTGGTGCCTGTTTCCCTATAGACTTTACCATTCTTATCCAGCTCCCTAGATCCACTACTCAGTATCTCTTATAGCCGATTGGACTTTTTATATGTACTTGCGGACTTTTTACAATGGATTTATCCAGTCCTGCCTTTTATTACTAGTTTTTATTAAATTGATTGTGAATCACTATACCAATATCCTGAGCGCTAGCATTTGCTGTTTTTCTTCAGTAACTAACAGAGGAAAATCTTTTCTATAATACCGCAAAAGCCAACACCATTGGTCCATTCCATTATTTTTCTCTTCTGTTTTAAAATATGTAATTATTTAAGTGTATTTATATTCCAAATAATGTAATCTTGGATGGATCAGAGAAAGGTTATAATCTATGTCTTTGTCTACGTTGGGGATATTCACCTTTTTTTTGGTCCTAGTGACCATTATCACCATCAAAGACAGTCAAGGGTAATCCAAAAGTTAAGTTTCCTCTTTAAGAATTCAGGTGAAATCTTGCAATGATGACACCTGACCTGGTGACAACTAAAACGGTATTTCCCCTCCCTTTGGGGGATTTTCTCTTACTTCCTGTTTGTGTCTCCAGGACAGGGAAGGGAAATCACCCCAATGGGACCCAGGAGAAAAAAAAAAATTCTGACAGGGGTTTTACCCATTTCCTACTCCATTATTCTCCATAAAGTTTTGAGTTTATAAACGTTTTTAAGTCATTCTTTAGGGAAAAAAAATCATCTACAATACTTACTTTCATTTGAATGCTGTTCCACATAGTACCCCTTTTCTACCACAAGAGGCCTGCGGTCCTCTGGGCTGAAGAACTCCTAGTGTCATTCAACTCAGGGATATTGAAGACATACTGTACATGCAGGAAGTCATAGACCAGCCTTGATGGTGCCCTGCATATCAGAGTAGCTCTGATTGAAGTCCCAGAGTTGGTTTTAGATGTTTTACACATGTTTTCTGACATAATTGTTTTTTTAGTCTGTGATGTTCATATATGGGTTTGTTTACTTAACAACCTACTTGAAAACCCTTAAACCCTGTATGAAAATGGTGCAATAATGGTGCTTAAAACATATAAGACTAACATGAAGAAGAAAAGTTTAAATACATGCGAATTGTTTTACTTGACAAAGGATTTGTAATTGTGTTTAGGCAGCCTTCACACGTTTTGTTCCAGTAGAGTTTGCAGCTACCTATACTCTGTCTTTAGCTTGTTCACTGGATAATCAATCAATATAATCAAGCTGTTGATTATTTCTCCAGTGAGCAGGCATAGGGAACAATATGGCATGGAAACCTTTGTTGTCATCATATAAAAAATCATTGCAACTGCTGCAGGTACCTGAATTTTAAGTATCAGCCTTTTGCAGTCCCTGTACAGCAGAACTCAGAATGGTAGTAGGAGACGCAGCACAATGAGCCAATCGCTGTGCTGTAGTGCTCATACACTAACAAGGAACAAGCTGCTGTGCTAGGAGAAGAGAGTAGAGTGGAAAAGATGAGCTTATCAATCTGCTGCTTCTGCTTCACTGTCCATTTACAAACTAGTGGCAGTAAAAGCTCAAGACAAAATGGACAGTAATATAAATCTTTTAGCAAATAAAAGAGCTCTTACATATGTATTTAATCTGTGTATTTAATGAGTTGCCTGGAGTAAAACTTTAATAAGGTCTTCCATCCACCCCATCTTTGAGAACCTTCCTTTGCTCTTGCTTATGACAGTAAAATGGATGAAGTCATCTCTTGGAAGTTTTAGGGTTGTGGTAAACTTGTGTTTAGGGCAGACATAGAATTTCATCATTTCATGCACTTTAATATAGAGAACTATTCCTTTGAGAGAACACAAGAACTGCTCTTAGCTGAGTTTGAGAGCTTAGGCAATAGCGTTCCTTTCCATGAATCAAGAAATGTATTGTGACCTTCGAAATAAAAAAAGATTCAAGATGAATGGCTTAGATCTATGTATTATATACTAATTTCTTTTGTGTCTACAAAAAAATATGACTTTCTAGCACAGGCATCTGGGAACCTGCAAACTCACCAATGTCTTATCCTGTTTTTATTAGATGAAAGGAAATGGTTAGGTGCAAAACAAATAAATTTCCTGCAAAGTACCTACCAGATGTAGCCATAATCCTTAATAGTTAAATAACTGAGCAATATTATCACTATTATATATACAAATTTGAATTCAAGTAGACGTGGTATGGATAAGGGTGATTTTGTCTACAGAAAGCCACACACATCACAGTCCAATTCTAGAATCTTAGATATACCAGCAAATATGCAGTGCAAGGACCTGCCTGACTGCATATATAATGGATGATTCTAATTAAATGATTCTAGTATGGTCCCAGACGTTATAATAGCAATTAAAAGTAAAAGCTATTTTAGAGTTGAGTTTAGTTATGATAGTGCACCAAGCATATGTTATGGTATTGTGGCACCATTCATTTAGATTTATTGTAAATGGCACCCTAATGCAATAAAGCAACTCCATTGTATTGTAGTGCACTGCAATGCACAGTAGCGCACTTTTGTGCATTGTCCTGCGGTACGTTTAAAAAGAAGAGTAGGGTGTGGCTTCTTTTCCACTAAAATGCACAGCCATTCAAAATGGATAGCCTTTACTTACTGCACAGTGACCATTTAAATCTGGCCTTAACCATAGGCTCAACTGTGATCTTTATCACTTTCCTCTTTTATTTAACTTGGAGCACTATACATAAAATATAATAAAATGCATATAAAACATACTGTATAAGGGTTGATTTACTAAAGGCAAATAGACTGTGCACTCATTTTCCCCAGATCTTAGTTATTGTGGTGAACCTTCACTTTGTAAAGAATACCCAATCAGTGTGCAACTGCACTTGCAAAGTGCACAGTCTATATACCTTTAGTAAATATAACGCATAGTATCCCTATTTAGCATCAACAATGATCCCAAACATCCACCCCAGTTATAATCTTATCTATCATTGGGTGGAGGAAATTGACTGGCCTGCACAGAGTCCTGACCTCAACCTGATAGAACACCTTTGGGATGAATTAGAGCAGAGTCTGCAAGCCAGGCCTTCTCCTCCAACATCAGTGCCAGACCCCACAAATGCACTTCTGGAAGAATGGTCAAACATTCCCATAGACACACTCCTAAACCTTGTAGACAGCCTTCCCAGAAGAGTTGAAGCGGTTATAGCTGCAAAGGGTGGGCCAACTCAATATTTAACCCTACGGACTAAGACTGGGATGCCATTAAAGTGGTTGTTAAGCCACATGTACATATTTATACTATCAGTGCTGTCTCTTAATGAAGTGTGCCCCTGTGTGTGTGATTTTAAAAAAAATGGATTATACCTAATTTCTGAGGGCCAATCGGCGCTCACGTGACCGGCCAGCTCTCCTCTCCCTGTTTGACAGATGCAGCAGGCAGTGGCCAAGATTTCCCCACTGACGTCAGTCAGGAGGGGAGAAGGAGAGGAGGAGAGAGCCGGTCTGGCATGTAAGCACCCAACGATTGGTGCTCAGAAATTGGGTATAATTGCCTTTTTTTTTTTTTAATCACACACACAGGGGCACACTGCATTAACAGACAGCAATGATAGTATAGGGGGTGGGCACTGCCACTAGCTGACAAGCAGGGAGGGAGGGGGAGAGAGAACAGAGGAGGACAGGAGAGCTGCGGATGTAAACTGACCACGGTGTCAGGGCTCAGCAGCCATGATAAACCGTGGTCAGTTTACAGAGGGGAAGGTAGAAACTGACAGGATCAGCTATTTCAGGTGATACAGGGGGCCAAATTACACAGCACAAGCACTGTTCTGTATAAAATGCTTTAAAGGGACAGGATCCTTTTTTAAAAAATTTTTTTAGATTAACAAACGTTTTAACGGTTTAAAGTGCATGTGCGTGTAAAGGCAGGTGTCCTAATACTTTTGCCAATGTAATATATATATATATATATATATATATATATATATATTTATATATATACACATATACACATTTTAAAAATGGTTTAGGTAGGTAAAAGGGGTCTGAGTTGCCTACATAGTAAATCTATGAGCTAAATGTAAATTCCATCTATTAGGTAATTCTGAGAACTGTAGTTCTCCTCAAGCTAGGAATCCACATGACGCCTAAACCCTGATGGAATATCACTTATACAGCTATATTCAACCACGTCTATGAAGTAGATGAATTGCTACATAACCCAATTCCCAATATAACAACTCCAAGTATAAATCAAAAGGTCAAATGAATCTTGCAGAGTTCTGTAAAGTTGAGTTTCCACCTGATTACCTATAAAAATGAACACTGCTTCCACATCCTACAAAATACATCAACCTTCAAATAAATCTTGTTAGTAATTGTTTCTGATCATAAGTCACCATTTCCCAAATAGACTGAAACAGAAAAATGTAATCCGACCTATTACTAGCCCCCAATTCCTGTTGAAACGGACGGATGGCTTTGTTCTTAAAAAAAAAAATCCACAAAAATGCACATTTCTGATTGCCCCCCGGTCCCCCCCTACCCCCACTTCTTTTCACATTTCCTTTACAGCCATACACACTTTGCCCTGTGTGACTGCGCTGGCACAGCATTAAAATTTAAAAGAGAATCTGCAAGTGAATGCACATGAAACCATGTCGTCTAGTAAACTGTATCATTAAAAGCAGGCGCACAAACAATTTGATTACAGGTCAGTTGCTACAACAGAAATCGAAAAAGAAATGGCAATGTTTAATTAATTTCCAGTCTCGGCAAAACAAAGAGAGGGTCAATCGAGCTTTGCCATCCACAGCTAAGCATGAAGATTAACTGCATCAAAATGACACATCATTAAAATATAATTTATCTCTGCCAAAAGATAAGAAAGAATAGTTTATTAAGTACACACAAACGACACATGTTAGCCATCAGATTTTATTATTACTGCGCTGTAGTGTCAAAACTGAGCAATGGATCTATTCTGTTTAAGTTCAGCTTAGATTGGTCAACAACCCGTAAAAAATTACAAGTACAAATATTATTTGTATGCATTTGAACCAAAAAATAAATTAAGCAGATGGTGATTTATTTTTCTTGAAAAAAATAGACACAATTGGAAAAAAAAAGGCAAAAGAAATAAAAGGGCTTTGCTTACATTATCATGCCTACTGGAGGTCTACAATTAATGCAATCATTTCCTCTTCTGTTTCTGAAAGAAACCTGCAAGTCAACGCTGGGTCTGTGAACTGAATACATGTAAATGGTTTTCAAGCATCAATCACACAGCTGCGCATCACAAAAAAATATCCTTATTATTTGGACTCAAAGTGACTTGGGAATGGGGAGGCTGACATGCCCTTCTCTTGCATCTGCAATATTTCCAGAACAGCTTTCAGTGGGCCCTGGTGAGGTTTCGGACTGGTGAACCAGAAAAGCTAATGTTTATATAGAGAAACCTTATAGGAGAATGGAAGTGCAGATAAGAGAGTTAAGCCTCTCAAACTCATATGATGTTCTTAATGGCTGTATAAATATTCACAATTATCACAGAGCACACGTTTAATCCACAGAAAGAATGTTTTTGACCGTATTTTTCCTGTCAAATATGTAAAGCACAGTATTTGGAAATGAAGAAAGTTGCCCAAAGACTGGTTATTACTCTGGCACGTGAAAAGTAAAACTCAAAGAAGCCCAACTCCAAAGAAAACGTGTTCTGTTTGTTTGTTTTTGGCCACAGACATATTGAAATTTGGCCAGTTAAGCAGGGACCAGCTAAATTTTGATTGGTGTGTGGCTGTCCCCATTACAACGGACAAGCCGAAAAAATGTTGTCGATCAGCAGCTTAAGCCACTTATTAGTGTTTTATGACAGCAGAGAATTTTTCTGTCATAATACAATAAAAAAACAGAATAGAAAACACGCTGGCAGGTGCAAAATCAAGCGGCTGGCAAAAAGCAGTCATATAAACTGTGTAGGAAAGGGAATAAATAACTCACCGTGTTAACTTTGATAATGTGCAAACAAATGTAAAATAAAAAACAAACAGTTCTAAAATCCACTCTGTATATGTGCAAAAAATAATGACAGTCCCAGTGACATGCCCCCGATGATGTCAGTTATGACGAAACGCACATGGCGGAGCTAGCACACATGACATCACCACACCTGTCTGGATTGGTAATTGTTTGTAGTATTTGCTACATTGCCTGGGAATGTTTTTTATACATACGTGCTGTTTTATGGTTAAAATGTGAGTAGTTTTATGCACTTTGGATTTCATTAAACGTTTTATATGGATTTACATGTGGGTTCTCCAATTTTGATTTTTTGGTGGATCTTGTGAAATATATGCTTGCCATTGATTTTAACATACAGTACACTGGAGAGTGGGACATTGCAGGAGTCCAGCCAAGCAGCGTGGGTCGAACCCCTTCAACATGACACTATCATTTACATGATTTGACTCTGTAATAGGGTCTATCTGTTCTGGTAAGAGTTAATTTCTTATGGTGGTGATGATCCACATGGGGATCACAAGATTGGATTCAACACAAGATTTATAACAGCACAGTGGTGTTCTGGCACTCAATTGGGACTGTCATTAGTTTTTGTACATATACAAAGTGGGCTTTATGACCGTTTTTTGGATTTCACATTAATTGAGTGATTATTTTGTATGCACATTATCACAGTTAGCATGGCAAGTTATTTATTCCCTTTGTCACAATACAATGTCCCAGCAAGGGATAGGGGGCTTTCTTCCATCCACCTTGCTTGTATGGCTGGAGTATCTGTTTGTTCTTTTCCATTCAGCCTGCTAGCTAAGAGAAAAAAAAAGAACCATCTACGTCCAGCTTTCATTTTGAAGTGTGTAGAAGGGTTCAAATTTCTTTTACATTTTTATTGCTGTCTGTGACTCCACTATAGGCATTTACTTTCCTGTAACTAGGGCAAGAAATGAGAAGAATGAGGTCATAGGGAAATGAAGGTCCAACTTGCAAGGTCATAAGGTGTGTTGTTGTTGTCCTGTGACCACTAGAGAGATTTCCTGTCACTTCCTATCCCTCTGACCCCCTCTCCGGAAGTGGGGGAACATTGCCACAGTGCAGAGACAGAGATAAATAAAATTCTATTCATTAAGAAAAAAAAATTACCACAATTTGTTTTTTTAAAGCACAAAGTCATGTGCTGCGTGCAGAAATGTACAGCTGCATATTTAGTATTATTTTTTAATGATCTGTCATTAATAACCCTACTCTTTTCATAACTTTACAGGTAAGTTATTATTTTCTTTTTCATACTAGCAGCATTGTATTGCATTGTTTCTTTCATGTAACATACAAATACTAATTTAAAGTGGGTTTATGACCAGAGTATGGCATTTAGGTATTTATACATTCTTACCAAATATGAAATAGGCTTTCAAACAAGCCCTCTCAGAACTCTGTATCAACAGGCACTGTGGAGCAATACAACATTAAAGTCATATAAGTCAGCTCTCTCTGCTCCCTCCTTCCCCTTCCCAGAGCCCCTCCTCTGTGTCCTTCCACAGGCTGGTAAGATGCCAAGTCACTGCTGGGAAGGGGCACCAGAGTGAGCTTAAAAAGTATCTAAACCTAAAAACAATAATGACATTTATTGCAGCTTACCAATCCTTAAATGTGGTGGCTGCATAAGTTTTCTTTTTTAGGCTTTTTTTCCTTTATTGCATATGGTGATCCAGTCAGTAACAGACTTCCTGTCTTAGGGTGTCTCCACTCCCTTGGACAATTTAAATAAATATTTTTTTTTTTGCTTAATATCAGTCTGCATTTCCCTGTACAGAAGCACTCCCAGCTAACCTTCACTCTGTTTCTTTGCATGGTGCTCCACAGCACTATCAGTCACACAGTGAGCATACTCACAGAAGACAGAGGAATCCTCATCACCATTCTGATGTTTCTTGGTAGTCTAGTTACAGACTGGAGTGGGTCCCTAACAAAGTAATGTTGCTTCCCTGCAGTGAACTGTGCATTGAGGTCAAAGATCTGGCTGTACTGTCTAGCAAAGGTGCCCGTTTACAAGATATTACATTAGGTACATAGGTATTTTTCTACACAAACAGTCTTCAACACTTGAAGGCTCCATGGGCCTCTTCTATGAACTCTGATATTTAGTTCTTCCATAGATATTCAATAGATTTTATATTGGGTTCAAGTCAGGTGGTTAAGTGCATTACTTATTGATTTCTTTGAAACAATTGTACCTGCTAATTCCAGGTCTTTCTACAACTCTCTACGAACGGTCTTTGGCTCTCAGACAACTCTACTGATAATTATTTTCACTGCTCTGTCAGAAATCCTATGAGGAGCACCTGGCCAGTTTATGGTGAAATTGTGTTCTTTCTACTTCAGCATTATGGCCCCAACAGTGCTCACGGGATCATTTAGAAGTTTAGAAATCCTTCTATAACCAATGACATCAGCATGTTTTGCAACAATATGTTTGTGAAGGTCTTGAGAGGGCTTTTTGCTTTTACCTATGGTGAGATGTTTCTTGTGTGACACCTTGGTAATAAGACACCTTTTTTTTAGAAAGCAGGATTGTTTTCTAATTACTGATATATTTCAGCCCTTTTCATACCCTTTTGCACCTCCCTTTCTTCATGTGTTCAGTGCTCTTTCCCTGTGTCATTCCATTTTAGTACACATAACTTAATTTCTGAACGTATTTGTTTTGTTTTCTTTGTATGTATGGAGTGCATGGGTTGTTTGTTACCGACATGTGGTGAAAATTTCATGTCAATAGCACCTTTAGAGAGATATTTACCTAGAAAAATGGTGATGTGTTCAATACTTATTTTACCCGCTATGTATATATATATAGATTGTAAGCTCTAACGAGCAGGGCCCTCTGATTCCTCTTGTATTGAATTGTATTGTACTTGTATTGTCTGCCCTAATGTTGTAAAGCGCTGCGTAAACTGTCGGCGCTATATAAATCCTGTATAATAATAATAATAATAATAATAATTATATATATATATATATATATATATATATATATATATATATATATATAATATAGCCTACAATGCTCTCATTACACTATTAGGCAGTAAGGCTGACCACCATAATGTTGGGCCAATAGGAAGGTGTGAGTGATGGCAGGTGGAGCACGGCAAAGCTTTGAATTTGCAAATTTAAGTTGCAGGAAATCCTTAAGGCTCCGTTCACATCTTGCCATTCTTCGAAATAGCAGCTAATCGCAGAAAGCTTGTACGATCCCTGTCACTTCCAATGGCACCCCAATTGCGGTGCGATTTTACCGCGATTGTCGCCTGACTAATCGCGGTAAAATCGTGCAAACCGAATTGCGGGATGCCTGTCGCTCAAAAGAAGTACAAGAACTTCTTTTGGGTGACAGGCGTCCCGCGATTTGGTTTGCGCGATTTTACAGCAATTGTTGTCTGACAAATCGCGGTAAAATCGCACAGCGATCGGGGTGCCAATGGAAGTGACGAGGATCACATGGGCATCCCACGATTTGCCGCTATTTCAAATCATGGGCACAATCGCGGCAATTCTGCGTGTGATTCGAAACGCCAAGATGTGAATGGAGTCTGAGTTTTGCATAGTAAAAGCCACAGAAATCAGGGTTCTGAGAGTGCTTAAAAAATTAAAAGTATGTGCTTGTAACACTATGGGGAAATAAAATAAAAGAATGTACATGTATAGGTATTTTACTGTGTATTTAGCTGTTTATCTGGAGTTCAACTCTAAGCTTGTCAGCATCCTCATGCCTCTGCAACAATATGGTTAGAGTAAACATAGCTTTTAAGAGTTCCATATTATATACAGTCTAAAATGGTGTATAATTTAAAGCAGTATCTGATGACAAACATGCAGAGTGTGCTTGATTTACTAGGAGAGCAAAGACAATTTACTTAGCTATATGAATATAGTGAAGCTGTGTTCACTTCAAACATTTAATTATGTGCAAGCAAAACATTTTGTTTTTAATTTCCATTGTACATGTTTGGATATTAAGCCTTCCCTGCCCGCATCTGTATATAAACGATCCCTGGCACAATGCCCTGTGCTGGGGATATACTTACAAATGTTTCCCCTCCTTCAGAGCCACCAGCCGACATGACCAGAATGTCAGCTATGACTATCACATGCAAGCTGGAGGCTTCTAGGGAAAAAATGAAAGTCTTCAAATGAACGCTGCCACTTTCTTGCTGCTGTGTTCATCCGCAGTCTCAAATGTTTATTGCTTTAATTATAACATTACAGTATTTAAAATTAAATAAAAAAACAGAACAGGACATTTTATTCATAATTACATAGTTACGTTTAAAAAAGACACAAGTCCATCCAGTTCCATCATAAAAAATCCCATATACATATAATCATTCACCCACAGTTGATCCAGAGGAAGGCAAAAGACCCCAGCAAAGCATGATCTAATTTGCTACAGCAGGGGAAAAAATTCCTTCCTGATCCCCCAAGAGGCTTTTTCCCTGGATCAACTTAACCTATAAATGTCAGTACCCAGTTATATTGTGTACAATATATATATATATATAAAAAAAATAAAAATATATAAATATATGTCTTTAAGAAAACATAAAATTGATTTGTATGCAAATTAGTCATACAGTTACTGTAAAGGTAACAGGTGCATGCATTTGGCCTGGGCATCTAAACATCAAGGACTCCTGGGCAAAAAGTGTTAAAAATGAACACAATTTCACCCAATTTACTAAGCCCTTTTTAGAATGAACATTCACTTTGTCTCTACTCCTTTAGCTAAGCGTTCCAGTGACTACTTGAACAAAGTCCAGTAACAGCAACACATTGGGGTGCAGGTCCTACCCCAAAAGCATTTTCTGATGTTAAAAAAATTATATCTCAAAGTTTTTTTTATTTCACATGGACTATTGATACATCTAATTGCTGAAACAGAATATTTTTGGAATATTACCAATAATTCTGTAATTCTCTCAAGATATTCACTATAAGGCCAATATGAAGAAATCAATGGCTGATACAGTATGTAATGATACTAACTGTGCATGCATCAATAATTAACATCTATAACAACATAATTCATTTTAATGAAGAGAAAGTGTCATTGGCTGTAGAAATCTTAAAGCACTATAGTACAATAAGACTTGGTAAATACTTGATCAAGGCAAAAGGTTTTTAAAGTGACACTGTTTGTGGGGTGCTGTTGCCATTTTAGAGATTAATCTGCACAATCTGCTACCTTCTATTTTCATAGATAACTGTGAAGTGACGGTAGTAGCATAGAATCAATTTTTTGTATGTCATGTTTATACAGCTACATTGATATCTTGGAATAATGGTTTTACTACAAAAAGTGACTGATTAGATTAAGAAAAAAACAATAATGTTAGCAGATAACACATGAAAATAATTAAATTGAAAAGACTTGTAAACGCATTGGAAAAGGCAGTTTATAGGGCAGCGATAATATGCAGACTTTCACAAAACATTATGGGGGTTATTTTCGAAAAGACAAATCCACTTTGCACTACAAGTGCACTTGGAAGTGCAGTCGCCGTAGATCTGAGGGGAAGATCTGAAATGAGTGGAAGCTCTGCTGATTTTATCATACAATCATGTGCAAGCTAAAATGCTGTTTTTTATTTTCCTTGCATGTCCCCCTCAGATCTACAGCGACTTTACTTCCAAGTGCACTTGTAGTGCAAAGTGGATTTGCCTTTCATAAATAAGACCCATTGATCTTTAGTCAAATGAGCAAAACATGAATTTTGATTAGTTGCTACGGGTAAGTGCACTTTTCACAGCATGCTTGGTCTTTTCACTTATTTAGGACTTTGACACCATGCACAAGAATGCATGGTGTCAAAGTGGAACAAGGAGTACAAATACTAAAATTTAATGAACATTTTAAACAACAAACATGTTATACTTCCCTGCTCTGTGCAGTGGTTTTGCACAGAGCAGCCCCGATCCTCCTCTTCTCGGGTCCCCCCGCTGGCACTCTTGGCGCCACCCTCCTGCCCTGTGTCCCCAGAGCAAGCAGCTTACTATGGGGACACCAGAGAAGGCTTGCTCCCGAACGGTGGCTCTGCGTGTCCATGCACACCCAGAGCTGCGGCTTGGCCTCACCCTGCCCCTTCCATCTTTTGATTGGCTCACTGGTTGTGATTGACAGTGATAAAGGCTCCCCCTGCTGCCTCAGAGAGTCCACGGAGAGCCGAGGCTCTCTTGCACATCATTGGATCGAGATGGGGCTCAGGTAAGTATTGGCTCGGGGGGGGGGGGGGGGGCTGCTGCACACAGAAGGTTTTTTTTACTTTCATGCATAGAATTGTTTTTGAAGTAATATCACTAGACTATTTTCCTTCACTCCTGCCCTGTAGACACCACAGGAAGTAAGAGGAAATCTATCCAAATTGAAAGGTGGAATATATTTTTATTATTTTTATTATGAGCTTAACATAATAGCTCACAACACAACAAAAACAAGAATGTAACGGCAATGGCACTGTCCGAATCGGTGCAACGTCGCATTTGCAGTGCCACACCGATTCCCAAAAGTCATTTCTGTACTACTTTTGGTGACTTTGGGGTGCAATTTGTATAGACATCTGTGAAGGAACCCACACAGATGTCTCTGAAGTCGCCCCCGAAGTCAGGACTGACATGCAGAAATGAAATCGTGCGAGTTCTGCTGAACTCACGTGATTTCATTCCTGCTGTCAGTGTGAACCTGGGCTGAAAGGAAGAAAACGGAGAAGCGGAGTAGGGAAAAAAGTAGAGGAGAAAGAATAGATCCCCTTTTAGACAGCTTTCTTAAAAGCAAATGTCCCTATTGGATGATTTCCTATCATCACAGTTTCCAGTGACAACTCCAACTTTTGGATCTTTCCAAGCTACTGGCTATTGCCCCGTTTAGAGTCCCGACATACGTGTTTTATGTCACTGCGTTCAGAACGATCGGATTTTCAGACAACTTTGTGTGACCGTGTGTATGCAAGACAAGTTTGAGCCAACATCCGTCGGAAAAAATCCTAGGATTTTGAACTCAT
This sequence comes from Aquarana catesbeiana, assembly GCF_042186555.1. NCBI lineage: Eukaryota > Metazoa > Chordata > Amphibia > Anura > Ranidae > Aquarana > Aquarana catesbeiana. The sequence goes on along the minus strand of NC_133324.1, from coordinate 297,185,455 downwards.
TCAGGAAAACATGGGCTGCTGGCTGCTGCATCACCAGTGCAGAAGTTGCAGGTCTGTTTGATGCAGTGCCAAGCAAAGCAAACACTTCCCTGAAAACTTTTCATGGAAGCATTTGCTTTGCTTGGCACTCCATCAAACAGACCTGCAACTTCTGCACTAGTGATGCAGAAGCCCATGTTTTCCTGAATGGGTTCATCAGTTCAACTAGCAGGGCCCCCTGCTCTGTTTATGTGTTGAGTATTATTCTAAATTAATTGTTAGAAAGTGCTTGGTGCTACTTCATAGACAAATACATAAATATAATCAATTATATGCTATATAGTGGCATGTTCTCTATTTCCAGGTGAATAAATGTTCCTTTGTATGTGCAAACTTAATTTACATATACAGTATGGAAGTGATAATGCTTTTATGGACCTTAAATAATAAACATGGAAAACTGTGGTGGTAAATAAAATAAAGCAACAAGTATAAGATCCAATAGTGGTTCTAATATCGTTGATCAGTCCATATGTATATAAGCCAGAAATTGAATAGAAGAAAAATACAAAAGTATATAAAGTGACAGGTGCTCTTTCTTCATACTTGACACTGACTCTTTCTTTACACCCGGTGGGGTGGGGGACGCAGTTTGCCATCTTCGCCCTGGGCACCAAATGACTTTTTCCCGGTACTGAGTATATGTATGTATGAATGTGAGTTAGGGACCTTAGCTTGTAAGCTCCTTGAGGGTGGGGACTGATGTGAATGTACAACGTACAGTATATGTAAAGCACTGTGTAAATTGATGGCGCTATATAAGTACCTGAAATAAATAAATAAATAAAATAAATATATGTTGAACTGCAAAAACTCACTGGGTGAGACTTCCTGTCCTAAAAGTGCAACAGGATTTGAGAGGGAAACCCCCTACAGGGCAGCTGTCACTGGAATAATTGTCCCCATTACAAAATGTGCCCTCTATTCCGGTTCTGCTGACAGCTTAAAATGTTGGATTCTCCCTCACTGTGACAGTGGTCACCAATACCAATCGACAGTGACATTAAAACCTAAAAGCCAAAAAAAGAAAAACCTCTCCAAAAACTTAGAAACAAAAAAAAAGATGAGTTTGGGTTTAGGTCCATTTTTAGATCCTTTCTAAATAGTAGAAGGTGTAGGTTGTGTAGTAGTATTGTAAGTTTGTCTTGTTCTAACGTGTGTTTATTTTTCTAGTTTGTCTTTTGTAAATCAGTTTATTTTCATTCAGAAAATAAATGTTAATGCTTTTGCCGCAGTGAATACCTACAATGAGAATTGCCACACTTTGTAGGACTAATTCACCACTGATTTCAGGGACAGTAGAAATGAACCCCAAATAAAGTATAATGACCTTCCAGCACTGTCTATCCTCAATTTGCCCCTTGGACACCAATTTTACTTTCCTTGCTCCCTAAGCAGACCTCAGTGAGGGAAAATACAAAAATATGATCTTTGTTTTATGAATCATTTGCACTCCACTAGTACTATATTGTGCTGACTGACATAAGAGCCCCATTGAGAGGAATATAATTCCTATCTCTATGTTCCATCCATTTAACACTCACTTTATTTCTTGTGCCTGGGTTCATAATACGTCCCACCTTAGACAGCAGAAGCATCTAATGAATACTTACAGTATCTCAGTTTCATAAATCATTGTCACGGGTCACTATGTCTAGCAGGTCAACGCAGATTTCACTTTGCCCTTGTCATCCAGCCAAATAAGAAGTCCTATTTTTTCACAGCTTTGCAGACATGTCCCCAAAGATCGTAAGTCTTCAGACCTTAACCTTTTCTATAGGCATGCTATCTGAAGCTCACAGTATTGACAACAAATCATATAACAAACTTTAAATTCCACAAAATCTTCCACAGGGATTTGTAGCTAAAATAACACCAGAATTATTTTCTGATTGAACTGGTATTTGAGATCTGACAACACGAAGAAGAGTACAAAAATACAACAAAGGAAAATGAGAAAGGATGAGAAAGGATAGCGCCTTCAATATCGCTTGTACAAAGAGACCTGGCAGGCTTTCTGGAGCATGTTACCATAATTTAACCTCAGCTTTATCACTACATTCAGTACAGCTGATAAGGAAAAAAACATATTATTTGACTATCTGAAGGGCTCTCCCTCTCCGATAAGCCATGGCCCTAGAGTATGCTAAAATAATTCTGTACAATTCAGTGACAATGAGCATAAAGGAGGGAGTGTGGTCCTTTCATGATTTTTATGTTTACAGGGAGGACTTGCTTCTTACAAATGGAACAGACACTAGGGCTGATATTTAGGAGGGGTGTGAAAGGCCAAATGACAGGTGATTAATGCAACATAACACGGAGATGCCAAAAACCCAACCTCCGTGTGGAACACAATATAGAAATACAGAATTATTTATATCAAAATGTTATCTTTGCATGGACAAAGACGCATGCTATCTTTTTATTGTATCCTTTCAAATAAAAGCAGGAAGGCAATACACAATCAAGACAGTGGGGGTAAGCACATGGCATTCTGGGAAATACATGTATCAGAGGCGAGAGATTAGAGGTGCTGGAGGCTCTTTATAGATCAAATATCAAAGTTCTACAAATCAAATGCAACATAAGAAATACGGGAGCAACACAAAAACACATACAGAACAAAGTGCTTTTTCATGTCTCGTTCATTGCTTTTAATGTTTTAGTATGAATGTGATAGTGGCCTGCGCCTGTTTGATGGCACATTATAAATGACCTAACAGAAAGATGCAATGCTTTTATACAAATGTATATAGTCCTTATGGCCATAAAATTCCTAACAACCTAAGAGCACTTTTTGCAAAGACTTTTCTTGACTATTAAAATGATGTATTCCCACTAATTTCCCTGAACACTGGATGTTACAAAATACCAAAAGCAATTGAAAGTGTAATGAAATGTTCTTAATGGTAACAATAATGCTTGTTTTCCACTAAAACTCGGAGACTTGAATTTTGAGTAAAGAGTGTTATCAAATATTACACAAAATTACATTAAAGCTCTAGAAAGTTGTATGTACATAAAAATATCAATATACACATTATTTCTATATTAAACATTTGTCAGTACTTCAGTGATGGACTACATTTAATAAGAGTATGCCATATAAATGTGGCAGCTTTCGTTAATTCTCGCACATACACAGGCACACATACAGTATATATATATATATATATATATATATATATATATATATATATATATATACAGTATCTCACAAAAGTGAGTACACCCCTCACATTTTTGTAAATATTTTATTATATCTTTTCATGTGACAACACTGAAGAAATTACACTTTGCTACAATGTAAAGTAGTGAGTGTACAGCTTGTATAACAGTGTAAATTTGCTGTCCCCTCAAAATAACTCAACACACAGCCATTAATGACTAAACCGATGGCAACAAAAGTAAGTACACCCCTAAGTGAAAATATTCAAATTGGGCCCAATTAGCCATTTTCCCTCCCCGGTGTCATGTGACTCGTTATGCCGTGTACACACGATCAATTTTTCTGATGGGAAATGTTGAACATCAGCTTGTTGGCGGAAAGCCTGACCGTGTGTATGCTCCATCGGACACTTGTTGTCTGACTTTCCACCAACAAATGTTGGCTAGCATGTTCTCAAATTTTCCGCCAACAAATGTGTGTTGTCAGAATTTCCGATCGTGTGTACACAAGTCCGTCAGACAAAAGTCCAAAGTACAAACACGCATGCTCAGAATCAATGCTCACCAAACACGACATTAGCAGAAGGAGCCCAAAGGGTAGAGTATGACTACTGAACTTCCTTTTTATCGGCTCGCCGTACGTCTTGTAAGTCACTACGTTCGTAATTGTTGGCCAACATTTGTGTGACCGCGTGTATGCAAGACAAGTTTGAGCCAACAACCTTCAAACAAAAATACACAGTTTTGTTGTTGGAAAGTCCAATTGTGTGTAGAGGGCATTAGTATTACAAAGTCTCAGGTGTGAATGGGAAACAGGTGTGTTACATTTAGAGTTATTGCTCTCACTCACTCATACTGGTCACTGGAAGTTCAATATGGCACCTTATGGCAAAGAACTCTCTGAGGATCTGAAAAAAAGAATTGTTGCTCTACATAAAGATGGCCTAAGCTATAGGAAAATTGCCAAGACCCTGAAACTGAGCTGCAGTACGGTGGCCAAGACCATGCAGCAGTTTAACAGGACAGGTTCCACACAGAACAGGCCGCGCCATGGTTGACCAAAGAAGTTGAGTGTACGTGCTCAGCATCATATCCAGAGGATGTCTTTGGGAAATAGAGGTATGAGTGCTGCAGGAATTGCTGCAGAGGTTGAAGGGGTGGGGGGTCAGCCTGTCAGTGCTCAGACCATACGCCGCACACTGCATCAAATTGGTCTGTGAGGTTGTCGTCCCAAAAGGAAGCCTCTTCTAAAGATGATGCACAAGAAAGCCAGCAAGACTGAAGACAAGCAGACTAAAGACATGGATTACTGGAGGGTGCACCGACCTTGTGCATTACCAATTGTAAATTTTATTAAGAGTTATAACAACAATATTTATACTCACAAACAAGCGTGTAAAAGAGGCTTATCGATTGGTGAGACTATGTCTCTAGATACCTGCAACCCGGACCTGATGTCAGAGGGATCAGATGACATCCCAAACGGCTGATGCGTTTCAAGAGCGTAACCTTTTCCTCAGAGCCTAAGCGGTTTGTTCCAGTTTTAAGAATACTCATTATTCAGAGGAGGGAAGCAAGACTGCAGGCACTGTTTAAATCCAAATGGTTGGTCGCACCACCTATACATAGACCAAACACCCAAGCGCAGGAGATTATTATTGTTTTATGGATTACTGGAACCATGTCCTGTGGTCTATTGAGACCAAGATAAATTATTTGGTTCAGATGGTGTCAAGCGTGTGGCGGCAACCAGGTGAGGAGTACAAAGACAAGTGTGTCTTGCCTACAGTCAAGCATGGTGGTGGGAGTGTCATGGTCTGGGGCTGTATGAGTGCTGCCGGCACTGGGGATCTACAGTTCATTGAGGGAACCATGAATGCCAACATGTACTGTGACATACTGAAGCAGAGCATGATCCCCTCCCTTCAGAGACTGGGCTGCAGGGCAGTATTCCAACATGATAACAACCCCAAACACACCTCCATGATGACCACTGCCTTGTTAAAGAAGCTGAGGGTAAAGGTGATGGACTGGCCAAGCATGTCTCCAGACCTAAACCCTATTGAGCATTTGTGGGGTATCCTCAAATGGAAGGTGGAGGAGCGCAAGGTCTCTAATATCCACCAGCTCTGTGATGTCATCATGGAGGAGTGAAAGAGGACTCCAGTGGCAACCTGTGAAGCTCAAGTGGGTTAAGGCAGTGCTGTAAAATAATGGTGGCTACACAAAATAATAACACTTTGGGGCCATTTTCACTTAGGGGTGTACTTACTTTTGTTGCCAGCGGTTTAGACATTAATGGCTGTGTGTTGAGTTGTTTTGAGGGGAAAGCAGCTCCCCAATGGGGGCACTCAATGAAGAGAAGGAGACAGGAGCGTCGCTGTTAAAAACAAACCTTTACAATCATTTTAAAGCAGAACTTCACACTCTCAATCAACATTGAGTATTTTTTAACCTTCCGCTGCTATCATTAGTAAATAGATAGAAAAGTATATCATATTTACTTGTTGTAAACTTTTTTTACATTTCTTTAGTTACTTTCTGGTTTCCAGGACTAGGCACATTATGTCGTACAACCCAGGAGTCTACAGGAGGCTAGGAGGGGTTTTCTCAGCTAAACACACTCTCCTGCCTGAGCTAAGGGCAGATGGATTCCAGGAAGTAAATGCTAGATTTATCACCTGCCCTTACTCAAGATGGCCACGGCCAGAAATGCTAGAAGCTGTTTATTAAGGTGATTTCTCAGCAACATAAAGCATGGAGACATGGATGGATGGGTAAATTTGCTTTGAACATTAAAAATGAATTAAGTGTTTTTGGTTTGTGGTGCTCAGATTTAGTGTAGTTCCAATTTAAATTGAACCCTTTATTTTACATAAACCATTGATCTTGCAAGCATCTCCTGCTTGCTGGGAGAGGGTGGCAGCACTAACCATAGGGTGGTAAAATTGTTAGTCCCCTCCTGTGTGCATTTCAATGCAGAGAATTCTTGTATTCAGGCTGTGACTTCACAGGCAACCATGCCTCCTGACCATCCTGAAGTTTTTGAGTAATAGTAGCTGATCACTAATACTAGTCACCAGCAGGGGCTGGCTGTCCATTAAGGGTGCACGGGCACTGCCTCCCCTTTCCATCGCTGCCACCCCCTATTTATGCGTCCGGCCCCTTTCAGGATGCCGGGCGCAAGAATTACAGCGGCTGTTTTTTTTTTTTTAAGCACCTGATTAAAGCCAGAGGCTCTAATAGGCTTCAAAATAGGGTGGTCTCCGGAGGCAGAGAACCCACAAAGGTGTGTTAGAATAGCGAATGAATATTCACTATTCTTATGCCCTGTACACACGGTCGGATTTTCCGACAGAAAATGTGTGATAGGACCGTGTTGTCGGAAATTCCGACTGTGTGTAGGCTCCATCACACATTTTCCATCGGATTTTCCGACACACAAAGTTTGTCGGAAATTCCAATCGTGTGTACACAAATCCGACGCACAAAGTGCCACGCATGCTCAGAATAAATAAAGAGATGAAAGCTATTGGCTACTGCCCCGTTTATAGTCCCGATGTACGTGTTTTACGTCACCGCGTTCAGAATGATCGGATTTTCCGACAACTTTGTGTGACCGTGTGTATGCAAGACAAGTTTGAGCCAACATCCGTCGTTGTTGTCGGAATGTCCGATCAATGTCCGACCCTGTGTAAGGAGCATAACACTAAATCTCCTCTCTGCCAATCAGGAAGCACGGGTCTGATACCCAAATGGCTGAAAGGACAGGCGGTCCTATTGGACGCCTAGGAGGAGGGAGATGCATGGTGGAAGCCGGTGTGATCCACAAGAGGAGGAAGGAAGAAAGCTGCCGCACGCCGGACACGCTGCCCGCCCACTTCCTAGATGGGGTAAGTGCGGGGCTTTTATGTCCCCCAACTGTCCTTGGGGGGGGGGGTTGCCGCCGACTGACCAGGGGTGTGGTTGTTTTTCCAGCCCCCCAAAAGAAAAAAAATACCAGACGCCACTGGTCACCAGCAATAAAACTTGTAATTTGTTGCTGAGAAGAGAAGATATCAGTCACGTGACCTTTATTAAAATTGGGAAAACATGGTATTTACGAGTTTAATTGTCAGTCTTTTTATTAGCATGTGATTGGTTAGTTTTCAGAAAGAGGATTTACATCTGTCTTAATAGCAGCCTATTCCAAAAAAAACCCCATTCCAAACAAAAGAAGGATCCTTCACTAACTATCCACTCTCTAAAACCTAAAAGGGCAGTCCTCTCCCCCCAAAAATAGAAATAGCTAAAAGTAATAGTCAACAATCTTTTTTTTCTTTTTAGTTTTGGAGACATTGGAGAAGGATTGGCGCCTGTATAGGATTTGTATGAGGGGAGGGGTGGCTAAATGTCTTGATCTCTTCTTGTCCAATAACAGAATACCTTGTACTCAGTAAAAAAGAATACAAAATGTTTTGCGAATGGACAAGATGTAGTGTGAGCAACCCACTATACTTCACCTTATGCACTGTATGAGAACCAGAACTGTGGGGTTGATTTACTAATACTGGAGAGTGCAAAATCTGGTGCAGCTCTGCATAGAAACCAATCAGCTTCCAGTTTTTTTTTTTGTTTTTGTCAAAGCTTAATTGAACAAGCTGAAGTTAGAAGCTAATTGGCTACCATGCACAGCTGCACCAGATTTTGCACTCTCCAGTTTTAGTAAATCAACCCCACCCCTGATGTTTGGTACTCACACTATTAATAGGTTGAATGAATCTAAAGGGGAAATTTACTAAAACTGGAGCACACAGAATATGGTGCAGCTGTGCACATTATTCAGAAAAGTCATAGTGGCGGTAGAATCAGTACATTTTTGTAATCATCACAACATGTTTCAGCTGGTGTTGGTTCGACTGCAATCCCAAAAGAGATTGGCACATGTAACAGAAAATAACAAAAATTAAAGGAAATAAATACTCTGATCTCCCAAGTGGGGCAGGCAAACATGTATTTGTACTGATATGTCAACTCCTATTGTCTTTGTTGTATATTAATTATTGAAAGTCAGTGTCTGTGAGTAGATCTATTGTCACAGTTTGAGCATGTCTCTTCCAAAATGCTAGGACCGACTATTGTGTGGGTAGAAATGTCTGTTTTCCAAAATGTGACATTACATTGAAACGAAACACAACTCATAAACTATCTTATGTTAAAGAGTTGTAATAGCGTGCACAGGGAATCATGTTAATATTTTATGAACTTATCAGAATGGTTCATACTTAAAAGTGAGGTAAAACTTATTTTTTAACCCACAGCTAAGAATATTGTCAATAGCTAGTGTCACGCATCCTTTAGCCCAAAACTGAACGAGACATAGCGCAACAAGCTAAAAAAACAACAACAACAAAAAATGACAGTAATATCAAATTTCTTATCTTCTGTGCAAGTTATGCAAAAAACAGGTACTTTACTGACATATTTTTATCAATACAGTATTTGTAGGTTTACTTCACAGGTGTTAAACACAAGGCCTGCGGGCCAAATCCGGCCCGCCAGGCCTTGCTAAGTAGCCCGCACAGTGGCCTACGGCCGAAACCTGTTCGTTTCTCTCACTGCAAAAGTCTCCCAAGAGTAAACATCCTCCCCCTCAGTCCCGCGAGCGGCGCCACATTTTTGACAGCACATGCGTGGCCCATCGATCTTCAAGGAGACAAGAATAAACAACTCCCATTCTCTCCTCCTCAGTCCCTTCAGTGGTGCTGTTTTTTTTGTGAGCTGAGCGCATGCGCAGTCGGCCCCACGTAGCTGTCAGGAAACTCCACCACTGACAGCTATGGTGAGGCCAGCCGGCTATGTTTTTTTTTCCATCCAGCGGGCTGAATCCTGAGGGCGGGCTTTTTGAAGACTTGGTGAAGAGAGGCAGTGTTGTGCTGACAATTTTTTTATATTTCTTTTTTTGAATCATTAATTTTTATTGGTTTTACAAAGGGAAAGTACAACAAATTGAACTCAAAATAGAGTGCTGGTGAGGGCACCACAATCATCATCACTTAGTTACACTTAGGAAGGACTTTCGTTTGTCCGTCCAAATTGCCCAAGACTTAGAGAAGGTAGCACATTTCAATGCATTTATAGCTAGCAGGCGTTCAAAAACAAAATTGTGATTCACTTTGTGCTGGCGATTTTGAAATGATGATGAAATAAGACATATAGGGCCATAACCCAGGAGGTGGGTAGAAATGAGATGTGGAACACTATGCATAGCGTACTTCTGTACCCTGCACTTTGTAAGTCGCATGCTCCTGAACCCTGCACTCTGTACGTAGTGCGCTCCTGAACTCAGCACTCTGTACGTAGCGCATTCCTGAATCCTGCACTCTGTACGTAGCGCATTCTCCTGAACCCTGCACTCTGTACGTAGCACGCTCCTGAACCCATCACCCTGTACGTATCGCACTCCTGAACCCTGCACTCTGTACGTAGCGCACGCCTGAACCCTGCACTCTGTACGTAGGTTTTGGTAGATCTGGGGGTTTTGGTAGATCATAAGCTCAATAATAGCATGCAATGCCAAGCTGCGGTTTCCAAAGCGAGCAAAGTCCTTTCTTGTATTAAGAGAGGTATGGACTCTAGAGAGAGAGATGTAATTTTGCCAATGTTCAAATCATTAGTAAGACCTCATCTGGAATATGCAGTTCAGTTTTGGGCACCAGCTCTCAAAAAGGATATCGGGGAACTGGAGAAAGTGCAGAGAAGGGCAACCAAACTGATAAGAGGCATGGAGGAGCTCAGCTATGAGGAAAGATTAAAGGAACTGAATTTATTCACTCTTGAGAAGAGGATAATAAGGAGGGATATGATCAACATGTTCAAAAATATAAGGGGTCCATATAGTGAACTTGGTGTTGAGTTATTCTCTTTACGGTCAACCCAGAGGACACGGGGGCATTCTTTACGTCTAGAAGAAAAGAGATTTAATCTCCAAATACGCAAAGGTTTCTTCACAGTAAGAGCTGTGAAAATGTGGAATAGACTCCCTCCAGAGGTGGTTCTGGCCAGCTCAGTAGACTGCTTTAAGAAAGGCCTGGATACTTTCCTAAATGTACATAATATAACTAGGTACTAACATTTATAGGTAAAGTTGATCCAGGGAAAATCCGATTGCCTCTTGGGGGATCAAGAAGGAATTTTTTCCCCTGCTGTAGCAAATTGGAGCATGCTCTGCTGGGGTTTTTTGCCTTCCTCTGGATCAACTGAGGGTATAAAATTGGGTATGATGGATTGTACGATATTTTTTATTTTATTTATTTATTGTTTTTAAGGTTGAACTGGATGGACTTATGTCTTTTTTCAACCTGACTAACTATGTAACTAACTATGTAACATGTAACATAGCACACTCCTGAATGCGGCACCCTGTACATAGCTGTCTCTATACTCTGTACGTAGCATGCTCATGAACCCAGCACTCTGTTTGTAGCGTGCTCCTGAACCCTTCTCTCTGTACATAGCGCATTCCTGAACCCTGCACTCTGTATGTAGCACGCCCCTAGAGTGGATACATAGTCCTACAGATACAACTGGCCCTTTGAGGGCAGCCATACTGCTAATGTGGCCCCCGATTAATTTGAGCTTGACTTACCTGGTTTACTTGTACTTTAAAGCTGAACTCCAGTCAAACAGTTAAATACACAGAATCCAAAAATATGGGAGCTTTTTCCCTGCCAAAGAATTTGCATAGCGGTCCATCCAGACCTGAGATTTACATAATTTTTCTTCATGGCCCAGCCATGACTGGCAGGGCAGGAGACCTGATTTTTCTCTATGTAAAACTTACAGATCTTGTCCTTCCTCTAGCTTATGACTGCACAGTTAAAAGAGAAGCAGCACACTGATCATGAGCTCATCCATATATCACTTTGCTTTCTCTTCCTATCAATATTTTCCTTGTTAGCACATGAGCACTGCAGATCAGCTGACAGGACCCTCTTGCTGCTGCTAGTAGTGCTCTGCTGTCCACAGAATTTCAAGAGGTTGGTAACATGGCAAATTCAGGTACTAAAACTTTTTGCATTTACATAAATTCATTTTTTCAACTCCACATAAAATCACTTTCATTGGGATACGCAGAATTAAGATACTATTGGATTATGCTGACACCTACAGAAGAATTGGACACAAACAAAAAATCATGACCAAAAACAGTCCAAATGAGGGGTGGACAACACAGGTACAAAACGCCAACAGGCCCAACTGTAACAACATAAAAACAACTGCGGGCCGCCTATAGCACAAAAAGGTACCTGAAGGATCTCACACCAATGGTAACATCATATGAAGCCTGAGCATCCATGGATATAATTAAGGCTAACAGACAAAATGCATAAGCTACTCTATTTCGTACATTCCACCTGTATTAATAAAGAATTATATTTGGAAGAGCACGTTGCCGGTGTTCTGTCGAATAATGCCTGCCGTCGAAAAGTGCCAGTGCATGTACAGTATGGAAGGGCACTCCAGCTGATTTCCCGATCAGCTGGCATGACGTCACCATGGCGCATGTGCACATCGTAGAAGGTATCCTTCGATGGGAGAAGTAATTTCATGGGCACAATTGAAAGCTATGCAAACAGCGGAGGGAGACCGTAGTTATCAGATTGTGCCTCGCTGTTGCAGAGCGGGTTGTGGCTGTGTTGAAGGGTGGGTGAAGCTCTATTCACCAGCTTATCTAACTAAATCTGACAGGGCCATAGTAGAACAGATTGACAACTTTAGTCAGCAGGTTTTTCCATTAGAGTCCTAAAAGTAAGTGAAAAACACATTGGGAATATCCAGCCACCAAATCTCACTGCTAGAGTTGCAGAAGAAATCAGGCCTCTTTAATAATTTGATATACCAAACCTGAATTGTTCTGTCTCCACATCGTTCATAGGGCCACAAAGCATTTTTTTTTATTGAGAGAATATAAACATCATGCTAGCCATAGCAAATAGAGCTTCCATCAGTACTTATAAATAAATCGCAGTAAGATCGGATGTGCAAGTCATGTTTTATTCTCTATAAAAAAAAGTATAAACTGATTTCAGGAAAAGCATAAAATTAGGTATTTTTCACACTTCTAGCACAGGTTGAACAGCCAAAAATGGACTTAATTCTTTGGCACACAAGAAGCACTTGATTGTTTTGGCATACTGTAATTTCTGTGGTAGGAGACATAGGTTCACAGGAAATTCACTGTTTCTTCCAAGCATAATAAGCCAAAACTCTTAGGGATATTCCTCATCCTGAGTATCTAGAATGATGTAAGCTGGAAAACCATTTTGGATCTTCGGTTTCATTTTTAGCATAAGCTATATAGGAAACTCACTTAAAAAACATATACTGTAGACCCCTCAGGAAGGGTTAGTTGTGGAACCATGGCATTGTATACACAGGTGTACATCACAGAGTACTACATCAGAATTGTATTAATGTAAAACCCTGGATCACACTTAGACTGGCCATGGATTACCCGTTTTTTTTTTCACTCAAACAAATGAACAGATTCCTCCATCCACACAAGTGAGGTAGATGAAGAAATCCTCCAATTGGAACATTTTATTCTGACAGCAGGACTCTCGGCTATCAGAATACACTGATCAGCAGCTGCAGCCAATTGGCTGCCACTGGCTGATCGAGAAGCACTTTTTAACAAGCCCATTTCACATAAGTCGATTTAACAATCAACTTTTGAGCAGACATGGACACACAGTACATGGATTAAAATTCTGCTTGTTCCTGCTGAACCAGCCACATTTTGATCCATTTATGGCCAGTTTAATGCTGGGCACAGTGACTCCGATGCTCAAAGATAAAGAGAGATAGCCAAAAGCTCCTAAATTGCTCCTCTGCCACTAAGACACATTAATTAGATTCATATTTGTTCATAATTAACTGCCACACCTGTCAGCTGTCTGATTCATATGGTTTTATTCACTGTTATTGTGTTAAAGCTTAAGTTTAGTCTAAAAGTGATATTACTTACAATCTATGCGATGTGTCCCTTGTGCTGGTGGCTGCAGATTTAGTTGAATTTCTCCACCCTCTGATTCCAGCTACCCCTGCCACCGTAAACCTTCTGGTGTTGTGGAGGTTAATAGAGTCACAGGACCTGACATATGCACTCATCAGGAATGTTGGCTATGCCCACCCATTCCACCTATCTCCTCTCTTCGTAGAAGCTGTGCTATAGCTTCTATGAATGAAAAGCAATGTATGACTATGAATGGAGGAGTCTGACTGGCACCTGGTTACGGTGGTGGGCCATCAGCACAAAGGGACACATTGCATTGACTGTAAGTAATATCCCTTGCGCTGATTTTGTTAAAAACTTTTTTGATTAAACTTAGGCTTTATAATGATTATTTTTTCCTAATAAACAGATGGATGCAACAATGTGTGCAAATGTGTGTGTCAGCTGATTATATAAACATTCATCCATGGATAACCGATGCGTTGAACACATTTCTGTATAATTACAGAAGAACACATAGCTAAGGCTGTTCTCAAAATCTTCATATGATCGCCTGATTCCCAAGAGTTTTTCAAAACCACAGTGACTTCACAGGGCTATAGTAATGTAACATGGAATCTGCAGTGAGGTTTGACTAGGCTTAACACTTCATCTGTTCATAAGAGAAGTGTATGACATTGAAGAATAATGTGCTATAAGACAAAAACTTCCATTCTATAAGGTTATCTGCTTTCATACTTACAAACAGTTGTTATCTAAACCTATCAAAATTGAAGTAATAGGAAAATGGAAATTTAACATCAACCAAAGTTCAATCTATGCCTTACTGGAGTATTGCTTGTAATGAGGATCTGTTTACTGACAACCACTGGAAATTATTTATTTAGGCTGGCTCTGATCCTAAAGGAAAGATTTAGCTGCAGGTGTACCGCTAGTCCAAGTCGCTCAAGTCACATTAACAATTATTAGAGGTGCCAGTGAGTTCAAGGATGGGCAGGTCATCTATAGGTCTCAGTGAAATATTCTTCCATTTCACAACAGTGTGTGGCTATCCTATGCGTAACAGGAGAATGTCTGTGAGCCATAGCCAAATGATTTAAAGGGTTATGAATACTTTTTATGTATTTATTTTATTTATTTATTTTTAAATGTACTCCTGAAGTACCTGCATTAAAAGTTAAAAATCAGCTTGCAAGTTATACTGTCTGCAATGAAGAACAGTGTTCACACATAAAAATATGTATCACTAGCAGGAGGGTATACATTCAAATCTGATGAAAATTCAGGTTTATTGTTACTTAATAGCTTTTATTTTTATGGTGAATTTTGTATTTTAACTGAAGTTTACTTGAGAATAACGCAAAGAGATTACAAAGCTAAACCTCTCTCTCTCTTTGTAATTTTAGTGGTTATTAATGGCGCTGTTACTAAGGAGTAAGCAGAATTTTAGGTGAAATAATATTCTTTGTATGGACACCTACTGTAAGGATATCGTTTCATACTATATTAGCTTAGCTTTAAAAACCTGAAGCAGCAGATTTTCATAGTAAACATAAGCTTGAGTTAAAAGAGAGCTATAGAAAAATGACACATGCAATGAAAACTTCAGTTGACCTTTCTTGTCCACCTTTACGTGTTGATGCAGTCGTGGAATTTGATAAATAACCAATATTAAAGCTATATGGACTCAGCAAAATACCTCATTGTCCTACAGTTCTTGGAATACATTACTCCACACAAATCAGCAAAGGTTGACTATAAGGCATTCTGTTTGATCTTCATTTTTTTTTAGAAAGCCACACATAGAAAACGGTTTCTACATAGAGATAAGTAAACCTATTAAAATCTGCTCTGCTGGCAGTTCTGCTCGTTTTCCACAGCAATGTGCTTCACGGGGTTTACATCCTTCAATACACTGGGGGTTATTTAGGAAAACTGCATGGTGCAAAACCTGATGCAATTCTGCATAGAAACCAATCAGCTTCCAGGTTTTATTGAAAAAACTTAAGTGAACAAGCTGAAGTTAGAAGCTGCACAGATTCTGAGTGCACCAGTTTTAGTAAATCTCCCCCACTGTCTGGATTTAAAAAAAAAACAAAAGAATATTAACCTGGCACTCCCAGCTAGTATCCTCATGGATGGAGAGCCATTGGCCAATTGGCACATTTGTATGCCCTTTAGCACAGGTGAGTACAAAGAAATGTAGTAAACTGCCACTCCTGATCCTTTGGACTTTTTACCTGTATATGCTATGCACACAGGTTATAGTGGAACTCCATGCAAATATAAAAACAGAATTTATTTCAGTTATGTATTCTTTAGTAAAAACATTAAAGTGTTTGTCTAGCCAAACCTTTTTTCTTTACTGTTGGATATAGTGTACAACGATTAGGACCATTGTTCAGACTTCCCAGATTTCCCTCACTTATGCCCTGTACATACACACGGTCGGACATTGATCGGACATTCCGACAACAAAATCCATGGATTTTTTTCCGACGGATGTTGGCTCAAACTTGTCTTGCATACACACGGTCACACAAAGTTGTCAGAAAATCCGATCGTTCTGAATGTGGTGACGTAAAACACGTACAGCGGGACTATAAATGGGGCAGTAGCCAATAGCTTTCGTCTCTTAATTTATTCTGAGCATGCGTGGCACTTTGTGCGTTGGATTTGTGTACACACGATCGAAATTTCCGACAACGGATTTTGTTGTTGGAAAATTTCATATCCTGCTCTCAAACTTTGTGTGTCGGAAATTCCGATGGAAAATGTGTGATGGAGCCTACACACGGTCGGAATTTCCGACAACAAGGTCCTATCACACATTTTCCGTTGGAAAATCCGACCGTGTGTACGGGGCATTACTGTGATTGTGACATTTTTTTCCAAGACAGTAAGCTTTGATGCATACATATGCAGGCGTGATGGTGCATGTGCAATTTCATGCCTACGTGCGAAAAACATACAAAAGTACCTTTTTTAACCACTTGACCCCCTAGCCCATCAGTATTTTCTGCTAGAATTTTTTTAAAGCAGAGGCCCTAGACAATAAATTGGTGGGTGTTGCAATTTTTTTATGTCACAATGGTATTTGCACAGCGGTTTTTCAAATGCAATTGTTTGGAAAAAAATACACTTTTTTTGAATTTTAATGCAAAAAACACAATCCATTTTTTTGATAAAATATAAATGATGATGTAACACAGAGAAAATAAATACCAAACATGTCACGCTTTAAAATTGTGCATGCCCATGCCATGGCGACAAATGACGTAAACTTTACAATCCATAGGCAACACTTTAAAAACCTTTACAGATTACCACTTTTTTTACACAGGAGGTCTGGTGCTACAATTACTGCCCATGATCTGATGTTCTCGGTGATACCTCACACGTGTGGGACAATCGTTATATTGCACGTGTGCAGGACCAATGCGTGCATTTGCCTTTGCGCGCAAGCACAGGGGAGCGGGACACTTTACATTTTACATTTTTTTGATCTTTACACTGTCGCTTTAAAAAAACATTTTTTTTATCACTTTTATTGCTGTCACAGGGAATGTTGTGACAGCAACAGGCATGTGACAGGCACTCTTTATGGAGAGATCTGGGGTCTATAAGATCCCTCCTCTGCCCTTTAAAGCATTTTATCACACCAAGACTGGTGTGACCAAATGCTTTTCATTTTTTAAAATGTTGCCGTTTGCATCTGGGTAAACCAGTAATAGTAAGTAATGTAAGGTCATCGCTTCCGGGTACTACATCATAAAGCCAAAAAAGCTGATCTGGTCTTTGGTCGGCTCTGTGATCAGCCGGCAGAAGCACCGGCTGGTCGATTGGGACTCTTGGTGGAATGGGAGATCTCGGTGAAGCCGCAGAAGGTGGCGGGAGGTTGTGTAAAAAAAGACTAGCAATTTGCTTAAAAATGCAAATGCAAAAGGGTTTCAATTGTTCCCAGTTTGAATACAGTATATGAACCTATAAAGCTCATGTTATTTAGATCTCAATTATATGAGATCATGTACGATTTGACCTTTTACCTGTTTATATAACTGTTGTTTCTCACCACACAGTGTTAATTTTGAATGTGATGCAGTGTGTTTAAACTTGCTTTGTGTGTGGACTATCAAAGGCTTTTTGTGGTTTTTCCATTTTAGGAAGTTAGGATATATGAACCAATATACAGTAAAACCTTGGATTGCGAGCATAAGTCGTGCCAGAAACATGCTTGTAATCCAAAGCACTCGTATATCAAAGCAAATTTCCCCATAAGAAATCATGGAAACTCAAATGATTCGTTCCACAACCATTTATTCATAGGTCCTTCAGTTTATAGTCCATAAAAAAGATTATAGCAATGTGATAGGTTGTGTAACCATAAAATGTCCATCCACAAATGGAAGCCTCCACAAGGAGATGAGAAGCAAAATCCAGCAGGAGCTACAGAGTATAAAAGAGAAGAGAGGCGCCTCTAAGTGTAGTAATATGTTTCTAAATGTTGTACCTCCATTAAAGGTAACCATATTGCTACACTTAGAGGCTCTCTCTTCTCTTTTATACCCAGTTGTGACATGACGCTACTTGTATATCTAGACATCGCATGTATATCAAGTCAAAATTGATTTAAAAATTTTGCTTGTCTTGCAAAACACTCTCAAACCAAGTTACTCTCAAACCAAGGTTTTACTGTAGATTATGTTCTTTAGATCTCTATTATATGAGCTCATCTATGATTCTACCTATATATAATATAGTTTATTCTCACCACACAGTATTCATTTTTATTGTAATAAGGAGTGTTTTACGCTTGTTATGTGAGTGGAGCATCAAAGGCTTTTCTCATGTTAGGATAAATGAACCCATATAGTTCATGTTATTTAGATCTCTATTATATGAGCTCATCTATAATTCTACCTGTTTATAATATAGTGGATTCTCACCACACAGTGTTAATTTTTAATGTAATACAGAATGTTTTACACTTGTTTTGTGTGTGGCGTGTCAAAATCTTGGAGACTGTCCCCCAAACAGATGCTTGCAGGCTGCTGTTTATAATATATGCCCCCTCCACATCTAGCAGACACATTGTACGTGAATCTGGCACAGCAATGACAACATAAAAATGTAAATCACAGTTATCAGGGACTTCTCCTTTGACAGGCACCACATGTTCTATCCTACCCTTAGATATACCTTCCCTTTCAATATGATGGAACAGTGTTTACTTTGAATCAAGCAGGAATAAAGCACAATAAAAGCAGCATATTACCGCGCATGAGGCAACAGCAGACTGCAATCCCAGTGAAATGTGCAAGCGGCGTGTGATGATAGTAAAAGTGCGGGGCTGGTGTCATTAAATATAATCGTGTTTGCGTGCAAAGTGCTTTTGTCAGAGATCTCTTTCAGATCTAGGGGGATATCTCTTTTCTGAATAAAAATCCCCTGGAGGAATAGCTAAGATAAAATATGTACCGGCTGTCAGGCTAAAACAGCAAATTATGCACTTTTTACAGACTTTGCCTGCATGCTGCTTGGCTGCCAATATATATTTTGTTTCTGTTTACATTATAAAAGGCCTTTCCCTGCACTTTGTATTGCTGCTGCTGCTGACTTGAAACAGGTCATATTGTATTCAGGAGTATCACGAGCCTGAAATCAAGAACAATTAGAGGGAAGATGAGACTTTGTGTCTGATGAGCCAGCACATTGGAACGCACAGGACCTCTACTACATCACATGACACGAGCAGAACTCTGCTGTGCTTGGCAAATGTCTTGTTTTTGCATATGCAAGCATTTCAGCTGGTACCTGAAATACCATAGAAATCAAGTAAAGTGGCAATTATTGGGCTAGTATGATATTTATATGAGCTGAGCATGTAGGGCTGCATGGGTGTTTAGACACGATGCAAATCCCAGCGGTAGAAATATACTGATTCCTGCTGCTGGGATTGACAGCTACATGCAGATAGCAGTGGCCGTCAAGCCCGTACACCTTTTTTTAAATTTTTTTTTAACTTTTAAGATCTTTAAGATTTCTACTTTTAGGATTTTTAAGATTTTTATTGAGTTTCGATAACATTACATGACGTAAGAATTTGAACAGCAGATAATGGTTAGTTACAAAGTTATATTCTAGAGTATGTTTTTGGAACTTAACTCAAGCTAGCAAAGTCTAATGCCTCGTACACACGATCGGACTTTCCGACATACACACCGTCACACAAATGTTGGCCAACAATTATGAACGTAGTGATGTACTAGACGTACTACGTGTTTTTTCAGCTCTTTAGCACCACCCTTTGGGCTCCTTCTGCTAATTTCGTGTTAGTAGAAGTTTGGTGGGTGTTGATTCGCGCTTTTCTTTTCACGTTTTTCATTTAGCAATTTTCAGTTTGCGCTTTTTAGTTTGCTTTTCAGTTCGTTTCTGAACAGCCGTTCATCAACCAGAAATGTTGCAATATCGAAGGAGATAACATGTTATTTATTATTGGCCTCGGAGTTATTGCTTTGACATTATTTTTTAGGTTGAATAATGATTTTGATTTGGTATATTTTCTATATTTTTGGATGCATAGAATGCACTTTTTGGTTAAGTTCTATTGGCAGATAGCATGTCTATTTTTTTTTTTTTTAATGCACAATAAAAAAAATGTGGAGAATAATACTTGGCTATGTGTTTTACTTCAAATGACAGTTTGGGAGTAGGCAGTTGCATTTTAAAAAACACAATGTAAAATTGACAAGGGACATCAACATAGTTGTATCTTTGATCATATAAACTAGGGGATAATGGTGTTGTGGTAACTTGCACAAATAAAAAAAAAACATAATAATATTATTCTTGATATCACTAGAAAAAAAAAACCTTTGAAAATTTGTTTACAATAACTCATCAGTATCACCAGCAAAGCAGCTTCATTATTATCCCATTAAAGAAGAAGAGAATTGTGCGCTGCATTTAGAGATTTCATAATTTTACAAGACCGACCGCTTCTGCTTCCGGCATGCGTGTTTGTACTTTGGACTTTTGTTTCGGCGGACTTGTGTACACACGATCGGAAAATCCGACAACACACATTTGTTGGCAGAAAATTTGAAAACATGCTAGGCAACATTTGTTGGCGGAAAGTTCGACAACAATTGTCCAATGGAGCATACACACGGTCGGATTTTCCACCAACAGCCTGACATCCAACATTTCCCATCAGAAAGTCCGATCGTGTGTACAGGGCTTTATAGTAAGTAGTCAAGCTTTGTGTTGAGCTTATGAAAGAAAGAGTTAACAATATAACATGAGGAAGAAAGAGTCCAAAGTTAGGGTATATCTATTCAAGGTATGGGATGAAAATGTTAAAGTGTAAGTAACCCCCCCCCCCCTATTGTTTTCAGCCAGGGAAGCTGCCATCTTGGCCTCTGTTTAATCTACAACTGCCATGATGCTGCACATGTGATCAGTTATGACACCAGCCATTGGATGGTTTGACAGTTTGGTTGAGAGCACAACCAATGGAAGTGTTACATTTCCGGCACGTG
Source organism: Aquarana catesbeiana (assembly GCF_042186555.1). Taxonomy (NCBI): domain Eukaryota; kingdom Metazoa; phylum Chordata; class Amphibia; order Anura; family Ranidae; genus Aquarana; species Aquarana catesbeiana. Next base: position 297,164,707 of record NC_133324.1, on the reverse strand, counting down.
CCAGAAATTAAACTGTTTTATGCATGGGTTTACTTCCGCTTTAAGCCTGAAGGATTCAGGTGAACAATGGGAGCTCTTAAGAGTATTAATCTTTTAAGTTCGCCAGGTTCTTCCGGGTAGAGGAGCCAAGGTTTCCAGTTTTTTTGTGAAAGATTGCAACTTTAGATTTGCCTTAGCGAAAGCATATTCAAGAAGGCAAATATGTGAAATCTTGTGAGCTGCTATGTTAATCTAATAAAAGCTGCCAGCACTAAACACACTCTTAAACATGTGAATAATCAAACTAAAATCAAAATAAGTGCAGCACTAAATACAAAGTATCCCCTGAGGGATATATAGTGCATTCAATAAACAATATATAAATAAAGTGCAATAAGCAAAATGTGTTCTCATATAAATCAAGCAATATAATAAGTGTTAAAGTGCATTGTGCAGATGTTGTCCATACAGTGTCCCTATAAAAATCAATCGATGATAAAAAAAATTGTGCCAATCAATTGCAATTGTAAGTTGTACCCCCCAAAAAAGTTTGAGGATTTATATATGTTGATGCATTGAGATCTGTATTATTAGCATTATATAAGCTACCTTATCCTCTAGGGGAGCCACATGTAGACCAAGAACAATTTTAGGCTTTTTTTCTATCTTCTTTTTTTTTCCATGTACAGTGTGAACATTTTTTTAATGTAAATGAATAAATTGTTACATTTTATATTACGTGCCTTTACAGTGCATTATTTCACATAGTATTTCATCAAGTGTATATGCACTAAAGCATGCATGTTATACTCACTGTAGAACCTAATAGGTTAATCCTCTGCATTGTGTAAAAATGCTGTTTGATCCTTTCTTTTTCTGATCTTCCCCTTCTTCCACTGTCCCCAATCCATCTCCTGATAGAACAGAGCCGTTGGAGTCACTCTGCACATGCTCAGTTTGGTGTGTATTGCTAGAGAGTTTTTTTTTTCCTTCCGAGGGTGTATGTAACCACACGGGGCCAATCTGCACTGTCCAGACAGAGGGCCAGGGGTCCTGCAGCCTCATAGGACAGTCAGAGTAGAATAAAAACTCCTACAAGCTTTAACCAGACATTGATAGAAATCACAAGACTGCTATAAACTGCTGACGAGAAAGGGTATTTAGCTGTTTATATTTACTAAAATAATTGCATTTCCATGTTCTGTGTACTGTGGGAGACCAGATATAGCGAATGCAGGGTCCTGGGTTTAGTAAAACTTTAAAGAATTCCAGGTATGTATATTTTAACAAAGTTACACTGTGTGGACCAATGTAACTATGCATACACCATACTCGTGGGATCTCTGCCTACTACAGGGATTTCCAGCTTCCAAATGGGTCAGCCAGGTATGCTATAAACAGTACATAGTTACATAATTAATTTAATTATGTATATAATATCTATATCTAGAATTCACCTAGCAGGTGGATCAATGGTTGTCCAAACAATGGTTGTCCACACATATTTTTATACCTACCTGATATTTTGATTACCCTTTTTTAAAAACATTTTTGTGTGGAGGACCTCTTTTAAAGTTTAGGTTTACCTTTCTAAAAAAAAAAAAAAAAAAGCACTGTATGGCTAAGGGACACCAGTAGTTTAAATACATTGTTATTTATTTTTAAATGAAGCTTTGTTTTCATGTCCATATCCGTAGACCAAGTGCGGGTAACCCCAAGTCTGACCAAAAAACTTCCATCCCGACTAGGTCACCTTGTCCTTGCATAAAAGCTGGGATGCATTGACCATTGAGTACCCCCTCTTCCCCAGCCTCACAGGAACAAGAAGTTTCCCTATTTACAAACTGGCTCATGTGCAATGCCCTTTCCCCTGGCAAAAGATTTTCAGCTTCTATGCAAAGAAGGTAGGGATTGGTCAGGATAGTAGTTTTTTGGTCAAGCTTTGGGTAAGCAGCAATTGGTTTATACAGTACATATGGCATGTAAGCTAAGCTCTATTTTTCTAAGCTACATAATGTTTTTTTACACTACTGGGCCCCTTTGACCACACAGTACTCTTTGTAGAAAAGTGAACTAACCCTTTTAAAGAGGTTCTTTGCACAAAAATGTTTTTTTCTTTTTTAAAGGGTAACAAATATATCAGGTGGGTGTAAAAATATGTGTGGACAACCATTGATCCAGTTGTAATCTGACAGTACACCTGCTGCATAACATAGATGCATGACTGGGTAGGCACTCAAATGACCCTTTGGTGCTGATAACCAGTTCTGGTATAGAGCTTCAGGTTAGGTGCCCACACATTTGTAAATCCCATTGCTTTCCATACATTATCTAGCTTTTCTCAGCAACAGTCATTTATTTAATGCCTTTCAGCAATAAAGTGACTTTGCCTAGGGTGAAAATATGTTATGAGTCTGCTCCAGGCAAAAAGCATTTCGTTAGTCTTCCCTTCCCCTAATGTGTCAAAATGAAAGGCTGTCAAACCTTTTTAAACACAGGTAAAACACAGTATTGTAGTAGGGGACTTTAAATTATAGCAATCTGAAGAAAACCAAAATGACATCATATGGACAAACAGTACTTACATATTAGTACAAACATACATATCGCACATTTCATATGAATAGATTAAAACCACTTGGTACAACACACAGTCCTGACCACTAAAAATGACAAGATTTATAACTTTATTTGATCCATATCCCACTTCAGCAAACACAAATTGTTAATGCACTTAGCAGAGAAATTTCATCAAAACCCTCAGCGAAAAAGGCAGCAAAGTGTAGTGGTGTAATGTGTAGTCTAAAATAGTAATATATACAGTCAGGTCACAAAACATTAGCATTGGTTCCACATAGGGAAAATGTTAGATGGCAGTTCCCCAAAAAAACCTATATTTATTATATAGAAACCAAAAATAATTTGCATTCTTACACAATGCACCACGCACCAATGGATCTTTAAGCAAAACAAAACCTGATAGGTGATCCTGGTACTCGGAAAAGCTTTATATTAGACTGAGCATCAGACCTTTACAACACCTAAGCCCAACCCTTTGTAACCGGATCTTGGATTTCCTGGCCGATAGCCAGCAAAGGGTAAAGATTTTCCACAAGGAGATGTGTTAATGTGTTTTTTCCCTTATATACTTATGATTGTGTCTCTCGCTTCAAGGTGGACTCTGTTTTAAAATTTGAAGACAACTTCACATTAGTTGGGAGAATAAAGAACAGCAAGGAGGCTGCATATTGGCAGGATATAGAAAACCTAGTGGGTTGGCGCAGAGAGAATAATTTAGCCTTTTATGTGAATAAGACAAAGGAAATAATTGTAGATTTTAGGAGAGACTTATTGTGAGCCAGTTGTGACTGATGGGGTCAAGAGGGTACAGGAGTTCAGTTTTTTGGGAACAAAATTTAGGGAGGATCTGTCATGGACAAGACACATATCCCATCTGGTGGATAAGGCTGATCGGAAACTGTACTTCTTGAGGAAGCTGTGGAGGTCAAGCCTTTCAGAGTGAGTCCACCTCAACCCCTATAAGGCTGCTATCGAGCGTGTGCTGGTTTATCACATTTCTCTGTGGCAAGGGATAAATACAGTCCATGACAGAAATGCCTTGCAGATGACAAAAAAACAGTGCAAAAGAATATTAAAGGGTTAGATTTACCAAGTATTAAAGAACTGGGGGAAGGGAGTTATAAATATTCTGAAGGATAGCTCTCATCCTGCGAATGCCTTGTGTTGCCTTCTGGTAGGCAATTTAGGAGTTTCCTCTTGTACCACCAGTCTGAAAAATAGTTTCTTTCCACAGTCCATACAGTTTTTGAATGCTAGAGGCATTAAATGTGCAGTAATTATATTGTATGCAATCTTGTTTTCACGAAGATAGTGTTTTACGTGTGGTATGAGAAATGAGGGGGGGGCTGCATTTGCATTTCATTTTATGATTTTTATTGTGACATGATATTCAATTTTTCCGATTTTGATTCTGACCTGTGATGTTTTTTGTACACTTTGTCGTCTGTTTCGCTGGTCCTCATGAAGTAGATTTCTCTATGAAGCGAGTTACCCATTCGTGACTGGTGAAGTGGTATATGGATTATTTTTATTCTATTTATATAAAATGTTTCTATTTTTATTTTTTTTATCCAGAAAACAGTCTTTATTTGAATACATACAGCCCAAAAATCAACAGTAGTCCTTATTCACCACATACAAAATCCAATAGTCATAAGGAACATTACATATTTATAGCAGCCACCATCATCATAAAGCACACAACTTAGATCCATAAACCGCCTTACAGTGCAGCAGAAGCGTGAGTGACTTAGCCACCTACTCGTATTCCATCCTCTATACATCAAGATGTCAACATTTGTTTGTATGTTTGTACCAATACATTTTTTAAAGCAGAACTAAAGGCAAAAAATAAAAACCTACAATCGAGCAGGCTATTTATTGCAGGACAGTCAAGAAATGCGTTCTGCAATACAATAAACGTATCTAGCTATTCGTAATCCTCTGCAGAATGTACCGGCCAATGAAGACAGCTGATTATTGGCACCTGGAAGAAGCCGGGCAGAAGAGCTTGGTGCCAGCGAGGGACCTCACAGGCATCAGTCCGTTGGAATATAGCCTACCTTTACTTTTGCATGATGTGCTTTTTGGTAAATCTGGTGTAATTTTGGTTTGCTTAATGGTGCACTAGTATAATACGGTGTTTTTGCTATTGAACCTGTGTAGATAGCACTAAAAGCTGCTACCCACCCACATTATGTGTACATACATGAACAAAGCCAAGAACCAGGAGGAACCAGAGTTTTCATGACTGTCATGCTCAGCCACCATCTCATTCAAGGAAGTAATTGATGACCTTGGATGATACCTGAATTAAGATGGCTCCATCCTTCTGATTAAAAAAGCATTCTCGTGGGGAGTATTTTTAACTCTGAGAAAGGTAATAAATACCTCATAGGGCTCCATTTATAAAGCAGTAGTATGTCTACTGTATATTAAAAAAAAAACGCTGCTTGTTATAAAGATTTTCAGTGGTGTATTGCTCTCTGTTTGCTTCAGGACAATTTTAATTAAAAGAAAAGATCCTGGGAGGGAAGCCCAGTCAAGTGACCTGTCAAAGTGGACAGCAGTATCTGCTCCCTGCTATAAATATGCTCCTGATTTGTACATTAGCACATTATTTAACATGCAAGCACTTGACATAAAAATATATATCTAATGCAAAGTCTACTTTAATGTCACTTATTGACACCATTACTAAAATGAAAGACTGAGTGAATGGAGAACATTATCAAAATTGCTCCCTTTACAACAGCCATTTGTGTGCAATTAGCAGCATTCCTTCTCAGGTAATGGTACAGAAAGTAGGAATGTAAAGTAATGAAATAGTGGCTGATTAGGAGGAAATGCTTACACTGGATTTCATATTAAACAAAGCTGGGAACAAACCTGTGGTTTAGTAGATCAATTAAATAAACCTGGTCTTAAAAAAAAGGGACAAGGTTGATCAGTGTAGGCACTTGCCACCCCTCTGAAATATGAAGTCTGCAGTGGATCACTTTTCAGAGGCATTTGACAGGCAGTGAGGAGGCAACATTTTGCCTCCTCACTGCCCGTTTTAACCCTATAAATGCTGCCCCACCACGTCACAACCATTTGCATTGCACACTGTTGCAGGCTGCTTGCAATACGACTCCATTCATTTGAATCGGTCATGTTTGGCAGTGGTACTGCCCGCTGAATGAGATAGGTAATGTGTATAACCCCATCCAGCTGCCTTTGCTACTTAAGGGGGATGGCTGGGTAAATATGGAGCTCAACTGTCTGTTCTTACTTCCCCCCTACCACAGGTGTAAATGAGCCCAAAGGCCTTAAATTGGAGCTACACCTAAATGTTAACATAAAGCTATTCTGACACTTTTTTGGGGTACGTAAAAAAAATTTTGATAGATGGGCCAAAATACATATTTTAATAAGGCACTGAACTATTATATATACGTCTTGTGGGGCCTTATAAATTATATACATGTTTTATGTTAACATCTAAATATAGGTCCACCTTAATAACATTTCAGCTACTTTATAAAAGATTTGTAGGCCCTTATAAATCGGAAACCTTAAAAGAAACATCAAAGAGGAAATGGATTTATCAGCCAGCTGTCAGGCCAGAGAAATACTCTTGTGTTAACGAATGAAGAAACTGTAGATAGGCCAAGGAAAATACTGTTTTGGTAATGAAAGAAGAAGCTTCTATGGATTTATTTGCTGTCATATATATACAATAGCTGCATATCCAAATGGTGTATTATAACAGGCTCTATACATCATTCTTCATAGATGAGCCCCAGTGAGAATATGCGATTATGTTTCAAACATACAGTGTATTAGTCATTAAACTGTAACTGCAAAGTCTGGACTTTGCTTTCTATCCATCGTAATATGCACAACATGTACTATGACGAAACTATAGTGTTTGCAGATGGGTTTGCTCACACTGTAATGCAGTGTGTCTGCAGTAGTACCACTCTGTCAGTAGAATTTATTTACTACGGAAATTGTTACAATTACTTTTTTTTTTTTTGTTGCTACAATAAAATAAAGATTTGCCTATGAATTGCTGACATTAAAAGAAAACTATAATAGCTCTGGGTTTCACTCTTCTTAATCAAATGTTTGCAAGTTTTGAAACAAATGTTTTATATGTTAATTATTGCTATACTGTATACTTTGTGTTTTTAAAACAAATACAGTAATACCTCGGATTGCGAGTAACGCGGTTAAAGAGCGCTTCGCAATACGAGCTATTAAATTTTAAAAATCCTGACTCGGTTTGCGAGTGTTGTCCCGCAAATTGAGCAAGATTCAAGCCTCTGCAGTGTGCAGTACTGCATTTGGCCAGGGGTGCGGGGGCGCCGGTGACACTCAGAGCTGTTCAGAGCCTTTCGGAGCTGCTCAGATGCACTCGAAAATACTCGGAAACACTCCATTCCCAAGTGTTTCCGAGGCTTTCCGAGTGTATCTGAGCGGCTCCACACGGTCTCCAAATATTTCCGAGTCTCAGCCCCCCAACCTTTGGCCACATGCAGTACTGCATACAATAGAAGTCAATGTGGAACAAATTATTTTTGTTTCCATTGACTTCCATGGGGAAACTCGCTTGGATATGCGAGTGCTTTAAAAATCTGACATAATCATACCGCCAGGGAGGTTAATACCACTCAGGGCTGGGACAAAGGGTGGGCGGGACAGGCATCTGCCCTGGGTGTAATGGTTTACTATTGGGATGGGGGCGCCTTCCTTCTATTACAAGGCTGAAAGGAGTAATGATAGCGGCAGTGATTTTGACAAGCGAGTGACTACTCGGCGTAGGATCCCCTAAGCTTGCACATTATGAACGGGGGGAGGGGGTGCAGTTTGGTATCTTTGTCCTGGGCGCTGGATGACCTTGTCCTGGCACTGATACCACTGTAACATTCACTTCCTGACCCAGTTATTGCCACCCTCTGGGTCAGGAAGTAAGTTAAAATCTTCCCTACAGAACAAAACTGGAAAAATGTTTTTGGTAGACTTCTACTTTAGACTGACAAAAATGATAGTGCCTGGATTAAAAAGAAAATTCTGAATAACTTATAATGTCACATAAAAGAAAGAGCAAATGTATTCAGGTTGATATGATACCTTACCTGCTCCCAGCACTTGAACAAGTCAGATCTTTAAAACCCAGTACCTTTGTATCTCTTTGTAGTTCTGTATCTCTGCATGTTATAATTTAATACGGGTTTTGCTTGGAAAAAATGTTTCCTGTTCTTCCCCTTCAGTGCTCTTTGCCAGCATAGCTAGATAACAGCTACACCACCCGTCATCACAGAGATGTAAATTGCAGGCAAAGAGAGAATGTCATATCAGGTCTTATACCGATTGTTGATTACTGAGAGCACTAGGGTTGATGTACTAAAACTGGAGAGTGCAAAATCCAGTGCAGCCCTTCATAGAAACCAATCAGCTTCCAGGTTTTATTGTCAAAGCTTAACTGAAGTTAGAAGCTGATTGGCTACCATGCACAGCTGCACCAGATTTTGTACTTTCCAGTTTTAGTAAATCAACCCCCTTGAGTCTAACTCATATATTAACATATTAAACACACTTAAGGCCATATGCACACAGGGCTTTTTTCCCCCTCGCCTGGATGACTTTGCTCCAGGGGAGGAGAGAGCAGCTTAAAAAGCACACCTAAATGTAACATAACTATAATGCTATGAAAGTCTGACTTAAAGTGGAGTTCCACCCAAAAATGGAACTTCCGCTTTAAGTGCTGATGACCCCCTGACATGCCACATTTGGCATGTCATTTTTTTAAGGGGGGGGCCGGTAACCTGTTTTTACAGGCACTGGGCTCCCACTTCCTCCCCTGACGCTGCGGCCCCGGAAGGAAGGTCACCTCTCCCCCCTGCTTCCCTGCAATCTTCTGGGACACATCACAGGTCCCAGAAGATTGCCCGGCCAATCACAGCACACAGCGCGGCTTGCGCATGCGCAGTGCATGCCCAGCTGTGAAGACACAGCCGGGCGCCCACAGTTAGAATGCCGTTGCCGCAGAGATGAGCGGGGCTTTGTATCGCTGAACCGTGGGACAGGTGAGTGTCTGATTATTAAAATGAACCGCACATACTGTATTTACCATTCTTCCAATATAAGTGTTGTTTGACACATTCTGTATGATAACTTTTTGCTTGTACAAATTACCCAGAAAAAAAAAAAGACATGCTATTTGAAAGGCTATATTGCCAAATTATTTAAAAAAAATGTACTGGGAGAATATGAAGACTGCATTTGCTGAACTGGAAATTCTACATCATTGATGGCGAACCTTAGCACCACAGATGTTTTGGAACTACATTTGCCATGATGCCTACACTGCAGAGTGCATGAGCATCATGGGGAATGTAGTTCCAAAACATCTGGGGTGCCAAAGTTCACCATCACTGTTCTAGATGCTTGGGTGCCAGTGGCTTTATTACTTTCTAACCTGAAACAAATATGCAAAGTTCTTTCGACTTTCTAATTTGCCTGCTTGTTCCAGGTCAGGGACCATATTGGAGCCACAGATAAACAACTATGACAACTAGAATTCTTAGTAGGATGTCAGCAATAACAGCCCTTGTATTTTGGAGTAGAGGTTCCCTTTATGTGCAGCTAATAGTGGTTGAAACCACAATGGACTTTGACTGACATGCCACACCTGTAAATAAGTGGTATTAAGGAGAAAGGTTGCAGAGGCTCACATCACTGCGGCAGATCTCCCATTGCCTTTGGTTGTCATATTACATACCTTGTGTAGTAAGAGTCCACTCCTAATGTTTCACGGACATTTGCTATGTATTGCTCTAGAACTGAACTATTCGATCCTTGAAAACTCATACTTCCAGAATCAGTAAAATCGCTGGTATTTTCCAGTGATGAGTCTCCCAGATAGCATTCATGAAACTTCAAAATTCCTGCAAAAAAATTGAAAAGATGAAAATAACTCAGTTAAAGTTATCTAGATTATTTGCATTAATTAAAATTCTTTGTGATTTCCATTTGTAAAATTGCAATCTACACAGCAAACTAAGTTAATTTACAATCTCAAGTGACCTTAATGTACTCCTGGTTTTCTGATCATTTCAATTCCTCAATATCCAATGTGTATGAGGTCTTAGTTTTGATTCCAACTGAGTATTTTCATGTTGAGTCAGCATTTTATTTGAAGCCACAAACATTCAGTTCAACAGTTTCATTATTAAGAGAACAGGGCTGTAGGAACTGTAGAGAAAGGTGTCATAATTTAGACATTCAATCTACAGCTTGATCTAGATTAAAATTTCAAAAGACCAAAAATGCATTTTTGCTTTTTTAACTCATTCACGATGATATTCTTCATGGTGTAGTGATAGCTAGAATATCAAAGAATAAAATATACAGTATCTCTTTTCTCACCTGAACCAGGTGCCAGTAACCAACTGTAAAGATAACCAGCAGCTAGTGAGTAGTAGAGCACCAATCCTCGCTGGCTATTAATTGTCTCCAGAATTTGGTCAATAGTCACAGGGGAGTAAGGGTCAGATTCTTGCTGGCCAGTTTGTCGCTCAACAAGAAGGTCTGCAAAAGCTCGAGTTCTTCCCCTCTCTGCAACTGCCAAAGCTTCATCATGATGTCCTGCAAAATATATTAAAATTGCATAAACATACTGTACATGGTAAACCAATTAAAGTCAACCACCAAAATCATTATACTAGACTCAGAAAAAGGTTAATAATAGAGGAAAATAGGTGAAAGGACATTTTTGACTGCAGTCCTGCAAAGTTTGTGCAGCAACTGGCAAATAAAGCCACCAATACAGTGAGATGAGTTTAGGACATCAGTAAGTTCAACAATGAAAGGTGTAGGATGTAGGGGTCAGCCATTAGGGTTATATCACTGTGAACTAAAGATGGCTTCGTAGAGGTGTAATTTGCCTCTACTTTTTCCTTTTTAATCTGCAATCAGGGTAAATTCCTATTAAAAAGGCTGCTGATTGCAGTGGTCCTCTGCTTCCTGGCAACATACAAATTTCAGTGCAGGTGCATTGCTGGCATACACTGCATAAGTACTTCGCTAGTATGTAGGATTTGGGTAATGGATTACTATTTGGATTACCCTTACTATCATACTGTAATGACTTTGGTAAATCAGTTTATTTTCATTTTGGGTAGAGTATCGAATGGTTAAACTGTTGACACCACAGAGTGTGAGTTGAAACCTCTTTAACCTCCTCTCACCCGGCCACTTTACATACACGGCCTGGTGGGCCTTTCCTCATTCTGAGTGGACATTCAGGAACGTCCTCAGAACAAGTGCCTGCAGCGCACTCAAACAAAATTAAAAATGAGGAGATGCTTACAGAATTTCAGTGGGTCACTTGAATTATCACTAGCCACACTAGCCCTGATTTGACAACACTCCTCAAAAACAGAGACACACTCCTTAAAAAAACACAGTTGAGAATCCATGTATATATGATCCAATGGGAGCACCAAGCAAACATCCAAGAGTCCTATGTTTTTAAAATGAGTTCAGAGCAGAAAATGATAGTGTGTTTCAGGGGCAAAACAGACTTCTCCTTCATCAGGGCTCAGGAATTAAGAGTGTTGAAATGGACTTGGATAAGTAGATACAAGATAGATCTGTGTTCTTCTGCTTGAAACGGTTTCAGAAGGCAATGTTATGCCCATGTTAACAAGTGTAGCGAAAAAGAGTGATGTGCCTTCATAGGGTGTTAAATAGAAAAAAAATGCTGAGATTTGAGGGGGAGACTCTTTGGCCCCCAAAACACGTTGACTTTTTTTCTTCTATGAACCAATTTTAACATTAAATATATTGAACTCTTGAGCATTTGTCTGGCACTCTCATTAGACTGTATAAAAAAAATCTGATGGAGTACTAATCCATCGCCACTCCATCCAAGACAACAAAAAAACCTTTTGCTTTAGATATACACGAATTAATACCCTTAAAAAAGGAACTCAGCTGAAATCTTTAAAGTATTGTATTTCAGTATTACAGCACAGAAAACTTGTTTTCATACTGAGCTAACAAACATTAAAGTAGATATAAACCTGGACCTAATATCTTATATAAGTTGTAATATTTTATAATCCCATGATTTTCAATTGTGCCTGTTCACACATAAGCAAAGAGTTGCCTGAATTTCAACTTGTAACTCTAAAAAGTATATACACTTCTTTTGAGCTACAAGCTTCAAACCTTAACCATTTTTGGCCCCAATAGATTTCAGTTGGGATTGATGTAAATTGTGTAAAAAAAAAAAAAAAGGCTCCAAAAAGTGTGCATTTTTCCATACTAACAAGTTTTACATTGGATACAAAATTATAAAAAAAAAAAAAAAGAGATGCCTGCAAAAGTGTACAAAAACATCTATACAAATGCTAAACAAAATCATGTAAAACTATCACAACAACTAGGAGCATATCTCCCTGTCATACATGCTCCTAGTCGTGCTGATACAAAATATGCAGGTGTGGCCAACCTTTGTCATTATTAGGAAGCCTGTCCTACAGCAATTACATCCAGCCAATGATTTATCAACTACATGTAGTCAGAAAGTGCCTCACAAAGCCATAGGAGATCAGCAGCACGGAGATGAAAAAAAGTATATAAGAAGTGTGAACAAGGTATTTTCTTAAAAAAGAAAATGGCAATTGTTTACAATACACAGTGTTGTCATGTCATTTACTGCCATCCAAGTAGGGTTTAGATCTACTTTAAATCTTCCTCCTCATCCACCCATGCTACAGTACCAGCAAACAAAGGAGCCCCTCTTCCATACAAAAGCAACTTCAGGGAGCATTGTTTTTTACATGTCTATGTATGAAAACATGCTATAAATGAATATAAGAATTGCAACCTAATACCATTTTAATGCAATACAACTCTGGTAGCTGAAAACAATCTATCAAAGCTTGTTTTACTGGTCTAAATCTGGAATGAATCAAATGTTAAGTGTTTTAAAGAACCTTTCTGTGTTTCTTTCAGTATTCTCGGCCGCCTCAAATCCTTTTATTTAAAAAAAAAAAAGATACTTTTCCTTTTACAACTTCCTGATTAGACGCTAAACATTTTTGTCTACATATTCAGGAAAGCTGAAGGCCCTTTTAATAACTAATATTTCTTTTTGCAAGGTTACTGCTGTAAGAAAAAAAAACAGACAGTGTCTTGCTCTGCCTCCATTTTTCTTTTTCATATTCATGATTTTTAAAATGAATACCAAGTATGTAAACATTATGGTACTTTTATATCTGCTCCATCAGTTTCCCCAAAACTTGCAGACTAAACAGTGCACATACTGTTATGTAAATTCCACCTTTTTGTCAGTAAACTCTCCATTTCTATCCATTCCTTTCTGGTGCCTTGCAACCATGATTGAAAGGGTAAAGATGTCTTTGATATGTGAACTGTGATTGAAACCCTATCTTCTAATTTTCTATGTTGTCTAATATGGTGGCATTCAACCTTAAAGGCCACCTTCTCTATTCATCTCTATTTATTTAAGTGCCAACAGTCTATTGCCCCATACACACGATCGGACTTTCCGACAACAAAACCGTGGATTTTTGTTCGAAGGATGTTGGCTCTAACTTGTCTTGCATACAGACGGTCACACAAATGTTGGCCAACAATTACGAACGTGGTGACATACAAGACGTATGTGATATCTCCATTACGAACACTAGATTTACAAGACTGAGCACTTCCAGCTCGTACTTGATTCCGAGCATGCGTGAACTTTTGTGTGACAGACTTGTGTACACACGATCGGTAAGTCCAGCAACAAAGTTTTGTTGGCAGAAAATTTGAGAACCTGCTAGCCAACATTTGTTGGCAGAAAGTCCGACAACAAATGTTCGATGGCGCATACACATGGTCGGACTTTCAGCCAACAAGCTCACATTCAACATTTGTTGGCAGAAAATCCGATTGTGTGTACGGGGCATAAGAGTTGACTTACCCTAACTTTGCATAGATTTATTCTCACTTCCTATTGTGTCTCATAGACAGGAATTGAAAGAAAATTTCCCAAAAAAACACAGACAAAAAAAACAAAAAAACAACAACAAATATTTCCTACTCTATTGGCTTGAGATACACTTTAATGAGTTTATATCATGTGCTTCCTACTGAAACAAGAAGGATATATTTCACAAAACAGTCATTGCACTGAAAAACAAAGTGTACATGCCATAAATCCTACTATGGCATATAAATTACAGCTAGTGGTAGTTCAACACATTGCATTGGACTTGTACTGCAAAGCTGAGAATGTGCTACTTGTCCATATAACATTTTTGGTTGTGGCAGGAGAGAGCCTGAAACTTGAATTTTGAGCAACACACATATAATCTAATAAAGGTAGCAACAAAATCAACTGCTTATTTGCCTGCACCAGACCTGATTTCTTATTCATGATATGGGCAGAGAAGGCGAAATCCGCAGGAATGTAGCAGTCTAAAGGAATAATGGTCCCTGATAATGTGATTTAGGGAAAGGTCCACAAAGTCAGCTACAGTTATCATTCTTTTGCTGTTAACAGCCTCAGCTGAAGACAAATTCAGGTTTAATGATTTAAAAGCAGCAATGAGTTACACGTGTATGTCAGGTCCACTTTGACTGTCATGACAACAGTCCTTTTCCGTGACCAAATAATGTAGCACTTCTTACCAAGACTGATGAGTACACGCTGCAGAGCCTGGTATGACGAGGTTTGCAGATCGAAGAGAGAGAGCTTATAATCAGTGCTGAGCTGGGCTTCGTGTCTTATTGTTTCAAATAACGCTGAAGCTCGGTAAAGCTGAAACCAGAGAAAACAGTTTGCTCATTAAATATTTGACAACCTGTCTTGTAATTGAAGCCTCCTTGAGGAATTGTGGCTATTTTGGTCACTTCATACCATTGTAATTAAACTGGAATTATGGAAGCTGCGCTAAAGAAAGAGCAGATGCTGTGGTATATTTATTTACAGTGTGCAGTATGTTTTCATTTTATGTATATTGATTATGCTACATTTCTGAAACATAAACCATAAAATGACAGGAATGTGCTCTATTTCTAGCTCAATATTTTCCACTACAGGAAAAGAAAAAGATTCAGTGGAACACATGGGCCTAGCATGCTGCATGCGGAACACCATACGAGTATTTTTTTAATGTAGAATACTGTCTGAAAATTATTAGTATTTTTATTTTTTTTTAAGTAAAGATAGGGCCGGGGAATTTGATTATTTCAAATACTTAATTCTGTTTTAGGAAAGCTTTAGTTTGTTGAAAAGACAACTTTATTTTCAGTTAAGTTATCCTGTTCCCCCACCCCTCTCAGTGAAGTACAGATAGTAAAATACTTACCCTTGTCCAAGCTCCTGAGTTCTTCACCAGCTTCTATAGTGCTAGCATACCACTTGAGTGAAGCGTGCAAGTGGTGTGCATGCACAGTTGGTACTGAATTTGACCGAGAGCTTTAGCTACAAACGCTGTGTGGCACCAAGAATGAGGAAAGTATTTTATTATTTGGGCATCACTCAGGAGGCAGGGGAGATACATTAAAGGAACATTTTATTAAAGTAAAGTTGTCCTTTAAGGAAATCCATGCTAACAAAAGCATGTAAGTTGCCATTGCTGACCTCTTCTGAAAATGCTAAATGCATTGCTGTTATTTTGCTGTCAATGTTGGTACCTTTTTTAAGTCTCTGACCCAGCACAAGTATACAGATTAAGAGTCTAACTTCATTATGATTTCCTTATCTACATGCTTATTCCAGGTCAGCGATATAAAAAAAATATTAAACCCTGTGACAGTCAGGCAGCTAGCATTTTCAATGGGAGCAGTCTGAAATGATACTCTACTTGTAATCCTCTTGCTACATGTTTCCTTTAAAACTACCCTTATGTTACTTTAGTAGTTTTGTTAAATAAACCCTAAGTTATGGGTGTAGTAAAATGCACTATAATATCTGAGCTGAATGGAGCTAATCCAAACCTGGCATTCTGCGAGGGGGTTCAGAAAAAAAGTACCATGCTTTGAACATTATATTGTGACGTTTATTTCTATAAGGATTAAATTAGGGGTTTTTTTTTACAGCACTAGTTGGCATACGCTCACCAAGAAAAGTTACATTAATTGCGTCCATTTGGTATCCTTTAGGAAAGTTGTCCCAATAAAGATTGTAAAAAGTAGAAAGAAAACACTTGCATATCAGTTCTAGGAGGACATATTCAGTTCAGTCTGATGGTGCTTTGTTGTTTGTAAAAAAAAAAATACATGCTATATGCTTTTAGAGATATTTTGAAATTCTGGGAAGTCTTTGTATAGTTAGTCTGATTTAAAAACACACGTGTCCATCTAGTTCAACCAATAGAAACCACGTACAAATAGAAAACCTCTATATACACAATCCCATACCCATAGTTGATCCAGAGAAAGGAAAAAAAATCCCAATAAAGAATGCTCCAGCGGGGAAAAAAAAATCCTTCCAGATTCCCCAGGAGGCAATCAGATATTCCCTGGATGAACTACCCCTTGTGCTAATACCTATAACTAGAAGTATCCTGTTATATTTTGTGAAAGAATCCTACACAATCTACTGAGCTCTTGAAGGAGGTTATTCCACATCTCTTATGTTGAAAAAGCCTTTTATGACCAAACTTGGAGCCAAACATAAACAACCCTTAAAAAGACAACTGAATGAACTCTGCCAAGTATGCTCTCTTTATTGTCTATGTGTTTTTTGACAACCTTTGCTGCACTGTGCTTTTGGAAGCCCTCTCTGACCATTTTAAGTTCCAGAATACTGGCTAACCATGCTGTGAAGAATGGGATGCAGACATTTAACCGCACTACCCGCAAAAGTTGGGATAATGAAACTGACAGTTAGGGCTGGTTCACATGTGTGCGGTGTGTTTTTGGCACGTCACACTTTTATGAGTGTTTTACACGCGTTTTTAGGCACGCATCTATTGAGCTCTATGCATGTTACATCTTTGATGCACTTTCATCAAAACACACTTTCTAATAGAGTTCAGTGGCAACACCTAAAACGTTGTGTAAAACACGCATAAAAATGCGAAACGCCAAAAAATGCACCGCACACGTGAACTGGACCTTATTCTAATGCTAACATTGAAACATTTACATGAAAAATTATTGTTAATAATTGTTTATAGAAAAAATTGATGGTACATGCTCAGATACAAAAATTCAGTTATTTTGACATTTATTGACACAATAATGGCTTCATCTTAAAATTTGGTGCACACAATATAACTGCACAGAAAAAAGATTTTGACATCACTAGAATGTTTAAAGCAGAATTCCAGGCTAACAGCTAAGTACACAGATGAATACATATAGGAGAGTTGTTTTACCTGCACAGGATTTGTGCTTGTGTCTATCAAGGTCTGATCATTACACAGCCCATTCACATAGCACAGTTAGATGTATGATACCTCTTGCAGTTAAAGTATACAGTGGTGTACCCATGTCCACCCCAGCCTCCTGACTGGACAATGAAACAATAGAAGCAGTCAGCTGTGGTCATCTCTCTGCTTACTCTGATCTCTCCCCATCTGAGCATGCTCCTTGTCAATACATTTGCTTGCAGGACACCTGGTTGGCTCCTGACCAGGTGTACAGTGCTGCTGTACAGAAGATTGCAAAGGGCTGATATTAAGTAAAATGCACGAACCTACACTATCCATATTAAAAAATATATATGTAATGATGTATCAATACATGTAGGACTGCATAGACGTGTGTCTTTTACATCTGCCTGGAGTTCAGCCTTAAAACTCATTTCTGACTGGTTGCTATTTTACTTGGTAAACCCATGGCAGCCAATAACATTTTAGTTTTCTGTAATTCGATCTGTAAAAGATTACTTGAAATTGGTTGTTATGGACTACTGACCTTCAAAAATTATCATTCCTCTTCAAAATATGCTTCAAAATTAGCCTATATCTTTTTTGACCACATGTGACCATATTTTGATTTTCTAGTCAGGTTTATGTACCTACAGTATATTATGCAGTGTAAAACATAACTTAATATTTCTCTCATGCATATCTGATGCTTATTAAATGATATGGGCACTAACCTGGTGTTGAGCTTCTTCCAAATTTCCACTAGCCCAAAGAGAGAGTCCAAGGCGGTGTCTAATTTTGGCTTCATCCTCTCTACGGGAGAGCTGTTCTGCTAACCTCAAACCTTTATATGAGATAAAAATAGAGATAATTTAAGATAATGACTAAAGCTGACCCTAGACACCTTAAATTTTGAGTCATTCCTGCTGAACTGACCACAGTTCAGACCTGAAAAAACACCAAAGTGACACAGATGGGCGGGAAACCATCAGGTACTGTCACTGTTCATTGTATTTAGGCAGCCGTGTGAGATTCCTCCATTAATGCTTTTAGTGTGTATGAGGGAATTGTCTGATTTTCTGCACAAGGCAATATTAAGCCCTGTATGGCTACCTTAAGTAATCATTTCCCATAATGACATACTACAGACAGCGACAGACCATTTATCACTTTCAAAACCCACTGATTTTGTATTGCTTCCATAAAGAGTACAATAAAGCAGGGTTCGCAAGGATCAAAATACAGCCTGTTCAGCAGGGATCATCCGAAATGTGATCTGTGTGCAGCCCTTCCTGTTCGAGAAAAGCCAATCATTAGATTGGCTTCTGTTGAACTGACCCATTGGAAAATGTGACTAGCAGCTTGCAGCCAGTCAGCTAATCAGTGCATTCTGAAAGCAGTGGGTCCCCATTGTGAGAATACAATGTCCAGGTGGGGTTGGGAATATTCCTGCATCCACCTTACTAGGGGGATGATTAATATTCTGGCCAATAGAATGCATTCATGTGCATACGCCTGAACACACATATATGAATATGCAATACACGGCTTTTACCACATTTTTAGGCAGTTTTCTCCTGCCAGAAGAAAGGGCTTTCATGGGAGGAGCTGAGCACCTTACGTTCAGCGAGACCTTACTTTGAACAGTGCTCCAGTTTGTACAACAATCTCAACACTGATGGTGCATTGCTTTGAAATTCACTTGTCTGAAATAAGTTTCTGGATGGCCCATAAAAAGTTGGAATGTTTGTATTATGTATAAATAATAGTTGGATTTTGTTGGCGTTGAAGTTAGTGAGGGGAACACAATGAATAGCTTGTCTATCAGCTGAAAGCCATGCCTGGCCTTGTCCAATTCTAGTCAATACCTACAGATTCCCAGCTCCATTTATAAAAGGGAAGAAAGCACCAGGCACAGCAATTTGCAATTTATATTGGCTAAGAGAGGCTAGTGAAGTTTTTTTTCTACAAAGGTAGTTGTAAATGGATTTATCTTTTACAATGTAATTTTGTCTGCCTTTGGATTTTCTGAGAGGTTAAATGTGATAGACATGAGTCTTATTTTAGCATTAATAACTATGTAACTATATACCATCTGGTGTATGACCATAGTATTAAATATAATAGTAGTAGCAATAGTGGGGCTATTTTACATAACAGAAAATTAAATCAAGGGCATTGGACACTAATTACTTGAGTTTTCCTCTCACTGCCTAACATGTCTATGTGACATAAGGTTAGAGTAAAGCCAATGGGGACACATACTTCAGCAAATCAATGTTTTTTCTTTTTTTTTGGTAAAAAGAATAGAAAAGCTCTATCAAATTTTAACTGTTATCTATGTGTCACTGGTAAGTGAGGAAAATTCGGCCCAACAGAGACACAAAAAGCAATTAAAGTCCAACTGCAGCCCAAACTGTTTTTTTTTTAATAGAGAAGAAAGTGTTAGAACTTCTGTCAAAATTATATTGCTGTGTTCCCATTTGGGAGACCTCTCTGCACCACCTGTCTATTTCTTAGACAGAACAGAAGTCAGGGGAAGTCAAACAGCAATAAAACCACATTTTCTAGTAGTGTGGGGAAAGTTCACAGACAGAACTTTGGAACAATAATAACTAGTAAGAGTGCAGAGCAGACAAAGTGATCTGGAAATGATCAGCTCACTAGATTTCCATCAGGATCAGGATCCACAGATTTTTGCACTTATTAACAGATTTTAAAAAAATCTTTCACTGGTGTATAACAGACCAAACTGGAGCAAAAAGGGGAAATTTGTAGTTAGGGTTCAGATACACTTTGAACATCTCAAAGGAACAGGAGATTTACCTGCAATTTTCTGTTTCTGCCCATTAATGTTTTAACCCACAAACATGATATTTTCTGTAACTTTAGAAAGCCTATTGGTTGAGGTAAATAGCAGGCCAAGCAGCATTTGTATAACCATGCTTTCCTACAAGCCCATCTTTGGCATGTCACTTAGGAATATTATTTAAATTATTACATGCTCACCCGTGTCCACAGCCAAAAGAGCCTACAATGGGCACATGAGCATCAAAACTAGACCACAGAGCAATAGAAGAAGATGATATGCAATATATTGTATATATATAATGGCACTTATCTTCAATATAGGTGATCTGTACCTGCCAATTACTTACCTTCTTGTAAGTACATTACTGCTTGGGAATAATTCTGTAAAGCATGATGAGTTCTTCCTAAGCTACTATAGGCCACTGTCTTTGCTACCAAGTCATTCATTTCTGCTGCAATGCTAAGGTGCTGTTCCTGATAGACTACGGCTCTTTCAAAGTTACCCAGAGATTCATAAGTAAGTCCCAGATTTCCATAGGCTCGAGCTTGGCAAGATGGATTGTTGGTTTCTTCAGCTATCTGTAAGTCCAGTTGATGGTACTGTAATGCAGTATCAAACTCTCCCATTTGTTGGTAGACTCCACCCAGACCACACGCTGCATCACTCTCCAGTATCTGGTCTTTCATTTCTCTGGCAATGTTTAGTTGACGTTCTAGGCAGGATATTGCTTGCTCATAGTTTCCTAGCTGACTATGCAAATTTCCAAGTTCTCCATATGCCTGGGCTTTGTTTGATGTCTCTCCAAGTTCATGAGCGACCACAAGTCTTTTTTCAAAGCATACAAGAGACTGTTGTAAATTTCCCATGGACCTACAGCAATTAAGAAAAAATAGTGTTTAAGAAGCAAATGTATCAACATATGAGCCACAGAGTAAACTATCATTTTTGAGTTACTGAACTAAACATTTAAAGTTAAACTTAAAAAGTACTAAAGTGCTAAATTGTTAAACTAGAATGTGGCGTATACTGTATATGAAAACATTTGCATACTATTTACAATGTAGCATTAAGTGGTGCATATCTTAATATTCTATTGTTGAAGCACAGACAAACCACAGCAAAACATGGAAAAAAATAACACTTTTAATACAATGAAATTTCCAAAGCTGAGCGTTATGATGTAGGAATCACATTATTGTTTCATTGTAACTTCTGTGCTTCATTCATAGCAAATCAAAGGGGTGCCACTTTTGGCTATGATAACAGTAAAAACAACCGTTCAAATTACAAGTAACCCATATCAGCACTAATTAAAGAGTTACTAAACCCAGGACCCTGCATTCACTATATCTGGTCTCCCACAGTACACAGAAGATAGAAATGCAATAGTTTTAGTAAATATAAATGGCTGAATACCTTTTTTCATCAGCAGTTAGAGCAGTATTGTGACTTCTATCAGTGTCTGGTTAAAACTTGTAGGAGGAGTTTTAATTCTGCACTGACTGTCCTATAAGGCTGCAGGACCCCTGACCCTCTGTCTGGACAGTGCTGATTGGCCCTTTGCTGATCACATGCACTCTCCTAAGAAAAAAAAAACACTCTAGCAATACACACCAAAGTGAGCATGTGCAGCTTGTCCCCTAGCCTCTGTCTTATCAGGAGATAGATTGGGGGCTGTGGAAGAAGGTGAGGAACAGAGAAGATAGGATCAAACAGCCTTTTTAGACAATGCCGAGTATAGGACCCTTTAGGGTCCATAGTGAGTACAACAAGCATGCTTTACTTCATATAAAGGCTGTTTTTACTGTTGTGGGTTTAGGAACACTTTAAAGAGGAACTGCAGTCTGCTAACATAACTTGTAATAAAAATATCTTTGCTATTCTGAAGCTTCCCTTCAACAACTTTGCATATTATTTTATATATACTTTGATTCTGTACTTGCCAAATATGCTGCAGAAATCTCCCTCCACTGAGTCTGGCTGCAATCATTTTAACTGTGGGCAGCTGAAGCTGCTGCCTGTTCACTTCCTGGATTTACACAGACACACAGAGGCACACCTCCAGCTCTGCAGCTCTCATTGGCCCTCTTATGAATCACCCCCCCCTCCCATCCTGGCAAATTCTTACGAGAGTGAGAGAGCTGTGCATGATCTCATAAGCTTAGGCTTACCAGAAAGAAACAGGAAGTGGGCTGGATAAAGTATTTGCCAGACATGTGCAGGATGAAAAAATTCGTTTAGTTTAGTTTCGTTTCGATTCGTTATTTAACTAAATTCGTTTAGTTAAATTCGTTGCATTCATTACATTCGTTTTCGGAATTTGTTTCGTTTCGTATTCGAATTCGAAAAAATTCGACCGCATTCGAAAAAATTCGACCGTATTCGAAAAAACTATCAAATTCGAAAAAATTCTAACACATTCGAAAAAAGCTGTCAAATTCGAAAAAATTCTACCACATTCGAAAAAACTATCAAATTCGAAAAAATTCTAACAAATTCGAAAAAAACTATCAAATTCGAAAAAATTCTACCACATTCGAAAAAAACTGTCAAATTCGAAAAAATTCTACCACATTCGAAAAAACTGTCAAATTCGAAAAAATTCTACCACATTCAAAAAAAACTATCAAATTCAAAAAAAATTTTACTACATTCGAAAAAAATATCAAATTCGAAAAAATTCTACCACATTCGAAAAAAAACTGTCAAATTCAAAAAATTTCTACCACATTCGAAAAAAACTATAAAATTCGAAAAAATTCTAACACATTTGAAAAAACTATCAAATTCGAAAAAATTCTACCACATTCGAAAAAAACTGTCAAATTCGAAAAAATTCTAACACATTCGAAAAAAATATCAAATTCGAAAATATTCTACCACATTCGAAAAAAAACTGTCAAATTCGAAAAATTTCTACCACATTCGAAAAAAACTGTCAAATTCGAAAAAATTCTACCACATTCGAAAAAAACTGTCAAATTCGAAAAAATTCTACCACATTCGAAAAAAATTGTCAAATTCGAAAAAATTCTACCACATTCAAAAAAAACTATCAAATTCAAAAAAAATTTTACTACATTCGAAAAAAATATCAAATTCGAAAAAATTCTACCACATTCAAAAAAAACTGTCAAATTTGAACAATTTCTACCACATTCGAAAAAAACTATAAAATTTGAAAAAATTCTACCGCATTTGAAAAAAACAATAACTGAATTTGAAAAAGTAAACTATATGGTTATATATATATATGTATATATATATATATATATATATATATATATATATATATATATATTATATATATATATGTATATATATATAATATACACATACACACACACATATATATATATATAACCATCTTCCGAAATTTGAATTTCTTATAAAATGAATTTGAATTTGAATAGGAAAGATAGAAAACAGAATAGAAGAAAATATAATATATATATTATATTTTCTTCTATTCTGTTTTCTATCTTTTCTATTCAAATTTGAATTCATTCTATACGAAATTCAAACTTCAGAAACCATGTACCGAAATTCGAATTTCGTATAGAATGAATTCGAATTGAAAAGACTATTACAGAATATATAATATATATATATATATATATATATATATATATAAAATATATATATATATATATATATATATATATATATATATATATATATATATATATATATTATATATTCTGTAATAGTCTTTTCAATTCGAATTCATTCTATACGAAATTCGAATTTCGGTACATGGTTTCTGAAGTTTGAATTTCGTATAGAATGAATTTGAATTGAAAAGACTATTATAAAATATAAAATAATAGAAAAGAAAAGCATAAAAAAACAATAGAAGAGAATAATAAAAAAAAAAAAAATTATATATATATATATATATATATATATATATATATATATATATATATATATTTATATATATATATTCTATTGCTTTATTATTTTATATTCTATCTTATTTATTGTTTTTTTTTAGAAAAACGTTTTCTATTTTTTTCGAATTCGAGTATGTTTTCGAATTCGATTCGAATATGTTTTCGAATTCGATTCGAATATGTTTTCGAATTCGATTCGAATATGTTTTCGAATTCGTTCGTTTTTTTTTCGGATTCGTTTAAATTCTTTACTTTTGTAATTCGGAAATTCGGATGCATCCGAATTTCCGAATAATGAAAAATTCGTCCGAATTTCGATTCGGAACGAAACGAAATGCACATGCCTAGTATTTGCTGGTCAGAAAAAAAATGTTTTACTATACAAAGTTAAAGCAACAAGGGCAGAAGATTTAACAGATGAAAAGATGAAAAAATTACTGAAGTTCCGCCTTTTCACTTCTTCCTGGTTTTATCACCTTGGCATCAAGTTTGCTGCTGTATTTATTTCCCCAATAATATTTTAACTTTTATTTTCATTTTTTCCCCCCAATTTTTTTAGTGGAAAATATATAATAATTCCCATCACAAACATTCCTGGAAATAGCCAGAAATAAGAGTGTGCTGAAGCAACTACCAGATACTAGTAACATCATAGACCAAAGTATGTATACCGCCAGCACACCACAGATCTTTAAGATATAGTCCAAAAGTTTATATAAGTGATCACATCACATTGTTCTTTTAAGTTAAGTAATAATTAAGTTATTGCCGAATCAACAGGCCTCTACAAATGTAAACACTGCTAAGATCCATGAAGGATTTACAGGTGCGGAGCTTAACTTTGTAATCTCTGCATATTCTCTCCTTCACATATTCCTGGGATTCAGATACAGGTTCTTACTACACTGTTGCTCACTGAACCAGCAACCAAAACAAACACTGCTCTCTCCACCCCTAAAGATTACAGTAGCAGATACATTTGCAGTGAGGTTTATTCACCCTATTCTCTTCACGGGTTTATGAAACCTACTAAACCCCACCATGAACTACCCACGAGTACATGTATAACTAATAGTGATTACAGCTCCATGCTTCTGGAAACACTGCAAACAGTTTGCAATGAAAAAGTGTTCAACAAACATTCTGTGTATTGCTGTTAGAAAGATCTAAAATGCCGAAAGTATACCATTAATTTCTAAATATTAATTTCCATACCTGTGTCCATTTCCAAGTCCCCTGTATGCTTTTGACTGATCTTGAAGGCGGTTCAAGCTCTGAGCCACAGATAAATACTGTTCATAATATTTTATTGCTTCTTCATAGTCTCCAAGGGCATCATAACAATCTCCCAAGTTTCCATATGCACGACCTCTGTCAAGGATAGAGTCATTTCCACTCAACTGCTGTAGCATGGCTAACTGCTGTTCAAAATAACCAATAGCCTCCTCCATGACGTTCATGTTCATTTTAGTGATGCCCATATTCCCATATACCTGAGCTTCTATTGCGGGGTCTTTAAGCTTTTGCCCCAGCTCAAGCTGTTCTTCATAGCATTTGAAGGCCATAGTGTACTTCTCAAGAGACATGTATACAGCAGCAAGGTGACCATGAGCTCTGCATTCTCCTGGCAATTCATTTAATTCTTGGAAGACCTCAAGTTCCTGTGTATGATATCCTAATGCTTTGTCGTATTTTTGTATCATTCTGTAAGCACTACCTAAAGAAGCATAAGCGCTAGCCTCTAGCCGCCTGTCCTTGACTTGATGAGCTAAACTTAGTTGCTGTTCATAAAATTTTATTGCACCATTTACATCTTTCTTAGCAACAAAAATATCGCCAAGGTTCCCAAGAGCACGGAACTTTGCTTGAGAATTATTCAAAGACTGTGCCAATGACAAAAGGTATTTCTGGCATTCTTCAGCTTTATTATAGTTCATTAGTGCCTTAAATGCCAGGCCCAAGTTACAGTATGCCTTAGCTTGGCTTACTTTGTCATGGAGATCCTTTGCTAATGCCAAATCCTGTTCATAGTATTTTACAGCATCCTGGTAATTTCCTAGGCAATAATAAGCATAGCCAAGATTGTGACACACTTTACCCTCTCCTTCCATGTCTTGCAGTTCAGGTGATATTCTCAAGTACTGTTCATAAAAAGGTACTGCTTGCATGTATTCACCTCGAGAGCAGTGGAAATTCCCAAGGTTGCTTAGAGCTCGAGCTTCACTCTGAATATCCCGTAGTTCCCGAGCAATGTTCAGATGGTTTTGGTAGTGTTGTAAAGCTCTATCATGAGCACCTAAAGCCTGATATGCAACTGCTAAATTCCCATGTGTAGAGGCTTGAGAAGCTCTGTCATTGACCTCCATCGATATCTGAAGTTCTTGCCGATGATACTTAACAGCCTGGTCATACATCCCAAGTGCATTATAGGCATTCCCCATGTTACCATAAGCCCTGCCTTGAGCTGCATAATCATTTAATTCCTGGGCAATCGAAAGGTGAGCCTTGTGTAATTTTAGTGCAGTATCAAAGTCTCCTTTCATCTGATGAATTATTCCTGTAAAGCAAAGCAACGAAACATTGATTTTAACTTAGCATATTTAATTACAGGAGAAATTATTTGTGACATCGTTTTTACATACAAGAAAAATGTGTAAAATTATTATTTTATGGTTCCCTTGAAACACATTCTGAAAGAGTAATTTGTCTTACTGCTTCATCTAGATACTTAATTATCTTTCTGCATTTCAGTCCAAAATTTTTATCAAATGCATAATTCAGTTTATTTAGTAATGCTGTAGAGAACATGTGATCTATTTCAGAATGTTTTTACATGTAGAGCAGCACTTAGTGACCGGTTCACACCAGAGCCTAGCAATAAAAACCTGAAAAGTGTTCTAATCACTCTACTTTATCCGAAACTAAAAAAAAAAAAACTTTTACCTTTAGTGATACTTTAATTAAGTTTAATTGAAAAAAGAGTGTTTTCCCTTCCTGTCTCCATCTTGTTTTTGTACACTACACTCAATTAGCGTCCAGGAAGGAAGTGATGTCACAGGAAATAACACATCATAAGATAATGCAGCTCAATGCAGCACAACAAAAACACACTCAAACCACAAATGAACGATTGCAAAAGCATTGAAAACATGCATCAAAATTTTACATAAAACATTTTAACACATCTCAGCACAGATGCCTTAATGATTGTTCTGTGGTGTGAACCTTCCCTAAGAAAACAGGATAGTATCGTAGCATTGGGGGTTATTTACTAAAGGCAAATCCACTATGCACTGCAAATGCACTTGGAAGTGCAGTCGCTGTAGATCTGAGGGGGAGATACAAGGAAAATAAAAAACAGCATTTTTAGCTTGCACGTGATTGGCTGATAAAATCAGCAGAGCTTCCCCTCATTTCAGATCTTTCCCTCAGATCTACAGCGACTGCACTTCCAAGTGCACTTGTAGTGCAAAAAGGATTTGCCTTTAGTAGATTAACCCTAGTGTGATGATTTTTAATAATTTTATGTTTAGTGTCAGCATGTCTAGTGTCAGCAAATAAATAAAGACCAGGCTTAAACTGGTAACTCTGAAATTTTCCAGAAAATCTGATAGGACACTAAATGTATCTAAGCTTGAGTGATTGGCTCAGCAGTATTTTACTTGTACTATATTGTTCACTGCAGCCTTGATATAGGTGTTGGATCTCCAATGCTTTACCAAGTCTGTACAGTTGGCAAATAACTCTTGTTAGGAAGTGAAATACAAAAATGTGCTTTATAGTCCAAGACAGCTTTCTACTCCTTTCTAGGTATTGATGTAAAAAATAAATGTGACATTTTCAGAATAGAGAAAGTTCATACAGAAACATGAATGCTCAGTTGGCTTAGTAAATAAGCAATGCTCACTTGAAAAACTTTGCTCAGTTAAGAGAATTTTTTTTTTTTCTTTTTTGCACATTCTCTCTGTAATGTGAATTTTCTCTACTTCCTTAGAAGTTAATGCTAGTAATGAAAAATTTAAACACAATCAGGCTTATTTAGGCAAAACGCAGTTTTTAAAATACAGCAACTGATACAAACCAATTAGCAATGATTTTTTATTGTTCTTTTATTGTTCTGGTTGCCCTAAACCACTGAAAACTGACATTTAATTGGTTGTTACTCCCCTCATATGCTGTAACAACATTTGTAAGTAACAATGTAAAAAGCAACATTAACAGTTAGCCTTTGATCATGTATTTTAATGAAGAACATTGAAAATGAACAATATTATCCTACAATAAGGAGTTGACAACGTCCAAAAATACTCACCAATGACACTCTTATCTCTACTCCTTGCAATGGGAGCGCACTTACTGTAATATGTACACCTGTATGTGACAACCTGAAAACATGTTTGTCTATCCCCATTACCTCCAATAAATCATGCTGCCTGACAGCAGTGCTTGCATAAGCAGAATATGGGAATCAGTATTGCATCACAATAGCTGAGCTTTCATTTCCTACTTTAGACTTTTTCAGCAATGCCATGCTGAGAAGATGGTGTGGTCTTCCTAGCTTTTTTTTCAGATGTTTTTACACTGTGTGCCTATAAGGAGCACATGCCCCTGTATAATGTGTGATCCAAATATCAGAACATTAATTTTGCTGTACAGACATTAGTATAAATCAGGTGTTGAACCTATTTACTTATTCCTATGGAGAAGAGAGGAAAAACATTCTCTGCACAACAACAGTAATCAAACGATGAAATCCATCATGGCCATTCAACATTTTAACAATGAAAACTCAGTAAATGTGTAGGGAAAAACCTACAGTTATAACAACATTCCCTGACGGATCAAGAAATGGCTCAATCAGGAAAACATTCTCTAATTTCTGCAATTACCTGAAGTGGCACATTTCCGCATTGTAATTTTCTGACATTTTACTGGGTATATATGACCTGTTTATGTAAATATGGCCTAATTGAGCTCCTCTTTATTCAAAGCTGTCAATAAAAGGCTGCACTTTTGTTGTACATACTAGGACCTTTCTCGTAGTTATTTTGGCATTTTACATAAATCTGCTTCAAGGACCTTCTTACATGAGAAAGATGTCTGAGCAGTCTTTTATTTTGCCAGACACGTCATATTCACATGAAACAATATTATAAACTTAGCACTGTTCTTCTACTATTCCCCCAGTAAGTTACAGAGATTCCAGTGATCACTGTTTTTTACGTAGACGTGCCGTTAAACCAAATATATAATTATGGACACTACTCTAAACATACAATTCAGAAACTTGACTTTTGTGCATACTACTCACATTTATGAAGCATGTACAAGGCATAATGTAGACTTGTGGTGTATCATCTACTATGGTCTTCATTTCTCAATCACTATTCATGTTATTATGCCACTAAAAGCTTTTTTTTAGCAGAAGGTTCCATTTATATTAATCTGAATGTATATAAGCTATTAAGAACCTCATCTGTAATGCACTTTCCCATACTTCTTTGGGTTTTCAAATGCAGTGATATAATTAAAGCTTCCTACTGATGTCTCTGTAAATCAAAAAGTGACGACAATTATGCCTCCCAGGTAAATAAACACTCTGAGTTAAATATTTCCACAGACAAAATTGAACTGTCCATGGAAAGCATGCAAACCCCTGTGGAGGCAGATATTATTTAGTTTAAATCATGAAAGGTAAGATTTTTCTCTTTTCTAAAGGGCCTATATATATAGCAGTAGACATTGGAATATGAAAAGGCTGTTCATATGATGATTCATATGATGACTTGTGTACACACGATCGGACTTTCCGACAACAACGTTTTGTTGGTGGAAAATTTGAAAACCTGCTAGCAAACATTTGTTGGTGGAAAGTCTGGCAGCAAATGTTCAATGGAGCATACACACGGTCCGAGAACAAGCTCACATCCAACATTTCCCATCGGAAAATCTGACCGCGTGTACGTGGCATTAGAGTGCAACTTTGCCATACAACTTCGGTCTGATTTGAGTGCGACT
Source organism: Aquarana catesbeiana (assembly GCF_042186555.1). NCBI lineage: Eukaryota > Metazoa > Chordata > Amphibia > Anura > Ranidae > Aquarana > Aquarana catesbeiana. The sequence goes on along the minus strand of NC_133324.1, from coordinate 297,135,038 downwards.
TGATGCGACTTGAAGTGACTTTGAAGCAACTTCAGGGAATGCCTGGGTAATCTCTTCCTGTAATTTTGTATCCAAATCAATGCCTGGGTAATATTTTCCTGTAATGTTGGATCCAAATCACATCAATAAAGATGAGGATCCGAATTGGAGGCGACTTTCATTAAAGTCGATGGGCATAAGTCGGATAGAAATCGTCTTGAAGTAGTACAGGAACCTTTTCTAAAGTCGGAGCGACTTCAGTAGTGCTAATTAAGACAGCTCTCATTCACCAAAATGGGATTTCACATGTCACGCAACGTGGAACGTGGGGTCTCACAAGTCGGATTCCAAGTCGCAAGCAGTCTGAACCGAGTCTAAGCTGTGTGTAATCTCAGATCCTGTTAATCAGGTCTGTATCCACACCACAGCTATAAACCAGCTGTCTGAAACTTGATGGTACCAGATGTCTGCATATAACCTGCTAGCTACTAGCAAGGAAATAAGAAATATTTGTGACCTTAATGACCAGGCCATTTTTTGCGATACGGCACTGCATCACTTTAACTGACAATTGCACGGTCGACATTGTACCCAAAGAAAATTGAAGTCTTTTTTCCCCCCACATATAGAGCTTTCTTTTGGTGGTATTTGATCACCTCTGCGGTTTTTATTTTTTGAAGACTTACAATTTTGAGAAAAAAAAAAACAATATTTTTTACTTATTGCTATAATAATTATCCAAAAAAAAAAAAAGAAAAAGAAAAAAACTAATTTCTTCATCAGTTTAGGCCAATATGTATTCTTTTACATATTATTGGTGAAAAAAAATGCAATAAGCATGTATTCATTGGTTTGCGCAAAAGTTATAGTGTCTACACGCGTGCCCTTTAGAGCTCTTAAAGTGGCCAACATACAGCTACGGCGATTCGCGCAGCCGTGCCAACCTACCGTAGTGTAACTGCGGCGGCTGGTTGGCAAGCGGTTAAAGTTTTTTTGTTGTTGTCCTAAATATAATAGAGAAGTAAAGAAAAATAAAATGTTATAAGTTGCCCTAAAGGACTTCTATCATTGAACAAAAAGCCAATATCCTTTAGAACATTTTTATTATTATACAAGATTTATATAGCGTCAACAGTTTGCACAGCGCTTAACAAAATTAAGGCAGACATTACAGTTACAGTTATCAGAGGACCCTGCTTGTTAGAGCTTACAATCTAGGAGGGAGGGTCAATTGATACAAAAGGTAATAACTGAGGGGGGTGAGCTGATGGAGCTCAGTGTATTAGTTAGAAGCAGGATAGGCTTCTTTAAAGAAAAGGGTTTTCGGGGATCGTCTAAAGATGGATAGATTAGGGGACAGTTGGACAGATTGGGGTAGGGAGATCCAAAGGATGGGAGAAGCTCTGGAGAAATCATGTAGGCAAGCATGTGAGGAGGTGACAAGGGAGCTAGAGAGCAGGAGGTCCTGGAAGTACCGAAGAGAGCAGCTTGGTTGGTATTTAGAGACTTGGTTAGTGATATAGCTGGGAGCAGAGTAGACGGCTTTGTAAATTATTGTTAGTACTTTGAATTTTACGTTATAGTAAATAGTACTTTAGATAAGATAATCAATGTAATGTTTAAAGTTAAAAATACAAGCAGAACCAAAAAGGTCATAATTTACAGACTTACTTGTAATACATGATGATAGGCCCAATGACAAAGATTGTCTTACAACGGCCTTTTGTAGCACATTGTATTAAACGTGGACAGTTGAAATGATATGGACATATGTACACAGGTGCCCTCTGGCAGCTGAAACTTCACCAGATGTACCCAATGGAAAGCTCCATGTCAAATCAAAAATATATTGGAAAGCTTGTATACTGGCCTACAAATAAACTAAAATTCTCCATGAAGAGAACTGAACTCAGGGCAGATAAAAACACCATGTACTCCAGTTATGTATTAATTTTAAAAACTCATACAGCCTCCTGTAATACCATGTACAGCAGTACTGGAGAGATTAAAGAGGGAAGGTTGGCACTCTGAACCAGTTGGAGCTTTACAGATTTTTGCTATCAATCACTTATGCCCTGTACACACGATAGGATTTTCCGATGGAAAATGTGTGATAGGACCTTGTTGTCGGAAATTCCGACCGTGTGTAGGCTCCATCACACATTTTCCATAGGAATTTCCGACACACAAAGTTTGAGAGCTTGCTATAAAATTTTCTGTCAACAAAATCCGTTGTCGGAAATTCCAATCGTGTGTACACAAATCTGACGCACAAAGTGCCACGCATGCTCAGAATAAATGAAGAGACGAAAGCTATTGGCTACTGCCCTGTTTACGTACGTGTTTTACGTCACTGGGTTCAGAACGATCGGATTTTCCGACAACTCTGTGTGACCGTGTGTATACAAGACAAGTTTGAGCCAACATCCGTCGGAAAAAATCCATGGATTTTGTTGTCGGAATGTCCGATCAATGTCCGACCGTGTGTACGGGGCATAAGTGATCTGATCCCGTCAGTGAAGGAGTAAACCCGCATTCAATTTGCAATAGTGTGAACCCAGCCTTAAAAACATTTGTGTTTTTTTTTTACAAAATGTAGGTGTTTCAGTTTTTCTCATTTGCATTAAGTAATAAATTGTTTATAAAGCAAAAACAAAAATTCCGATAATACAAAACATCTATGTTTGAATTTATATGCTCTTCAATACATTGGTACTGTCATTGTAGAACTGATCGTTTAACCTACAGTGTGTAACATAGGATGTAACAATATCAGATTATATCTATAAGGGATTGAACTTTAATTTGCTTACAGTTAATCCATTCAATCATATGGGAGTTATTTAATTACAAATAAATTAAAATACTATAGATAAGTAGAAATACTAATTATACAAAGTTAATTAATCTGCTGAAATGTTTTGCTGAATTTCATGAATATTTACTAGATGCAAATGCAAGATATTATGGATGTTGCGCTAGTTTTATTATTTTTCATAACTATTCTTTACATGTTCAACTTGCGCATGGATGTCCATATATCAATACAGCAATCACATACATACACATGATTTAAAACAGTTTTTCTCAACCATGATACCCTAGTTTTATTTTAGAAGCTGCTAGAATTACTTGATGGTGCCCGTATAGTTCTGGCATCTATATTCGCCAAAGCCAATGGTGTGGGAATAGTGGAGCCTCTCCAATCAACTAACCTAGTAATCTTTTTAGCTGTCTGTCAGGTGTGCATTATTCCCACATACCATCAACGTAAGGGGGCACTACATTGATCTCCAATGTAAGAAACACTTTGACAGCTAATGTGGGTAGACCTTTTTTTGGCTGGCCAGCAATCGGAGGGAGCTCTACTCACAGCCATAAATGTTCTCCATTAAATAACAATGTAAGAGAGCACTACAAGGATCATCAACATAACATCTGAGTTTCTATTATTAATTTCCTTTCGTAATTATTACTGAAAATAATATTGCTATATAGAGCAGAGACATGTTGGACGATTATCAGCTTTGGGTTTCAAATACATCAGATATGTTAAATGCTTAATTATTTTATTATTATTACTGTATAGCTACAAATTGCTGATCGTGCCAATAAACTATGAATTATAAATATTTTTAGCAGGGGTCCCATGAGACCTGAAATTGTGTTCCTCTGAAGTAAAAATGTGAAAAAGGTCACTTTAAAGCAGTTCTTCACCCTAGGAACGATTTTTTTTTTTAAGTCAGCAGCTACAAATACTGTAGCTGCTGACTTAAAAAAATAAATAAAGGACACTTACCTGTCCAAGGATCCAGCGCTGTCCTCACCCAAGCCAGTTCTTCACTAGTCTTTGGTCCCTGGGGGGTGGCATGATAACTGTGGGCAGCCAGCTGTGATTCCTTTGCGATTTCACAGCTGGCTGCCCACTGCGCATGCACAAGCTGTGCTGTGCTTTGTGAATGGTCCCGTAGCTTTCTGAGACCTGTGACATGTCACAGAAGGCTGCAGGCTGGGGGGGGACCTCCCATGGATCTTACTTGGCAATCCAACCGGAAGTGGGAGCGTATACCTGTCAAAACCAGGTACTTACTCTCCCCCCCAAAACAAAAACTGTCCAAGGGTAGTGCCCCCCCTCCCCCTTACATATTCCTCCGATCTTCCATATCTCCTCTGTAGTTTCTTCCCAACAGTCCATAAATCACTACTGTGTCCTGCAATGACTTAGGAGCCAGTAAAAGAAAGTGGTGGTGGACTAAAGCATCTTAAACTTCTGGTCAAGCATTAATTGTTCTTCAGGTGGTCATAGTTCTTGAACAGAGCAAAGCGGAACAGAGAATCATAAAAGTGAGTGTATAAAACCTCTTTCTATTTGGAGGTCCCACTTCCTAACATACCGTATTTATCGGCGTATAACACGCACTTTTTTCCCCTTAAAATCAGGGGAAAATCGCGGGTGTGTGTTATACTCCGATCCCCTGCGATCCTGACCTGTCAGAATTAAAAAATCGCTGACTGCGATTTGAAAATGGCGCCGCCGGCGCCGAAATACACAGTGCCGGTCCTCGGCTCTTCTCGGCGGCTTTCGGTTTCACTCGAGCGCCGCCCGAACCTAGCCGAGTATACTCGGCTAGTTTCGGATAGCTCCGCTCACCGTCCGAGTGAAACCGAAAGTAAACGAGAGCCGCCGAGAAGAGCCGAGGACCGGCTCTGTGTATTTCGGCGCCGGCGGCGCCATTTTCAAATCGCGGTCGGCGATTTTGAAGCTCACAGGCTTCAGCAAGGCTGGACTGGGGCAAGGCTGGACTGGGGCAAGGCTGGACTGGACACTGGGGAAGGCTGCACTGACATGGCTGCACTGGCAAGGCTGCACTGACAAGGCTGCACTGACAAGGCTGCACTGGGCAAGGCTGGACTGGGGCAAGGCTGCACTGAGAAGGCTGCAATGATGGGCATTTAAATGTAAGTTTTTTTTCCCTTCAACTTCCCTCCTAAAAGTTTTTTTTCCTTAAAATTCCCTCCTAAATTGAGGTGCGTGTTATACGCCGGTGCGTGTTATACGCCGATAAATACGGTACTTTTAACCAAGTCACAGTCACAGAGTCGCTTAAGGAAGTATTTCAGAACTAATGGCCCAGCAGGCAATTACGGAACATTAATGAATTTTGATGTTAAAATACAAAACTGTTATTTTTCACTACATCAAAACATATGTCACTTGAGAACACTTCATCATGCAGCAAATGGAGCTCAACGATAACACATCCTTAGTGTCTAAAACCCCCCAATTTAATATCTTGCAGCCGACCAGTCCTTGGACATGGTGGCTGCATTTTCGTTTTCTAGTTTTCTCATCTTTATTTTAACCAGAATCCATTTGAATAACACACATTGGGGTTGATTTACTAAAGCCAAATCATACTCTGCATTACAAGTGCACTTCAAGCACACTTGCAGTGCACTTGTAAGTGCAGTCTCTGTAGATCGCTGTAGATCTGAGGGGAAGCTCTGAAATGAGGGGAAGCTCTGCTGATTTTATCATCCAATCATGTACAAGCTAAAATGCTGTTTTTTATTTTCCTTGCATGTCCCCCTCAGATCTACAGCGACTGCACTTCAAAGTGAACTTTCAGTGCACTTTTAAGTGTACTTGTAATGCAAAGTGGATTTGCCTTTAGTAAAAAAAACCCTTTCTGTCCCCTCATGGCTATGCTCACTTCTTCACTGTATCTAAGCAATGAGTCATAGTTGTCACCCAGGAAGGCTTTAAACATGTCTGCCTTTACTTTTCTCTATAGAATAGTAGCTAAGGGGTTTGGTAGTTTTCACAAGAAAGATGGCATTGCTTTTGCTGTCTTTTCAGCTCACAGGAAACGACAAGGACACTATTTATGGCAAGATTATTGGGTATTTTTTTGTGCTTGCTAAATATTTTGTGCAGCCAGCACATCTAACGACTGGTAAAATATATTATATTCTAGCTTTTGGGTTTATATACGCTTTGATATGTATGGATTCCATAAGAGAGTAAAAAATGTAAGTATAATTTTGGGCTTAGATTAGATTAGAACACCTGTCAGTTTTTATTGCTGTCTGTACCCCCGTTGAGTAGATTTGTCCTGTAGATTTGATCTATTTGTCCTGTTTACCATTAACATTGAAAGTCAAAGTAAATGAAAATCCAAAAATGTGGGTTGTCCCCAGAAAAGTAATAGAGGGGAAATCTTCCTATGGGGGTCGCCAAAGAATTCTCTTAATTTGCAGGGATTTCCTCTCACTTCCTGTTTTAGCTATGGGACAGGAAGTGAAGGGAAATCTCTGCAATGGGACACAGATGGAGAAAAAAAAAATCTGACAGGGGTTATAACCCTTCCTTGCTCTATCCAAAATGAAAAAAAAAAATACATTTTTGCCCATAGTTCTACTTTAAAGCCTAAGTTTATACACAATGAAAGAAAAAAAAAAACAATATCAGCACAAGGGGCATTACTTACTATTAATCTGATGTGTCCTTTGCACTGCTGGCTCCTAGATTCCTTGAAATCTTCTTCCTCCAAGCCCAGCTACCCCTGCCACTGCAATCTTCTGGTACATCAGCGGTTAATAGAGATGAGGATGCTCTGATAGGCACTCATCAAAAGAGCCCAGCTATGCCCACCCTTTCTGCCTAAACTACAGGTTCTATGAATGACACATGATCTATGAATGGAGGACAGGCAGATGATTGAAAGGTCTGACTTCTCCATTCATAGATTGTGTTTTATTTATAGAAACTGTATTTTGGGTTCTATAAATGGCACATCATAGTCGGGCTCTCTTGATGGGTTCCTGTCACAGCTTTCTCAGCTTTATTAACCCCCACCACAACAAAATATTACAGTGGTGGGGGTGGCGGGAGGGTCGGAGGATAAAGGTTTCAAGGATTTAGATAGCTAGCATCACAAAAGGCACATCATGTTAATAGTAGCTCATGTCCCTTGTGCTGTTTTTTTTTTTTTTCTCTAAACTTAGGCTTAAAAACAATCTCTTGTTCCCACGATTTTTTTCTATTTAAAACCATTTAAATAGTTAATTTTCCATTGTTCATTTGTCTATAGGATTTTGTATACACAAATTACATGAACATTTTACTATAAAAATGAAATACTAGTAGATATTGACTGTTTTCCTCTTTTGACTTAAAGTTGCCAGTTTCTCCCTGCTGAATGATATATAAATACCACAATAACCATATAGCAAGCCAAGCAACTATAAATGTCAGAGAGGAATTTCTAGATCAATAATGATACTATTGAAGTAGCTATCTCCCAGTTACATTTGTTTCCAGAAGAGAGTCAATCCCTATGCAGTCCTACCTATACATCTCTGCTTAGTTTGCCTTACCCTGTCCCTTGTGTTCGGCTTTGTTGTGATGGTAAATCCATCTCATTCATCTAAAATATCTTTTTCTTCTATAACCTATACTGGTCTTGCACAAATGCAAATTTCTTATCATTGCTATTAAAAACAATCATTAGCTATTAAAGCAGCCCTAATCCCCTTAGGTTGATGGAGTTTTTACTAATCTTTATGATTAATTGCAGTGATTTGACCTTACCAATGACCGTCACCTTCCCTCCTTTCCCTCTATGTTTTAGACAAACTGTGCAACCAAAGATAACAAGAAATAAAATGGCTACTTTTGCAAGTCAATAGATCGTTGTGCAGTCATGACTTGTTTCTGATCAAATTAAGCCACAGCCAGGGAAATCCAATATATTCATATTGAATGAAGCTTTGGATCATGGATAATAGATGCATGTATCATTTTTTTACATCTATTAAATCTTGTAACCTCTACTTGTACATACATAAAATGGTTTTATTTTATTAAAACTATTTATATTTAAAAAAATTTATACCCCCCCCCCCCCCCCAACCACTTTATACCTCCCTCTCCAGCAACTCCATCCTCTGTTGCAGCTACCACCAATACCTAATGTCAGAACTAATAGGGAGCAGAATGGGCACGACGGTGTCAGTCAATTCCAGGTACACTTGAAACTAAAAAGGCAGTTGGAATACTGTTTTACCTGACAAACGATTAGGAATTCTGTTCAGTAACTCTTGTGATTTATAAACCTGAGCTGTAGTGCATACTTGCATACTCAAGGAGGTGACAAACCTATTATATGCATTTTAGTACCTTTGCAGTTTTCATAAATATACAGTGAAGGGCTTCTGTGCTGTGCCTTTAAACGGCAGATTGGCAGCCAATTATTTGCCTGGTGCTCTTCATAAACAGCACTGGTTGATGGTTGGTGAAACCGCCGGTAATTGCTGTGTCTAATGACAGCTCAGTACACAGAGACACTGTACCAAGCTGATCTAAAGGGCTCTGTACAGTGTGATTGGTCATCACAGCAGTCACATGGTACTGTTTACAGTTACAGTGTTGATCCATCCCCTTCTCCTTACAGCAGGGGGAAGGAGAGAGATTGATTTCTGAGGGATTATGAAAACAATGAATGGATTAGCATCTGCAGATTCATTCATTTATTTCAGTGACGTGGGGATCTTTTTATTTAACCCTTTCTGCCCCCCCCCCCTTACACATACTAGCTCAGTGATGTCTCTACGTGACCTGTATATTAACCCCTCACCTTCCTTATTCTGTACATCTGAGCATTTACCCCTTCATCCCCATCCTACCACTGTATGTGACCAGTACATTAACCCCTTCACTTCCTCCTTCCTCTGTGTGTGACCTGTATATTAACCACTTGCCCTCCGGGAGGTTCACCCCCCTTCATGACCAGCCCATTTTTTGGGATACAGCACTGTGTTACTTTAACCTCCCTGGCGGTATGATTATTTCGGATTTTAGGTGCTGAAAGCGGTACAATTATTTTGCATGGAAATTTGCCATTTTATATTGTAGGTCAGTAATTCTTAACAATAACACACTTAAATCTGTCCAACAAGAGTCTAGTAAATATCCCAGGCATGATGAAGTTTGAAACACAAAATCATAAATTATTAAAATAAATTTCCCCACAATTCACTATCGCTCAATTCTGCAAGTGTTCTAACTTACTATCGCTGTTTTCTAGCTGCTCTAAAGCCACTTTTGACATAAAGGGACACTGTTTGGTTGCTACGGACAATCTTTCCAGGCAGAAAGAACAGTATATATAATATAAAACTGCATGCAGGGCATTGGACAAAGCACTGGGGACAAATGGAATGTGAAATGATTTCATACAGTACTGTAATCTGTAAGATTACAGTACTGTATGTGTTATGATTTTTATATCTTTTGAATTTGCCGCCAGGATCCGCCCCCGTGCGTTGCAACACTCGCAGGGAACGAAGCCTGGCACAGAGAGGCTTCGGGAAGGGGACGGAGCCCGCAGACAGCGCGGGGGGGACATCGCAGGATCCTGGGGACAAGGTAAGTAACCTGCCCCAGGATCCTGCAATGTAATCCGAGTGTGGCTCGGGGTTACCGCTAATGGTGCTGAAATTTAACCCCGAGCCACACTCGGGAAAACCTTCAGGGAGGCTACCTGACAATTTGTACCCAAATAAAATGTATGTCCTCTTTTCCCTCACAAATGGAGCTTTCTTTTGGTGGTATTTGATCACCTCTGCATTTTTTATTGTTTGCGCTATAAACAAACAAACCTGGCAATTTTGAAAAGAAAAAGTCAATTTTTTACTTCCTGCTATAAAACATATAAAAAAAATGTTTTCATCAACTTAGGCCAATATGTATTCTGCTACATATTTTTGGTAAACAAAATCCCAATAAGCGTATATGGATTGGTTTGTGCAAAGGTTATAGCGTCTGCAAACTATGGGAAATATTTGTGGAATTGTTATTTATTCATTTCCTTTTTACTAGTAATGGCAGCAATCAGCGACTTATAGCGGGACTGCGATATTGCTTGGACAAATTGGATACTAACTATAGTGATCAGTGCTAAAAATATGCACTGTCACTGTACTAATGACACTGGCTAGGAAGCGGTTAACATCAGGGGCGATTAAAGGGTTTACTGTGCTTGTGTACTGTGTAGGAAGTGCTTTTACTAGGGAAAGGCATTGATCCACGTTCCTGCTTCACAGGAACACACGATCAATGCCTTGCCTACTGTCAGAACAGCGTTCTGCCTTGTTTACATAGGCAGATCGCCATTTTGGCCCTCTGCCTAATGCTCGGGGGCTTGGAACATCGAGTCCGCGGCACCTGCAGATCATATAATCACAGTGGTAGCGAGTCGCCAACGGCGCACGTGCGTGCCCCAGACCCGGAAGTGCAGGATCACATATTATGTACGTGATCCTGCGCAGAAGGGCCGCCTTGTTGCTGCATATGTAAGTTATATGGTTGGCAAGCGGTTTACCAATTATCGACCAGAAGTTTAACATATACTGCTGGCTGGTGGCTTTGTTGTTCCCCTTGCGAGATACCTGTACGTTGTGGTGGAACTTCTGGGTTTACAGGCGCACATGCCCGCTGCCACTTGTGCTGTGTTTGAACACAGCACAAGTTTGTCAGCAGGCTCGCAGCCAATCATTTTGGCTTTGAATCTGCTGATGGCTGTTTTCAACCACAGCACAGAGATCACTATGTTTATAAACACAGTATACAGAGCTGGCTACTTCTCTCTGCCTGATCTCACTTACTGTTCAGAGCTGAGATAAGCTACAGCCCCTCTGTAAGTAAAATCAGCACACATACACTTGTTAGGCACACATTTAATCATTTGATTGCCCTCCTGATCACCCTTGTCACCCAGCCAGTGTCATTAGTACAGTGACAGTGTGCAGTGTACAGTATATCACTGTATTAGTGTCAGTAGTGACGTCAGATACTGTCAGTTAGTGCCCCTCTCAGCCAGCGTCAGTAAGTGCCAATCCCTGATTGCCCATTACACTATCACAGTCACACTAGAAATGTGTAAATTCCAGTATATATCCCATAGTTTGTAGACACTATAATACACAAACTAATTAATATACACTTATTGGGATTTCTTTTTACCAAAGACATGTAGCAGAATATACTTTGGCCTAAATTTATGAAGAAAATAAATTTTATTGGATATGTTTTATAAAAAAAAGTGGAAAATATTGTATTTTTATTATATTTTAGTCTTTTTCGTTTATATAATAATATAAAAAACAGTGGTGATCAAATACCACCAAAAGAAAGCTCTGTTTATGTGAAAAAAAAAAATTCTATAAATTTCATTTGGGTAGAGTGTTGCATTACCGAGCAATAGCCAGTTATAGTAGCACAGCGCTGAATAGAATAAAATGGTCTGGTCATGAAGAGGGTAAAAACCTTCCAGGGGTGAAGTGGTTAATGTATGTAGTGCACCATTCTCAAGCTCTGCATTTAACCCATTTCGTAGCGGAATGTTTCTTAGTTTCGGGAAAAATTGTGGCAAAAAACGAGATCTACTTTCCAAAAGAGGGTCATTTCGGGGGCTTTTGTTCTATTCAGGCATTTTACTTTAACAGAGGGTAAGGGGGGGGGGGAACCTAATTACCTAATTGCATACATAAACATGAAAATCTTTTGTAATGTGAACAGCACCCACCACTGGCTAAATGTCTGGAAAAATTAGCAGCACAGATGTTTCCCTGTGTTATTTTTATACTATGCAGATTGTAACCATTAAAAAATAAGAATGTGGCAAATGTGAAAGGGTAGAGGACAGAGCAGGGGCATTGCATGCGTCATGGACAGAAGAGCGGTGAGCACTTCGTCTTTTACACAGATTTTTTAATAAATACTCTACTACACAAGCATATGTTCATTGTCTCCGTTAAATGTCAGCATGTTATATATCAAATTCATTTTGTAGATATTCAAATGAACATTTATATGCAGACACGCAGACCTTTTAAAACATGTACTGGGCAACAAGAAACTGCAATTTGTTGTCTGCACTGCATATTTAGCATTTTCCAAGATTTGTTTGGCTTAGTCTTCTGGACTGCTGAGCAATTACTCGTTTACTACATACTGTCTATAGTCAACTGAGGCCAGAATGGCAGTGGCTCAAGTTCTCAAGCTGGCTAAAGAAAGAAAATATGCTATTTTTCTACACAAAATATTTACAATACATACTACATTTCCTGCTGTTATTCTTCTTTTATAGTTTTCCATACAAACCCCATAATGACATACTGCCTATTGGTCCGCTATTTTTACTAAACTGGATTATCACAGAATAAATGACCCCAAATAAAAGACCAAGACTTGAAATGGACCATTGTTGGCCACCATTAACAGAACTTGTTTACTCATATGTTTGTTATACAACAAAGAAGTTATAATGATTTTGTTTAAAAAAAAAAAAAAAATATATATATATATATATATATATATATATATATATATATATATATATATATATATATATATATTTTTTTTTTTTTTTTTTTTTTCTCTTCACAAGTTTATGCATTCATGTTTAAATCATTGTTTGAATTATTTGTATAAAATGTTCATTAACAAGTCAAACATTAAGTACAAGGTTCATTCATCATAATAGCACCAGTTGCATTCTTTTTCTGCAAACTGAAAATCTAGAACATTTCTGGGGATACTAATATTGGGGGCATAGAATATTTTGTTAATGCGAGTCATTGTAGTCTATTTTTTAGATACCAACCAGAAAAAAACGTTAAGAGACCATATACCATGACTATGGCACTTTCTGGCTACATGTGGTATACAGGAATACTGTATAAATATTGAAATTCATTATTTTTATGCTTACCTGATTACAAATAGACGTCTTAATGCTGACCATGTTAAATCAGCAAACACAATACATAAAAAACACTATATACTAATAAATATTCTGTTCTCTTTGTATTGCTTCCTTTGTGTGAAATACCTGGTCCTCCTGCCAGTCCCCCTACTTTCCAATTTCAAGCTGACCATGCTGGGCATAGAAGCACATCCATCCCAGTATGGTCAGTTCTCTGACTATGCTGGTAGCACAGCCTGTCTGTCTTCCAATGGTCACACTTGTGCTGACACGCTCCCCTTGCAGAACTAATCATTGGGAGGATGGGAAAATTAGTGTGCTGCTGTTTCTCCAACCCTAGCTTTCTAAGCTCCTTAGGCAAGCTAAGAACAGAGGTCATGTGATCACTTATAAGAAAATGTTAAAAAGTACTGTGTATATATATATATATATATATATATATATATATATATATATACCCTGTTTCCCCGAATATAAGACCTAGGGTGATTGTTGGTGAAGGCTGCAATATAAAACCCTACCCCCCAAATAAGCCCTAGTTAAAGCCCTTGTAGGTATTATTTTCAGGGTATGGCTTATTTTTGGGGAAACAGGGTAGGGCTTATTTGGGGGGTAGGGCTTACATTGCAGCCATCACCGACAATCACGCTAGGTCTTATTTTTGGGGAAACAGGGTATATATATATATTGTATATATAAAATTGTTTTGACTTTCATTTCTATTTTACATTTAATTAGTTGTTTTAATAGGTGAGAGTTCACCTATACTTTAGGCACATTTTAATATAGCTTTGGGCACTTCAATATTGTCCTGGTATATGGAAACATCACATACAAGGTCAACAGATCTTAGCATAATAATAATCCAAATAATGGCCTTTGAAGATTCTTGTAAGGTTTTGGATTGAAATCTAGAATGATACAAAGTAAAAGGATGAGTGTTGAAATGCATTAGAATTAGGCCTTTTTAGGCACAAAATCATTTCCACCTAAAAGGCTGGGTCTTAAGGCCTTGTCATGAAGTTTAATTTACTAAACTGTTGAGCAGTGTTTTTTGCCGTTATTTTCACCCATTCTGTTATTTTCAGTGCCCATTGGGTGAAAAAACAGCTGTGATGGCAAATAATCTTTATATTGTAGTGAACGTAGCCCATCAATTTGTATGACTTTTGTGATGGGTAAATCACAGTAGATTCTGCTAGGCTGGAATTTGTTTCAAAACAACATGTTCTCAAAAAAAATCATTATTATTCCTTCTTCTTCTTCCTTCTATATTAGATGAATTGCAGATATTGCTAATGGAGAAATCTAGCTCTTCAAAAAACAAAAGCAATAATGATACCTTCAGGCTCTAAGAATCATTCTCTATTACAAAGGAAACACAGGACATATACATTATTCATCATCTAGCAATGTTTTAATTAACATTGTTTTCATTAACAGGTTAAGCCTGATTACTTTTATTTTCTAACAAAGGTCCAGGCAGTGTAAACAGGTTCCCTTCCAAATAAAACTATCAAACGATTACTCATTTTTTACAGGATGAACTGTTATAATGAATGTATTCTGGGGTTGGGGAGTCAGAAGGGGTAACATATAGTAATGGATGGGGCATATAGCTTAGAGCAGTGTGGATAGTGCAGATTTAAGGCACCCCCTTTCAGCCACATTAAAATACCCTTCCCCGCTGAACTTTATTTTCCATAAGAAAATGTGGGAGATTTACTAAAACCAGTGCACACAGAGTCTGGTGCACATGTGCTTAGTAACCAATCAGCTTCTAACTTCAGTTTGTTAAATTAGCTTTAATAATAAAACCTAAAACTTGATTGGTTGCTCTGCACTGCTACACCCAATTCTGTGTGCATTGGTTTTAGTAAATCTCCCCAACTATTTGCTTTGGTGCATCTTCCCCATGGTAGTGCTCTACTACCCATGCCCCTTTTTTTTAGATGGTCCGGATTCAGCAAACATCCAGGGAACAATCTTTGTAAATTTGTTATACCAAGTGAGTATGCTGTAAAGCTTAGTGGCCAAGAAAATGTATGGGTAACAGTATGGGTAACAGTAAGGCCCATGTCTGCTCTGCTTATGCTGCGTGGGCACGGACACAGCCCTCTTTCCTCTATGAATGGTCAGATGCAAACTGACTGCCTGTCCGTTTTAATCCAACTGTCATCCAATCCACCAGAGGGATGGGGTCTGTTTTTAGTGGATAGAATTGGATGTCAGTGGGTGTCAACGGACACATGTCCATTGATATTCGCCTCTCTATAGAGAGCAATTGAGGGTTTGATCGAGTCTGCCTTAAAAACTGACAGGTGGACCCGATCGGTCATCCATGTGAAAGGGGTCTAAGTGGAGTGGGCACTAGAACTTCACAGGATGAACCCTGTGCAAACAATGTACAGGTGACTGGCCTTAGGAACTGTCAGTATGACAACATGCAAAAAACCCAGATAAGAAGCAGCCATGGTGGAAAAGACTTGGATAAACAGGGAAGAGGGTGGTACATGAGTCATAAAGGTGTAATGCTGAATTTGTGCAAAAATCTTTCAGTAATACTAACATAAAACAAGAAATGCCATTTTCTCTTAGTTTCATGCCCATAATATATTTTGGAGAGTTGGAAAAAAAGGAATGCTGCATTGCAGAAAGTTTGTTCACTCTAACTTTGTTTTCCTTATGAGAATACACTGATTGAAACATCCAGATTATTAAAGTACAGGTTTACCTTTAAAAAAAAATAAATAAAAAGCAAATTTTTTGCACATAAAAAAATGGGTGTTTACAATTTTTTTTGTTGGAAAGCATTGCATCGACAATCAGCAGATCGCTGGTGCAATGCAGGGCTCCTTCAGACTGTCAGTGTACTTTGTATGGCTAAGCAGTTACACTCTGACAGGAAGAATCGATTAACTACCACAGCAGTGCCCTGGTAGTTAATTGAGAACTACAAGCCATCAGCTGCAAAGGAGGTCGGTACTTGTAGTTCATTCATTCCCAGAACTCTGTGAATGAATGACATGGCCATGTGGGTGGAGCCCCGCATGGCCGTGCTTTTTTCAAATAATGACAGCGGGTGTGGGGAGAAGATCCCTGGTTCACTGTCACAGGGAGAAAGGGAAATCAGGGAGAGGGAGCTGCAGGAGAGGGAACATGATACATGTAACATGTTCTCAAAGGTGAACTTAGCCTTTAGCCAGCCCTCAAATATTTCACCTGTGGAAAATGAGGACTGGCGAGGATGGGCTGTCTGGGAGCAGAGGGGGGGGAGCACCGCCAGCAGGTGGAATTGAAGGGGAGTCCTTCTCCCAACGATCGCGGAGGGGAAGAGAGAAGAGAGAGCCGGCCAGATGATCAGAGCATGGGGAACATCACTGGAACAGCTTTCATTTCAATTGCTGTGTGTTTCCCGCACTCGCTGTCACATACAGCCCCGCCTCCTGGTCCCACGACTTTGATAGACAGATCGTCCGTCCAATGCCGGGACGTGTATCAAAGTTCCCCGGCCAGGAGGCGGGTCTCTATGTGACGGCGAGCGGCGGGGAACACACAGCAATTGAAATGAAAGTGATGTTCCTCGGGGCTCTGATCATCCGGCCGGCAATCCTCTTCCTCTCCTCTCTTCCCCTGCACAGGTAGGCTGCATGGCGGACACAGGCATGCTGCATTGGTGGGCACAGGCAGGCTGCATTGGTGGACACAGGCATGCTGCATTGGTGGGCACGGACAGGCTGCATTAGTGGACAGGGCAGGCTGCATTGGTGGACAGGGCAGGCTGAATTGGTGGACATGGGCAGGCTGAATTGGTGGACATGGGCAGGCTGCATTGGTGGGCACGGGCATGCTGCATTGGTGGAAACAGGTGAAGCGGCATTTATGGAAACAGGTAGGCTGCATTGATGAACACAGTTGAAGCTGCATTGATGGGCACAGATAAAGTTGCTGTTAATATTTATTTTTATAACTTAATTCTGCATAAAACATTTAAGTGTCATTTCATGAGATAATTTATGAGGGTGTGTTTAGGGGCAGAATTAAGGCCGGAGCAGGGTAGGGTTTGGGTGAGGCAACTGGTGGCAAGCAACCATTGAGGCCTGGCTAGTAGCTCAGGACTTGAAATTTTGAGCCCTGCTTTAGCTATCCATAGTAATTTGTTGACGGACAAATATCAGCTTACCGCCTGATCATAAGAGTGATGCTGTGAATGGGGGTGGTAAAAATGAAAAGAAACAGTAGCTGATGCTGTGAATGGGGGTGGTAAAAATGAAAAGAAACAGTAGCTGTGTTGGCGGGCAGAAGCATTGTAGACTTTTTTCTTTATTTGACCTGGTGATCCAGCCAGTAACACACATCCTGTCTTAGGATGTCTCCATTCTGGATAAAGTAGTAAAGCAGATGCCTTTGTAAAGCAGCATTGTCAGTCCGAGGAGGGTAGTGTTAGCCGTACCAGCAGATTTAGATGGACTTAACTACAAAATGAAATCTGAACTCTAGCTAATACTTTATAAGCAGCTACAGCAAACAGTTTTTCTTTTTCTCTTTGGGATAAAGGTTTTAATAAACAAATAAGCTGTTGATTGTGAGCCCCCCTGCCAGTCTTAAATGATTTGTCTCAACCCTCCAACTGCTACTTTGTTTGGACAGCTTGGTCTGTTAAAGTAAATTGAATAATAACTGACTTAGGGCTCATTAACACGGGCATACACATAGTTTCTGCGTGAAAGAAAGGTTCTTGCTGGCAGAGCTAGAAGATCCTGCGTAAAATATGTGCTTAGAGTACTCATGTTTATGCACATTTATGTCCGTTTATGTGTGTACGAGCGTAAACTCTGTGGATCTACGAGTGTACAATCTGCAGCTGTGTCCTACTTTTTTGTAGGCAGCTAAACACGGCACACATTTTCACATGTAGATGCAGCTGTGTGTATGGGCTCATTGATTACTATAGTGCTGCACGTAGATACGTACAAACTATCTACTGTATACATCTAAACATAGCGTGTTTTGTTTTTTGTTTTTGCACGTGTGAATGAATTCTTATTGGCTGGATCACCAGGTAAAAAAAAGGGAAAAAAAGCAAAAAAGAAAACAAATGCAGCCACCACACCTAGAACTGGTGAACTGCAATGTAATACTTTTTTGTTTTTGGATTTAATACTGCTCAAAAAAGTTTCAGAAAAGAGATAAGCTGTTTCAGTACAGGGAACACTCAATAATTCACCGTCAGTTTATACCTGATGATTTGTATTTCTTGTTATCTTAAGGTCAATCAACAATTGTATTCAAGGTCAATCAAGGTCAATCTTAAAGTGAAACTATAGTCAAACTGCTTAACAATCAGCAACAATGCATATTTTATATGGTAAGATCTCTTTGCTACTTTCTGGTTTAGCATTACTGCTACCTAAAATATACATGACAGCATGTGATAAACAAGCATTACAGGCATAATTGTCCAATTTAATAACAGGCTGAAAGGTTAGAAGGTAGAAGGTACCCGTTTGTTTCACTGAACATCATTAGGCCAGTGACATACATCTACTTTACATTTTTCAGCATTGAGCCACAAAATCATATCCAAATATCCAAATGCATATCCATTTAGATATTTTTACACTGTACTCTATGTAATAAAATCTAAATGCAGATGTTATATTAGGATTTACAGTCTGCATCCCTGCAGTCTATCTAAAATTTTTTTTTACATAAACATGGTATGATAAAATATTTTATTTTCTTGTTCATCCTGATGCCTAAGATCCTAAGTGAAAAATAAACTGACATATTAGAAGGTAAGTCATAATATGCTTTTTTTATGAACAGTTACAGCTGTAGATTTAGAGGTTTAAAAAAAACAGTTGGAATGAAGCATTCAAACAAGATTGCACAGATGGAAAATTAAATCATCTGCCTGTTTGAACAAATCAATGAAGATTATCAGTGTTCAGGAGAACGTGGCTCATGAAAAAGAGGTCGATTATACAGCTGGCGAGAAATGTGTCTGCAGAAACCTCTATGGCAAATTCTTCAGTCATGCAAATCTCTAAACCCTCAATTAAAAAAAAAAAAAAAAAAAAAAAGTATGCTATTTGAAATTTTACTGTATCTCACCGCTTTGTTGACAGATCTTTATTAAAATCAAGATGTCACATGTTATGATACAGATATGAAATATGCATGTGTGTCTATAGAGTAGATCTAGAGGCAGTAGATATTTAATGCATAACATTAAACAAACACATTCTATTCCCCATTAGGGTACTAAAGGATTTTGGCACACATGCAGCTTTACATCCTGAAAGAGCAAACACCACCTCCCGTCCTGTTCTCCTCCTCAGTGTCCTACCTCCCTACCTCTTAGGCCTAATTTGCTATGGTAAATTCTTTCACCTAGTCCCTGGAAATCTCCTGATTGTCTGCTATCCTTTCAGACATCTTGGTTACCCCACTGGGCAGCCATTCTTCTCCAGATTTGTTTCTCCATTTTTCTCTTCTGTGCACACTCTCCTGCTCTGTTCATTTTCTCCAGTCTGTTTCTCAGTGTCCCATTTCTCTCCATCTTATTTCAGTGCTCTCCTCTGCTGTGACTGCTTAACTCTTTGTCTCCACTATCATTAGATTCCTTCCTCTATGATCACTATGCTCTTTCTCCCCAATATTATCAATGTATCCTTCTGTGCTCACTGTGCCCCATTCTCCTCTGTAATATCATTGTCTCTTTTTCTGTGCTCATTATGCTCCTTCTTCTTTCATTTATCAGCCTCTTCCTTATCTGTGCTCACTATGCTCCTTCTACCTATTGTTATCAGCTTCTTCTTCTTCTTCTTCTTCTTCTTCTTCTTCTTCTTCTTCTTCTTCTTCTTCTGTGCTCTCTATGCTCCTTCCCCCCAGTGTTATCAATTTCTTCTTCTTCTGTGCTCTTTCTCTCCAGTGTTATGTTTCTTCTTCTTCTGTGCTCACTATTCTCCTTCTCCCTAGTATTATTGTGTTCTTCTTCTGTGCTCCTTTTCCCCCAGTGTTATTGGTTTCTTCTTCTTCTGTGCTCACTATTCATCTTCTCTCTAGTTTTATCAGTTTCTTCTTGTTCTGCGTTCACTGTGCTTCTCCTGGATATTAGCAGCTTCTTCTTCTGTGCTCCTTTTCCCCCCGTGTTGTTGGTTTCTTATTCTGTGCTCATTATTCATCTTCTCTCTAGTAATATTGGTTTCTTTTTTGTCTGTGCTCACTATGCTCCTTCTCTCCCGTGTTAGCAGTTTCTTCTTCTGTGCTCACTATGCTCTTTCTCTCCGGTGTTAGCAGTTTCTTCTTCTGTGCTCACTATGCTCCTTCTCTCCCGTGTTAGCAGTTTCTTCTTCTGTGTTCACTATGCTCCTTCTCTCCGGTGTTAGCAGTTTCTTCTTCTGTGTTCACTATGCTCCTTCTCTCCAGTGTTAGCAGTTTCTTCTTCTGTGTTCACTATGCTCCTTCTCTCCAGTGTTAGCAGTTTTTTCTTCTGTGCTCACTATGCTCCTTCTCTCCAGTGTTAGCAGTTTCTTCTTCTGTGCTCACTATGCTCTTTCTCTCCGATGTTAGCAGTTTCTTCTTCTGTGCTCACTATGCTCCTTCTCTCCAGTGTTAGCAGTTTCTTCTTCTGTGCTTACTATGCTCCTTCTCTCCGGTGTTAGCAGTTTCTTCTTCTGTGCTCACTATGCTCCTTCTCTCCAGTGTTAGCAGTTTCTTCTTCTGTGTTCACTATGCTCCTTCTCTCCAGTGTTAGCAGTTTCTTCTTCTGTGCTCACTATGCTCCTTCTCTCCAGTGTTAGCAGTTTCTTCTTCTGTGCTCACTATGCTCTTTCTCTCCGATGTTAGCAGTTTCTTCTTCTGTGCTCACTATGCTCTTTCTCTCCGGTGTTAGCAGTTTCTTCTTCTGTGCTCACTATGCTCTTTCTCTCCGGTGTTAGCAGTTTCTTCTTCTGTGTTCACTATGCTCCTTCTCTCCGGTGTTAGCAGTTTCTTCTTCTGTGTTCACTATGCTCCTTCTCTCCGGTGTTAGCAGTTTCTTCTTCTGTGTTCACTATGCTCCTTCTCTCCAGTGTTAGCAGTTTCTTCTTCTGTGCTCACTATACTCCTTCTCTCCAGTGTTAGCAGTTTCTTCTTCTGTGTTCACTATGCTCCTTCTCTCCGGTGTTAGCAGTTTCTTCTTCTGTGCTCACTATGCTCCTTCTCTCCAGTGTTAGCAGTTTCTTCTTCTGTGCTCACTATGCTCCTTCTCTCCAGTGTTAGCAGTTTCTTCTTCTGTGTTCACTATGCTCCTTCTCTCCTGTGTTAGCATTTTCTTCTTCTGTGCTCACTATGCTCTTTCTCTCTGGTGTTAGCAGTTTCTTCTTCTGTGCTCACTATGCTCTTTCTCTCCGGTGTTAGCAGTTTCTTCTTCTGTGTTCACTATGCTCCTTCTCTCCCGTGTTAGCAGTTTCTTCTTCTGTGCTCACTATGCTCCTTCTCTCCGGTGTTAGCAGTTTCTTCTTCTGTGTTCACTATGCTCCTTCTCTCCTGTGTTAGCATTTTCTTCTTCTGTGCTCACTATGCTCCTTCTCTCTGGTGTTAGCAGTTTCTTCTTCTGTGTTCACTATGCTCCTTCTCTCCAGTGTTAGCAGTTTCTTCTTCTGTGTTCACTACGCTCCTACTCTCCGGTGTAACAGTTTCTTCTTCTGTGTTCACTATGCTCCTTCTATCCAGTGTTAGCAGTTTCTTCTTCTGTGTTCACTACACTCCTACTCTCCGGTATAACAGTTTCTTCTTCTGTGTTCACTATGCTCCTTCTCTCCAGTGTTAGCAGTTTCTTCTTCTGTGCTCACTATGCTCCTTCTCTCCCGTGTTAGCAGTTTCTTCTTCTGTGCTCACTATGCTCTTTCTCTCCGATGTTAGCAGTTTCTTCTTCTGTGCTCACTATGCTCCTTCTCTCCAGTGTTAGCAGTTTCTTCTTCTGTGCTTACTATGCTCCTTCTCTCCGGTGTTAGCAGTTTCTTCTTCTGTGCTCACTATGCTCCTTCTCTCCAGTGTTAGCAGTTTCTTCTTCTGTGTTCACTATGCTCCTTCTCTCCAGTGTTAGCAGTTTCTTCTTCTGTGCTCACTATGCTCCTTCTCTCCAGTGTTAGCAGTTTCTTCTTCTGTGCTCACTATGCTCTTTCTCTCCGATGTTAGCAGTTTCTTCTTCTGTGCTCACTATGCTCTTTCTCTCCGGTGTTAGCAGTTTCTTCTTCTGTGCTCACTATGCTCTTTCTCTCCGGTGTTAGCAGTTTCTTCTTCTGTGTTCACTATGCTCCTTCTCTCCGGTGTTAGCAGTTTCTTCTTCTGTGTTCACTATGCTCCTTCTCTCCGGTGTTAGCAGTTTCTTCTTCTGTGTTCACTATGCTCCTTCTCTCCAGTGTTAGCAGTTTCTTCTTCTGTGCTCACTATACTCCTTCTCTCCAGTGTTAGCAGTTTCTTCTTCTGTGTTCACTATGCTCCTTCTCTCCGGTGTTAGCAGTTTCTTCTTCTGTGCTCACTATGCTCCTTCTCTCCAGTGTTAGCAGTTTCTTCTTCTGTGCTCACTATGCTCCTTCTCTCCAGTGTTAGCAGTTTCTTCTTCTGTGTTCACTATGCTCCTTCTCTCCTGTGTTAGCATTTTCTTCTTCTGTGCTCACTATGCTCTTTCTCTCTGGTGTTAGCAGTTTCTTCTTCTGTGCTCACTATGCTCTTTCTCTCCGGTGTTAGCAGTTTCTTCTTCTGTGTTCACTATGCTCCTTCTCTCCCGTGTTAGCAGTTTCTTCTTCTGTGCTCACTATGCTCCTTCTCTCCGGTGTTAGCAGTTTCTTCTTCTGTGTTCACTATGCTCCTTCTCTCCTGTGTTAGCATTTTCTTCTTCTGTGCTCACTATGCTCCTTCTCTCTGGTGTTAGCAGTTTCTTCTTCTGTGTTCACTATGCTCCTTCTCTCCAGTGTTAGCAGTTTCTTCTTCTGTGTTCACTACGCTCCTACTCTCCGGTGTAACAGTTTCTTCTTCTGTGTTCACTATGCTCCTTCTATCCAGTGTTAGCAGTTTCTTCTTCTGTGTTCACTACACTCCTACTCTCCGGTATAACAGTTTCTTCTTCTGTGTTCACTATGCTCCTTCTCTCCAGTGTTAGCAGTTTCTTCTTCTGTGCTCACTATGCTCCTTCTCTCCCGTGTTAGCAGTTTCTTCTTCTGTGCTCACTATGCTCTTTCTCTCCGATGTTAGCAGTTTCTTCTTCTGTGCTCACTATGCTCCTTCTCTCCAGTGTTAGCAGTTTCTTCTTCTGTGCTTACTATGCTCCTTCTCTCCGGTGTTAGCAGTTTCTTCTTCTGTGCTCACTATGCTCCTTCTCTCCAGTGTTAGCAGTTTCTTCTTCTGTGTTCACTATGCTCCTTCTCTCCAGTGTTAGCAGTTTCTTCTTCTGTGCTCACTATGCTCCTTCTCTCCAGTGTTAGCAGTTTCTTCTTCTGTGCTCACTATGCTCTTTCTCTCCGATGTTAGCAGTTTCTTCTTCTGTGCTCACTATGCTCTTTCTCTCCGGTGTTAGCAGTTTCTTCTTCTGTGCTCACTATGCTCTTTCTCTCCGGTGTTAGCAGTTTCTTCTTCTGTGTTCACTATGCTCCTTCTCTCCGGTGTTAGCAGTTTCTTCTTCTGTGTTCACTATGCTCCTTCTCTCCGGTGTTAGCAGTTTCTTCTTCTGTGTTCACTATGCTCCTTCTCTCCAGTGTTAGCAGTTTCTTCTTCTGTGCTCACTATACTCCTTCTCTCCAGTGTTAGCAGTTTCTTCTTCTGTGTTCACTATGCTCCTTCTCTCCGGTGTTAGCAGTTTCTTCTTCTGTGCTCACTATGCTCCTTCTCTCCAGTGTTAGCAGTTTCTTCTTCTGTGCTCACTATGCTCCTTCTCTCCAGTGTTAGCAGTTTCTTCTTCTGTGTTCACTATGCTCCTTCTCTCCTGTGTTAGCATTTTCTTCTTCTGTGCTCACTATGCTCTTTCTCTCTGGTGTTAGCAGTTTCTTCTTCTGTGCTCACTATGCTCTTTCTCTCCGGTGTTAGCAGTTTCTTCTTCTGTGTTCACTATGCTCCTTCTCTCCCGTGTTAGCAGTTTCTTCTTCTGTGCTCACTATGCTCCTTCTCTCCGGTGTTAGCAGTTTCTTCTTCTGTGTTCACTATGCTCCTTCTCTCCTGTGTTAGCATTTTCTTCTTCTGTGCTCACTATGCTCCTTCTCTCTGGTGTTAGCAGTTTCTTCTTCTGTGTTCACTATGCTCCTTCTCTCCAGTGTTAGCAGTTTCTTCTTCTGTGTTCACTACGCTCCTACTCTCCGGTGTAACAGTTTCTTCTTCTGTGTTCACTATGCTCCTTCTATCCAGTGTTAGCAGTTTCTTCTTCTGTGTTCACTACACTCCTACTCTCCGGTATAACAGTTTCTTCTTCTGTGTTCACTATGCTCCTTCTCTCCAGTGTTAGCAGTTTCTTCTTCTGTGCTCACTATGCTCCTTCTCTCCCGTGTTAGCAGTTTCTTTTTCTGTACTCGCTATGCTCCTTCCCCCCAACCAAAGTTGGCCTGCATCAAGTCTCTTCATGTGTCGAGTGGCCCCTTAGTTGGCCTTTTCCTCTCTCTTTCCGCTATGTAGAATTTCATAACAGAGTTCTCAATGTACTGAAAATGATACATCTCAAGCTAATCAAAAAAAGGGATAGTGATCACAGAGAACATAGTGATCACCATATCAGACACAGGCACAGGCTTCCACTGGACATAAAAATTAGACAGGGACAAAGTCCTTCAACACTATTTATGTGACCAGCAGTGTAAGAACTGCTACAACAAGGATGCTCCTTACTATTCTACCTTTTTATTCTCTTCTGATATATATATTTGTGTTTAAAAGCCACCCTACAGCCATCTGAACTACAACTGCTTATTTCATCTGGACTTTTACTTTTATGATTTATAACAACAATAGAAAATTCCAAATGAGTACATAGATGCCCCTTTAGACCCCACAGAAAGACGGCCTTTGCCAACTATTGCAATTTTCACTGTTCTAATTAGTCATATCAACTGTGCTAATTACATTTAAGCAGGTGCTATCTGCCTCGAGTTGCATATTTTGCTCATATGAAACATATGGATGCACTCAGGTTTCCTGCAGTGTATATCCTAGAGGTTGTTGCACAGTCCACATTTTACATATAGGATATAAATATATCTTACATGGTGCATAGCTTGTTAAATTATAGAACGGCTCAAAGCCTTTGTGAAACACATGGAAAATTAAATTTACTTCTGGGTCACTAAGGGTTCAATTGTTAAATGTTAGGCACCTGTGCAAAAGGGCAACTTTATGAAGGGTCAATTTGTTTGGTTTATAACACTAACATTTTCGTCTCACGAGACTGGCCATTTTACCAGCATTGATAAAGGTCAGGATTTTACAGTTTGATGGTAGTAGCATAAATAACCTCTAGAGTGGTATCTCTTATGCTGCTTCAACGCACACTTTTTACTGACAAATACACATTAATGTGGAACTAAACATGATCCATTAATGCATCTGGAAACTTGTTATCCAAAAAGTTCAGACAAGCGGAATTGTAAAAGGAGTGAATAATTGCTGCTGTTTGGAGAAATTGTCATATACGGCTATATGGTCAGTTAGAGCAACCCCTTTATGTTACTATGTGGAAAACTATACCCTATAACTAAGATTTAATGAGCAGCTTACTTATATGGGTTCATGCACTCATTAACACAACCTTCAATGAAAGGGATTCTGCATTTTAATTTGTTATTGCTATGCATACTGAGACTTTAAGAGGTTTACCAAGAACATTTAAAGAGATACGTTGTCTATGCAGTGCAAAGTGAAGCATCTCTGCAAAGGAATTTCCCTCACCCCCTACACTTACCTTGCCTGTGCTCCCTTGTTGGTCTTTCTTCTATCACGGTGATGTGGATGACCATTTCTTCCCTTTATTTATCTGCCTACTTTTGTTTGTTTCATATCTAGCTGTTATGCAGTTTTCACCTGTAGAATACTAAACTAAGCAACCCAGGGATTGTGGGATATGTAATTTCTTCACAGGAAGCTACAGTTCTCAGACTACAGACAGAGGTCATGCATTAAAGTGGTAGTAAAGTCTATTTCTTATGTTTTACCTACAGGTAAGCCTATAATAAGGCTTACCTGTAGGCACTGTAAATATCTCTTAACATGCACCTTTTAGGAGATATTTACTTGTGTAGCACCCGATGACATCACCAGCACATGCGCTCTGAATGAACGGCATACCTGTGCCATTCCTTCAGAGCTCTGTTCCGCAAACTGTGACTTCCGCACACATGCACGGGGTTGTCATCATCACGGCTTGGCCACTCAAAGGACCAGAGCCCGCAAACTCGGAACGAAGACCGGGTGAAGATGGAAGCCCTGTCAGAGGTGATAGCTGGAGGGCTTTGTTTTAAAATAAGTTTCACATCAGAAACAGAAACTGCTGACACCAGAATGTAAAGATTTACTCCACTATAGGCTGTACATATAGGGCAACTGATCACATCATGAAATGATATGAATAATGCATAATTGATAATTTTTCAAACAAATATTTGTACAAAAATTAGCACATTCGACAGCTTGATGAATGTTGTTCGAAAATATTTTTCAAACAAGATTCTACTAGTGTAGGCCAGCCATACTGGGAAACCCTGTATTCAGTTATACAGGATCATATCTGTTTGCAGACCAAAATACTATGATTTTCGAACCATTCATTATAAAATGGCTTTTATAGCACTGACATAGGTGATAATGATGATTAATGAAACTGTGGTTTACATTTAAATTGTTACAACCCTAAGTATATTTTCAGTTGTGACTTCAGCCTTATTTAGAGGCTTTGCGCTGGTTAATCAGTATTTGCTTTTCACCTGTACATTCTTTTAATTGCTGCCTCTGCAAACCTCACATGCCCTAATTCCCTAACCTCTCCCATCTGCAATAAACTGAGCAGCAGACTCCAATGGCAATCTTGCAATGATTAAAAATGGCTGTCTTCTTTGTTCACAAATCTTTATTCAGGGGCGTAAATGACACAACATTAAGTCTCTGATAATAACCACTGCAGTTCAAATCATTCACTTAATATATCAGTTCTCTATCATTTCTGTTCCATTCCAAAACATTATTTATGTTCTCTTGTTCAATTACAACATCATCCTGAGCAGCCGTACTGTAAATGATTGCAACGGTTAATGATACACAAGGACACTTTCTCGTTCATCACTTGAATGACGTTTCCTTGTTACCTACTCAAAAATATTTTTATTATTTGCTGACCTAACATTAATCTTTTAACTGATATTTTTCTCATTCCACTAGGAGAAAGTAATAAAAGAAAAATGTATATGCCTTGAGAAGAATTCATACCTTGAAAACTAACTAGAGATACAACGTTTGAAGTGTACATCAAGAGTTTCACACATTACCATTTAAAAAAAAAAAAAGTTTTTTCTTTTACTATTTTGCATACCACTTAAAGTCCAGCTCCGGTAAAAATGTTTCTTTTAAACAAAACAGACCTCCAGCAGGTGCAACATATAAAAAAATAGTTCAGACTACAATATTCACTTTCAATCCATAGCTGTCTCCCACAAAATACTTTTTCTTCACAAGATGTTTTCAGACTTCTGGACTTAATGATGTCCAGCATTGGACTGGAGAGATCCTGTAAATGCGTGTAAAAGGGTGTTATGAACCCATCTCATGAGGGGGTGTCACCACAGAGACCTTTTACTCACATTGTAAGGTTGCAGAGATTGGCGCTGTTGTCATCATATGAGCCCCTCTCTGCATCATTGGGGAGCCTCTGACCAAATCCCTTAGGCCGCAACACGTAAGGCAAAGTTTCCAGATGATTCCATCATGCTGAGTGCAGGAGAGCTGAGTACTGGAATTCATTACAGCCAGACAATTCAGTGAGTGGCTAAGTATATCCCTGGGAAAGGTTTAACGATTCAGATGGAATAATATATCCTGGTTCTAACCCTTTTATGTGAGTGTTCTGGGTTCTGGGCAGCTCCCACTACTGCCTTCATATCCAGTGAGGAGCAGAAGCGAGACAGGGGGAGCGTAGCTGCTCTCGGGCATAGCACTGGATCGAAATCAGGCTCAGGTAAGTATTTAGGGGGGCTGGGGGGAGCTGAACACAAAAGGTTTTTTACTTTAATGCAGAGAATGCATTAAGGTATAATAAGACCTTCTGAATTTGCAAACATGTTGTAGGGAGGCGTAGACGTTGATATCTTAAGCAACTAAAGTCGAACACAGCGTCAGCATTCCTTAATCTATAATCACATTAGACTCGTGCATTAACACAAAGTAATGGATATGCAGTTCATATGTGTTTCGGAGGTGTTTCGGAGGTCCCCATTGACTTAAAGAGAAAGAGAAAACACAGGTCAACAGAACAAACTGTACAGGCATACACCGGCTACACAGTCACAAGAGTCTTGCAAGCATGAACCACAAATTATTTTACTTTAAACCACTGTCGGTTGGATAGTTGTACATTTTAAATGTTCTGCATATATGTCAGTCCTTACACATCTCAACTTTGATTGCATCTGATAAATGCTACTGAACCTCAATAGTATCTAAAACAGGGTCCCCCAAATATTAAGAGCTGCATATTATTCTATAAACAGAGACTAGAACCATTTTCTTTGTTCTTGTTTTGTGCTGAACTGCACATAAGCATGTTTTCTAGGCAAAAGCTTGCTTTCCTCATCATGCTGTGGACATATGTTTTCTTCCTGTCTTCTGTTTAGTCCCTGGGCTTAATTGATTCTCCATTTCACTTCCAGCAAGCTAATATAAAGCACTGCCAATGAGGATGTTCCAATAGAAAATCAGGGTAGAGGCTGCACTCTTTAAATGAGATTAAACACACAAAGAACTGTATCTCTCACTGCAGGAATCAGTAATACTCTCTGCTTTTCTTTGATTGTAAGCTTCCACTTAATCTTATGTTTCAGAACAACAAGAAAAGCCTTTACAATGGACTGTATTTCACCCTCTCCACATTGACTGTTATGGATTTTCATGCAGGAAACCCGGGTTACTTATTAGGATGAAATCCCTTGCATGCTTTTTAATATAAACCCATTCATGCTACATAATGCTATAATAGGCAATGTATGAACGACCACAACACATTTTTTAAATGATAGAGATAACAAGGAAGTCCCTGGATATGGCATGATCCTGAACATGCACCCTGCAACGTGAGCACCATTTATTGAGGTTGATTTACTAAGGGAGTACAGGTGGTCCACTTGGCAAACCAAACGTTCACTTGAGAAATTGCTGGACGCACATGTGTTCAATTTGAATAACCACTCATGTACAAGACAAATACAAAATCTGGAATTTTGCTTGCATTGGGTACCTTTCGTGGACAAGGTCTCACCTTGTTTAACAATCTAAGTGAATATTCACTTTCCAAACTAAATCTTAACGTATTTAAAGTGATTGTACACCTAATTTTTTTTTCTAATAACAAACATGTTATACTTACCTGCAATGGTTTTGCACAGAGCAGTCCCGATCCTCCTCTTCTGGGGTCCCCTGCCAACACTCCGGGCTCCTCTTGCTTTCTGACTACCCCCCTAGCAAACCGCTTGATAGGGGGTTACTCGTGTGGGCTCACGCCCGAGCCCCGCTGCCTGCATCCACACACACACAGACAGCGGGGTTTTGACCTGCCTCCTACTCCCTCATCAGAGGATTTGATTGACAGCAGCAGGAGCCAATGGGGTTAAAACAGGAGGTGAGAAGGACATACAACTCTTCATCACCGCCTGTTTATTGCTGTCTGAAGCGCAATCTGAAAGCGAATTGTGATTCAAACAACAAAGCAAGTCTAAAAGAAGCCTAAAACAAAAATGTTAATTTTTGTAGCTTACCAATCCTTGGATGTGGTGGTTGCAATGATTCATGATTTTTCTTTTTTCACCTGGTGATCCTGCCAGTAACAAAACTTCCTGTCATGGAGTGATTTGCTTACTCACTGTATGGTATATATGAAGAAAAAGCATTATCACCCTAGGCTGCTTGCCCGATTTGGACTAGGAACACCTCTCCCTCTCCTCATCCTTATGACATAGAGGGCTGTTGGTAAGCTGATAAGATTGTTTGAGATATAAGTTCATGTCACTGGATGTTATAAGAACCAATCAGTTGCAGACACTGTTCCGGTATCCTAACAGCCGGTTATCCCGCCTATTAGAGTACATTAACCATAGCGGGAGACTCATCAACCTGTACAGTTTAGTGTGGATTGAGGAATCTGTTAGATGTCTTTTATTCATCCCACAGCCTGTACAAAAAAAAAAAATGTCACTGTATGACCAGCTATAGACTTGCAATGTGAGAAGAATCAGGGAAGAAGTCTATTGTGTAGTACTACAAAACAGAAAGCAAAACCTGCATACAGTATATAATGAATAAAATCAGCAAATATGGCTACCCCTATGTACATACTATACATAAGAAACTATACACAACACCAAAGTTTTTGTAAAATAATCACACATTGATAAGAATATTTACACTATGCTGAATTCTGTTACAGGGGGTCTATACTATTCAATGACACCAAAAGAAATTGTGTAGGGGATTTTGAAGGGACATTATATTACTACACAGCAGGGCTACACAAAAACTATAAGAACCTCATTAAAGAGGAACTGCAGTCTGCTCACATAATTTGTAATAAAAACATCTTTGCCATTCTGAAGGTTCTATCCAACCACTTTGCTTATTATTTTATATGTACTGTGATTTGTACTTGCCAAATGTGCTGCAGAAATCTCCCTCCACTGAGTCTGGCTGCAACCATTTTAACTGTAGGCAGCTGACGCTGCTGCCTGTTCACTTCCTGGATTTACACAGAGACACAGAGGCACACCTCCAGCCCTGCAGCTTTCATTGGCCCTCTTATGACTCACCCCCCCTCCATTCCTGGCATACTCTCACGAGAGAGAGAGCTGTGCATGATGTCATAAGCCTAGGCTTTTTACAGACAAGAAACCGGAAGTGGGCTGTATAAGGTATTTACTGGCAGAAATAGAATGAGAATGTTTTACGATCCAAAGTTCCACTTTAAGCTATGAAAATAATGGCTTACATTATATGGTGACAAAAATAACCACAGTTACCAAAATAAGCACAGTAACCAAAAGCAACAAATTCAAAGATAGTTTTAGGCTTCATGCACACAGGGTTTAGAAAAAACGAGCTGCAAGGCCACTACCAACGCCAGGAAAAAGCGGCTATAAAAAACATGTTTTTAGTAGCTTTTTGCATTGGCGTTAATGCACGTTTAGCAACGTTAAATTTTAGCAGTGTTCCTCTGCCTCTATTCAAAATCAATGGTTCCCCATGAGAGCCGTCTTAATTGATCCAACTTTCAGCCCATTGATTTGAATGGAAGTCGCATCCAAGTTGGATCATCATGATCCGGCTTGTGGTGCAACTTGTGCTCAGAGGATCTGAAAGGGGAACCCCACGCCAAAAAAAACCAAAAAAAATGGCATGGGTTCCCCCCAGGATCCATACCAGGCCCTTTGATTTTGGTATGGATCTTGAAAGGGAACCCCATGCCAAAATGGAAAAAAAAATGTGTGGGGCCCTCCCCAAGACCATACCAGACCCTTCAGTCTGGTATGCATTTTGAGGGGAAACCCCATGCCAAAAAAAGCATGGCAACCCCAAATCCATACCAGACCCTTATCCGAGCAAGCAGACTGGCAGGTCAGAAAAGGGGGGGGACGAATGAGCACCTCCCTCCTGGGCCATACCAGGTCACACATCTTCAACATGGGGGGTGTGGGTGCTTTGGGGCGGGGGGGCTCTGCGCTCCCCCACCCCAAAGCACCTTGTCCCCATATTGATGGGGACAGGGTGCCTCTTCCCAACAACCCTGGGAGCGTTGGTTGTGGGGGTCTGCAGGCAGAGGGGTTTTCTGAATCTGGAGGCCCCCCTATGTGAATGAATATGGGGTACATTGTACCCCTACCCATTCACCCCAAAAAAGGCAGTGTAGTGTAAACAAAAACAAGAGACGGTTTTGACAAGTCCTTTATTAAAAATCTTCCTCTGGTCTTCTCCGGTGCTGTCTTCTCTGCCGGTGCTGTCTTTTCTGCCGCCAACCGGTCCTCCTCTGACGCTGTCTCCCATCTATTTGCCAGCTCTGCTCTCTGCCGGTTCTTATATAGCCATCCATGTGATGCTCATGTCACTGTGAGACTCTGCCCATTGTGACGTCAGTTACAAGCATTTGACGTTTGAAATGCCGGTAAACTACCGCCCTGAACTCGATTAATCTGCTTTCAAAAAAACGTCAGTAAACTCAACTGCCTCTAAACTACTATAAACGACTGAGTGTACGTGTGCACATAAGATAACATGGAGGAGAGTTCAGGGGCTGCTGAAAAAAACATGAGTTTAGCAACTGCAATGTACATGAAGCCTTATGCCCGGTACACACGATCCGATTATCAGACGAATGATTGTCCGGTTTTTTTTGCATGCTAATCTCACGTCGAATCTGATGAGTTTACTAAAGTCACGAAAATTTCCGTACGACAGCATAAAAATTCGGAAGTGATGTCATGTGTTGTAATGCATTTGTATTGCATTTTCGAATAGTAGGTGTACTGATTAAACGAAGATCGTACGATCTGGCATCATACGAAAAAAATTTCCGTGCATGTCCGATAGAATAATATCAGATGAACTGTCCTGATCGGCTCTCGAAAGCTCTGTACTAACGCTCTGATTATCGTACGATCGATTCGAATGCAGCATTTTTCGTATGATTTTCGGATCGTGTATACGGGGCCTTATAGTAAGACTGAACTGGCTGTTTTTTGAACATTCAATGTCATTGTTTTTTATCATTGTAAGAAATATACTACCAGGACATTTTATGAAAAGCAAGTGTAATGCAATGACTAACCAGCAATCATCTTTAATTAGTCTGGTCACACCGCACTAAAAGCAGATATGGAAATGATTGATATTATATCATTGTTCTTGAGTGTGTAATATTCATGTTCTAAAGACTAAAGGAGGCCATACACTTTTGAGCAAGCACTTGTGTGAACATTCATACGAAACTACTCAACAGTACATTCAATGACTTGACAAATGTTGTTCGAAAAGTACTTCAAAAACGTTTGCTTTTAATATTCTATTGAAGTGAACAGACTTTCCAGGATGAAAATCACAGTAATTGTTAGAAATTAAAATGTTCAAGAAATATCTTCCATCCTGTTCCTTTGAATGCTATTGTGACTGTGGTCAAAATGAACATCGATTTGATCCCACGTATAATTAGAAAATTAAATTAATGTTCCTAAAACTACAATTTTTGAACAAAAATTCTGCCAATCTACGGCCAACTTAAGTGAAATCATTTGATACTAAGTAAATGGAATGGCAGCATTTTCAAGGTGAAATTACCGTACAGATAAAAGCATGACTTGCCCATTATTCTTGACATATAAAGTAAATAAACCTATTAATTGTCAAGAAAATCTCATTTAAAAAAGTGTATTTATTGAAGGTTGTAGTTCATTAATCTTTTGATTGAACGACAAATAACTGAATTTATGCAATTTTCCTTTTTATACTCCAAAGGATTGTGATCTGAGTAGCTGCAATAACTTTTCTTACTCTCATTTGATCTCAATTAATGAATGATTTATTTGTTACAATGTCTACACACCTAAGAACTATATTTCCTTTTGAATGAGCAGTTGATGTAAGGGCAAGATCTTCTTTGAAGTGCATCTATCGGCAGCTGAAAGATAAAAGACTGGATGCTACAAAGGAGCTTAAGGGATCTAGAGATGCAGTGCTAATGATTTATATCCCTCATTCTAAAAACCCTTTGCGCAGCAGCATTGAGGGATGAACTGTTACATGTGGGACCACTTGCTGCTTCCCCCCGGAACTTAGATGTTAGCAGTCACTGCCAACCAGTGGCTATTCATTTACTGGCTTGATTTTCTTACACTGTCACATGTGACATGAACCAATTTAAAAATGCAAGAAAAGGGAACTTTGCAATTAGGACTGACAGTTTGAGTTCACATCCTGAAAGTTTAGCTTACTAAATCACTTTTCATCCATATGTCATGTAAAACGCAAATTGGAATGAGCAACCTGCCTTGAAAAGAGTTTACAATACAGAAATTTTATACAGAAAAAGTACAGCACAGGTATATCACCGTTCTTAAGGATTTAGAATACAGAGCCAGCCAAAAAAATGAAAATCACAGCAAACAACATACCTTTCCAAATCATTCAATTGTTGAAGAGAGCCATTAGAACATTACTGCATGCACTACTTTTGTCAGTGCAGCGCAGTGTGACACAATTCACTGTCTCGCACTACGCTGCAGCTAATAAAGCTTAATGAAATGTCACTGTGTGACATTTCAGTAAAGTTTGCATAAAAATAAGGAAACAGTGCCATGTGCTGCGATCAGCACATTGGCACTGTTTTCATCCTACAGTACGCCACACACTGCGTTCTAGTGGAGTCCCTGGTGTGAACAAGTCCTTATAGATTAAGAATATATTTTTTTTAAGTTATAACAAAATGACCCTTGAATTACGGAATTCCAAACAGAATTCTATACCCTAGTAACAGTGTATAGAGAGTTGTCTATAATTTTCAAGTGTTGGAGTGACCTCTCTGTTAGCGTCCCCGGAATTGGTTAAGACCTAACCTGAAAGGCTAAGCAATAAACCCATTTTAAAATGTTGCCTCCCCATTTTATCGCAACTTGCAATGTAAATACTTTTTTTTTCATGTTCTATATATAGACACATGACTGCAAAACTCAGATTCTTCTGTGTAAATGTGCAGCTGGTAGTTGTGAATTATCTACCCCACTGACAACATCTAGAGCTATGGACCCTGGAGGGTGGCATCACTGCTCTATGTTATTTATCCTGTTGTCAGCCCTCCTCATTTACACTGAGGAGCTGAAGTTTTATGGTCACTTGACAACTGATTAGATCATAGTCCTGCTTTTCTATCCCCCAGTCTGAGGTCTGCTGTATAGCGACTGCAAGAGGCTGATCAAGTCAAATTTATGTATGTAGCCGGGTGCCCTGCTGGCTCTACACCCCCCTTGCAGATTCCACACTGAGGATCGGCGCAGTTTTACTGCGACAGGGGAGAGGTGAAGCTGTGGGCTCTATGTGTAGTGTGAGGAGAGAAGCAGAAAGGACCAATGCTGTGGAGACTGTCCTTAATAAAAAGAGAGAAACTGAGCCACTGTAAACCTGTTAA
This sequence comes from Aquarana catesbeiana, assembly GCF_042186555.1. Classification (NCBI taxonomy): domain Eukaryota; kingdom Metazoa; phylum Chordata; class Amphibia; order Anura; family Ranidae; genus Aquarana; species Aquarana catesbeiana. Next base: position 297,099,902 of record NC_133324.1, on the reverse strand, counting down.
GCAATTACCCCATGAGGAAGCCAGAGAGGACAGAGCTGTGACTTGAGGCCACTGAGGACAGAGCTGTGACAGACGGTGCCACTGAGGATATTCCTCAGACCTGAGGAAGGAGCTACTGTACATGCATTTGTGTACTGTGGTTACAGAAGTGCGGTGGCCATTTTGCCCCTGTGCTCTCCTCTCCTTCTGCAGCTGCTGGTCGGCTTAGTATTGTGGAGTGAAGTGACAGGAGTCGGGATTATTGATCTGATTATCCTACCTATATGCTTGATCTTGTAAGTGTTTTTAACCTTATACTTATTAAACTGTTGGAATACTGAACTCAGAAGCCTTCCTGTTGTTTATCTTTGTGCCTGAGTTGCTTCTGTTCTTTGACGTGCTGCTCCAGTGCCATTCCAGTCTCTATACATCTTCCCCATGATGATCCTTTGATTACAGCCTATTGGAAGATCTTAGGCAGAAGCACCCTATCCATCCTCCTCAGGGGCAAGACTAAAGACTGCCCTTTAACAGTTGTAATCCAGAGACCCTTTTCTCCTTTACTTAAAGAGGTACCTCTTAGGAGATGCTATACCATACTTTAGCTAATCTCTTAAAGTGCATTCTAATCCAGTGCAGTATTATTATTCATATTGCATTTACCATTTCTTTGCAACATGTATTGCTGATTTGCTAATTCACATATGGTTTTCAGTTTAGTGGTATAAAACCTGATACTTAGTTACTTTGGTACAGGTATTACTCTGTCTAGCAGACCATGTTCAAATTCAGCTGTTGTGTGTTTGTTTATTGCCATCTATTCCAACCCTTTATCAATAGATTGAGTGCATCTACCCCTAAACAGGTGTATGTGTGTCTGTTTTCTCTTAGTAGCCCACAGCCAGGTTGAGGGCATTATACTTGTATCTTTAAATGTACTTGCAGTGACTATTACTCAACCAGGTGTGTCAGGTCTAAGGTTGTTCTTGGAGTTGAGGCACAGAACAGAGAACCCAAAATTACCAAGCAGCTCATTCAGGGTTAGAGCTACACCTATTACACTACTTGTATTTAAAAAAAATAATTTACAGATGTATTAATTAACACAGAGCTGCATTAGATTGTGTCTTCTGTGTCTGCGTGCAGTTCTTTAATATATTTAAAGATCTAAAACAATAATGCCCTGTACACACTGTCGGATTTTCCGACGGAAAAAGTGCGATCGGATTGTGTTGTCGGCTCCATAGGACTTTTTCCGTTGGAATTTCTGACACATAAAGTTTGAGAGCAGGCTATAAAATTTTCCGACAACAAAATCCGATCTGTTAAATTCCGATCGTGTGTACACAAATCCGACGCACTAAGTGCCACGCATGCTCAGAATAAATTAAGAGACGAAAGCTATTGGCTACTGCCCCGTTTATAGTCCCAACGTACATGTTTTACGCCACCATGTTCAGAACGATCGGATTTTCCGACAACTTTGTGCGACCGTGTGTATACAAGACAAGTTTGAGCCAACATCCGTCAGAAAAAATCCATGGATTTTGTTGTCGGAATGTCCGATCAATGTCTGATCGTGTGTACAGGGCACAAGCGTGTTTTATATTCACCCCATCTCCCACCAAGTTAAATATGTTTCAGTAATATAAAGCCTCTTTCCTTTCCTGTTCTTCCATAAAACCTGAAACTTGGACTGCCCCACCAAAATAAGGAGAGTTTCAAGATCTGTGTATGTTTATGGCTTCATCTTTGCATAATGTGCTTAAAAGGCTTATATCTTGATATTCATTGTGAGAGGTTTGTAATTTGCAGTAATGTATACTGTACTACAAATTTAGAAATATATCTGATAACGATGTCAGGCGTTAATGGCCTGGGTATCGCCTTTATCCTTGCAAAAGGCAATCTTTGCCTGAGATAATTATCTTCAGGTATTTTGGCATTTGGCAACAGTGATAAGTGATCATGAATATGATTCATAAGCAGAATTTGACTACTAAAAATTAAATGTCAATAATTTGGGCTGTTGAATTGTTCTGATGACCTTGTTATATAGCCAAATGTGTATCTGAGCTTTCAGTTGACTTTCACAAAGTTCACTAAACAATTACAGGAGTATAATTAAAAGTAATCTGTTTCCATATTAAAGCAAAGGATGATAATTTTGTATTAATCTGTGTCAATGGCGGTGCATGATCTGCATAACTTACACATAACTCATAATTTCTATTATCACATTATCATCATGGCAGGTGATCTGAGTAGATTTGCGTAGACTACAGGAATTCTCTGCCGAAATACATTGTACTTTTAAAGACAGTGAAAAAGCCAGTGCTGATGCAGCACCATTACTTTTCCTTATAGCAAATATGTTATTACACAATGGGGTTGATTTCCTAAAGGCACATAAACTGTTCACTTTTAAAGGCAATTTTCCCTTTGCTTAATGAATGTGATGAAAGTTCACTTTGACAAGAATACACAATCACGTGCAAGGAAAATATACAAACCCCCCCCCCCCAAAAAAAAAACAAAACAGTACAATGTCTTGCAAAAGTTTTCACCCTTCCCCCCAACATTGTTTTTCCTTTTTTGTTACATTACCTTGCCTGTAGCTAAAATGGATTTTGGGGGTTTTGTACCATGTGATGTATACAACATAACAATGACTTTGAAGGTGCAAAATATTTTTTTATTGTAATACAAACAATAACTAAAGCAGTATTGAAGTTGTTTTAAAGGCAGAAGGTTTCTTTACCTTAATGCATTCTATGCATTAGGGTAAAAAAACTTTATGCAAGCAGTTCTCCCCCCTTGTCCCCACTTATACTTAGCTGAGCCTGATCTCGATCCAGCGATGTGCACAAGAGCAGAGGCACGCTCTGCGCTGTCTCTTTCTTCTTATTGGTGCAGACACAGCAGCAGGTGCCATTGGCTCCTGCTGCTGTCAATCACGACCAGTGAGGAGGGAGCAGGGGCGGGGCTGAGCCACACTCTATGTGTCTCATGGACAAACAAGGAGTGAGCACACGAGTAACCCCATAGCAAGCGGTTTGCTAGGGGCATTCCCTGGGGAGGGGGGTGGGGCAGCGGCACTGGCAATTTTGGCTATATGCACATTTCCCTTTTTTTTTATACAGCCTGCAAAGAAATATCAGTTTAAAGTGGTTCTTCATCCTAGGAACAAATAAAAAAAACGTCAACAGCTACAAATACTGTAGCTGCTGACTTTTAATAAAAGGACACTTACCTGTTCAAGGATCCAGCGCCATCTTTACCCAAGCCGGTTCTTAACCAGTTTTTAGTTCCCCGGCACCGGCATCTTTAGTGTGGGAATCCGACTGTGACTCTCTATGGTATCATAGCCTGCTTCCCATTGCACATGCTCGGGCCTTGCCGAGATTTGTGAATTGTCCCAGAAGGCTGCAGGCAAAGGGGTATGAACATCCACTTGGACTGTCTAGGCAATCTGAGCATAAGTGGGAGTGTGCACCTGTCAAAATTATATTAGGAAATACCACTAAGAGAGCCAATGAGAATCTTTGTTGCTGTAATTCTGGCGTGGTCCTTTATAAGTCAGAAAAAAAATCATCAATCAAAATAAAATTGAGGCTTGTTTTGGAGAAAGAAGCAAAGTCAAACTATAGACAAAAATGTGCTGCGTAACGTATGTTTAAAATAAAATATTTACGTAAGTAATAAGTATTTATTACACTTAACTAAACATACACGTATACAAGCATACAAAGCTTTGCGTATTTGCATTCTATACTAATATATGTTCAGGAGAAAATATTTTACTGTACAATTCCAATAACTCTTCGTATAAAATACAAAAAAAAATTTGCAACAGAATTAGAACCTTAAGCATTGAACTGCTGCTAAATACGGGGGGAGGGAAAAGAAAACAAGAGGCACGCAAGCCGTTTACTGAAATAGGCACTTTAAATAAGGATAATTGTTTTAATTATTATTAGTAGTAGTAGTAGCAGCAGCATTATCATAAATATTGCAGATTGCTAAAATTAAGCCTGGGCAGGGATCCACGGCTTATAAGAGAACTGCTGACACTGATACAAAGTAAAAACAGTAAGCTGAAAGAACTAAAAAGAAATTAGATCTCAGTTGGACATCTATGTCTGCATCTGTTAGAGGGAATAAATGCCCGTAAAATTTTTATTATACAAGAAAAAAATGTAATTAGTGTGCAGAGAGTTTGTATTCATCAATTCATTTACGTCTTCAAAACAGGTTTTAGTTTTTAAATGTTTTTCCAAATGTAGAGACATGGGGATCCCGTGAAGGGTTTTTATTTTTTTATATTAACACATAGGCCATTTTTCCAAACTTCTATTGGAGCTATGTTATTTTATATGTTAAGAGAATGTATCAGAACTGTGCAGTTGCTTTGCCCCATTAACATCACACTGCACAACACAAGAGGGGATATATACTATACATTGCATAAGCACATGATATTACACAGTCCCAACTTTGAAGAAAGTTCAAATTAGCTTCAGCCAATGATGGCAAAGTTTCTGGCAGAGACACCACTATTGTAAAGCATTCACCATTTGTAATATACACTATATTACCAAGAGTATTGGGATGCCTGCCTTTACACGTACATGAACTTCAATGGCATCTCAGTCTTATGCCTCGTACACACGATCGGACATTCTGACAACAAAAGCGTGGATTTTTTTCTAAAGGATGTTGGCTCAAACTTGTCTTGCATGCACACGGTCACACAAATGTTGTCGGAAATTCCGATCGGCAAGAACGCGGTGACGTACAACAAGTACGACGAGCCGAGAAAAAGGAAGTTCAATAGCCAGTGCTGCTCTTCTGCTTGATTCCGAGCATGAGTGGAATTTTGTGCGTCGGAATTGTGTACACACGCTCGGAATTTCCGACAACAAAGTTTGTTGTTGGAAAATTTGAGAACCTGCTCTCAAACATTTGTTGTGGGAATTTCCGACAACAAGCTCACATCCAACATTTCCAATTGGAAAATCCGACTGTGTGTACAAGGCATTAGTCTATAGGGTTGAAAACAGAGTTGACCCACCCTTTGCAGCTATAACAGCTTCAGCTCTTCTGGGAAGGCTGTCCACAAGGTTTAGAAGTGTCTCTATGGCAGGGGTAGGCAACCTCGGCACTCCAGCTGTGGTGAAACTACAAATCCCATCATGCCTCTGCCTCTAGGAGTCATGCCTGTGATTGTCAGGGTCTTGCAATGTCTCATGGGACTTGTACTTCCAAAACAGCTGAAGGGCTGAGGTTGCCAACCCCTGCTCTATGGGAATGTTTGACCATTCTTCCAAAAGCGCATTTGTGAGGTTAGGCACTGATGTGGACGAGAAGGCCTGGCTCGCAATCTCCACTCTAATTCATCCCAAAGGTGTTCTATCGGGTTGAAGTCAGGACCCTGTGCAGACCAGTCAAGTTCCTCCACCCCAAACGCGCTCATCCATGTCTTGTTGGACCTTGTTTTGTGCACTGGTCCAAATCATTTGGTGGATGGAGGATTATGGTGTGGGGTTGTTTTTCAGGGGTTGGGCCTGGCCCGTTAGTTCCAGTGAAGGGAACTCTTTAGGTGTCAGTATACCAAGACATTTTGTCCAATTTCATGCTCTGAACTTTGTGGGAACAGTTTGGGGATGGCCCCTTCCTGTTCCAACATGACTGCATACCAGTGCACAAAGCAATGTCCATAAACACAAGGATGAGACTGGCCTGCACAGAGTCCTGACCTCAACCCGATAGATTACCATTGGGATGAATTTGACTCTGAGCCAGGCCTTCTTGTCCATATCAGTGCCTGAACTCACAAATGCACTTCTGGAAGAATGGTCAAACATTCCCATAGATACACTCTTATACCTTGTGGACGGCCTTCCCAAAAGAGTAGAAGCTGTTATAGCTGCAAAGGGTGGGCCAACTTAATATTGAACCCTACGGACGAAGACTGGGACGCCATTAAAGTTCATGTGCGTGTAAAGGCAGGCGTCCCAATACTTTTGATAATATAGTGTTAATGCATATACATATACATTTTCTAGATTAACTTTTGAGAGTTGATTTTTCTTTTGAAAAATCTTTATTTTGATAACTGCAAATAGAAAAAGATACTATGGTTATAGGTAGTAATGAGAAGAAAAATTTGTTGCAAAAATCCAAGTAAGTTCTTCTTTAAAGGCTAAGTTCACTCGCACATTATATTGCAGTGTTGGTTGGGCAATTATCAGTCACCCATTGGCTTCTTATATCTGTCAGAAAATCTGAAACGAAAACTTCCTAAATCAGCATTTAATTCAACTCATTTACTGTATACCATGGAAGGGTCTCTTGCTTGCAATGTAGGGAATGCTGAAGGTAAAACCTCTCTGAAAATAGCCATTGAAGGTGTGCAGAGATCTATGAGCCAGGATCTCAATGGAGGCAGTAGATGCTGACCCTGGTAGATGTCTGAAAAATATGTCTCTTATGTTTCAGTCCTTCTCAAGAGAAAAACAGATGAAGAAATTAGCAGGGGTAGTACCGTAATCTCTGTAATATGAAAAACATACCTCCAAATGTTCCACGTAATAATCACCTAGGCTGCAAACAATTAAAATGAAAAAATAAATCTGTCAGGTCCACTTACATTTTGGTAATATGTCCTTGTAGAAATACAGTTTACCATTAATAAATATCTATATTGTTAAGTCCCTTTTACACGGGCTGTCCGATCAGGTCCACCTGTCAGTTTTTCAGACGGACGTGATTGGACACTCCATTCACCTCTATGGAGCGGTGGATGTCAGCGGTGACATGTCCACTCACTGACATCCGCCGATTTCCAATCCAATCCTGTCCATGAAATAAAGACAGATGGAAACCCTATTTTCCGTCCACCAGTTTAGATCAGATGGGATCGGAAGAAGGGAGTAGGCCTGGAAAAGCTTGTCCTGAAAATAGAACTGTTAGGACTAATAATACAATTACGAACAGTACTCAGCTGTGTTGTTGGAATAGTACACTAATATGGCTACAATCACCTTAAGTGTTGTAAGGACTAATGTAATTATTTTATTAGAAGCATTTCTGGGGGTAGAATTTTGGTGTGCCATTGACCTTTCAATATACGGTAGCCAAACAGAATCCAAAAGGAGAAATTGTTAATTATGTGTCTTGCAAAGGTCTATCATGCTGATTTATTCATATCCCCAGAAATAAAACCAGCCCGAAACCTTTTTTATTTTTTTATTTTTTGGTAGGTCGATTGTATTTTAAGAGCCTTCTGTTCAGTTTACTACATCCTAAGGCAGTTGGGTAGTTTTCTCAGCTTATGACATTATAAATCTTATTTATGTCATGCATTTGGTTCTGTATAATAGCAGAGGTAATGTTTAATGCTTCCATTCTCCTTGCCTTTTCTTGTTTTTTATTTTCCACCCATCACCTACAGCTATAACTACTGTAGCAGCAGGACACACTTTTCAGCAGCAAAAATAATTTGCAGTGGAAGGACAAAATATATGTTCGCTATATGACAATATATGGTATCGTTAGACCAGCCTTATTATATTGCTTTTCAATTACTGGCAAAGCATTTTTGTTTGAGCTTGTTCTGTAACTCCTGTGGTGCTGCAGATTATAAAGGAATAACTTGGCTTAATGAAGTAAGCATGGAGGAAATTCAAATTGCTGAAAATAGGAAGTTAACGCAGGCTCTAGATGTACAACAAATGCAGGAAGAAAGTAATTGTGATTCCCAAGTACACTCAAAAATATGTAAATTGCTCTGTTCAGGAATAGCTGGTTCATTCTGATAAAAATTGTAGTCAAATCACGATAAAAGAAATGATTTAAATGTATACAAACATTAGGAAAGACATAAAAGTTAAATACATAACAAAATAATAATGCAATGCTTGTTATTACTTTGTTTTTTGTAGTTTGGCGCAAATTACCAAATGTAATGTATTGTAAACTGCCATCAGACTTGTGCCCCGTACACATGATCGGACTTTCCGACGACAAAACCATGGAATTTTGTTCGAAGGGTGTTGGCTCCAACTTGTCTTGCATACACACGGTCACACAAATGTTGGCCAACAATTACAAACGTGGGAACGTGGTGACGTACAAGACGTACGACAAGCCGATAAAAAGGAAGTTCCATAGTCATGTGATATCTCCATTACGAACTCTAGTTTTACAAGACCGAGAGCTTCCGGCTCGTACTTGATTGCATGAACTTTTGTTCACACGATCGGAAAGTCCGACAACAAAGTTTTGTTGGCGGAAAATTTGAGAACCTGCTAGCCAACATTCGTTGGCGGAAAGTCCGACAACAAATGTTCGATGGAGCGTACACATGGTCAGACTTTCAGCCAACAAGCTCACATCCAACATTTCCCGTCGGAAAGTCTGATCGTGTGTACGCGGCATAAGACTCATTTAAAGACCAATTTAAGTACCCCTGAAAAATGTCAAAAAAGATGAGGCCTGCACCACCTTGTGTGTACCAGCAGTCAGTGACCAGACAGCCACTTATTGGTCTCTGGACATTTCTAATTGCAGGTCTCAGCATCACCACTGCACGGCCCAGCTATACGTATATTTTACAGTTTAAAGAACATGTGAATACATACCAAGGGTTAATTTTTTTAGGCTATACCCAAATGTTCTTCAGACAGACAAAAAAAGCAAATCAAGCAGCAGTTACACACACAAAGACAAATATAGTTTGACACAAGAGAGGTGAAATACACAAGCCTCCATGGTATTTACTTCCCCACCTGTTTTTCTCCTGAAGTGCTCCACTTCAAACGATAAGGGCCGCATTGGCTGCAGTACAAATACTGCGGCTGACCGGAGAGAGGCATGCCCAAAGACTACATTTACACAAGCCTCCTTCATTTGATTTATTTAAATGCAGAAGTGATCTGTTAAGCATACTTAAACATTATGCTTCCCAGATCAAGTTCAATTGCGTTTAAAGGTACTTGGGGTTAGACGCCATTACATGCCTTTAGATTTGTTCAGAGTATCCGTGGACGCACAGCAGGACATTTAGGCTACTTTCACACTGGGGCATTGGGGGGTGTTAGCGGCGCTTTACCGTCCTTTTTGCTGTGGTTTTCGGCCACTAGCAGGGCGCTTTTAACCCCCCCTAGCGGCCAAAAAAGGTTTAAAACCGCCCGCAAAGTGCCGCTGCAGAGGCGCTATGCTGGCGGTTTGGCGGCGCTGCCCATTGATTTCAATGGGCAGGGGCACTTTAGGAGCAGTGTTTACACTGCTCCTACAGTGCTGCAAAAATGCAGCTTGCTGGACTTTTTTTGGCATCCTGCCAGTGCACCACTCCCGTGTGAAAGCACTCAGGCTTTCACACTGGAGTGAGAGGAGAGGCTCTTTACAGGCACTTTGCAGGCGCTATTTTAGTGCTATAGTGCCCATAAAGTGCCTCAGTGTGAAAGCAGCCTTATCATTTCTGTTGCACAGCAAGCCAATGCTTAACAGGAGCAGTGAGACACATTATGCAACAGATTTACAGCTTGTGGGGAGGTGCAGCGTGGTGCGGCCGAAAACACTCACAGTCCAGATGTAGAAAACAGAACTGGACTGAAAATAAAGTTAAGTAATGCACAACAAGCCCGGTGGGAAGGCAATCCGAATGGGCACACTCATATGTAACAGCGATGAGTAGTAGCAGCAGCTCCCAGGTGTGCTGACAGCATCTGTCGTGAGGGGCGGAATGCAGTCTGGCAGGTTCATACCCAAGTGGGGAGGATTCCAGGAAGGATGGCGAGTCCCTGTATTTTCCCTACTCATCTTGAAGCTCTCCCTGATGCTAAGCACTTTCCCTGACAGATGGGTGACCTGTCCCTACTCTAGCCACAGATGAAATGTGCGCCAAACCCAGGCACCAGGGTCTTATATAGGCTCTGCCTGACCCAAGATGGCCACCAAAGTCACATGAGACACCAGCATCCAATCATATGCTGCCTCTCTGTGACTGAGGAAACCATAGACAAACTAGGTTCCTCCTGACTTCCTCCTCCACCTGCATTGCCGCTGCGGATGAGCACCACCTTTAGTGGAGAAAGTAGATTGCACCTGCCAACAAGCTTGAGTCAAAAATTCCTCCCTCAGCTGCTCTAAAGTCACACTGCGACCGAATGAAGCCTGACCCTGTCCACATTTAAATTGTGCGTCTGTTTAGAGTGAAAATCTGTCTCCTCCCAGTGATAAATCAGTCACAGACCTGTTGCACTTGGCTGCCCAAGAAAACAGGCATTTGGGTTGCTATTATACTATCAATCTGTCAAAGAGATTGCTGCAGGAGAGGCAGACTGATTTGAGACTATTTGTGTCGCTAATTTGCTTAATAAATGTCTCTCACAGAATTGTATTTTCTATGAATGCAGGTAAACTGGATGCACCTAATTGCAGGTAAATGCACAGTGCGAATTATACCATTTAAAAATCATCACATGCATTTATTTGCACGTAGAAATGTACTATAAAGTTATATAAATGTGTATATGAAGAGGAGAATAGATGTGTACACGCCTTCCAGCTAAATTGCAGCTAAAGCATTGTTACAAAGGAAAGTAAAAAAAGACCCTTACACACTGGTCTAAAACAAAAAAGTATAAAACTACAGCTGGACATTGAGCTCTTCCTAGGCAGCATTTATATATAAAGTAGAACTCAAGACAAAACTTTTTTTTTTTTGGATAAAGGGAGATTATAACCCCTGTCTTTTTTTTTGTCATCCATGTCTCATTAAGGGAGATTTCCTTTCATTTCCTGTCCCATGGCCAAAATAGGAAATCCCTGGTTGTCACCAGGGTCGCCAGAACTAGTGTCCACATTGGTTGATTTCACCTTTATTCCTGTTCTGGTGACAACCTAAAATTTGAGATGTTCCTTTACTTTCACTCTTGGTGATAACAGTATACAGAACAAATAGTGAGGGCGAATCTCTCTAACAGGGACACATACAAAAATAAAAACCTGACAGGGGTTCTAACCATTCCAAGTTGTGCCTTTAGTCGTACTTTAATGCCCCTATAACCTCAAAAATATGTGGCTGTATAGTTCCATATAACATTAATAAGTAGTTTATTTGTAGATGTTACTAACATAAGGTTAAATGCAACCCATCTAACACATGCAAACAATATACACTGACCCAAAACTATATGTAAAACAGCTCATGTATTGATTGTTATACTGGCCTTGAATATAACAATACATATATACTGCAAATCTTTGGACACCTAGCAGGGGCACCAAGTACAGTCTATACAATTCACATCCAATGATACAGATGGACTGAACATGAAATTAATACAAGCTGACTGCACTTTATCTACAAAGAAAATGTCAATTAAATTGCACAAAATGATGAAAGGACTGCTTTAAAGAGCCTTTCACGTTAGTAAAAAGAAGATGTATAAAAAGCCAGTAATTTTATGTGAAGGACCATGCTGTGTAACACAGTCATGGAATAACCCCAATAAGAAACATTTCTTTCTCTTGGGCTTTTCTGGACGACCGTGTCCAGGTTTAGAAGTAGAAATAAAGGGGCAAAATGTTCAATTGTTTCCTGTAGGTCAAATAACAGGGACTGCATTGGATTCTAGAGTCCATTGGCAGTTGTGTTCTGCATCAAACACCATTTATGATTTCATTTATCACAATGCATGGTTGATGGTTTAAACACAGTGTCATCATCAGGAGTTGTGCCTATGATGTCATAGTCTCTAAACAGAGACAGTACTAGATATAGGTTCACATTGGGGATATAATGAGGCGGCCCGAGCCCCATTTGCATCAGCCTTAGTTCAGCTTTAAAACAGTCATTGAAGTGATTGTAAAGCTACTTTTGTTTTACATTAAAATAATAATGTCTATGTTATGGTATGTTATTTGTATACATAGAACATATGTATGTAAATCAATAAAAATGATTATATATAGCAAAAAAAATAATAATAAACATGTTATACTTACCCGCTGCTCTGTGCGATGGTTTTGCACAGAGCAGCCCAGATCCTCCCCTTCTCGGGTCCCCTGCCAGCGCTTCTGACTCCTCCCCCCTCCAAAGTGTCCCCATAGGAAGCCAATTCTTATGGGGGCACTGGTGCATGCTCGATCTCGAGCTGGGCTATTTGCATCTATTCAGACCCACAGCCAGGATCAGCCCCGCCCCCACTCTCCGCTCACAAGTTTTGACTGACAGAAGCAGATGCCAGTGGCTCCCAGTTCTATCAGCCAAGCCTGTGAAAGTGGGGAGAGGGGAGAAGAGCTGCTGCAGACATGCACAGGACTGGACTGAGATTAGGCTTGGGTAAGTATTTAGAGGGAGTGCTGAGGGGGAAGCTGCTCATAAAATATTTTTTACTTGAAGACAGATAATACATTCAAGTAAAAAACATTTTACATTTACAACCACTTTAAGGCCCTCCACTGGCTGCTTTTAGGTTAACACTGTATAAGGTTTAGGTTTAGATAACACGGTATAAGGTTTAGGTTTAGATAACACGGTATAAGGTTTAGGTTTAGGTAACACGGTATAAGGTTTAGGTTTAGATAACACGGTATAAGGTTTAGGTTTAGGTAACACGGTATAAGGTTTAGGTTTAGGTAACACGGTATAAGGTTTAGGTTTAGGTAACACGGTATAAGGTTTAGGTTTAGGTAACACGGTATAAGGTTTAGGTTTAGGTAACACGGTATAAGGTTTAGGTTTAGGTAACACGGTATAAGGTTTAGGTTTAGGTAACACGGTATAAGGTTTAGGTTTAGGTAACACGGTATAAGGTTTAGGTTTAGGTAACACGTTATAAGCAGTGCAAAACATAGTACCAAATCCTACTGTGCTTCTTCTACTACACTCAGCAAAACTGTAAAGTGTACATCAGGGGTAGTCAACCGTGAAGAGGTGGAGATCTTCCTAAACAACAAGGAAGAAGTCAAAGATCACAGGTCACAGTCGTCCAGTGTTGCCTCCTCACACCTGATTTAACCAATAATTGCTGTACTACCGTGTCCCAATCATGTGCATTGCATGGCAATCATGAGTTGAAATCAGGTAGTCAGGAGACAAAAGGTGCCTCTTCACCACCTGTCAAAACACACTCCGGTCACTTTTCAGAGGAGCAGCTGTGCCTGCTGCACTTGTGAATGAGCCTTTAGTTGCATTCAGCAGCGGCACCCTTAGGGCCTGTTCACGTGTAAAGTTGGGGGTGGTAAAACACTACTGTTGAGTTTACCACCCCTAATCCCTACTCCCTTTAGCTGCTGAGGCACCAGCCAAAGGTGTACACATGCCGCAGCAGGAATGAAAACCCTGTTGCTTTTGGTGGGTGCTACTGCCTGCCAAATGTGACCCATTCAATAAATGGGGCCACTCTGTAAGCGCATTGCAACTGCATGCTTCAGTGGGGTCCAATAGGTTAAAGCAGGTGGTGAGAAAGCAACATAACGCTGCCTGCTTTAACCCCTTGTTTGCTGTACTCAGGGCACTTGCAGAGTGGCCTCATTCACTTAAATGGGTCATGCTTGGCAGGTGCTACACCTACCAACCATGAAAGGACGTATAACTCCTTCTGCAGCTGTGACATGTGTACACCCCTGGCCACTACAGCTAAAGGGGGTGCAATTGGGGTGGAGGTGGTAAAAACACATCTTAACTAACAGGTTTTATCACCCCCCCAAACTGCAAATGTAAATCAACCCCTATTGTTCTGAGCCCCCTATAAGGCTGCTTTCTTACAGCTGTGCTGCAGTTTACCTGCTCCATGGGTGCAGTGCAGTGCATTTGCGACTTTTCTGGGTTGGCTGTGCTTTGTCATAGACTTCTTAGACTTCTATTATATCCTGCAGGTGTGGTGAAAGGGCACCAAAACTCCTGCATTCAGAAAGTGCACTGAACCTACAGGATATAATAGAAGTCTATGGCAGTGCAGCTAACACCACAGGAAAGCTGCAGGTACACTGCACTGCACCCGCGGTGTGGGTAAACCACAGAACATCAGTGTGAAAGCTGCTATACTATTATGCCCAGTGTATTGCTTCACACTGTCCTGAAGATCTCTTCTTTCCTACTGCTGGCACCACTCTGGAGACCGATAGCCGGGATAAGAGGTGGAGTGCAGTTGGTATCACTCAGCATGGGACAGGAGCCGGCACTACAGAGGAGGCATCAGCTTATGCAGCTCTTGCTCCCTACTACAGCTCCAACTTCACAAGTAGTCCCTCTGCATTGCACTCTGTTTGATGCTCTGGGATGGTGGGTCAGCAAGCCCAGACTGCAATTTACCTGTCACCTGGCTTTGATCTACTGGTAGATCACGATCCACAGGTTGCTAACCCCCAATGTACATAAATTACTGATTTCACATTTTTTTTCACCCTTCATTGCATATCGGAACTACTGATTTTCTTGTAGCTAAATTGTAGTCACTACCTGTCTACCTCCATGCACTTAAGTACCATAAGTCCCCGTAAATGGCTTCCTGGTGTTGAAAATATGACCGTGGGTCATGCATCAGCAATGTTGCTGCAGTCTCCATTGGAACAGCGTGTGGGCGATAACTCAGGGGAACAACTGGAAGACTGGACTAATCATTGTCACCCAATTCAGGAAGTATCAAGAAGTTCCGTATGCAGTATCAAAATAACTTTTCAAATGACGATAACATGGTAAATCTTGTCGTAATGGAGTCTACAAATACATTAAGTGGTCGTCTACACTTAAGTATATCAACCAATTAAGTCTTAACTTTTATGTAATAAATTGGAGAGTGAGATGCTCAGATCTGATTGGATGTTGTGGGCACATCATATTTTCCTAATTTTATAAAGTGTGTGTGCACAGACAACCCCCCCCCCCAACAGAATTATTTCTGTTGGCTTATCCCTCACTGTATTTATGCTTGAAGGAAAAAAATAGCAAAGTAAAGGGAACAAATTACAACATTTGAATTTTAGCATATGTTCGTCAGAGTGAATGAACCTTCAGCATTGCTTGAATGAAGCGGCAAATTAAGACACCCTGCAAGGAATTGCATATGGAAACAATTAATGGCGTGCCGTTAATAAATTACTACAGGCCAGATTAGCAGGCTTCACTCACCCAGAAAATAAAATACTTAAGACATTTGTCAAAGATGTTCCACACTATGTCTGGCTGTAAAAATACAACGGACTTATCAGAAAAGCTAATTCAAACATCCGTCTGTACCAGTCACAAAGCCCATAATTACTATAAAGTAACTTTTATACATATGTAAATGTGATATAAAAGTTTCAAACGTGAAAATTCCTTCTTTACACTTCTGTGCATTACTGTAGATGACCTAAATTTCCCCACACTTATAACATCCAACACCTCTGACAGTTTGATAGCATCTACTGCAATGTTTTCTGGATTCATCTACTTCAGAGCCCATAAAAATGGAACCAATGTAGCATTGTAACTGGATTATTCAGTTTATTGAGGCCTCTGGTGAATACATCTTACAAGAGAATATTACAACCTGCATCACATCTGTCTTACTCCTGGGTGTACAGAGCCAGCCTTGGCTCTCCTGATGAAATTTCACTCATAACTATGTTTTAGCAGAGACACAGAGGAGACGGCTTCTAAACTAAAATAATGCAGCCCCCAACTAACCTGTATCAACAGTACCAAACAGGCATTTTTTCCATGGTTTGGGCTGCAGAAGTACAGGGCTATTTTATATACCAGGCCGATGTTCAAAATAGGTTGTCTATGATGTTTAACTCACACATAATGTGGCTGCTGCCTGGTACCCTCAATTAAATAATGAAAAAGGAAACTGGTCACCACCGAGGCAAGAAAACTCCATCAGATGGGTTGCACAACAGGGGAACCAACAGCAATAAAAAGACAAGAGGGATTCTACTAAAAAGCACATTTTTATTTCTGTCTGCGTTGCTATTGGAGATTCTCCCTCACTTCCTATCTCATCAAACCACAGCAACAAAACTAGGCAAAAGTTATAATATTTTCACACGCAACCAAAAATGAGAAAGACGATAAATCTATCAGGACTTTCTTGGTTTAAAAACTATATTTTCTTATTAAATAAGCAGACTCATCTTCACTTTGCAGTGCTACGTAGTGGTTGTGCTTTATTGCTGACTATCACAATGTAAGTTTGAGTTGGGCAGCTCACTGAAAACCATGAACTCCGTCTATGAGTAGACTGATATCTCAACAGCTGTTAAAGCCCAACTTCAGCTTTGTTGAGAACAAGGCAGATCGCCGTTTTGACAGTGAAGAACGCCGATCTTTGTCTTCATCCACTCAGTCCATCCCCCACACACAGCAAGCACCTCCTAGGGACAACTTTGATCGTCCCTGATGTTTACCCCTTCCCTGCCAGTGTCATTAGTACAGTAACAGGGCATATTTTTAGCACTGATCACTGTAATAATGTCACTGGTTCCCCAAAAAGTGTCAAAAGTGTCAGTTAGGTGTCCAATTTGTCCACTGCAATGCCCCAGTCCCGCTAAAAATTGCTGATCGCCGCCATTACTAGTGAAAAAAATGAAAATGCCATAAAAATAGCCCATAGTTTGTAGACACTATGGGGGTTATTTACTAAAGGAAAATCCAATTTGCACTGCAAGTGCACTTGGAAGTAAAGTCGCTGTAGATCCGAGGGGGACATGCAAGAAAAATAAAAAACAGCATTTTAGCTTGCACATGATTGGATGATAAAATCAGCAGAGCTTCCCCTCATTTCAGATCTACCCCTTATGCCGCGTACATACGAACAGACTTTCCGGCGGACTAGGTCCGACGGGATTAGTTCGGCGGACAATCCAATAGTGTGTGGGCTAGTCCGATAGCTTTTCGGGATAAAAATCCGACCGACCTAGAAATAGAACATGTTTCAAATCTGTCCGACGGACTCAAAGTCCGACAGACTAAAATTGGGAAAACTGTTCGTCTGTGTGCTAGTCCGACGGTCCAAATACGACGCAAGGGAAGCTATAGGCTACTGGCTATTGAACTTCCTTTTTTAGCCCCGTTTACGTCACCACGTTCAAACCGAATGGACTTATGAACGGACTTAGTCCTATTGTGTATGGCCAAGTCAGTTGGTTCAGAAAGTCCGTCGGACCTAGTCTGCCGGAAAGTCCGCCCGTGTGTACGCGGCATAAGATTTAGAGCAACTGCACTTCCAAGTGCACTTTCAGTGCAAAGTGGACTTGCCTTTCGTAAATAACCCCCTATAACTTTTGCACAAACCAGTTAATATACGCATATTGGGATTTTTATTACCAAAAATATGTAGCAGAATGCATATTGGCCTGAATGATGAAGAAATTAGATTTTTTACATTTTTTATTGATATGTTTTATAGTAGAAAGTAAAAAATATTGTTTTTTTTTTTTTCAAAATTGTCTGTCTCTTTTGTTTCAAGCGCAAAAAATAAAAACTGCAGAGGTGATTAAATACAACCAAAAGAAAGCTCTATTTGTGGGAAAAAAACAACATCAATTTTATTTGGGTACACGACTGCACAATTGTCAGTTAAAATAACCCAGTGCCATATCGCAAAAAATGGCCTGGTCATTAAGGGGTAAAACCTTCCGGGGCTGAAGTGGTTAGTTATACTTTAATGGACAGGTGATTGGTGGATGATTTTCGAGTGTACTAGTTGAATACTATACCGCTTAATGATGGTAAAACATAATTTTTATTTGGCCATACTTGTTAAAAAGACTACACTTTCTTTTTAAATGAAAGCATAATGCTATAATAAACTGTGTGTACTTATTGTATTTTTTTTACCACTTGCCCACTGCAAATTTACCCCCCTTCATTACCAGGCCATTTTTTGCTATACGGCACTGCATTACTTTAACTGACAACTGCTGTACATATATGAAATTTATTGTGTGTAATTTCTTTCCCACAAATAGAGCTTTCTTTTGGTGGTATTTGATCACCTCTGTTTTGTTTTGTTTTTTGCGCTATAAACAAAAAAAGACTGACAATTTTGAAAAAAACATAAAAGTTTCTTGAATAATCGAATTATTTCATACATTTAGGCCAATATGTATTCTGCTACATATTTTTGTTGAAAAAAATCCCAAAAAGCGTTTATTGACTGGTTTGTGCAAAAGTTATAGCATCCACAAACTATGGTGTATATATACTTGAATTTTTATTTATCTATTTATTTTTATACTAGTAATGGCGGCGATCAGTGACTTATAGTAGGACTGCGACATTGCGTCAGACAGTCTGACACTAACTGACACTTTGTGGGAACCAATGACACTAATACAGTGATCAGTGCTAAAAATATGCACTGTCATTGTACTAATGACACTGGCTGGGAAAGGGGTTAAACATATACGGCAATCAAATGGTTAACTGTGTGCCTAACCAGTGTTTTTGTGTTTACTTTCAGGTGCTTTTACTAAGGGATGTGCTGGTTTTTATTCCCTGCTTTGCAAGGAAACAAAATCCAGCACATCCCCACTGACAGGATGAAGCACCACATTGTTTACATATGCAGAGCTCTGTCCAGTGTGTCTCCTCGCCGATCAGTGGGTGCCGGCTGGCATCCATTGGCCGGCACCTGCTGATTGGCTTCTGCTGTGACTAATCACAGTAGAAGCTGCAGGCCGGCAACACACGTGCACGCCCCTTCCCCTAAGCGCAGAGTCACGTATATATAAGTGATTCTGCATAGAGTGGCTGCCCTGTAGCGGTAAAGCTGCTATAGGGTGGCCAGAAAGGGGTTAACAATGTCATTTTACCATAATTTGCAAAAAAAAAAAAAAAAATATTACCCAACAAGCATGAGAATGCAGCTGCACCAATCAAAATAGCAATACATTTAGCCAGTATCTGTAGTGCTAGACAGGACTGATAACGCATTATTGATACACAGAAATAAGCAATAAGGTCAACTGACAGTTCAAACCAAGATGCCATTAAACAAGAATTAATTTCCCTGGTAGGCTGTAATAATTATCTACATTACTTGCCAGGGTCTATTTGCTTCCAACAAATGTGTTCTATACATAAGTAGCCAAAATACATGTTCAGATTGTAACTCCCCCTTTCCTGCCATGACATCTGTTCACTCTGCCAGCAGCAAAAGATGCTTCGCAGCTGTTTGGCTGACTGCAGTCATCAAGGTCACCTCCTGACCTCTTCACCTTCTCCCTGTCTCAATGCATTGTCTCCTTTCCTGCTTGCTTTCCTTCTTGTCTCCTGCGAACAGTGATTTACTAACTTATTGCTCTACTTGGCTGCTAAAAGCACAGCAATACGCTTTCACTCATCTCTTGCAAATATGTACAAAAACACTTAAAGGCTAATGCCCCGTACACACGATCGGACTTTGTTCGGACATTCCGACAACAAAATCCTAGGATTTTTTCTGACGGATGTTGGCTCAAACTTGTCTTGCATACACACGGTCACACAAAGTTGTTGGAAAATCCGATCGTTCTAAACGCGGTGATGTAAAACACGTACGTTGGGACTATAAACGGGGCAGTGGCCAATAGCTTTCATCTCTTTATTTATTCTGAGCATGCGTGGCACTTTGTCCGTCAGATTTGTGTACACACGATCGGAATTTCCGACAACGGATTTTGTTGTCGGAAAATTTTATCTCCTGCTCTCCAACTTTGTGTGTCGGAAAATCCGAAGGAAAATGTCCGATGGAGCCCACACACGGTCGGAATTTCCGACAACACGCTCCGATCGGACATTTTCCATCGGAAAATCCGACCGTGTGTACGGGGCATAAGACTTGTAGTACTCAGTGGAGCAAAAGTGCAGTGACATAGTCCATTGATGACTTTCTCCACCACCAAAGGTCTGTACCTCCATATGGATCTAGGGCTAAAGAAATAGTCTACAGGAACCTGTGCATTTGTGTTGATCATATGTGTTGTGCATTGCAGGCCACATTGCAAAAAAATCATTAACCATTAGGAAATAAATCAGTTAGTAGCCATAATATCTAGGAAATTCTGCATTTTTCTCATTCTGCAGCCTGTAGGCTCTTGATCTCTTTTCGTCACCTTGAATAATTTTCATATCACATAGAACCCCTGATAAGATTAATTCAATGGGGTCATCGGGAAAATGTTCCTTACTGTACATTGATGGTCAGTGGGAATAATGTGCCTTATACTACTGGTCAGTGGGAATAATGGTTGGTGGTGTTGGACCTGGAAATACACATACACCATCACATGGAAGGTCATAAGCAACAAGGAACCCTTAGAATCTTCTAGAGGAAAATTATGGTTCTATGGAATCCTGTTGAAAATTGCTGGACTTAAATATAGCTGCACAGTAAAAAGACATTAGTAGTAAAGAATTACAGATGGGGCTTTATTTACCTATTTACAATGACAAGTTCCTGTATTTAAAAAATACTTGCATTCTGTAGCACCTAATGCATACCAGGGTTTATAAAAGCTGTTAACTGAAGATAACAAAGGAAGGGGCCCAAAACAAATATAAGCTCAAGTCTTTACAATTATTTAATATCCGCACAAAGAATGCAGAGATCAGTAGACAAGCTGCTAAAATCACAATTAGATGTTCTAAAAATGTTGTTTTTGCTACAAATGGTGTCCAGAATCAACACTGTTCTTTTTCCAGCTTGGCATTGCTGTTTTTGCTGGAGACACTGGGTGATACTGGTGGTGTTGGGGAATCCTTTATTTTTAATCCAAGGTGCACATAACGCTTCAAGAGAACTATAAGATGAAACAATCAGCACCACAAGTAAAAAATATTGTGATGCTTAACCATCTCAATACAGTGCAATTTCACCCCCTTCCTGCCCAAGCCATTTTTCAGCTTTCAGTGCTGTGATAGTTTGAATGACAATTGCGCGGTCATGCAACACTGTACCCAGATGAAATTTTTATTATTTTTTCCCCACAAATTGAGCTTTCTTTTGGTGGTATTTGATCACCTCTGCTGTTTTTTTTTTAACGCTATAAACAAAAGAATAGTGACAAGTTTGAAAAAAACGCATTATTTTTTACTTTTTGCTATAATAAATATCCATTTTTTTTTTTTAACAAATTTTTTCCTCAGTTTAGGTCAATACATATTCTTCTACATATTTTTGGTAAAAAAAAAATCGCAATAAGCGTATATTAATTGGTTTGCGCAAAAGTTATAGCGTCTACAAAATAAGGGATAGATTTATAGCATTTTTATTATTTATTTATTTATTTATTTATTTATTTTTACTAGTAATGGCGGAGATCTGCGATTTTTATCGTGACTGCGATATTGCGGCAGACACTTCGGACACTTTTGACACTATTTTGGGACCATTCACATTTATACAGCGATCCGTGCTATAAAATAGCACTGATTACTGTATAAATGTGACTGGCAGGGAAGGGGTTAACACTAGGAGGTGATCGAGGGGTTAATCATGTTGCTAGGGACTGTTTCTAACTAAAGGGGGAGGGGACTCACAAGGGGAGGAGACCGATCGGTGTTGCTCTATACTGAGAACACACATCGGTCTCCTCTCCTCTGACAGGACGTGGATCTGTGTGTTTACACACACAGATTCACAGTCCTGCCATGGTACCGGGCAATCGCGGGAGCCTGGCGGACATTGCGGCCGCCGGACACGCGCATTGGGTGCCCAGTGACACGGTGGTGGGCTGGGAAGGTGAGGGCGTCATATGATGCCCTCCCAGAACGAGAGCCGCGCCGCCTGGCTGTCATATGACAGCCGGCGGGCGGCAAGCGGTTAAATAAGATAACCTAATAATAAACGTGCGCAGCTGCTAAACATTCCAAGTGGTACACTACACTAATTTCAAAATAGATAGTAAATAAATAAATGTAGCGCTATGTGTAAAATTATTGATATAAAGAGCAAATCTCTAAAATAAATATATCTATAATATATGTATAATTCCACCACAGTGATTGTTCGTCCTCAAAAGGAGTGCACACCACCACCAGTAAAAATGCGCGCTCACCTCCCAGATGAGTCAAAACTCATATGCGGATCTCCCCACGAGCTCTTTGCTCTCACTTACTCTTCCCAATCAATGGTGGGTAATCCAGATGGCTCTTTTCTTAATGGTAACTCAGCTCATTAACATCCAAAGAAACGAATCACCTCCCAGCTTGGCTCAAGATTCCATGACTTCAGGACATGTAAATAATAAGTATAGAGACCATAGTGTTCTCCGTATACAAATTTATTCAAAGCCCCCAAACAGACAAGTTGCACTTACAAGATAAAAACTTTTAAAATCACATAAAAACCTCCAGAGTAGCACCACCGTGTCCACATACACAGTGTCTGGCTGGATGTGACTATCAGCTCCTCCCTTCTAGAAGCATATTGGCCAATCACAGGCCTTCCTCAGAGGACGAACAATCACTGTGGTGGAATTGTGTGTATACACTTTTTACAAGAAGAGTTTTTCATGTTTTATTTCTTCATTTTTTCATTTTATGGACTATTCATTTTTATGTAGGATTTATGCACTTTATATTTAGAATTTTACACATAGCGCTACATTTATTTATTTACTATCCACTTCAAGAGAACTGCAATCAGCGTTCCAGCTATCATCTTTCTAACCGATTTCTCTGGTTCTGATACTTTGTACAGGGAGCTGGAACCCAGAATAATCCTACGCAGGACATTTAAATTGACATTGTGGTAGAACAAGGAGAGCAATATGAAACATTTGTATAATACAATAATCTAAACCTCTTTTGTCAATGATCATATCTGGCCTTATGTATCAACATGTGCTTACTAACAGTTCAGCCACCTAAACAGAATCAGTCCTGCTAAAAACATCTGGAAAAGGTAGGTATTAAAAAAGCATAGAAAACCCCCAGGGGGACTTAGGCTGGGGAGGGGGTTGATTGGTGGGGGACGGTGCAGGGCGCAGAGCCAGGGGCTGGGCTTTAGCTTTTAACATATATTCCTACAAGAATTGAAAAAAAATGAACCATACATTTCTGTAAATGCTTCAATCTGCAAAACTTGTTATTTTTTTGGAGCTAATCATAAATTAGGTTTTTGTTTTGTTATTAGCATTTTTAATAGGATTCTAAAAGTAATGATGACTGAGGAATCTCTTAACTGTGACATATTATGTGCAGACCATAGCAGCATATTCATTAGGAAAGGCCATGAAACGTCATAGTAGTCTAATCTACAAAGAGTTATAGTGCTGCCTTCCTAAGTATCATTGCAGCCAAAGACTCATCTGCTTTCCTTTAAAATTAAAACAACCATAAGAGTTGTCTTTTTAAGTCATTAATAATGTAATGAATGGCTTTCAAACATAAACTCTTTAAATATCCTCTGCAATAGTTCCCTAAACCAACACACATTCTGTTGATAAATCTTCAAGTGTGTGTGTGTGTTGTGGGCTATCCTAACTGGTAGAACATGTCAGCACCTAACAATTAGAACCATTTGTGATATCTACAAGCCATGAAACACAAGAGTTATCGGTCTTGGAGAGGACAATCTCTGCTTTGCATTACTGCCAATTCCTTAACCTCCTCTAAAGGCACCCATGTCGAGCACTTGTACACCACGGTCTCCGCTGAGTATTAACTACATCACGAACTCTGGAGAGGTAAGAAGATTAGAGAAGAAAACGGCTTCAGAAAACATACTTGTACTCTTACACAATCGACCTATGTCCCTTTAATACGAAGCAGGAGTCAAATCCAGATAAAATCACAGCAGGACGTATACACCAGGTAGCTGATAACTACAAGGTTTATGTGTGTTACACTTTATTTTTTTATTAATATTTTTCTTCAAAAGATGAAATCACCTAAAAACATTTGCTTTTCATTCAAAACAAAGCCTAACTTACAGTTCCCCTACATGAACATATAGTTTTTCGGGACATATTTAACCACTTGCCAGCTGGGCCAATTCTGACATTTCTCTTCTACATGTAAAAATCTACATTTTTTGATAGAAAATTACTTAGAACCCCCAAACATATCTATAGCTATAGCTACATATATATATATATATATATATATATATATATATATATATATATATATATATATATATATATTTTTTTTTTTTTTTTTTTTTACTTTTTTTTTAGCAGAGGCCCTATACAATAAAATGATGGGTGTTGCAATTTTTTATTTCCCACAGTATTTGCACAGTGGTTTTTCGAACACAATTTTGTTGGAAAAAATACACTTTGATAAATTTTATTGCACACAAACACAATATACCAATTTTTTTGCAAAATATAAAGGATGATGTTACGCCAAGTAAATAGATACCAAATATGTTATGTTTTTAAAATTGCCTCCACCCATGAAATGTTAGCAAGCTACAATACTTAAAATCCTCCATAGGTGACGCTTTAACTGCTTGCCGACCACACATATACGTCGACAGAGTGGCTCGTACAGGCAAATGGGCATGCGGAGGTCGCGAGATGGAGAGGCAGAACGGGGAGATGCCTATGTAAACAAGGTGTTTCCCTGTTCTGCCTAGTGACATGACAGGGATCTACTGCTCCCTGTCATCGGGAGCAGTGATCGCTGTCAGGTAAGTGGTAGCCCATCCCCCCTACAGTTAGAATCACTCCATAGGACACACTTAATATCTTGATCGTCCCCTAGTGTTTAACCCCTTCCCTGCCAGTGACATTTATACAGTAATCAGTGGCTATTTATAGCACTGATCGCTGTATAAATGACAATGATCCCAAAATAGTGTCAAAAGTGTCCGAAGTGTCCGCCATAATGTCGCAGTCCCGATAAAAATCGCAGATCGCCGCCATTACTAGTAAAAAAAAAAAAAAATTTTTTAAATGCCGTAAATCTATCCCCTATTTTGTAGACGCTATAACTTTTGTGCAAACCAATCAATATACGCTTATTGTGATTTTTTTTACCAAAAATATGTAGAAAAGTACATCGGCCTAAACTGAGGAAAAATGTGTTTTTTTATATACTTTTTGGGGATATTTATTATAGCAAAAATTAAAAAATATTGCTTTTTTCAAAATCGTCGCTTTTTTTGTTTAAAGCGCAAAAAATAAAAAACGCAGAGGTGATCAAATACCACCAAAAGAAAACTCTATTTGTGGGAAAAAAAGGATGTCAATTTTTTTTTGGGTACAGTGTCACACGACCGTGCAATTGTCAGTTAAAGCGACACAGTGCCAAATCGCAAAAAATGCTCTGGTTTGGAAGGGGGTAAATCCTTCCGGAGCTGAAGTGGTTAAACGCCTTCACAGGTTACCAGTTTAGAGGTACACAGGAGGTCTGGTGCAGGAATTATTGCTCTTGCTCAGATGTTCACGATAATACCTCACATGTGTGGTGCAATCACCGTTTGCATATGCGTGCGGGAGTAACGTATGCGTTCGCATTTGCGTGTAAGCACAGGGGAACTGGGACACTTTAAAAAAAAAATATATATTATTAATATTTATTTTATCCAAAACTTTTTTTTTACACTGTCTCTATTTTTTTTTGGTACTAACTTTATTGCTATCACAAGGGATGAACAACATCCCTTTTGACAGCATGGGCTGTGACAGGTCGTCTTTATGGAGAGATTTGGGGTCTATTAGACCCCAAATCTCTCTTCTGGCCTTCAATGCAGCCGTTCAGACCCAGAATGGTTTGATCAGCTGTTTCCATGGCTGGTGATGGCCAGGTAAACAGAGAGGTGGAACCGGAAGTGGCAATGGGGTCACAGAGAGGGAGGAACATCAGCAGGGGCGGGCTGGGCTGGGGGGCAGAGAGGCAATTTTCCCCCAGGCCACCCTAACTAATGTTCAATACGGCCGGCGGCCGCTGCCCGCTACCATTTTTTTTTTTATCAAGCTGAATTGATGGGCATTGATCAGACTGCACTGATTGGCATTGATGAGACTAAGCTGTTGGGCACTGGTGAGGCTGCATTGATGAGCAATGATCAGGCTGCATTGATGGGCAATGATCAGGCTGCATTGATGGGCAATGATCAGGCTGCATTGAAAAAACAGGTGGGCATGGATGGTGAGCTGATTTGGTGGTTCAATGGGCCACTTGCCTGGACTTGCCCCCCAGGCCTAAGGCTGCCAGCCGTCCCCTGAATGTCACTTCCTCTATCTCTATGCTGTACAGCCATTGCCAGTGGTCACATCACTCCCAAGCTATGCGATCTAATGGCAGTGCCTGGGAAAGATGGCGACAGCAACGGGTGCAGGCATCATCCCAGTATAACCACTGCAAACTGAGGAGGTCCATGGACGTCCTTCGGTGGGCAAGTGGTTAAAGCCTGTATAGTTGGTTAGTTTTTATGAACGGGGACTTCTTCTGTTTTACACTATTGGCTGGTCTTCATTTTACCCTGTGACCAGTAACAGACAACAGTCAACGATCTGTGTTACTAGGGTATGCCATACACTAGTAGAATTTCGAACAAATGTTCCTACGAATGTCATTCAAAAGTACTCCAAAATTTTCCTTGTTTAAACAGAAAATTATTATTAGGAATTAGAAATTATTGCATTAGGAAAAAAAATTCCGTCCTGCTTTTTCGAATGTACTCATTACTTTGGTCGAACACGAATGTCAATTTGACCCCAGTAAGGATTAGAAAACCAAATAAATGTTCTTTAAATTAAAAATTTCAAGTAAAAGCATAAATAAGTGGTGAGGAAGCTTTATAATGTCTCTTCACTGCCTGCTTAGCTTTCAAGACCAGACAAGATCAGGGCAAACTCAGGGTGGTATGAGTATAGGCCTTTCCCCCAATTTCTATTGTTAACAGCAATATGTATAATCAAAATGCTTTACATAAGCCCTGATTTTGTGGTAATATACAAAAACATAAATCAACAATGATGTCATTTGTTATAAAACCGGTAGGGCGGATCCGAATACACAGTACTGAGCATGTGCAAAGAAACGGTGCCCATCTTTGATGCTGGAATTCCATGTTGCTGTACCATGTGATATGCGTTGTTTCTTGTGGACCTTTATAAGTGCTTAGACTGAATACATTTCTTTTTATGGGTGGTTTTACGTTATGGGGAGAGACAAATTACATCATTGTTGATGTATGTTTTTGTATATTACCACGATATCACAGTTTATATAAAGCATTTTGATTACACATTTAGCAGTTAACAATAGAGTTGGGCCTGTTTAGTACTTGGATGGGAGATATTGGGGGACAGATTTTGGTGATCCATAGAATTTTTTTTATCATTACTATTTATTTTCATCATTTTAGTTTTGGATTTGTGAGCGCTGCACTTGTTATATACCTATATCTGTTGTGCCAAGCATCTAGGCATAGTGTCAGTAGCTAATATATGCATAGATTCACCTGAGTGCAGATAGTTCACTTCTACTTTCAATTCTACAGTACAGCCTGATCTGCTATGATATCAGGCCATGGAGAGCTCTCCATGGCCGGAGCTACCCAAGGAGGTACTCATGGGCATTCAGATAAAATTACTCATTATCACATAAAACGATTTTTTACCTTGTGAGAAAATCTATGAGCAATAAGAATGATCCTTCACAGAGACGAGGAAATTAATTACTACACCATGCATATACTGCCAAGTGAGATGATAAAGTACAATGGGTACTGCTGAGTTCAAAGACAGGCAGATTTCTCTCTGGTCATTCTTCTGTATGATTCCTCTGCCCATCTCTGGTCAGTCTTTGTGTCAGCAGGAAACGTGGAAAGAATTAGCCCACTAATTGTTATACAGGGGCTATGGAAACACCGAATTTAGAGACCCTTCTGAGAAAAACACAGATATTGGGCTACAGTATTAAAAGTGGCTGTTTTATGTTTTGATTGTACAGCTTCGTTCAGGCAATATGCAGTAAAACTATAGCTGGAAAGTTTTAATTTGAAAGAGAGTAACTTTATGGGGAAATATGTCATATAAAACTTAGAAGGTTTCCTAATGTTAAAGTACTGTGGTTTACCCAGAGCTGTCAGTGAATAACGTCTCATGGCGCTTGCGCTTCAATATATTCTTGCTAATGAAATCATTTTTATTTTGTTAACAAGGCAGAGGTCAACCGTTCCCCTGACTTGGGAATAATTAGGCCAAAGTAAGATTAGTCCTTAAAGCATATGTATAACCTGACAATTAACTTGTCTTAATTGCACCGCTAAATTTACCACTGGAGGTGTTAGGTTATTTCAGTTTGTCAAGTGCATAAAAAAAAAATCCTGCCAGAAATCCAATGAGCTTGAGCTCAAAATTGTGCACTGTGTCTGCTCAGTACTGAAATGTCAGCAGTGTTATTAGTCACGCTCAGTTGCCTTTTTGGACTACAGATCACCTCCTCCCTATGGTATGGCAATACAGTATGGTAAGTGAGCATTATTGCCTTAGGAAGCGTTTTACTGGCAGGATGAAAAAAAATTTCAAAAAATTGAAAATGAGTACATTCACTACATCTAAGGACTGGTAAGCGTCAATATAGCACATTTTTCTTTTGGGTTGAAGAGTATACTTACATTTTAGGTGTGTGATTCAACATGAACCATACCATACAGGTCTAATGCTACCCCACCATTTGTTCATCTACTAATTTTCTTTCATGAAGAAAGATGGGTTGGGGGGGCTCATCTGGCTCACCAAACTGTCACATATCCCAGTGTTAATAAAATCACACAAAAACAATAATTGGCTCGACGGAATTAACAGCCCAAGCACAACCACTTTATATAGTTTGCCTACTCTATTCATAACTGGGGGTATTCAGGAACTATACCAGCCAAGTTTTACAACTGATGAGTATATTTTCATTTTTGTGTGATGTATCCATGACAATTTACTTTAAATAGATTACAATTATTATTACACAAATGACGAGCACCTCATCTCTTGTTGCGGGGGGGGGGGGGGGGTGGGGCTTGCTACCAAATTACCTTTTAATAAACATATAGCCCTTTGATCAAGGGATGTTCAAAGGATGGACAACACACAACATTGGGACAATTGAAAGAAATAAACAAACCATTTTACTACTAGAATATAAAAAATGTAATTCCTTCAATGACCCGAGTAATCACCTAGGTAAGGAAAACACAAACAGCTATCTTCAGGAGCCCCAAGGGCTGCACAATAAGAGCCAATGGGCCAAAGGTTGGGAACCATGGGTTTAGCAGTAATAAGCTCTTGAACTGTTACTCCATGGGATCTGATCTGTTGATCCGCAGATGTTCACTGTTGTTTTATTCCAAACCATTATAAATCCTCTGTTTTTTAGTCAATAAAAACCACTATTGATACTGGCAACAATACTAACTTCAGTAATGAGAGCCCTTCCCAAACCGTCCGTTGACAGCTAGCTTTACCCTAAATTTACACGCATTGTTATGAAAAACTACATCCAAAAATAATATTTTCATTTTGGATGAAGCATGGTTAGAACCACACTAAAAAAAACAGTGATCATCTCTCATAAGTGTTTACACTTTTCTGTCTGTCAGTATGCTGTAGATTTACCACAGAGGTGGAAGAGCTGGATCTGACAAGTAGAGCCCATGGGGGTGCTTTATGAAAACAACAGAAGAGACAAAGAAAAAGAAAAGCTGTTGTCCTTAATAATTTATCAACTGCCATCAGTCATAAGTAATTTGACTGGTTGTTCCACAGTTCCTTGCTCCAGTTTGCATTACCCCCTTCCTGCTTGCCTGTAACTTCTTCCTTACGTGGACAGAAGCAGAAAGTGGACAATTACCCGTGGACAAGGCTGAAAGCAGATGTAAATTAAATTGTGTGCAGCTATCCAACTGAACTCTAACCAACTTGACAGTTGACACCATCCTGACCTGAAAACTAGCTTGCTACCTAATTAACATTTATACCTACATTTAACACCTAATCTGACTCTGAAAATTAATGCTTGGGAATATATATATATCTAGATGTATATATATATATATATATATATATATATATATACATACATATATCTAGAGAGATCTATCTATCTATCTATCTATCTATCTATCTATCTATCTATCTATCTATATATCTATATATATATATATATATATATATATATATATATATATATATATATATATATATATATACACACACTAAATACACAATAAAGGATTCAGCAAGCACCCAGGGTTATCTAAGCAGACGGTACAACAGTGGGCCTTTTGGTATGACTGAAAATTTGGACTGAGCCATACTATAACAGCTGTGTCACTGCTGACGAGTCATTCATTTCTGTGTGTAGATTGCAGCTTGAACTGCAGTGGATGTAAATTATTTTCAAATACTGGTTTAATACTTTTACAATAGGCTGTAAATAGATACAGTACATGATTGACAAATAGCTCAAAGCCTTAGCTGCTGGCTCAGGAGAGAATACAAAAGGTGAGTTTGTAATATTTGTATTTGCCCTACTACATGAAAAGAAGCAATATTTCTAAGCATTTTATTATTTTAGCTACTACTGATTAATAAAAAATAAATTATACACAAAATACATCATTAATTCTCTTTAAACTAAACCTAAACATGATACTCAATCCTTAACCCAATCTTGTTCCTTAACCACTTCAGCCCCAGAAGAATTTACCCCCTTCCTGACCAGATCACTTTTTGAGATTCAGCACTGCATCGGTTTAACTGACAATTGCGTGGTCGTGCGACGTTGCACTAAACAAAATTGACATCCTTTTTTTCCCCACAAATAGAGCTTTCTTTTGGTGGTATTTGATCATCTCTGTGGTTTTTATTTTTTTGCGTTATAAACAAAAAAAGAGCAACAATTTTGAAAAAAAAGCAATATTTTTTACTTTTTGCTATAATAAATATCCCTCAAAAATATATAAAAAAACAAATTTTTTCCTCAGTTTAGGCTGATATGTATTATTTTTGGTAAAAAAAAAAAAAAAAAAAATCGCAAAAGTTTGCACAAAAGTTATAGCGTCTTCAAAATAGGGGATAGATTTATGGCATTTTTATTATTAATAAAATGCCATAAATCTATATTAGTAATGTTTGTTTATAGGCATCTCCCTGTTCTACTGCTCTGTGACACGATCGCGGGACACCAGCGGACATAGCGTCCGCGGGTCCCTCAGGTACGGTCACGGAGCACAGGGAGGAGGAATCATTTCCTCAGTCTCCTCTGCCACAGTGATCAGACTGCAACATTGTAACTATATAGTGAGTAAAACGCTGCCTTCACATGGGTAGACCTATTGGGTCCACCTGTCAGTTTTTTTAGGCGGAACCGTTCAGACCATCCATTGCCCTTTATGGAGCAATGGATGTAAACGAACATCCTTTTACACCTGCCTACATCCGATCCAATAAAAACAGATGGATGGGTGATCCGCTCCCCATATATCTGACAGAACGGATGACAGTTGGATGTAAATGGACAGGAGGTCTGTTTACAAATGACCGCCCACAGAGGAAAGCAGGCTGTGTCTGTGTCTGCTCTGCATAAGTGGACCTGTCATCCACCTGCTTAGAGGGGATCAGCGGGCAGATTCCCTATTGAGCAGGCGGACATGCTGGTGGAGACTGCCTATGCGAAAGAGCCCAAAGGTGAGCTGCTTCAGCAGCAGGCTGATCTGTGTTAGATATTTGTGAATACAGCCAAGAACTGCACATGCACCTAGAAATGTGTACAACTGTGTCATCTCTGTGCCAATATGTCAGTATAGGAAGTAGATGCCAAAAATTGCCTGAACAAAGACAGCGCTATTCTTACAGAGAGAGACACAGCTGAAGTAATTGTCAGGGTGACTATTGAAATCTCTGCGAGTAGTGATAAATACCTGTAAGTGTTACACTTATACATTACTCAGCAAGCATGCACATAGCATGAAAAAATATCTCATGCTGGGAATACTTTAACCCAATTCTGTACCTAACATTAACCCTGAAAACCATCATCAACTAATCCTTAGAATGCTTGTACAAACACTTTCCTAACTGTCACCAAAGTATTTCATGCCAAATCCTAATCCTAAATTCTAACTCTAATTACAATACTGACATTGCTACTTGTTTCTTTTTTAAATACTTTGGGAAATAAAAATAAAGAAAAAAATATGTTTTTAATATCTTAATTATTATTTTGTGTCACGTGTATGTAATACAGTCATTTGATATGGAGACACCTAATTACCATACAGGCCAATTAAATGTATATCAGTGACTCCAGAGAAAGCCAATTATTAGCCATTTTCCAAATCCCCCTAAAGCCATCAAACAAGGTAGAACATTCTACGTGCCAGAATCTCTGAAGCCATCTGCTCTCCCAATGATGACAGCACATGGCTTCTGGTACAAATCCAGGATTTCCCTGTTGTACAGGTCTGAGAACTTGCAACACGCATCTAGTTTGTTACATTCAGCTTTCAGATTCACAGAGCAATATCATATCCCCTTTAGATCACACCAACAGCTGCGTGATGTTTTTATTTGTTCATCTCCAATTCTACAATTCACCAGAGATTCCATTTTAAGTACCATTCCAACAAATCTGCTTAAAAATTAACAATACTGCTGTTTCCCGTGAAATCCACTTTGAAGACATATAGTAGGTCACAGGACCTCAGTGCAAGAGAACATTTGCTGTAAATATTGATAACCATGGAGTCTCAGCAAATAAGGACCTTGTTTTCTATTTTCATAACTAAATTACATTTTATTTTCACATGCATTCAATTATCAAGTTGTGCTAGTAGAGTATATACAAGGCTACGGAGAATTTCTTTGTTGCAAAAAGTGGTAATTTCAAGAACTATAAGGGCCCTTACACATTGGCGGTCCTTCTGTCCACTTTTTTATCCTTTTTTTATTTTTACATGGATCAAGATAGACAGCAATACATCCCTATGGTTTGAGGACTTACATCTGCCTATATTGGCACATTTTCAGGTCCAATCAGGTCCGTCAGACCGAGCAGAAAAAGTTTACACTCGGGTCCACTTTAACTGACTGGACTAGAGGTGGGCAGGTATAGGCGGATGTAAGTCCACTTTCATCTGCCCACCCATAGGAATTAAATGGGTCAGTACCAATGTCACATTAGTTCACAGAGAAAGAATACCATTCTGACATTCAGAAAGTATTTGCAAACAGACTTCTGCAGGGTCCAAAGACACATTTTGAGTCAAGTCAAGTTTTCCTAAAAGTATGTTTCTTCCCTTGCCTGTGGCTGGACAGTGAAAGGAGAAGCAACATACTAATGAGCTTGTCTCTCTCTACTATGCTCTCTACTCCTTTGGAATGTTATTTGTTAATGTGTGAGCACTGCTGCACAGCTATTTGGCGCCTTGTTCTTTTACTTCATTTCCCAATCTAAGCTCTGCTGTACACGTACTGCAAGAGGCTACTATGGGTATAGGAAATGATTCTGTCAGGATATGAGCAAGTGCAGAACCACTATGGCCCAAGCTCGTACTCTGTGTATGGGTATGCAGTGTGCACAGAAGCCACGCAGGCTGGACTACTGCAGTAGGTCCCTGCTGTTTGGTCTATGTTTCTTGAGCATCCTGTTTTCCGTTCCTATGAATGACTTTGCTGCTGAATTCATCTGCCTCTGACCCTGCCTGAACGCTGCCTGCACAGATTACTGGTCTGTCTCCTGGAATACGCTTCTGCTTGCTCCTTGTGTCTGTCTGCTCCACCATTACTGACCCAGGCTTCACTTTTGACTACTCCTCTGCTTCTGTCTGCATCTGATCTGCCTGCCAGTGGCTGACCTGGACTATCTGACACTGCTAAAGGACTTTCCTCCTGTACCCATGCCCACTATCTTGTGCCTGACTTGCTGCCAAGATTGCCTGCTGGTGCCCAACCAGTCTGCTACTCCAGCTGTCACTAGGATGCACAGCCAACTCATCAGCACCCGCCAGCAGAAGATCTGTCAAGCATTCATGCCACTCTGTGCTCTGGCATTTCCGGCGTTACCCTATCAGGGCTCCTGAGCCAGATGTGTAAGAGAATCCTACCTCTGCATGTCAGACCCCACCACCAGGTGCATGAAGATTTACTCTCTATTTGTCTTGGTGACTGTTTTCAGCAAGGGTGAAAGAAAAAGACAATGAAAAATGTTGGATTTTCACAAGAATAGGAATAGAGGGGAACATTTTTCAATGGGGCACTAATTAGAAGTAGAGATTCCCCCACTTTGAAGAGACTTCCTTTGACTTCCTGTTTTGGCTATGGGAAAGGAAGTGAAGGGAAATATCCCCAATGGGATACAGATTGCCCCTCCCCGAAAAAAAAAAAAACTGAGAGGGGCTATAACCCTCCCCTACTTTGCCTTTAGTTCTGCTTTAACTACTTGAAGGCTAAAAGAAATACAAAACTTTTTTGCTGCAGCCATAATTGTCCTTCAGACTGTTTTCAATCATTCTTATACTGATATCACCATTTTCATTCACTCATTAGTCTGCTTTCAAGTAACTTTTCCACCGGCCATTGAACAAAACCTGCAGTGGAATGAAAACTGACCTTACATTTTACTTGTTTGCCATTGCCTACAAAGTTAATGCAGATAAACATGTTGCATTTTAATAACGAAACAGAAATTGCAATGCCACTGTTCACAAGATCAAAAAGACAAGTTCCTCTTTTTAAAGAAAAGGGATTAAAAACAGCTCAACAGCTAAAAAAAGAAGATGTACTCATACCTTTGGAAATAACCAAGAGAAATACATCATTGAGACGCATATATGAATATTTGTAATGATGAAAGTGTATTGAAAGTCATGACTTTGTACCATGCTGCAAAACCTACGTAGGGCCACTAAGTCTCTGGCGGTTAGGGAAACGGCCTATAAAGTATTGACCAGATGGTATTACACCTCTTCCATACTCCAGGTAATGTTCCCAGGCACATCTGGGCTATGCTTTAGGGGTTGTCAACTATCCTACAAGATAAAATGCACTTATTTGAATGTAGATGGGGAGCCTGGAAAATCCATAGACATATTTGGTACTAAATGCCATTCAATGTCATTATATTTTAACTGACAATACCTTTAAATATACCTTTTTCATACTACATTTTCTGTATGCTTCGAAAATATTCCAGATTTCTATTGTTGATGATATGTGTTTGATGTCAATTTTATGATGAATATTGTAAAATGACTGTTTATATATTTTTTGACTTTGATGAATAAAAACATTTGTAAACAAAAAAAGAAAGTCATGACTTTGCCCTTTTTGTCACATTGAGGCCATCTTAATCCCCACCAATATTAACGAGTCTGCTGTTAACAATGCAGTGATTTTTACACATGGTGATTGAGAACAATTTAATTCTTCTATGACCTCTACTGAACAGAGCTTTTCAGAGAACTGCCTAGATTTGCAAATCATCTAATCAAGATATACTAATTCCGTGTAAAATGACAGGCAAATTGATTTGTATTTTATTTTTTGATTGACTGCATTTGTGTTGCTGATTTTGTATTTTTGAAGGGTGCACCTATAGGCTTGCACAAGAGAAGTGTGGTCTTTTAGTGAGTGTAGATAAGTGACATTGATCTAGTGAAGACACAAAACAGTAATACACAGAGTAATATCCTCTTCCACCACACTCTGTCAGCTGAAAACGGCTAAGGTGCTTTCGGGGTCACTAACCAGAAAATGAAATGCCTCTGTTAATTATTCCTATTTTGTGATGCTTGAACGCCCAAGTGAATTGAATAATGTAGGAATTTGCATAGCAATCAATAAAACCACTTGTAGATTAAAACTAGGTGAATCTTCCAATTGCATAAGAGATGGTTCATTTTATTACAAGAGGCTCCCGCACAGAGGCAAAGTTTCATGTTGGATTACCTTACAGATATAGATCCTGGAGTTTGGCAACATTTTCACTGGTTTATGATTGCTAAAATTCTGAATGATATCGCACTCACTGAAAGTGGAATTACACTCATAAACTTAACGGTTTCCCAAAATAGATATATTCAAGGCATGCCATGACTGATAACTGTCTCAGTTGCTTGTGCTCTCAACTGAACTGTCAAGCTATCAAATGATTGGTGTCACAATTGATCACTTGTGCAGCACCTTGGCAACTGCGGATCAAACAGAAGCCAAGATGGCAGCTTCATTGGCTGTAAAGGATAGAAGGGTTTCGTTCAGCTTTAAATGAGAGTTTGATAACCATGCATTTTAAAATGTTTGAGCATTGGGTTGACGATAAACAATGTCTGCATTTCTTTGAAGTTAAAGTAGAAAGAAAGGCTTACAAATAATCAACTTTAAATTCTGCCTCCCCATGGTCTTGCATATATTTTCCTAGAAATCTCCTAGCTTCTCTATGTTAATATGCAGGGCTGACAATGGGGTTAAATCACCTACAGCAGTAACATCACCCACTGGTTTCCATAACTCTAGGCTATGCTGGATAGAGAGAGAGTTCACACACCAGCTACACATTTACACAGAGGAGCTGTAGCTTTGCAGTCACATGTCCAAATAGAAAAACACTGAAAAAAAAAAGCTATTTACATAGCAATTTATGCTAAAATGTATGCAGGGCATATGTATGCAGAATTTCTGCTAAGACACAGCAAAACAGATCCAGCTCTGCCTGGCCTTCCCTTGCAGATACTGTAATTGCCATAGGTATCTATTGCTTGCTGATAATTTGGAGCAATACATCAATATTATAAGTTATAGTAATGATAAAACGTGCGCTTTGTTACATAGCCCTATCCTGTTTTGTCCCTGAGACAGGAAGTAAAGGGAAATTTCACACACACAGACAGCAATAAAATCCTGACTGATGTTTTAACTTTTCAGCAATCTATCCAAAACTTAAAGCTGAACTCTAAGCACACAAACTTTCATTAAAATATATTTCCCAATAGCCACAAAGGATAAAAATCCACTCTGTGTGCATCAAATGCCTTTGCTTTGTAAATGTAGCAGTGACATCATCACTGTACTGTACATAGTCTGTATAGAGAGAAGAGCTGTGGGAGGGACCCAGAATGCCCCACCCACTAAAGAGTGCCTGCAGAAAACTACAGGAGGGGGCAGAGAAAAGACCAGTCAGTCCGCACAAGGAGAGGGAGCAGCAGTGACTGGTCTTTATTACAGGAAGCTCCTGCACAAAAGAAATAGAGGTACACTGGATTACTGCACAGATCTGGAAGAAATACACAAAGCACACCAAGATTCAAGGAAGAATAAGTGTTAAAATTAAGCTGTGCTACCCATAGGCGTTGCTAGGGGGGTGCGGGGGGTGCGGTCTGCACCCGGGTGACACCCTCCAGAGGGTGACACCAGGCTCAGACAAGCACCGGTACCGCGGCTCCCTCCTTTTCCTTCTGGAATCTCTTCAGCTGCACGCGATGTGCAGTTAGAGTGGGGGAAGAGGGAGTGAGGCAGAGAGACAAGGTACCCGGGATCCCACCGTCCCGCATGCTACAGTCATCTCTCTCCGCTGGCTGCACTCACTGCAGACTGGACTATAGCTGCCTCCTCCTCCTTACAAGTACACAGCCTGGGAGGAGGAGGGACATTGCTCTACAGCATCTGCTCGGGGCTAAGGTACTGTGAGTAACAGGAATATTGCAGGGGAGGGGAACATAGTGATTGGGAGGTGGGGCATCGACAGGTAACATCTATGCTGCTAGGAGTGATTTTAGGGAGGGGGTGTGGGTTAGAGGATATGTGCTAGGGGGCTTTGATTTGGGTTAGAACTCATGCTAGAAGTAGGAGGGGGCAGATTTGAAGTTTGACCCCCAGCACAATTCCTCTTCCTTCCCAAAGCACCCCCTCGTACATATCCTCTAATCCCATCCCAGCTCCATCCACCTCCCCCAATCCCATCCCGGCTCCATCCACCCTCTCCGATCCAATCCTGGCTCCATCCATCCCCTCTGATCCCATCCCGGCTCCATCCATCCCCTCTCATCCCATCCCGGCTCCATCCACCTCCGCCAATCCCATCCCGGCTCCATCCATCCCCTCCGATCCTATCCCGGCTCCATCCATCCCCTCCGATCCCATCCCGGCTCCATCCACCCCTCCAATCCCATCCCGGCTCCATCCACCCCCTCCGATCCCATCCTGGCTCCATCCATCTCCTCCGATCCCATCCTGGCTCCATCCACCCCTCCGATCCCATCCCAGCTCCATCCACCCTCTCCAATCCCATCCTGCTCCATCCACCCCCTCCGATCCCATCCCAGCTCCATCCACCCCCTCTGATCCCATCCCAGCTCCATCCATCCCCTCCGATCCCATCCCGGCTCCATCCATGCTCTCTGCTCCCATCCCGGCTCCATCCATTCCATCCACCCCCTCCGATCCCATCCCAGCTCCATCCATCCCCTCCAATTCCATCCCGGCTCCATCCACCCCTCCGATCCCATCCCAGCTCCATCCACCCCCTCCGATCCCATCCCGGCTCCATCCATCCCCTCCGATCCCATCCCGGCTCCATCCACCCCTATGATCCCATCCCAGCTCCATCCACCCCTCCGATCCCATCCCGGCTCCATCCATCCCCTCCAATCCCAACCCAGCTCCATCCATCCCCTCCGATCCCATCCCGGCTCCATCCACCCCTATGATCCCATCCCAGCTCCATCCACCCCTCCGATCCCATCCCGTCTCCATCCATCCCCTCCAATCCCAACCCAGCTCCATCCATCCCCTCCGAACCCATCCCGGCTCCATCCTTTCCCCTCCGATCCCATCTCGGTTCCATCCATCCCCCGATCCCTCACATCCCGGTTCCATCCATTGTGGCAGGTTAAGGGGGGAGAGCCACATTGATGCACTAGCCTGGCTTAATGCTGGAGGGGGGGTGACACCATTTTTTACCGCACCAGGTGACACCAACCCTAGTGACGCCACTGGCGCTACCTCAATACTCCAGTGATGAATGTTACTGGGAAGCTGCTGCTAATAAACTTGTGCTACCACAACAATAGAAAAAAATTAAAATAGCTTTGTTATCACTCCCTCATAGTGATTTCATATGCATAAAATTAGCAAAGTGAAAATAATGCTGTGAATAAAGTGCAAATAGTCCATAAAAATGCAAACAGTGCTTTAAAGAAATTAAGTGCTCTAGTTTTTGACCAAATGTGACTCTGCTCCGTGCTGACAACAACAATATTTGTGTCCTATCATCACTCCAGTGCCCTCTTAGGACCAAACCCACCACAGATTGTTGACATCCTGAGTTTATACTGTGGTAGGTCAAATTATGCTCAATGTTCCTGGTCAGGTTCTCATGGTGGGTCCACAGTGCCGCAGTACTAGGACGAGGTGGTTAGGCAGAGCTTAGGGAGAAGAGCTGCAAAGAGGTCTGAAGACTTGACCGATATCGCTGCCATCTCATGAGAGCATGAGAGCCTGACTAGGAACATTGAGCATAATTTGACCTACCTAAGTGTAAACTCAAGAGGTCAACAACCTGTGGTGAGTTTGGTCCTAAGAGGGCACTGGAGTGGTGATAGGACACATATATTGTTGTTGTCAGCACGGAACACATTTGGTCAAGAATTGGAGCACTTTATTTACTTAAAGCACTGTTTGCACATCTACGGACTGTTAGCACGTTATTGACAGCATTATTTGCAGTTTGATAATTTCATACATATGGAATCACTATAAAGGAGGGTTTTAATTTTGGTCAAGGAAGAATGCACATGACGAATAGACTAAGGGTGGATTCACACATACTGTGGTGACAGGGATTTTACTGCATTGTAACACGCCTGTTAACACAAGGACACAGAGGAAACAATTGTTTCCTCTGTGTTCCATTCATACTGCAATACAACCTAGGGCTGCTCTGCAGCATGCTGCATTAAAATGTAGGCATGTTGCCTTTTTTTGCAAAACACCATGTCGAATCACATGGCAATATACAGCAGTGTAGCGCTGAGGTACATTGCCATGAACAAAATAAAGTTTGTGCAAAACAAAAAAAAAATGAACCATGTGATGCACTGAATCACGCACCATACTGCCCCCCTACCGCATCCAGCAACAGAGAGCTTCCCAAGCGGTGAATCTCTCCGGGAGGTCTCTGTTGTAATGAAAAAGGGGGCGCAATATGGGTCCACTTTCTTGAGGTTGTGGCCTCCCCACCACATTTAGATTATTTAATTTAACAGCTTTAGTTATAGGTAATTTAGGGCGGCTGCCCCTTTAAGGAAGCTGAGGTAAGGTATCTGGGAAGAACCAATCAGAGCTCATGGAAAGTGCTGGAAGTAGGGATAGGCTATAAAAGGTCAGCAGGAAAGAGGCTTTTCCTCTTTCCCACTGGACCAAGAAGGAAATTGAAGCTCACAAGTAAGGCTCTCTCTTACCCCACTTATAATGCAGTCCCTGGTGATGCAGCTCCTTGAGAAAGCTGGCAGTGCAGGAGGGGAGACATGGCTGAGGCGCTGTCTGGCACTGTCCTCACAGGAAGAAAGCTTACAGACTGAAGAGGGAGGTGGAGGCAGCTCAGCAGTGGGCGGTATGCAGGCGTATCCACAAGACACGGGGCGGAGACAGCAGGTGCCATCACTGAGAGAGAGAGGGAGGAGGAGCGCGCCTCTGGAGAGAAGCATAGAAGCTCCGGAGGTTACCGAAGAGACTCGGGAACAGCTGAGAGGGACACAGGAGGATGGCGGTGGCGTGTCATCTCGGAGCCGCCGGAACACAAAGAAGAGGCGGACTTGTTCACAGTCGCCAGCAGGAAGAAGAGGACAGCGGGGACAGTCCCAGCAGCTCACAAGTGACTCTAGGGGAAGGCAGCACACCATACAGTCTCCTTGTCAGCAAACAGCTGAAGCAATGCAGCAAGGCACTCGGTGCACAGAGGTGCCTGGGCAGTTACAGGTCGGGCAGGCTGCTTAAGTCCAAAACCCTGAAGTGCTGCTGGCGGCTGAGGTACAGCAAAATATGGTACAATCTCCAGCAGCTGGTGAGTTAGAACAATTAAATGTGTTATCTGATTTAGTGGGATCTCTGTCCTCCCTTGTTCAATCACTGTTTCATAAAATCTCAGTTCCTGCTGTTTCTCCTATTCTGTCTTCTATGCCTGTTAACCCTCAAATTGCTGTACTTTCTACTTCTCCTGTCAGTTTAGCACAGCACAGTTCTATGACTGATTTTAGCATGGGTATGCAGAATGTAAATGTAGTCCCTGAGCCATTGCACACAGCTGCGCCTGTCCAGGTTAATGTCCCTGAGTCCTGCATGAAAGATGCTATGCCCTGCAAGATGTCTCCTTTGGGGTATCATTTGAGCATAGTAGTTAAAGAAAAAATTTGGAAGGGAGAGTACTTAGATATTCTTTCTCTCCTGCCGGCTCATAAAGAGTTTATGGTCAGAACAGAAAAGAGGGGAGAAGAGAGGTGCGAGGATGACAGGCGTAGGCCGGTGGCCAGGTCATTCAATAATTGGTTGCAAGCTTCTTGCATTTATTCTGGCATAATGTCTGAAAAGCACCCAGAATTGTGCGGGGGCCTTTTTCAGCATCTTGACCATATCCTAGAGGCTTATAAGAATTTTGGTGGCCTAGGCTGGTTTTATTATGACGAGTCTTTCCGTCAGAAATTGTCCATACACCCATCACTTAGGTGGGGAATGAAGGACGTGGGGCTTTGGCTCAATGTAATACTACCCCAGAAGCAGGTAGTTCCTAAACAGCCCACGGCTAACCCTTCCAATACAGCTTTTAGGAAAGGATGTTGTTTTGCATTCAATGATGGCCAATGTCGCTGGAATGCAGCGTGCAGGTATAAGCATGAATGTTCTTTTTGTGCTGGAGCGCATCCAGCAGCAAAGTGTTTTAAAAGGATTGCGGCGGTGGGTTCTGGTCCAGCACAAAGGGATATTTTTTCTAAAAGCCTGCACGCCTGTGAGGCTGGAAAGAATGTGCCAGTGGCTGCGGTGACAGCGGGTTTGCTCATTGAAGGATTTTCCAACGGTTTTCCCTTACTTTCATTTTTGGTAAAGAACTTGCGGAAGGGCGAATTGCGGGGCCTTTTGAACATCCGCCTTTTAGTAATTTCCGTATTTCCCCATTAGGAGTGGTTCCTAAGCGGGAACCTAACGAATTCCCCATCATACACCATTTGTCTTTCCCGAAAGGGGAGTCATTGAATGATGATATTGATGGGAGTTTGTGTTCGGTTTCGTACGCGACATTTGAAGACGCAGTTCGGAAAATTAGATCATTCGGCCCTGGAGCATTGTTGGCAAAAGCCGACATAAAATCAGCTTTTCGCCTCCTGCCTATTTCCCCATCAGCTTTTAATTCCTTAGGTTTTTTCTTTGAAGGTCAATATTTCTTTGACAAATGTCTCCCAATAGGATGTTCGCTGTCATGTTCTTATTTTGAGGCGTTTTCCACGTTTTTGCATTGGTGTCTTTGTGTTCAATCGGGTATGGATAGTGTAGTTCACTATCTTGATGAATTTTTATTTGTCGGGCCAGCTGACTCTTCAAGTTGCTTGGAGTTGTTATTGTCATTTCAGACTATGTCTCGAGATTTTGGTGTGCCTTTAGCGGATGAAAAGACTTGCTTGCCCAGCACGACGATGGAATTCTTGGACATCGAAATTGACACGTGTATGATGGAGTTTCGTTTGCCTGAAGTAAAATTGAAGAAATTGAAGTGGCTGATTATGCGGGTATTGAAAAAGAAAGTTTGGTTGAAAGAGATGCAATCGCTGTTAGGAATTTTGGCTTTTGCTTGTAGAATTATGCCGGTTGGCAGGATTTTTTCTCGGTGCCTTTATCTGGCAATCTCTGGTATGAAATCCCCTTTGGAACACATTAGATTGACTACCCCTCTTAAAGAAGATTTGATGGTCTGGGCTAGCTTCTTGGAATGTTATAATGGGATGTCCTTTTTCCAATATGAATTTGTGATAGCCTCAGATTTCCGTTTGTTTACGGATGCGGCAGTTTACATTGGTGCTGTGCAGTTTGGCCTGAGTTGTGGTTTCAGACAGGTGTCACCTGTAACGTTGTGTTGTTGAAGTTGTTCCCGATTCTGGTGGCCTTGGAGTTATGGGGCCCGAATTTTGCAAATAGGCGTATTGTAGTGGAGACTGACAACAAGGGCGTTATATGCGGTTAATTGTCTTTCGTCTAATTCATTGCTAGTGATCAAAATACTAAGACAAGTGGTCTTTAGATGCCTCAAATTTAATGTTTGGTTAAAAGCTAGGTATACTCCTGGGATCCTGAATAACATTGCTAATTCTTTATCCCGGTTGCAGATGAACCGTTTCCGGAGTTTGCTTCCAGAAGCAGATGTGACAGGCATCCCGTGCCCAGACCACCTGTGGGACGTGATTTGAGTGCTGTAGCAGAAGCTATTCAAGGTTCCTTGGCACCCAAGACTTGGTCCATTTACTCTGCGTCCTGGGGAAGCTGGTTGTCCTTTGCAAGCGCTGAAGGTTTTAGTTTCAGAGAACCATCTGAAGCAACTGTCTTGGCTTTCTTATCCCAGTTAATACAGCAGCGCTTTTCCTTTAGTTTTGTGTCAAAAACGCTGGCTGGCATTTCATTTTTCTTTAGGCTATTAGGTTTGCAACCTTGCACGTCTTATTTTTCCGTTAAACAGGCACTGAAGGGTTACAGGAGGTTGACTTTTGTTTCAGACAGTAGACGACCTATCTCTTTGGACATCCTTCGTGGCTTTTGCAAGGTTACTACAATAGTTTGCTTCTCTAAGTATGAAGCGCTACTTTTCAAAACGGCTTTCGTGTTAGCCTTTTTTAGTGCTTTCCGTATCTCGGAACTAGTAACAGCAAATAAACAAGGGACTTCAGGAATTCGATTTGAGCAAGTAGTGGTTGACCAATTGGGAGTGCATATTTGGCTGCAGCAGTCTAAAACGGATCAATGCGGCAAGGGCAGGTGGGTCAACTTGTGCGTACAAGAGGACGGAATTGTGTGCCCTGTAGAGGCAGTTAAACAATTTATGGGGATTAGACCTTTAAGTAAAGGGTTTTTTCTTATTCATGCTAATTCAATGCCACTTACAAAATTTCAGTTTGATGCAGTTTTTAAGAAATGCTTGGTGCAGTTGGGATTAACCAACTTGAAATTTTCCTCCCACTCATTTAGAATAGGCGCAGCTTCTGTGGCGGCCTGGGTAGGGTTACCAGATTCTGACATTAAAGAAATGGGGAGGTGGAAATCCCATTGTTTTCGTTTATATGTTAGGCCTAATTTGTTTATTTGAATTTCAGGTTTTCAGCACACAGTTTGGATTCTGGGACACTCTTTTATATACTGGGCACGAAAGAGAGCGGCTCAACGCAGTTACTCAACGAATTTGTCCCTGCAGCCGGACTCTTTTAAGTTATATTGGCAGGGCATAAGAGGCCTTCAGTGGCACCAACTTTATTTTCACCTAACAAGGTTGTGTCAAGTATGGCCCATGCCATCCATTTTGGTTATTCACTTGGGTGGCAATGATTTGGGAAAAGTTAAGACTCTAGATTTGTTGTTCATGAATAAACAGGATCTCCAGCGCTTTGGTATCACTTCCCCAGGTACAACTTTAGTCTTTTCAGAGATAGTCCCTCGCTTTCG
This sequence comes from Aquarana catesbeiana, assembly GCF_042186555.1. Classification (NCBI taxonomy): domain Eukaryota; kingdom Metazoa; phylum Chordata; class Amphibia; order Anura; family Ranidae; genus Aquarana; species Aquarana catesbeiana. The sequence continues at coordinate 297,055,298 of NC_133324.1, read as the reverse complement.
TGGCTCTCCTCAGATCAGAGGAGGGTCATGGAAAAAATGAGGAAAAGAGTCAATAGGGCTCTTGAAAAATTTATGCCTCTGATTAATGGTTTATCCTATTGGCATGTGGACCTTGAAGGTGGTTACCCGGGGTTTGTACAGGCCTGATGGAGTCCATTTATCAGAGGTTGGGCTGGATATATTCAATCTGGGTCTGCAGAACAGTATAGAAAGTGCCGTGGCCGCGGCGGTGGGGGGGGGCCGGGCTTGATGTTCAAGCCCGCCGTGTGGGCTGTTGTTTTTATTTAAATTCTGCTACTGCTCGAGTTCTAATAACTGAGCAGATGGAAATATGTTTGGATTTATGAAGTTATGATATAATAAAGAGTTATGAATTATTACATTGTTTAAAACCAATAAAAGGTGTCGCGGCCAATTTCTTGCCAAAAAGATGGATGTTTGTGTATTATTTATTTAAATTGTATCTGGGGAAAGTGTTTTGTGGGTGGGTGTGGCCTACAATCTCATGAAAAAGGGGGCGCAATATGGGTCCACTTTCTTGAGGTTGTGGCCTCCCCACCACATTTAGATTATTTAATTTAACAGCTTTAGTTATAGGTAATTTAGGGCGGCTGCCCCTTTAAGGAAGCTGAGGTAAGGTATCTGGGAAGAACCAATCAGAGCTCATGGAAAGTGCTGGAAGTAGGGATAGGCTATAAAAGGTCAGCAGGAAAGAGGCTTTTCCTCTTTCCCACTGGACCAAGAAGGAAATTGAAGCTCCCTCCCTCCCGCCCCAGTCGCGAACACCTATTATGTGGTAGGGTCACCCCGGATTCTGGGGGGGACTGTTGTTTTTATTTAAATTCTGCTACTGCTCGAGTTCTAATAACTGAGCAGATGGAAATATGTTTGGATTTATGAAGTTATGATATAATAAAGAGTTATGAATTATTACATTGTTTAAAACCAATAAAAGGTGTCGCGGCCAATTTCTTGCCAAAAAGATGGATGTTTGTGTATTATTTATTTAAATTGTATCTGGGGAAAGTGTTTTGTGGGTGGGTGTGGCCTACAATCTCATGTGAATTCACCCTTAGACAATATTTGCTTTTCCTGAAGTTCAGTTTTAAACTTTTTGTCCCTAAATTTACAGAGACTAAAATACAATAAGCACATATCGTAAAATAATGTTCATAAAACTGTGATAGTCACATCCAAAATCCATTTGCTTCACAATATGCGCTCAGTGAAAACACATTATATTTTGCCTTTCAGGCAGGTTTGATAGATGCAGACCTTTCTTTTGTTTGATCCTTCCCTGGTGAGGGTATACACTTTCCTTTTCCTTGGCGAATATGTATTAATCTCAGTGTTTGACAGAATATTCTCACAGCAGACAAAATATAGATAATATAATGACCACATGTATTCATTGCAAAACCTCTTCTGTTGTTCCCTGCACACACTAGAAATACACACAGCTTTCAACCCTGGCTATAAACATGCATGACCAAAACTGTCCAGTCCACCCCAAACCTTAGATGTTTGTTTTGGGCAAATAAACATGGGCGGGGCTTTTTTTCTCAAACAATAGGTGCTGGAACTTAACCACGGCCCCACAAAACCCCTTCCCCCACACACCCTCCAAATCACAACAAATAGTGGGTGTATTCAGTCAAATTTCACAAAAACAGTAGGAGGATCTTAAAGGGGCATTAAATACCAGGATTGCATTACATACAGTGCAGAGCTGTCACTTGTAAACACAGAAACCAGACTTCTGTGTTTACAAGTCATTGTGGTGAGCAGGCACCAAAGGGTTGTGAGACAGAAGTTCCCCCTGAAAAAAAGCCCTGAACATGGGTAAAATAACCAAATGGTTTCTTACTGTATATCTGCTCAAAAATGGTTGTTTGAATCATGCAAATTATTTCCAGAACCATCCACCTTCTGTAGTCACTAGAAAAACATCTCAGGCTGCAGAGGGAGGAGTAGGACTCCATGTTCTGGGAAATCAGAAAGGGGGATCTCTCCATTGGAGACATATAAGAAGCCAGTTTTACAATTTAGTTCACTGCTCACCCCTATAAATGAGTTACTGGTTTTGGGTAGGCTAACCCAAGTTTAGATTAGCTAATCGTATCTTGCTGTGTGGGCATATAAAGGTCTACTACTATTTTGTACTACTATTTTCTAAAGCAGTTTGCAAACTGTTAACGCTATATAGAAATCCTGTATAATAATAATAATAATAATATATATTTTTTTTTAATTTTGCTCTTTTCTATAAATGTTTAAATAGTTTAATTCATGCAGTAAAATATTTGGAAGAGAGAATTATAAAGAGAACACCATAACAGCAATTAAAATAAAGACAATAATGAAGAACATTGAAGCAAGTACCGTAATTACACTGTAGAATTTGAAATCAGCATTGAACACACAGAAATACACACACACACACACACACACACACACACAGACACATACATACAATTCACAGTAATCCCCTTTAGAATTGGAATTCGGGCTGAGAGAGCTAAAACGGAAAAACAAAGGCCGCTACTAATAAAAATCGCTGTGCTACTAATATTTTGAGACACGTCTATTATTACATTGCACGAATACCACTGAGCACCATTTGATCAATAGCATGTGGCAAAACCAAATAATATGTAACGCACTTGAATCCAATTTAATAGTCATCTCATTTGTATCATATTTGCTAAACTCATGCATAAAAATTAGATGACGGGGATGAGATTTCTATAACTTAGAAGCATATTCTAAATGCACCCAATTGTGCAAATATTATAATGAAATCTTTGAATTTAATAGTCAGCAAAACATGTAAAACACGCTTTTGCCCTATTCAAGCAGAGACAATACTGGGAGCAAGTAATCTACATAACTCTGCAATATAATAGCCAGTAGCTTAGCTTTACAAAGTATATTAGGATATTAAATATCAGGCTCTATCGGGGGGGGGGGGGATTTACTAAAACTGGTACACACAGAATCTGGTGCAGCTGTGTATAGTAAGCAATCAGCTTCTAACTTCAGCTTGTTCAATAAGACCCCTTTCACACTGGGGCGGTTTGCAGGTGGTATTGCGCTAAAAATACCGCCTGTAAACTGCCCCTAAACAGCCTCCGCTGTTTGTTCAGTGTGAAAGCCCGAGGGCTTTCACACTGAAGCGGTGCGCTGGTAGGACGGTGAAAAAAGTCCTGCAAACCGCTTCTTTGGAGCGGTGAAGGAGCGGTGTATTCACCGCTCCTTCACCGCTCCTGCCCATTGAAATCAATGGGACAGCGCGGCAATACCGCGGCTATAGCCGCGCTGTACGAGGGATTTTAACCCTTTTTCGGCCACCAGTGGGGGTTAAAACCGCACCGCTAGCGGCCGAATACAGCTACAAGAACGACGGTACAGCAGCGCTAAAAATAGCGCTGTTGTACCGCCGACGCCCCCACCGCCCCAGTGTGAAAGGGGCCTTAAACTTTGACAATAAAACATGGAAGCTGATTGTTTATTATGCACAGCTGCACCAAATTCTGTGTGCACCAGTTTTAGTACATTGACCTATGTGTCTAAAGTAGGTGATGCATGCTGGGTTAGCCACAGTAATTCTAGACTGCAGGCCTAATAAGTAGAGTAAATGGTCAATGGATACAATGTCAGTTAAAGTAGTTGTTAACCCACCAATGTAACTTTACATTTTCCTCTCAGTTTTTTACTGTAATGACCCCCTGTGGCTGTGTTTTATAAAAATAATGCTGTATATACCTTGTTTACAGATCGCTGATCCGTGCTCATTGACCCGCCGCCTATCTCCTCTTTTGGCCTGACAAATGCAATGGGCAGGGCCGGGGAACCCCCTCTGATATCAGTCAGGAGGGGAGAAGGAGAGAGGCGGCCCTGCCCACTGCATCTGTCGGGCCGAGAGAGGAGATGGTGGGTCAATGTGCGCAGATCAGCATTCTGTAAACAAGGTATATACAGCATTATTTTTATACAGCACAGTCACAGGGGGCCATTACAATAAAAAACAGAGATTGTATTACAAATAAACAGTAATTTGAGCAGCAGGACAGGAGGGAGCAGCGTAGACATGGAGCTGACAGGCAGAGAGGGGAGGGGGGAGAGGGGACGGAGGAGAGGACACAGGAGACATAGAGCAGGCTGTGGATGATGGAGGCACGTACTCTAACAACAGTGTCAGGGCTCAGCAGCCCTGATATATTGTGGTCAGCGTACAAGGGGGAGGGTAGTAACTGGCAGGATCAGCCAGGTATTACAGGTGATACAGGGAGCCATATTACACAGCACAAGCACCGTTCTGTATAACATGCTTTATAGGAACAGGATCTTTATTTTTATTTTTTGGGTTAACAAACACTTTAAGGCTGGTACACATGGGCAAAATATCAGGCTGTATCAGCCGCTTCAAGAGAAACAGCCAACAACAGCAGCAGCTAGTATGTATAGCAGCCTGTCTGGCTTCTGTTGAACGTGCATGCTGGAAACCAGCAGCTGATCGGTATCCAATCAGGGCTTGCAGCAAATGGCTGAGAGATGTGTGCTGACTGATGTATTCTGGCAGGAATGGCGATCCCCCTGTCAGAACACAACAGCACAGTGGGGAGATCAATATACTAACATTGCATAGTAAATACAGCGAGGTCCTCAATCTGATATATTCTAGGAGAATTAGCGGTTAATTTACTAAAGGCAAATAGACTGTTCAGTTTGCTTAGTAAATGTGTTGGAATTTCACTTTGCAGAGAATATCCAATCACATGCAAGGCAAAAAACAGTGTTTTTTGATGACGTCATCAGAGCTTCACCTCATTCATTAAGCTCCAGTAAAATTTCCTTGCAATGTGCAACTTTCCTTTCATAGTGAGCAGCCTTTAACGGCTTAAACAGTGCAACTTGGTATGACATAACAAATGTTCTCTACACTGGTTTCCTCTCCCAATGCTTTTTGTTTTATTTGTTCAGGACAGAGTTTAGCGGTTATAGATTTAAGTCCATGAAAACTGCTGAAACTGGTATTTTAATGTGACCAAAAAAGCTGAACTGCAGCCATCTTGAAAATGTGTAAATCTGAAGGACTAGTATTTTTGTTCTGAAAATTACGTCCTCAAAGAACATTTTACTGGTTTCAATTTATGTTTAAGAATTAGCCCCTTATAGTCAGATGCCTGCTGTATGCTGCATGTGCTATGTTTTTGCACCTATTAATTATTGCTTGTATGCTGTTACTTTAAATATTTCTGGCTGTTGCTGCAGGAGTTGGGCCATGTATGACTTTCCTCCTCTGCAGATGTGTCATATATATATATATATATATATATATATATATATATATATATGCAGGGGACCCATCACCGAGAGGGATCCGATATGGGAGTAGTGCAGTGAGGACCAAGTGCTTTGATGTAGCTCTTTTTTCAGCTTTACCACATTCCCTCCAATGGGCCTGTCTTCAGGGAATCCATGTCATGGACTCCAATGTTTATTGGCAATCTTCCATCTTCCTCCATCTCAGGAACGGACTGCACAAGTTCTCTATGCACCAATGTTATAAAGTGCTAAAGATGGTGCATTATTCCAGCAGCACAGCAAATCAACCTCTAAGGAAATCACACAGCCAAAAGTATATTTTCAATAGCACATGAATGTGGAGGATGTATAAAGAATGATGTGAAACGTTAATGTAAATTTGTCCATTCTGCAAATAAAGAGGACTTTTATTTAGGAAGAGTTGTCTGAGTTACCTTCTGACAAGTAATGTGTTAAGAGAGAGAACAAAGCATAAACTTCTGGGTTAAGGGCCTTGAGCTCCTGCAGATTCAGTGGAACAGATTAACCTTCATGGTTAAGCATATCGGAGTGAACAATACTTGCAACTTCTGGGTTGGGACACCTGTATACAAAAAATGACAACCAGCTGATAAAGGAAGTGAGTGACTGTGGTTGGATTGGCGTCCCTGATGATGGTGGGAGGACTGGTATGTCCCTCACCTTTTGGCTCAGTCTCCTCGTGGAGCCTGCTGCGGAATAGGGTGTCCTGTAATTCTGGCCATTGGGTCAGAGAAGTGAAGCTTTTCACATGTGTAGATGATGTGGAGTCAATTGGAGATATGGTGAGCTGGTAAAGAGCAGCATGTGTTCAGCATTTCTATCTTAAATGCTATGCAATACTGCAAGTGAGAAAACAAGGCTACAATGTCCCTAGGCTTTCTGCTGAAAGAGGTTACTGTTGAGAAGGGGAATTCAGGAAAACACACTGGCAATGGTGTGTAAATGTAATGTTGCTGTGGATAAGAGATGGGGTGAGTTAGTGGTTGCATAGCACTGTCCCCCCGCCCTACATACTATGTAAACTGCATAAATATTCTCAAATACAGCATTAGAAATACAAATTAAAATTTAGTGAGGTGGCTACAGATCACCCTTATATACAATGGCTGGGTAATTTTCAGTCTACAAGGAAAAAGACGTGTTGGGATCTCCTACTGTACTAAACCAATCTTTTTTTTGTAAAATCCTCTTGAATACAACCAAACAATTTACAGTCATCTTTATCGATGGATTACCAGAGAACTCGGTTTGCCCTAGACCCATATGATATGAGATGTCTGGTTCCACACATGTTACACTTGTAAAGTAACATCATATTATGCTACTTTTAGGTTCCTTAACTACTCTGTAACTTGTTGTTTAGCTTTGATATGATCTAGTCTTCATCACTAAATTTCATCACACAAAAATTACATTTATAAGAATTTTAAAATCACAGCTTCAGCACACACTTCTGTGACTGTGACTATGTGGTAACTGAATGACTTAGAAACTCACCAGTTATGCACAGATATTCCATTTAAAACTCAGTTGAAGCATAAATGAATTCACAAATCTTACCTAAATTTGAAGATGCTCTACCCTCAGCCGCCCGGTCTTTTAGACTTTCTGCAATGCCTAGCTGTTGTTCATGATACTGTTTAGCTCTCTCTAAGTCTTGCATACAGCGTGCAGCGTGGCCTAAGCCTGCATAGGCTCGCATCTCAATAGCCTTTTCCGATAACTCTTGTGCAAGTTCCAAGACATGGTTATGGTATGACATTGCTTTGTCAAAGTTTCTTCTATAGTGATAGGCACTGCCAAGGTTGCTATACGCCCGGGCTTCCTCCCGTTTATTGCCAAGGTCCTTTGCTATCTTTAAATGTTGTTCATGACAATGGACTGCGTTTTCAAAGTCTCCCATTGCAATGTAGACCGCTCCCATGTTTCCCAGCTCTCGTGCTTCAGACAGTTCATCTTTGGATTGCTTAGCTAGGAGAACACACTGCTTGTGACTTGCCAGTGCATTGGGGTAGTCACCAATTGCTGTGTAGACATGACCTAAACTGCTTAAAGCAGATGATGCTGCCTATGAAAGGAAGAAGATAGAATCATGAATAAAATAGAAATATAGCATAAGTAATACAGCAACAAAATTATCATCACATAGTAGCAAAATACAACAAACACTGATGCCACACAAAAAGGATATTTCCTTTCGTTTGGGATGGGCACTGCTGGACTGAAACACCATTGAATAAATGTTCCATCAGGAGTTTGTATCTCTTTCCTTCCCTCAGGACCATAATGAAATATTGCTGTCACTGTCACTGTCTGTATTCATTAAATCATTATACATTTATTTTATACAATGACAACTCTAGAGAGTGTGAAACCATCATTCAACTTTCAAACAACTATGTCAAATGGAAATAAATGTGACATTGACCTTTAAGTGGAGTTGACCTTTTATAAGCTCATAGAAACAACAACATATACTGTATTTGGAGGAGCATTTTATTCTAATATTGCTTTTTGCATTAAAGAAAGATTTCCAGGCTTATTTTATAAAGTCATATGATGAATACAGTCCGGGTTATCTTCCAATCAAATATTTAAAGGCAAAATATGAAAAAAAGTTTAAGGAAACTTCCCCAAAGAAATTCCCTCTCAGACAGCTGTCCCCATTAGAAAGCTCCCCCCAAAGTCTTGTTGTATAAAATTTTGGATTTATCATCTATTTGCCACCAGGACAAATAGAGTAGTTGAATCTCCCCAGTGGGCACACAACGGTAAAAAAGGAATCTGACAGGGACTTTAACATTTTCATAAAATATTAAAGACTAAAAAAATGGCCTCAGATACACTTTAAGCATCTATCAATTTAAAGCAGTCAGGCAAATGACCAGTGATTTCTGGTCATCACTGTGGAGTACTGTCATCTCTATGTTAAGATTCTCTTATTAAATGGTGACCCAAGCAGGGCCATCGTAAAAAAGGTTGTAAACCCTCACATATACCCAGTGAAGTGACTAGCTTCACAAAGATGAAACAAATCCTCCTACGTAAGTTGGACTTGTTTATCTGCAGCCATCTCTTCTTTGCTGTTCAAAGTCCAGAGTATATACAGCGTGTCTGAGCTGTATGTGCCAGAAAGCAGGGGGCAGACAGCTGAAGTTACACTTTGCAAATCTCAGTGAGGAGAGCTGAGAGCTGATTGGAGGGAAGGAACACATCCCCCTTCACACAGCACACAGGAACAGAACTGAGGGTTTCAACCACAGGCTGTGTTGGTGCTCCCTCCCCTGTCACCTTATTACCTCTTGGTGTCAGGAAACATGCCAGAAGTGACAGTTAATATTATTATTATACAGGATTTATATAGCGCCAACAGTTTACGCAGTGCATTACAATATAAAAGGGAGACAATTCCGTTAATAAAATACAAGAGGATTAAGAGGGCCCTGCTCAGAACAGCTTACAATCTAATAGGGTGGGGCAGGTGGTACAAAAGGTTGTAACTGTGGGGAATGAGCTGATAGAGGTGGTAAAAGATTTGTTGGAGACGTGATAGGATTTCCTGAAGAGATGAGTTTTGAGGGATCGCCTGAGGGTGGCAAGAGTAGGGGATAGCCGGACAGGTTGAGGTAGCGAGTTCCAGAGGATGAGAGAGGCTCTGGAGAAATCCTGGAGAGGAGCATAGGAGGAGGAAACAAGAGAGCTTGAGAGTAGGAGGTCTTGAGAAGAGCGGAGAGGACGATTTGGGTGATATTTGGAGACGAGATTGGTGATGTAGCTTGGGGTAGAGTTGTGAATGGCTTTGTATGTTGTGGTTAGTATTTTGAATTTAATTCGCTGGGTGATTGGGAGCCAGTGTAGGGATTGGAGGAGAGGGTTGGCAGACACTGAGCGGTTGGTAAGGTGGATAAGTCTGGCAGCAGCATTCGTGATAGACTGAAGAGGGGATAGCCTATGGAGAGGCAGGCCAATGAGAAGGGAGTTGTAATAGTCAAGGCGAGAGATAACAGCAGAGAAACAAGGCAGGAGAGAGAAATTACACTTAGAAAACTTAGGAGTATTCTTAGTAGTAAGAAATAGTTTATCAAACAGTGGTATATGTACTCATATGTACCATTCAAAAACATAAGGGATCTCTTAGTGACATGTACACACATTTAAAGGTACTGTCAGTTAAAGTTATAGATGTACTTAAGATAAAAAGTATGCGATAGGAAGTACTTAGCAAAAATCTGATGTTATAAAATAGAATTCCTCTTTAAACGTAATACTTGTAGTTTTATTCTGCAAGAAGAAATGCCGTACGATAAAGCCCCTTACCCTAACGTTCTCTATACCCCTAACCCTTCCTGTAACCATAACCCTAACTAAGGTAAACGTGTTTGCATGCTCACCTCTCCTGCATCAGGACCCTCTGCACCAAAGACCAAGCCTTCCTCCACTGGGATCCCAACATTGGTTTACTTGTACACAGATATTGCCTTGACATCAGGAACTAATCAAAAGGTAAGGTGCTTTAGTAAACGTGATCTTATAAGAAATGAATGTTTGCATGTATCAGTGGGCAGAGTTTTAATTTTAAAAAACAGAGTGCAAAGGGCATTGTGCATTTTGTGATCCATAGTAACCTGTAGGAACCAATCAGAATTCATCCACTCTTTGTATGGACACATTAAACTGCTAAATGCTGCTTTTTGATTGGTAGTCATGGGCTACTGCACACTATTGTTCTTTGCACTTTGATATTAAATAAAGGGCAAAGTGTTTTTGCTTTTCAGTAATGCTGAAATATAAAGCCTGCAACCCATTGCTCATTGTAACGGAAATTCCACCCATTACAGCTGCCATCCTATAATTGCAGTTTGCCTCATGTTAGGATATATAGTAATGCATTGGATGACTTGCCTGTTCAGGAAGGGATTTAATCTATAAGATACTGAAAATATGCCCATAAAAAAGATGAATTCTAGAATGAGACAATTTCTCCTAAGAAAGCCTTAACAGTGAAGATGATGATCACTCCTGGGCTTGATTATTATTAATAATAAAAGTATAATATTTCTTCCAGAAATATGTTTTATTGGACTCTTAATCCATGGCCCTGTGAAGAGCTTATCTTGCCTTTTTCATAGTTAACAATAAAAATTAAACACTAAAATTAAACTGAAGTAGCTGGAATTATGCATTTTATGTAGACGCAATGAATATGTCTCAGTAAAATGAAAAAGAAATGATTATTTCAGATAATATTTTAAATAATTAAAACAAAGCCCCGTGTTCTGAAGGATCGTTTGGTAATTTATGTTCTCAAGACTAAAAAAAATGTGTTATCATGTAACAAAAGCAAGTAAACGTAAAGTCTGATTGAAGTCTCACAGATATGTGTCTCTTTATGATCCTGTACCTCTGCTTGTTATGAACTGTGATTGATTTTTGCTTGGAAATTGCTCAAAATACCTTTTTCACTTTGTGAAAGTTAGCTTTCTGTTCTCCCACTCCAATGGGGTTGTATATGACCATGTCTTTTACTGAGAGAACATTACAAAGTGCACTAGGTCTATCTCGGGTACCTATTGGTCTACACAGTCATATCTAGATGTCCTGCACAACAAGAGAAATTTGGTGGTTGTTAGTACTATCTATTTGATTTAATATCTATTTCTGGGACTTTAATTAGGCTTTAAAATGCAAGCTGGTTTGCAAAGGATTAATCAATGGCATTTACACATATACAGTATGTGTAAAATTTTTCAGTGTTAATCAAATTGGATGAGCTAAGCTGCCCAAGAAAACCACTTTAACATCTTTGGTGCTTCTCCTGTTAAATTTGAGGAGGAAATACTCCGCATTAGCTACAGTTGCGGATTTTAGTGAGAGCTTGTTTAAAGAGCATTTACTGCTTATTAAGAATATGTAAAGACTTGAATGTCCACAGCTGCAAATTCACCTTCAACCCGGAGCTGCTCCTAGTCCCCCCCAGGGTACCTTTTTGCCACAAGATGTGAGAATTATACCCAGTTTCATAGGTATAAATCAAGGGCATACGGGATGTCCTTCATTTATATTGTTATTGACGCAGAGAGTACCAGCGTGGTCTCTATATCAACAAAGAACCTCCCCAGCCCAAAGAGGAGGTAAAGAGCAAAAACATCATCACCTGATCAGCCATTTTTTTAAAATACTGAAATAAAATGAAAAGACTGTTTGCAGTGAACATATACCATATCAAACACAGGGGAAATAAAAATTAAAAAGGGACATCTTTTGTGTGAATATGGGCTTAGTGACATCACTACACCTCATTTTATATTTACATAGATTAGACCTTCAATGTCACTAATCTAAATGAGATATTTGCACTTTGGTAAGAAATTATTTGACATCTAAAATGTTTTGCCTTTTCAAAAAAAATCTGTAGATGAGATACGATATGTGTGCATTGACCCTGAAGAACAACAAAAAGTTGGCCACAAATTTTCATAATACTCTTCAATCACCAAATCTTATTGTAGGTTCAACATTATGTCCACACAGGTCTTTGATAAAATATAGTGGAGGTAATCTTGTTTTTTATCAATGCTTAGTTTACCTGTTACAGGTGACAAAGGGAACCCGCTCATCCCCTATTCTCTTTCTACAGTTAAGGAAACATTTGAAAATGTTGATCTCACAAAAAGAATTGTATAGACCAGGGGTCTCCAAATTGTGACCTGGGGGCCAGATGTGGCCCTTTGCTTGCCTTTATCTGGCCCTTGGGCCATAATTAATCCCACTGATATGAGACACTATTCCACCCACTGACAATAATGGGGCACTATTTCTCCCACTGACACCAATAACAGGGCACTTTTCCTCCCACTAATACCAAAGATGGGGTACTGTTTACTCGCACTGATGAAAAAAATCTGTTCCTGCTGGCCACAGTCCGGCCCCCCTAAAGCTTGAAGGACAGTAAACTGGCCCTTTGTTTGGACAGTTTGAAGACTCCTGATGTAGACTTCTGTATTTTTTTTCTTTACTCTGTTTTCATTTACATAAGCGCAGCCTACAGAGTAGTTGTGGTCTCCAGGTGGATACTAGAACAATAAAGTACCCAATATTGTTCTCTTATATGTATTTCCCTTCTGAAGAATACACAATATGTCAAGAAGACACATAGCAGACTCTGTAGCGGTAAGAAGATGCAATAAATTATAGTGCATAGCACAAAAAAAAGCAAGCCACCATTTTCCTGAATAAATCTGGGTGCATTCTGTTTAAGGAAAGTAAGAGATTAATAAACAAACAATCTTTCTTTTTCAAGAAGAAGCAGTAACAGATTAGCTATAAAAAACAATTTATAGCTAATTAGATACGGAAGTTGGCAAGACACACTACCTTTACCAGCTTCTGAAATTGAAAAACTACACTAGGCTTCCCCGAGGCAATTTAATTACAACATAAAAGCTGACAAATTGTAATGACTTAGAGCGCTGTAAAATCAATATTATTTTTGCTTATTTTGGGGTAAAGTGATAGGCTTCTATTTAAATTAAATTATGGCTGAGCAATTTTCGACCTAGCCAAGAGTCTCACAAATACTTCTTTATTTACAAGTGGGGAAATCTGGTTAGGTTTTTTGAATTTTCAATTTAATTTCTCAAGCCTCGGACCTTCAGAGACTGAGACTTATATGAATGTACTCTCAAATGTAAAATTGTGTTATTTATCAAAATTAACCAATCTTTCATCTAGTATACCATGGAAATGAGATTCTAAATATGAAGACTAAAAAGCTAGTTACAAAAAAATCAGCTTCAGCCTGAAAGTATTTTACGATTACAGGCAATGTGTTTTTAGGAAGCTTAAACAATCACTTCTTGGGGGATTCTACATCTTTTAAAAATACTGTTACCATGGTATTTTACTAGAAAGGTTATGCATAATGCATTGTTCATCTAGAAAACTTTTATTTTTTCCAGTTGTATAAGTTATGGCTTTGGACCTCAATGGCCACAGAGGCTAAAGTGTGAAACCATGTTATGAAGAACATATTCTACAGTGCAATCATTTTTTTTACAGTATATGGAAGGACACTGACAGATGACTATGCCTTCATATTTCTTAAGAAATGGGGTTCATATTGAGAAAGGGACACGTAAAGACGAGTACAATTTTGTATTTCTTTGTAGTTGTTCTCTATGTGTCTTTTTATGTCACTGGACAGAGCCCCAGAACCTTGTAAAACAAGTTAATAATTTACCATGTTTAAAGTAGAACTTCCAAATTTTTTTAAGATTTGGAGAGAATGGTGAAGGGTTAAACATGTTGTGCTTTTATTTAAGTCTGTGCCCTCATTTGGGAGATTTTACCTAACTTCTGTTGTCTCACCAGTTAGGACCTGGGTAAAATCTGTCCATTGGGGACAATGACAAGAACAGACGCACTTCTGTTAATAGATCAATGAAGGGTTAGAATTGTGTAAGGCTATTGCTGCTGTCTGTGTCCCAAATGAAATTTACTTTTTGTTGTGTCACAAGTAGGAAATAGGTAAAAATCTCCCCAATAGGGACACAGACAGGAAAAACAACGGTAGTGGTAGGGGGGCATTGGACACAGATGTTCACAGGTTATCAATATGTGGACAAAATCATTACTTGAGTCCAACTGGCCTGTGTTCAGCAGTTCAACATAAAGATGGGGATCCTCAGGAGGGGACACAAGAAATCCAAGTGTAATAGGTCAAAGAAAATGCCACATGAAAAGTCTTTTTTGCTCAACTGTTTACAACTAGCAGAGAAAAGAACATCCAATGCATTTCATGGGTCACAGTACATCCCCCCGCCCCCCTTCTTCAGCGCTGCTTAAAATGGCAGAATGTTAAATGGACTCAAAAGTACTTCTGCCCTGCAGGCAGAGGCTGTTACAGACAACATTCAGGGCTGGTGTTCAGAGTAAAATAAGCAAGGGCCTTAGATTTTTCATTTGGTGCTCTCTTTGACCTATTAGATTAGGAATAACAATATACCAGAGGTTATAATCCTTCCCCACGTAATCCAAAACTATAAAAATGTATTTTTGATTGTTATTTAAAAGCAGTACACAAACACTATGCAAACACCAACATTAAAAACTTGAAAACAGATAAAAATAAGGCTTTTGATTGACGTGCAGTTTATGACAAGTATATAATGCACTTGGGATTTACGCAATGTTATTAAAATATAATCATTAAATTAAATTGTAAAGCTGATAAGACACCATCAGAAGTAGTTGAGAGATGTGAACTGTATGTGTCACTATTTACTAGTTTGGCATAGCTGAAATAAATAATGTCTGTGGACTCAATACTAATTCTGCATCTTACGTCAGAAATTCTGCTGCCAAATAATGGGACACGTATTTTCCAGCAAAGCCTTTTTTCCCATATCAAACCACAAAACTGCAGATTCCCAGATTCTGTAGCACCGATCGCAATGTGCCTAATTGAAAATCCATCCATCCACCAGCTCCGTGATGTTGTCATGGGGAAGTGGACGAAGACTCCAGTGGCAACCTGTGAAGCTCTGGTGAACTCCATGCCCAAGATGATTAAGGCAGTGCTGGAAAATAATGGTGGCCACACAAAATATTGACACTTTGGGCCCAATTTGGACATTTTCAATTAGGGGTGTAATCACTTTTGTTGCCAGTGGATTAGACATTAATGGCTGTGTGTTGAGTTATTTTGAGGGGACAGCGAATTTACACTGTTATACAAGCTGTACACTCACTACTTTACATTGTAACAAAGTGTCATTTCTTCAGTGTTGTCACATAAAAAGATAGAATAAAATATTTACAAAAATGTGAGGAGTGTACTCACTTTTGTGAGATACTGTATATAGTATATGTATGGGTTCAACTTTTTTTTCGGAATGTGCGGTGGTAGCAAGACAGTTTGTGTCTAACAAGGTTCTACTTTGCTTCACACTGGTTTTGTGGAGGGCTTTTTAGGTCCCTTTAGCCCACCTTATTGTAACCTGTCTGGTTATGCTTTTTAATGGTAAAAGCTGAACTATAGGCACTTGGACACTTCCCCTCTTCTTTACTCTCCATCCAACCCTAGCTAGTCTCTAGGTTAATTAAAAAAATGTTCTAAATGCCCAGGATGCACAGCTAAATTCACAGTCACATAATGATCCAATTACCGAGTCTTCTATCTTCTCTCCTGCAGAAAAGTCCTTCTTTCAGTGTCTATGTCACTGTCTGGGTGACGTATACAATGTCTATTGGTTGTCATGTGGTTGGGTCCTCAGAAGATTTTGGTGGAGAGATGACATTAGGAAAAGATGACTGGTCAACAGCAGTGCTGGATTCACCAGCTGTACATGCCGGAAGGGGTACTCGTGAGAGACACAGTCGGCCGACTTATGTGAGTATAAAAAGCATCTAATCGTAGTTTTTCCAAAAGCAAACTGCTGAATAGGTGTGAGGGAAGGATAATTAGGGCTGCCCCATTCCGCTGCTTCTAACAACTATCTAGTCCTAAAGCCTCGTACACACAATCGGACTTTCCGACAACAAAACCGGAATTTTGTCCGAAGGGTGTTGGCTCAAACTTGTCTTGCATACACACGGTCACACAAATGTTGGCCGACAATTCCGAATGTAGTGATGTACTAGACGTACTACATTGTTTTTCAGCTCTTTAACGCCACCCTTTGGGCTCCTTCTGCTAATTTCGTGTTAGTAGAAGTTTGGTGAGTGTTGGTTCGCGCTTTTCTTTTCGCGTTTTTAATTTATCGCTTTTCATTTTGTGTTTTTCATTTCTTTCCTGAATGGCCGTTCGTCAACCAGACATGTTGCGGAATCGGAGGAGATAATGTGTTATTTTCTATTGGCCTTGGAGTTATTGCTTTGACATTATTTTTTTGGTTGAATAATTATTTAATTTGGTAATTTTTTTATATTTTTGGATGCATAGAATTCACTTTTTGGTTATTTTCTATTGGCAGATAGCATGTCTATTTTTTTTTAATGCACAATTAAAAAATTGTGGAGAATAATACTTGACTATGTGTTTTACTTCAAATGACAGTTTGGGAGTAGGCAGTAACATTTTAAAAAATACAATGTAAAATTGACAAGGGACACCAACATAGTTGTATCTTTGTTCTTAAAAAACTACGGGATAATGGTGTTGTGGTAACTTGCACAAATAAAAAAAAACATAATAATATTATTCTTGATATCGCTAGAAAAAAAAGCCTTTGAAAATTTGTTTGCAATAACTCCATCAGTATCACCAGCAAAGCAGCTTCATTATGATCCCATTAAAGAAGAGAATGTGCGCTGCATTTGGAGATTTCATAATTTGCCACATCACGAATGTTAATTCTCCATTACGAACGCTAGTTTACAAGACTGACCGCTTCTGCTTCCGAGCATGCGTGTTTGTACTTTGTACTTTTGTCCGACGGACTTGTGTACACACAATCGGAAAGTACGACAACAGACATTTGTTGGCGGAAAATTTGAGAACATGCTAGCCATCATTTGTTGGCGGAAAGTCCGACAACAAATGTCCGATGGAGCATACACAGGGTCAACCGCCAACAATCTCACATCCAACATTTCCCGTCAGAAAATCTGATTGAGCGGCATAAGAGGTAAAATGTCTCTTGCCTTCATGCAACTACTTATATCCAACCTACATAATCTAGTGATGTCTCTTTACTCTAGGTGGTCCAAAATAATTGTCCTTTCAAACATCTCTTAACAATCATTTTGTTTTCTGTAGTCATATGTATTTAACAGATATAAATCAGTTAGTGCTTTTATACAGCCAAAATGTGTGCGCTTCAAATTAGGATACATAGCTGTATATTTTTCCTTCCTTCTATCCTTACATAGTACTTACCTTACATAGCAAACATGAGCTTGCTGCTCACTTGTGGTAAATTGATCCTGTTTAGTAAAATACCTCCATGGGATGTGCAATCTGGAGTAACACATACTGTAAAATACCAGCACCATTACAGAGCCTAGCCAGCTGCTGCTGTGACATCATTGCGTGCCTACTTCAGAGCAGTAGAGTTTCATGTCATTTATCTTAAAAATAAATAATTCCCTTTACTTTTAAATTCCATTTCAAGAATTAGCTGCTTGTGAAGAGACAGCAAGTCTGAGAGAAGACTGGGAAGGATTAATGAAATTGTACTTCTGTAAGAAGGAATGGGGCCATGGACATAGAACCAGTATCACATGTATTAATGGATTTCTGTGTCTTGAAGCACAAAATAGAAAGTACATAGCATGAAATTATTTACGAAGAGTGGATGTGTAGGTCATATACATTATGTACGTTTCCTTTACATTCCTCCTGTACCCAGGCAGAGATCAGGCATTACAGTAACATATTTTATCACAGCCATACTGTCAAAGCTTCATGATTCATGATGAAATATTTATTTGGCATTACCTAAAACTAACATTATCTCTTATAAAGGATTTGCACATAAAGTTTTAAGTGCTGTTCTCTGCCAACTCAGTTTTATTACATTTACTTTAGAAAGGAATCCCTGGAGATATCAAGAAGGGTCCCACTGAGCGCAAGGACCAATTTTCCTTAAGCATACTTACATGTTAACAAATTTATATGGTAAGCAGTACAAAGTGTAAGCTGCTGACTGCACTGACTTAACCAATCAGAGTTGACTTCACTAACCACTTCATGATGAATGCAATCTTTTAATGTTTTCACACACATGTTAAAATCAGCATTTTTTGCTAGCAAATTACCTTAAGCCTCCAAGCATTATACATATTTTCTGAAAGCAGAGGCACTGTAGAACAAAATAGTGGCAGCTGAAAATTGTTTATGTCACGCTGTATTTGCACAGCTTTTTATTAAACACAAATTCTTGGAGGCAAAAATACACTACAATAAGTTTTTGGTAAAATATATGGTAAAATATAAAATATCGGGGTTCTATAGGGTAAATGGATACCAAAAATGTCAAAACTCAAAGTTGTGCATGCCCGTGAAATGGCAAAAAGCAACGACACCTAAATGTTTTCATAGGTGACACTTGAAAAGCCTCTACAGGGAATGATGAATTCTGGTTGTGGAATTATTGCTTTTACTACAATATTCGCAGCAATATTGCTGTTTACATACACATGCAGGCTCTCTGCCTCTGCATCTTTAATTTTTTAAAATTATTTTTATTTATTCCAAAGTTTTTGTTTTTTTTTACTTTCTTTATATTTAATTTTATTGCAATTACAAGGAGGCTAACAAGCCCCTTATGTGGTAACATGGAATGGGCAGGTGACAGGTTTTATCTATTGATAGATAGGGGTTTCTGCACTTCAGTTAATCAAGCAAAAGATAGTTCTTGATTAGCAGATTCCCTGGCTACCATAGCTGGGGAATGAATAAACTGAAACTGGAAGTGCCCAAATGCTTGTTGCTTGTGGCTTCATTACTTTCAGAAGAGATTTAGGAGCAGATGTTTCTCGATCTCTATTTGCTCTGACTGATAGGGCAGTCGCCCACAGTCCTGGGTTCATCAGAGGAACAGGAGAGCCAGGAAACCACTGTCAGCAACCACAGAAAAGGGGGGGCTCTGCCTTTCCTTCTCACTACTGTAAGGCCCCTTTCAAACGGGCGCCTCTGACAAATTCTGCTTGCTCAGAGGGGGATCTTAGGCTTACTGAGCATAGCGGAGACGGATCCAGTCCCGCTCTCCTCTATGGGCAGAAAAAGGACCGCCTGTTTGTTTTCATCTGATCCTATCAAATCCTCCAGACGGATGGAAAATAGGACCACCATCCATCTGGATTTTGAGGACAGGATCGGGTGGGATAACGGCTGATGTCAGCGGATCAGGTCTGCCTGAAAAACTGACAGATGGACCTGATTGGACAGCCCATGTGAAAGGGCCCTAAAAGTGATCGTGGCAGCTTTTTTTTTTAACTAAACAGCCAACCACTGGCTGAAAAAAATTATACCAAGCCCATGGCTGCAGGACGTTTTAAAATGGACTAAAAAGTGGTAAAAGAGCAGTGAATGAATTTTGACTGATTGGCCTTCCACAACGTGGCTCTAGTGATGGTTTCCAAGTGTGACTATCTGAAATATGCAGATGCTATCTTTTTTTTTTCACTTTAAAAGGTTTTTTATTGAGTTTTTCAATATCATACAGAGACAGGGTTAAAACAAATAAAAAAAAGAAAAATGTAAACAAATATGATTAACAAGTTTGATTAGGAAGCACAGAGCCAGAGTGATCGTATTTAGAATTACAGTAATATATACTTACAGATACTTACGTATACTTATATTTGCTAGTCCATAACACCCAACATTTGTCGAATTTATCACACTAAAGTGAATTAATTGCTGAGAGACGTTCAAATGTATAGTTTTGTTGTACTTTTCTGATCACATCATTTATATTGAGTGTTAGGGTGCTTTTCCAGTTTTGGAGTACCAGGGACCTAGCTACTAGTAGTATATGGGTGACTATGTGTCTCATGTTTTGCGTGCAGATGCTATCTTTTGAATAAGCTTCCTCTTAGTAGATATTTACACAGTTACGACTAATAGTGTTATTTTAGGCAACCACATTTGGGATATGAAATGAATAATAATAAAAATAGCACAAACATTAGATCAATTTGTCAAGTTAATTTATTCATATACAGTTGTGCTCGTAAGTTTACATACCCTGGCAGAATTTATGATTTCTTGGCCATTTTTCAGAGAATATGAATCATAACACAAAAACTTTTCTTTCACTCATGGTTAGTGTTTGGCTTTGTTTACTCTTTAAATCATAATCACAACAGAAACTACCCAAATGACCCTGATTAAAAGTTTACATACCCCAGTTCTTAATACCGTGTTTTGGCCCCTTTAACATAAATGACAGCTTGAAGTCTTTTGTGGTATTTGTGGATGGGGCTCTTTATCTTCTCAGATGGTAAAGCTGCCCATTCCTCTTGGCCAACAGCCTCCAGTTTCTGTAAATTCTTGGGCTGTCTTGCATGAACAGCACGTTTGATGTTCAATGATATTGAGGTCGGGAGACTGAGATGGCCACTCCAGAACCTTCACTTTATTCTGCTGTAGCCAACGACAGGTCGACTTGGCCTTGTGTTTTGGATCATTGTCATGTTGGAATGTCCAAGTGCATCTCATGCGCAGCTTCCTGGCTGATGAATGCAAATGTTCCTCCAGTATTTTTTTAGATAAAGTACTGCATTCATCTTTCCATCAATTTTGACCATGCCTTTGTAGCTCACACATCCCCAAAACATCAGCGATCCACCTCTGTACCTTTCATCATAGGCCTTGTTGACTCCTCTCCAAATGTAGCATTTATGGTTGTGGCCAAAAAGCTCTATTATGGTCTTATCACTTCAAATGACTTTGTGTCAGAAGGTTTGAGGCTTGTCTCTGTGCTGTTTGGCGTATTGTAAGCGGGATACTTTGTGGCATTTGCGTAGTAATGGCTTTCTTCTGGCGACTCGACCATGCAGCCGATCTTTCTTCAAGTGTCTCCTTATTGTGCATCTCGAAACAGCCACAGAGAGTCCTGTATTTCACCTGAAGTTATTTGTTGGTTTTTCTTTGCATCCCGAACAATTTTCCTGGCAGTTGTGGCTGAAATTTTAGTTGGTCTACCTGATCGTGGTTTGGTTTCAACAGAACCCCTCATTTTCCACTTCTTGATTAGAGTTTGAACACTGCTGATTGGCATTCTCAATTCCTTTGATATCTTTTTATATCCCTTTCCTGTTTTATACAGCTCAGCTACCTTTTCCCCCAGATCCTTTGACAATTCTTTTGCTTTCTCCATGACTCAGAATCCAGAAACGTCAGTGCAGCACTGGATGAAGGATGCAAGGAACTGTCAGGAGTCCAGAAACTCATTTACCTTTTATACACACACACTAATTACAAGCAAACCGATCACAGGTGAGGATGGTTACCTTTAATAGCCATTCAAATCCCTTTGTGTCAACTTGTGTGCATATTATCAGGCCAAAATCACCAGGGTATGTAAACTTTTAATCAGGGTCATTTGGGTAGTTTCTGATTGATAATTAATGGCTTCAGCCAAACACTAACCATGAGTGAAAGAAAAGTTTGTGTTATCATTCATATTCTCTGAAAATGGCCAAGAAATCATAAATACTGCCAGGGTATCTAAAGTTATGAACACAACTGTATTACTTCAGGGTTATTTTTGGATATAAGTAAAAGAGGTGAGCTTAATATAAGGGCCTGAGTGAACTAGATATTGGCTTATTTTTGTCTACTGTACAGTCTATACAGCAAAAGCTGAGAGAAGGGGAGAGAAAAGCAGTACAAGTAGTCAGTTAGGTGTCCTGCAGTGCACAGAACATACTGATAGGGGGAGACAGCATAGTGACAGAGAGATGAGTCCATCAGTGTGAGGTTCTCCTTTTACTCTGCAGTCACAGGGTGGGTGTGAGAAGAGGACCTGTAAGTGAAAGTCAAACTGCAGCAGAAAAAGATCAGGTCTCCGTCACTCCTTGCCAGGGCTGTGTTATTGGGCAGGGCTGTGTAATCTCAGGACTGAATGGACATAAATACAAATCCATTGGCAGGCAAATCAGCTCTTCTACATATATTT
Source organism: Aquarana catesbeiana (assembly GCF_042186555.1). Taxonomy (NCBI): domain Eukaryota; kingdom Metazoa; phylum Chordata; class Amphibia; order Anura; family Ranidae; genus Aquarana; species Aquarana catesbeiana. The sequence goes on along the minus strand of NC_133324.1, from coordinate 297,033,321 downwards.
CATCTGTGTACTTAGCTTTTTGCCTGGAGTTCAGCTTTAAACAAAAAGTGAGTAATAGCATTGATCCACTAATAGCTCCTTGTAGTGGCTAATCTTCAAACCTCTACATTTATTACAATAACAGAAATATGAATGAGCATGCATGTAAAATGTAAAAGCTATATTAAATGACATTAAGATAAAAGCCTAAATGATAATATAAAGCAATTTTCCCTTTAAAATCAGTTTCAGTGTTGTAGAACACACCTGCCTTTTCTTTATTTATTCTATCTCTATTTCTAAAATGTATTTATATTAATTCTTTAGTTACTTGCACGATAGTTAACATCATAAATGTTAGCAAGCCATCCACATGCAGCTCTCAGATGGCTCTTCAAATTGATATCCTACATAGTCATCAAGGGCAATACATCATCTGTGTATGGATTATCCATACATATGAGTCTTTCCATAAGATAGTGATTATTAGAGCAAAAAATCTGGAAAACAGGCAGGAAAATTTCCAAATGAGTCTGTCAGCAACTGCTAAGAGCATATATTTCAGCTTCAGTTGGTTTGTATTTTAGTGGAAAAATTATGCCATAATAATCAGTGCAACCCATGAATAATTCATGTAAACCATTTGGTTAACCTCTGTGTCAACAGAGACAGCAATTAAACCTGGAATGTGTGAAGCTGAGATATGCATGTGTGTTGCTTTAAATAGCATGTACCTACTGTAAATTAATTGTAATTATTACAATGCAACATTTCAATTTTCTATTAACTGTTTAAAGAATTATGCTTACCAACTACTTGTGGAACTAAAGTGTTGATAATTAGCCTATGAAGTACATTTTTTTTTAACGAGCAACTCCAGATAAATATATAAAAGTCTCTTATGCATTCCCTGTGGGAATCAATAGTTTTTCAACTATTGTTATTACCTGAAACCTGACTTGTCTAAATCATTGTGAAAGCAGACATCAGGCTTACAAGGACAGCAAACAGCAAGACATCCGAACAGCGATGTCTGCCATTGGCTGAGAGCGCTAATCAGAATTCGGTTGGCTACTGGTTTTCCAGCATGCTCGTCCAACAGAAACCAGCTTCTGTTAGACAGACCGCCATACCCATGGGCCGAATGTCGGACTTTTTTTTGCAACCGGTCGATGTCTCCTGACATTCGGCCCCTGTGTACCAGGCTTTAAAGGAGGGGGGAAGCTCAGGATGGGTGTTATGCTAATTAGCAGTATAAAGAGCAAGCAGGAAGTGGGATTGTGATATAGGATACGCAGCATTGAGAGTGCAGTCACTCTCTATATGCTATGTAGTTGTATAGCTCAGCAAGGGTGACTGTACCTTTCAAGAGTATGTACATAACTTCCTGAATCTTGTGTCACATAAAATAGTTCAGGCACATGTCAGTCTGACATATCAGTCTGGATGTCTTACCACTTCCACAAACTCAATATGTCCAAAACCGAGCTCATAATATTTACTCCCAATCGTGCCCCTTCCCCTGACTTCTCTGTCAAGAGTAATGGCACAACCATCAACCAAACCCTGCATGCCAGTGTACTAGGTGTTATCCTGGACTATGAACTCTCCTTTCGGCCCCACATCCAATCACTTTCCAAAGCTTGCCATCTCAACCTTCACAACATCTCCAGAATATGCCCCTTCCTAACCAATGAAACCGCAAATCTCCTAATTCACTCCCTGGTTATCTCTTGCTTCAACTACTGCAACTCCCTCCTCATTGGCTTTCCTTTAACTGCTTGACATCCGCGCTATAGCCGAATGACGGCTACAGCGCGGACCTGAATTCCCGGGAGGCCGTCATATGACGGCCTCCCCTGTGCACATGCCCTGCGCGCGCCCTGCTGGAGCGCGCTGTGATCACCGAGTCACTGAGACTCGGGTGATCACTGATCCAAGTAAGGGGCCGGTCCCGGCCCCTTACCATGTGATCAGCTGTCAGCCAATGACAGCTGATCACATGATCAAAACAAAAGCTCTGTGATCGTTTTTTTTTTCTCCTCGCGCTGACAGTGCGAGGAGAAAAAAAAGCCGATCACCGGCTCAGCAGCAAGGGACATCGGTCCCGAAGAGGAGGAGGCAATAATGCCTCATACGTGCCTCAATTGTGCCACAAGTACCCCCTGCCAGTGCCACCTGTTATTGCCACATCACAGTGCCCACAGTGCCCACCAGTGCCACGTATCAATGCCCATAAGTGCCACCTATCAATGCCTGCAAGTGCCACCTATCAATGCCCACCATTGCCACCTAACAATGCCCACCAGTGGTGCCAATCAGTGCCACCTAGCAGTGTACAAGATCAGTGCCCATTATTGCCACCAATCAGTGCCCATCACTGCCACCCATCAGTGCCCATCACTGCTACCTATCATTGCCCATTGGTGCCGCCTCATCAGCGTACATCAATGAAGGAGAAAAATTACCCTTTTAAAAAATTTTATAACAAAATATAAAAAAAAATAATTTTTTTTTTTTTTTAATTCGCATTTTTAAATTTTTTTAACAAAAAATAAAAACCGCAGAGGTGATCAAATACCACCAAAAGAAAGCTCTATTTGTGGGGAAAAAATGATAAAAATTTCATTTGGGTAAAGTGTTGCATGACCGCGCAATTGTCATTCAAAGTGCGTCAGTGCTGAAAGCTGAAAATTGGTCTGGATAGGAGGGGGGTTTAAGTGCCCTGTAAGCAATGGTTAAATAGGCTATTGCTCCTTCAGTCCATCATAAGCGCTACTACCAGACTCATCCACCTTACAAACTGCTCAGCATCTGCTACCCCTCTCTGCCAATCCTTCCATTGGCTGCCACTCACCCAACAAATTCAATTTAAAACACAGACATAAACTTACAAAGCCATCCACAACTTGCCAGCCAACCAGCTACATCACTAACCTAGTCTCAAAATACTAAACAAATCGTTTTCTTTTTCCCTTCCAAAACCTCCTCTCTAGCTCCCATGTCACCTCCTCCCAAGCTCGCCTCCAGGACTTCTCCAAGCCTCTCCCATCCTTTGGAATTCCCTACCTCAATCTGTCCGACTATCTCCAACTCTATCCACTTTTAGGTGATCCCTGCAAACTTTTCTCTTCAGAGAAGTCTATCCTGCCTCCACCTAACAACTGTACTTTCATTTTCTTCATCAGCTCTTTCCCCACAGCTATTGCCTGTTGTATCACTTGATCCTCCCTTTTAAATTGTAAGCTCTAATGAGCAGGGTCCTCTGATTGCTCCTGTATTGAATTGTATTGTAACTGTACTGTTTGCCGTAACCTTGTAAAGTGCTGTGCAAACTGTCTAGGCAATATAAATCCCGTATAATAATAATAATAATACACTGGGGAGGGTAGCTGGTGGTGATCCCACCCCCTCCTCACATACTCCCCTTGCAGTGCCCCCCTCATTCCCCCTCCACTTTGTTCTCTCTCTGTTCTTTGTTCTTTCTCTCTTTTCCTCTCTCTTCCCCTCCATTATCCTTCTGCTTTCTTTTTATTTTTTAATTTTACTCCACTAAAAGGCTTTGAAGTCGAGTGCTTGTCTTACAGTATCTACAGAAGCAACATTGGTTACTTTTCTAAGAAGTCTCTCATCCCAATGTAAACCAGGCAGGCCTGAAATACACTGCTGTATACCTTTTTAAAAGGTCTACTCCTCACTACTGTAAGTTTCTTTATGTGGCCGTTTTACTAACTAACTTATAGGCAGCACCTGCCAGCTCCTACTCTCTTGAATTTTGAACTCTATGCCTCCTCCTAGTTGGAACATGTACTTGTAACCTGGTTATGTGTTTTATGGTACTATTTGTATTATCTATGAAAAACTCTCAATGAAAACTTTTGTGGAAATAATAATAATAATACAATTAAAAAATGGCAGTTATGTTTTAAGCTGGATCTTCTCTGTAACTCAACTCATTGAATACCCTCTGTATCCAGTTTTTCCTCTTTAAGTCAGTATTTCCATATAGTAGCAAATTATTTTGCTAATCAAATATGAGCCAAATCTGTGTCATGGCTGGGGTTTTGCCAGGCCAGTCATGTTTTTTACCAATTCCAGAATGCCAAATACAAGCATTTGTAGCAGAGTGCTCATTTACTCACCTAGCCTATTCACAGGCCTTTTATCACCATTCCTACAACTTCTCTCCCTCAGCACCTCTGAGAGGCCACGTCTGGTGACTCAAATGTAGCTGGGAAAGTGATCTGTAGCCAAATAAGAGGCTCTCCACTGTTGGAGCCAGCATGTGGGTAGCAAAGCAGGAACCTAATAGCACACAGCTTCCCTGGAAGACATAGCCACTGTGGTGCCTTCTTCTTGAGCCTGGGATTCTTCCAGCCGTTTACCTGTGTTACCAGAGTTAACCACAGTAAGGGTGTTCTGTACTGTTTTACTGAAGTAGTGATTCTCAGCTTGACTCTATAGAGTCTTAACGATACTATGCTATGCAGCCACATTACCCTGACTGAGTCACAGAGACACTGCTGTGAGGAATCTGTATTTGTGCAGCTTTCATTATTCTGCAGTGTATGCATGTTTTTTGCCATCCTTATTCTGTTTTGCATTATTGCTTCTAATAAACTGAAGTTATAGTTATACATCCTATCGTATCATTTGGCCAATTACCCATTCTGTTCCACTTTTAGATATGCAGACTGCAACATTGCTACTTCAATTGATAATTCTAGTCAAGTCGACATTTAGTAGGCATTTATATTAAATATTGAACAAAGCAGTAGAATAAGTATGCCGTTGCTTGGTGACAAGAGTAATCAGAGAACCATCTGAAAATCACTCTCATCTTGCTACCAGCAATTAATAAGCACTCCTATATACACCTAGACAGCCAATAGATTGATTTACTATAGGAATAAAGACAGTTCCCTTAGCAAAGTAAATGGTTTATGCCTAGTGAATAAGGTGAAGTTGTGTTCATTTCAATCATCCAATTATTGGCCATTAAAAATGCATTGTTTTCATTTCTCTTGCATATAGTTGGGTACACAAAGTGATCCCAGGTTCACTTTACTTATTAAACATTCACTTTACTAAGTTAACAGGCTCAACTTTCTTAGCAACTCAACCCCAATGAGTAGATCTTAGATACCAGCACAATAAAAGCCGATCCTATAAACAGTAGTATACAGGTTTTTATGGACAGGTATTGTCCATAATGTTAGCTAAGCTATTAGGTATACCCAATAAAGACAGTTAGCCCGTCTTTCATTTATACTCTATATTACAAGACTGGCTAACAAATTCAGCTCCCAACTCTAAAAAAAAGTATATTTTTGTAGGTTAACAGTGCACAGAACACAGCACAAGTGGCAGCTATGCAGTGCAATCTTAGCTCTGTATTCTTAGTGAACACGAAACCAGGTAAAATCTCAGTATGGCTTAGGCAATAAATAAAGTATTGCAGTGACATTCCCAGTTCCACTTATTATATTGATGGCAGATTTTTACGTGTGCCACTGGCAGGTAGTAATTCGAAATCGGAAGGTGACCTTGTGCTTTACAAAGACTTAAAAAAAAAAAAAAAAACTGAGGGTGAAACTATGTCTGTGCCATTGCTTAAGCTGTAACTTTTCTCTCCATATCCAAACAGAACCACTAGATTTTACTGCATAACAACATAAGTCTGTACAGTTCTGTAAGTGCTTTATATTTATATGAAAGGAATAAAGTGTAGAAGTCTATCTTCTACACCATTGTTTAGGAGCTTTTCTTCAAAGTAGCTACTAGTACTAAGCAGCCTGAAAACTTTAGTGATATATAAGAATTAACTTTTATGTCTGTATTTTGAGATGACTAAAAACTACTACCACTCATACTACTGGGCACATCAGATGTAGGGTTGCCACCTTTTCATCAAGCCAAACTCGAACGCTTAAGCAGCGCACACCAATATTTTTTTTTGTAGTACATTAAATTTATTACCTATGTACAAAGCAATGCACAGCAATTTTGTTATGTAGTATACACTATACATAAATTTTTGTGATTAAATAACATTTCTAATCATATGGAATTAATCACAAGAGTCCCCCTTTACATCAGAGTCAACAGAGTTCCCCTTTACATTTGATTCTGCAGTTTGCCTTTACATCTGAATCTGCAGGAGAGGAGTGCAGAGGGTAAGATGGGGCAGTATGTACAGGAGAGGAGTGCAGAGGGTAAGTTGGGGGCAGTATGTACAGGAGAGGAGTGCGGAGGGTATGATGGAGGCAGTATGTACAGGAGAGGAGTGTGGAAGGTATGATGGGGGCAGTATGTACAGGAGAGGAGTGTGGAAGGTATGATGGGGGCAGTATGTACAGGAGAGGAGTGTGGAAGGTATGATGGAGGCGGTATGTACAGGAGAGTAGTGTGGAAGGTATGATGGATGCCGTATATGTACAGGAGAGGAGTGCGGAAGGTATGACAGTGGGCAGTATGTACAGGAGAGGAGTGTGGAGGGTATGATGGGGCAGTATGTACAGGAGAGGAGTGCGGAAAGTATGATGGGGGCAGGATTTACAGGAGAGGAGTGCGGAGGGTATGATCCGGGCAGTATGTACAGGAGAGGAGTGCGGAGGGTATGATATAAGCTGTAAGTACATATCTATATACATATCTATATAAGCCAGCTCCTAGCACTCTGTATGTCCAGATGATGTGAAGGCAATGTATGACCATTCATATAACCCCGTGTTATCCAAGCTCTGAGTCTGTACAATCAGAAGTGTAGACTCATCACATATACACATGGTTACAGGAATGGTCATACATTACTTTCACATTATCTAGTCTGAGTGATTGGGGGATGTTTATATAGACAGACATGTGTGCTGCTTAGGAGGTATCTGTCAGCTGTAATCGGGCTGCACACCCTGTCACCTTAACCCTTCACTGCATCACCTGCAAAACAAATAAGCCTAAACGTTGCAGCTTTGCTTCCTAGGAGACTTTTCTCAGAAAAAATACTCAGCTTACCTCCTCCCTGCATGCAATGTGAGCAGTGGCCAGCCCGACAGGAGCTACAGTGAGCTCCGCCTCCCGATTTTCTCAGCACACTGCATTGGTGATTGGAGGGTGGGTTGAGTCAGAGATACCAGAGACTGTGCAGGAGACTGGATTGGGGGAGGGAGAGAGAAAGGAGCCTTGGATTTCAGCACACATTGCTGCTGCTGTCTCACAGTGACAGGCGTGCTGATGGTCCCCCCCACCTGAATGGTCTGTCCCTGTTCTGTTCTGAATCATGTGCCTGGATTACAGGCAGTACAAAACCCGGGCACATGATTCAAGACCCGTACTGTCTGGGTGAATCCCGAACAGGTGGCAACCCTAATCGGATGGAATTGAAATATGGATGTATTGAAAGCTAGCCAGCAGAACTGACCTTATCAGTTTTGATAAGGCTGTGGATGGGACTGGAAGGCACAAAAAAGAATAAAAACATTGTCAGAAGTTTTAAACCTTCCCCAATCTACTAAAAATCTGTTTTTGGTTTTGCCTGTGTCCCAATTGGGAGGACCCCCATTATTTCCTGTGCTGACAGGAAGTAGGGGGAATTTCCCCCGTAATAACACAGATGGCAATAAAATCCTTACTCTGCACAATAAAATAAAATGTTGGCCAGAGCTGAACTGGATTTGGTCATATTTTCCCAGCCTTGACCACATCTCTTCATGCTGAAATTCCAGTAGGCTGTAGAATGATAAGGTCAGTTCTGCTGGCTAGATTTCAATATATCCATCTTTCAATACTATCCGTAGGTTTTGGTTTAAAAAGACAAGCTACACTAACATTAATATTAAAATAAAGATGACATTAGTTATAGGTATGAATGAACTATGCCTAGAATAATCACACAGCTAATAAAGAGGATTGATGCAATAAGATTTTAAATGCCTAAGAGACTTGCATAGTCTTCAGAAAATTAAATTACATGTAATATATTATGAAAAAGAAAATCCTACTTAAGTCTAGGATTATGTCAAATGCAAGATGGGGCATGCCATCCTAAGCCAATGCAAGCATAAGTTGGAAAAGCTCACAATTCAAGCTAGCAATGAAAATGTAAGCCAAAAAAGAAAAATTGTGCGGATATTCGGCAATATATATTCCCTGCATGCAAGTTTCTTTGGCAGCATGGTAAACATGTTTTACGCTACAGAGAACAGGATGGTCTGTTCATGAATATGCAAGACTGTTTCTTAGCTGTAGAAATGTAACCCCTTGAATTTTTTCAACTAACATGAGAGATATTAAAAAAGCTGTCAAATACCCCAGATTAGTATTTGAAGTTTGGGGAACCTGTGCCTTGGCCATTCAAAGCAAAGCAACCGGTTCATTTTAATGGCAGACCCACCAGCCGCAAAAAAATAGTTTTATTTACCTTTATGATGTTTTGCTGGGCCACTCATAGTGATGGGTTGTGATTAAAGCTTAAATAGGGCTGAAAACTTCCATGTGACTGTGCTGTGTGCTTCAGTGGCAAATCACTAAGCATGCTGTCACTATGGATAAGGTGAGTGAGTTACATGTCTCCTCTAATCCAGAAGTACTGGGTGTGCCAATGTATTCCCAGCAGCAGAACAGAGTGGTCGAGTAATAAAGGGAAGGTAAGTGTAAGGTTCTGTTAGGGTTGCCATAAATATGATCCCATGCCTCGTCCTAGAAAATGGATTTTATCTCCCCATGTCAGTCAGATGGTGTATGTAATGGAGTAGCCTATGAACATATTTTAATTCTCTTAACCAGGTAGATGTTAGCTGGATTTGACTGCATATAAAGCACACCACTAACCCATATGACCCAAGTTTGATAAACTAGCTAAAGTAAAAGGCACGTGAAATACAAAAATAATAATAATTTACTAAATACCATTAAGATGGTTGTAGATGGATGGAAATACGACCAATTCAGCAGGGACCACCTGAATTTCAACCCATTTATGGCTGTTCCCATTACAGAGAAGTTGATCTACTGATCGACTTCTCTCGAGCCAGCTTGTTAGAAATGTTACCTCCTTCAATCAGCACTACAGCCAATCAACTGCAGCGCTGATCAGTGTATTCTGACAGTGGAAGAATCCGCACTGTCAGAATACAATAAAACAGCGGGGTGGATTCCTTTATCCACCTCGCTTCTGTGGATGGGGGAATTGGTTCAGTTTTGCCAGCCTGATTATTGGCAATAATAGCATAGAGTTAGCAAAATACAATATTTTTTGTGGTCCTTTAAGTTTAATATGTTTTATTAGTCTAGTTATCTGGTAATCACTGAGTCTGATTGTGTGCATTCATAGTATTAGCATTATAATACTGCTAACTGCTGTAATCACTGCACATACTATACAAGTAAATCAATGAATTATCGTAAGATACTAATTTGCAACGCTACTCCTGGTACCGTGCACTCATTATTTTCTGATTTTGGAAACAAAGAGAATGACAAAAGCCTACATTTCCTACAAGCATTACATTTATTTTTACATGAAAACGCTTTGCTTGCTATGCATTCTATAATTAAATGAATAAACTGCATCTAGTACATCTTATAGACCTCCTACGTGCTTGCCAACATTTCCTTCTGGCTCAGTTCCCATGCAAGGAAATGTAAACTATAAAGAAATGAAATTGTGCTTTTTGACCAGAACAATTGTAGTAGCAGATCCATTTTCTACTAAGCCTTAATATATATTTCTTGGTTCGTTGTTTTAATCTTTACTATAAGTGCCATGCGATTTACAGAAACTATTTACTTAAAGTGGACATTTCATGAAATTACATTTTAACAGTATAATATTTTTTACCCGCCTAACCTTTCAATGTAGGTGAAATGTGTAAAAGAGTCAAGTGAAACGTGTAAAAGCAACCATCCTTTCAAGCCCGGTGACGGGCATTCGGGTCACGTGACCGATGTGATTGGCCGCATATATGCATGCAGCCGGCGTCAAGAGGTTAAACATGATATGAAGCTGACATGATGTCAGCAATGTCCCTTCCTTTCAGTCTCTGTGTGTCATAATCCTCATAATGTTTTGTAAAATAGATATGGTAGTGGCATTCTTACACAGTCCATGAACAACGGCATTAGCCGCTCTCTGCATTCAGACAGAAATTTAGCTCCAGCTCAAGTGTTCCAACAATTTCTGCAAACATTTGTATACCAAAAACTATCCTGTTATCCTCCAAAGAAGTAAAAAACAGTGGTCACCACATGTCTGCAGATATATTATGAAGTTTTCTCTTTCTTTAATAGGTATTGCCAAGTTGGTGGCAGCTGGAAAGACCAGGATATATAAAATATTATTATATAATCTCCAGAAAAGAAACACAAACAGTGAAAATTGTAGTGTCTCCTTACACAAATAATCAGTGGTCAATACGTTGTCCCCCTACTTTGATTACCATTATGGGGAGGAGATAAATCCCCCACTGTAAATGCTACATGAATCATTTGCCTTAGTCAAGATGACCACGGCCAGAAATGCTAGGGGGTTGTTTTTCAACAAAGATAAGCATAGAGTGATTGATGGATGGGGGAGTTTGCTTTGAATATTAAAAATTAATTAAATAGTGTTTTTGGTTTGTGGTGCTCAGATGCAGAGAAGATCTGATTTAAACAATTTACATATTATTAATAAGCAGTAAATTAGTTTTTGAAACACACATTCACTCACTGATTTTAATGTGAAGTGATTCATTCTCAAAGATATCCAAAGATGACAACAAAGACAAAGTTGGGTTTCAGTTGGTTTTTGACTGCTTAGAAACACCTACTTACATCTTTACATTAGAAGGTTAGCAGTTATAGGCATATTTCATGCCTAGCGTAAATTTCCCAGTGCTCTCCTGCACCCGGTTAGCCGCCCATGCTGTGTTAAGCCTGCCATAGAAGTGGAAATACAACAGTAAAGTAAAATCGCTAACTCCTATAAGCCCAGGAAGTGGAACACAGAGAAAACTGTGATGACTTTACTACTGGTATACGCAATACAGACCAACAGGATATGCCAAGCACTGAAACTAAAAGACTAAGGTACGGTTCACATGGGCTTTTGTTTGTGTCATACATTTCAATAGAAATGCAAATGCAGCTAAAAGCTGCTTGGTATAGCTTAAAAGGGGGTCAAATATGGGTTAACATCAGGTCAAATACAGGTCAGATTCACCAGTGAAGAAACATCTAATACCAATGTCAAATGAAGTCTGAATGCACCAAAAAGCATGCTTCATTTGCAATACTGTATGTGTAAACCCTAGACCTGTTTAAATTCTACTGCTCTTCTTCATCTGGTAGAGACTTGAGAGTCTAGCACATTAAGAGGTATCCGGCTACTTGCAACTTTACAGGTCAACAGTACACCTTGACAAGTTACACGGCCCTGCTACCACCTTTGCAATATACAAAGGATGCAAATGCTATTATAACAGTCTGAACTGGCACAAGTGGACAAAAGGCAGGACAAACTATCACTTTTCCAAAATAATTTAAAGCCTTCATTGTTCATAGAATACCAAGCTTTCCTACCAACTTCATTTATAGTCTTCTGTAGTCTGCAAAATTACATGTGCATTTTTAAAGACTGAAATGCCAACCAGATATCTTGCTGCTGAATGCCTTCTACGCACAGACAAATAAATACTGCCACTGAAAACACAGTAATTTAATTTCTCAAAGAATACATACATAGATTCTGAAAGTAATTATTTTACACCGCAACCTTCATCTTAGCTTTCAAAAAAGCCTGGAAAGAAGCATTGAAATAAAAATCCTGTAAAGTATATTGAGACTGCTAATGTTGACTTTTTTTTAAGGTGAATGCTCCAGCGGAGCCATCCTGATCCTTGCTTTACTACTTAGAAAGTGACCTTGAATAAGCATGTATACCTCAAATGTGATGCTTTTTCCAGGTCATAGGCTAAGGCATACACAGAGCAAATTTCTTTCCTGCAACCTCAGACAGTGTTGACAGGGGAATCCTTCCCACTGAGCCTCTGTATTCTCCTGGCGGGTGGGCAGGAGAAGGCACCCCCACCGAGAGAAGACAGCGATTATTGCTAGTGGCTATGCCAGCCGCTAGCAATGATTGTGTAAAAAATATGGCACTTTGGTTGTACCCAAGTTGTTCAATCAGCCTACCCATACATGGTTCTAATCTCAGCTGGCTCCTGCTGAACCAGCCGAGATTCAAACGGTCTATGGCCGGCATAACTAAATAAAAAGAAAGGATAAGCATGACTCTTTTAGCATTTTCAAAAATAGGGTAACAGTGGCTGCCCCAAAATTTCTGCCTTCACATACAGTTTGATGAGAGCACCTCACAAAGTTTCAAGAATTAAAAGCTTTTAATGATATAATTGGCTCATATCGGAAAAAAAAGCCAACAAGTTTCGGGGGTCAAACAGACTCCCCCTTCACCAGGGCTTAGGAATTCTAAATGTGCTTAAATTGATTCAGGTAAGCAGATACCATATAGATCTGTACTGTGATTTACTGCTTGGGAATAGTTTCAAAAGGGCAGCTTAAAACAGTGTTAATGAGTACAGTTTTTCTGCCTTGACAGGTTCCCTTTATGCTGAACAAGCAGAGGCAGATCTTTAGTTACTAATGACGAAATAACAACTGGCAGACACGTTGCAGATTACCACTGTGAATTCAAACTCCCAACTCATGCCACTTGTGATTTTCCCGACATTAACGTATAGCACAGTACATGTTTCACCAGCCTAGAAGAATTCTGTGGTCAAGGTCAGACTTTCAATCCTTTGGAAAATTTGTTATCACTGAATCATCAACCTACTGCTATGCCCACAATGGCAACGTGAATGCTGGGCAAATGATTACTGAAAGGGTCATGTCACCAGTGACCAAAACCTATGTTTGTGCATCACCAACTCAGCACGGCAGTTAAGCCAGAGAATATATGAATATAAAGAGCCAGGTGACATTATGTTGCTACCAAGTGGCTCCTAAAGCAATTCATTTCAGCAGACCTAATTTTTTACCTTGTTTAGCCATTATCTCAGTGACACCACTTCTGGGACTGAATCGTACTACTGTCAACACTAGGGACCTCTGTGATCCTGACAAATCTACCTTTGTACTTGCAAGTTAATGAAAAAAATACATCAAAATGTGCCTCTTGTGTATCTGCTGGGCTATGAGTGCCAGGCTTAATCTAGACAGTGTTATTAGGCAGCATAATTTCTTAAATGTCACAAGCTAATGCATAAATAAAGCCTACAATACGGCAACACATGAAATTTTTGAAAAACAAAATATGGCATTCCAATTCCACACTAATTTACTGCTTTACTAATAGATTTTTACTTAACATAGTCATCCTGTCCAATACATTAAGGACAAATGGGGTACACAGTAGCTCAAAGGCAAATTCACTAATGTACATGGTTTTACCTATGTTTCAGATTTTAATGTTAAGCCACAAGTCATGTATGTGAAGTCACTTTAAGCTTTGTTAAAAATGTTCCCTATATAGGAATATTTATTAAAGCGCACCTTCACTCTCCTTTTGTCCTTTGGATATTTTAGTTAATTTCCCCTTCTTTCAAATAACTGGAGAATATTTTTTTTAATACCTTTTTTTACGATACCAAGATGGCACTTCTACCTTTCGTGCCTAAGCAAGAATAACATAGCCCCAGCAGCCTGCAGTCTTCTGGGTTAACAATGTCATGGATCTCGATAGGTTATGGGGACATCTAGAGCGCACTGGGGTTGATTCACTAAAACCGGAGAATGCAAATTCTGGTGCAGCTGTGCATAGAAATCAGCTTGTTTTGTTAAAGCCCTATTGAACAAGCTGACATTAAAAGCTACCATGCACAGCTGCACCAGATTTTGCACTCTCCAGTTTTAGTAAATTAACTCCACTGTGCATGCACAGTGATATGTGAAAGAAAATTGCAACGCGGGTTTAAGCATGCAGCGGCAGATCACTACAGGACAAACCTGGATTTACTGGACATGTAGGTACATGTTTTTAAGTTAACCGTGCAAAAAAAGGAAGGAGGTGTGTGTGTGTGGGTGGTCCTCTTTAATAGGGATGGGCCGAACACCCCCCGTTCGGTTCGCACCAGAACATGCGAACAGGCAAAAAATTTGTTCGACCACGCAAACACCGTTAAAGTTCATGGGACACGAACATGAACAATCAAAAGTGCTAATTTTAAAGGCTTATATGCATGGTATTGTCTTAAAAAGTGTTTGGGGACCCGGGTCCTGCCCCAGGGGACATGTATCAATGCAAAAAAAAGTTTTAAAAACTGCAGTTTTTTGAGGGAGCAGTGATTTTAATAATACTTTAAGTGAAAAAATAAAATAAAATGCTATGGGGAAGCCATAGGGATGTCTCGTGCGTCAGAGGGGGGCGAGGTCACAGGGAAGTCCACGTGCCTCAGAGGGGGGCGGGGTCACCCAGCCACGACACCGTGTGGCCCCGCCCACAGTTTTAAAAGAGCTGTCACCTGCGAGGATGGAGGTAGATCTTCTTTATTTTTTTTTCAGTCCGTCGGCGGAGATGAATGGACTACGTGGGACAGTTTTATTTTTTTATTTTTTAATAAAGGACTTCTCCCACAGTGGGTGTTGTTTTTTTTTTACCATTTTCACACTTTTTGTGAAATGGTATGGGTACAATGTACCCGTTACCATTTCAAACGGGGGGGGTGGGATCTGGGGGTCCCCTTGTTAAAGGGGGCTTACAGATTCCTATAAGCCCCCTGCCCACAAACCCCCACAACCAGCGGGCAAGGGTTGTGGGGATGAAGCCCTTCTCCCCATCAACATGGGGACAAGGTGCTTTGGGGGCTACCCCAAAGCACCCTCCCAATCTTGAGGGCATGTGGACTGGTACGGTTCAGGAGGGGGGGCCGCTCTCTCACCCCCCTCTTTTCCTGCGGCCTGCCAGGTTGCGTGATAAGGGTCTGGTATGGATTTTTGGGGGGACTCCACGCCATTTTTTTAAAAATTTTGGTACGGGGTTCCCCTTAATATCCATACCAGACCTGAAGGGCCTGGTATGGAATTTAGGGGGAACCCCATGCACTTTTTTTTTAAATTTTGGTTCGTGGTTCCCCTGTGGGGGAATCCCATGCCGTTTTTATCAATGAACTTGTAGCTGTATTGCCGGACCGACAATTCATTATAGCCACGAGTAGTTTTAAATTACTTTTTTCCTTTAGAAATGTCATTTTGCTGTCAGACTGTTCTAAACATGGGAAACATGCGCCACTTTACAGGCATACTATAGACACCCCCCAGGTACGAAATTTAAATATTACACTTTTATTGTTTCACTTTACGCATTATTAAAATCACTGCTCCCGAAAAACTGCCGTTTTTAAAACTCTTTTTTGCATTGATACATGTCCCCTGGGGCAGGACCCAGGTCCCCAAACACTTTTT
This sequence comes from Aquarana catesbeiana, assembly GCF_042186555.1. Classification (NCBI taxonomy): domain Eukaryota; kingdom Metazoa; phylum Chordata; class Amphibia; order Anura; family Ranidae; genus Aquarana; species Aquarana catesbeiana. The sequence continues at coordinate 297,017,883 of NC_133324.1, read as the reverse complement.
ATGACAATAACTTGCTTATTAACCTTTAAAATTAGCACTTCTGATGTTTCCCACAGACTTTTAAAGGGTGTTCCATGGCTTTCGAATTTGCTGCGAACACCCCACATTGTTCGCTATTTGGCGAATGGGCGAACAGCCAATGTTCAAGTCGAACTCACGTTCGACCCAAACATAAAGCCCATCCCTACTATTTAATTGCAGGCTCTTGCTAAGACTGGGAACCCTGACTCACCGAGTTCATGTTCAGCCTCAAAATCCGTTAGTTAGGCATTCACAGGAAGCTTCAGGAAACAGCCAGCCAACCAGAACCATTATATTGTAGCAAAAGTAACATAAGCTCGGTGTTGCTTTTCACCCATTGAATCATGGGAGCTGAATTATTTCCTCTGATTACTGCTCAACAATACATGTAGAAGAGGAGAGGACAAAGAGAATTTTGTAGGATTTGTGGAAAGGAACACATGATTTCTAGTAAGTGTAATGAACCTGAATAACTAAGAAACACTAATAGTGGTTTTGCACTCAACCTAAGCTGGGTATACACTAGTAGAATTTCATTGGATATGTTTCATTTTAGGAACATCGTTCGGTTTTCTAAAAGTTAGTGAGGTCAAATTGATGTACGTTTTCGACCATAGTGACGAGCAAATTTGAAGGAGCAGGATGCAAATGAACACATTTCTAACAGTGTATGTGGTTTTCATTTGGTACAGTCCATTTATTTAAAAATTGAGTGTTAAAAGCAAATAAAATCTTTAACTACTTTCGAGCAACTTTCGTCAAGCTGTTGAACATATTGGGGAATTTGCATAAGAATTTTCATTTAACAGCCTAATAGTATATAGCCAGCTTTATAACAAGCTTAGGAGGTGCAACGTGGAAGTGAGCATTAACTATATTCTAAATACAAACTTTCCCCAGCACTCAAGAAAGTTTGTATTTATAAAGAAACCTAATTAGTGTCTATGAATACAGACAACCTAGACTGAATAAAATAGCAAATATATTAAGGCACCCAAATTCAGTGTGGCCCCTACTGTATTTAATGGGGAAACCAACACATATAAAGATGAATACATCTGTCACATTTATCAAAACTAGAGCAGCTGTGCTAGTAGCCAATCAATGTCTAGATTCAGCTTGTTCAGTTAAGCATTAAAAAGGAAATGTAGAAGTTGATTGGTTGCCATGCACAGCTGCTCCAGTTTATGTCCGTTCCAGTTTTTATAATTTCCCCTTGTTATAAGTAAAGTTAGCCTCTCAGAAAATCTGTAAACCTCCAGTAATGCAGGCCATACATGGGTCGAAATCCGAATGAATTTTCTTTCAAAAATCAGAAATTTGGTGCATTTTGTAATCCAATGGTGCCACCATTGCTTTCAAAATTCAACCAACCAAGCCTTCAATTTCACCTCATGTTGCTACAGAAAAGAGCTTTCGTGGTCAGGAATCCTTTTTTCCCAGGAATTGTATTTTCTTGCGCTCACGTGCATTTCTTTTTTGATTATATTTCTCGCACAATTCTCAAATCCCATTAGAAAATTGTTCTTTTTTGAAAAATTTCCAACATGCCCCATTACTCAAATTCGATGGGCGCACGAAAATTGGCCGTTGCTGCAGCCCAGCTAAAGGTGCGTAATTCGAACGAAAATTCTTAGTTATGATAATTCTTTCGGAATTCGATTCATGTATGTCCGGCTTTAGGTTTGCTATCCAAATATGAATTGACATATACTTCATATTACAATGAGGGTGATCATCTACTTTTGATTAGTGAAGGCACAGTACAGTGGAATCTTATTAAGTGTGCAAATGTATACAAACACAGATTTTCCTTTTTAATTTAATGATTAAAAATGTTTTAAAATTGTTTATTTTTTGCTCTTGCATACACCCGCAGATATAACATAAAGAAGAACTGTAATAACTAAGTTGTGCACACACAATTCTACTGAAGAACTCTGACTGTGCCAGAGCTGCAAGATCCTAGACATATAGAAAGCACAGAGCTATTTTAATGGAGACAGCACGTTTTCTTCTGTGAATAATCACTTGTAGTTCTCGCACATAGTTGAAATAGGCAGCTTATCCCAACTTTCCATTTATCAAGCTGACAATTTGCCACCATCTCCAAAACTGTCTGTGTGTAAAGCACTGTCTCTCTCCACAAATCACTTAGAGTCTTCCTATGTTAGGATTACCATTAGTTTTGGATCAATTACTCTATCATCTTAGTACTGGATCTTGAACTCTTCTCTTCATCTGAATGTATTAAACTTTTATTATATCACACATTGTTAAGCTGTTTGGAAAATGCCCATCTAAAGTCTTTATTCTGTAATATGATAGCTGATAGAGAAGGCTGCTAAAGAACAAATAGTTGTTCCAGACCATGTTCCAAACTATACCATGACCTGGATAAATGAAAACCATTACATACATATTGCTCCAGACATTAACTAAAGTTAAAGTTTCCTTGCATAGACTGGTGATCCTAGCTGATGCTACAAAATTGCCCTTTACCACATTTACTTAAAATACATGCATATGCATATAAATGTCTAGAATCCTTTACCAAGGTCTGATATTCTGAGTTTTAAGACTGTGCGTCTTCTTCTGCTAGGACCAGAGGTATGTTTTTTATTTTTGTTGCAAAAATAAAAATGTTCAAAAAATTTTTTTTCGTACTGTTGTTAAAGTGGTTGTAAAAACAGTTTTTTTTTACCTTAATGCATTCTCCGCATTAGGCTAAAAATGTATTGAGTTCGATCTCGATCCAGCACTGTGCCCAAGAGCAGTGGCTCTCTCTTTCCTCTCGCCTCACTGGATGTGGAGGCAGCAGTGGGAGCCATTGGCTCCTGCTGTTGTCAATCACAGCCTGTGAGAAGAGAATGAGATGCTGGGCTCAGCCATGCTGTTTGTGTCAATGGACACACAGAGCTTGGCTCGGGATCGAGCCTGCACAATTCCCCTTATAGCAAGTGGAAGGGGAAGGAGCCAGGAGTGCCAGCAGGGGGCCCAAGAAAAAGAGTATTGGAGCTGCTCTGTGCCAAACCACTGCACAGAGCAGATAAGTGCAACATGCGTGTTATTTAAAAGAAAAATACCTTTGCAATCACTTTAATATTTAGCATTTGATCCCTTTTACTTCACTTTATGGGCTCTACAACCATTCTAATAATCAAATAGGTTTCTACAAGTAATGCAATAGAAATTTCGGACCTTTATACTAGTTTTTGGTAGTATACTATATATATATATATATATATATATATATATATATATTAGAAGGATGTCGATTGCGTTGAGCTTATTATTGTTATTATAATACTGTATTTATATAATGCCCACAGTTTAAATAAAATAAATGTAAAATAAAATTATGTATGTTGATATGTGGTTGTCCTTTTATACCACCCGTGTTTTGAATTTGACATTTCAATTTGAGTTTCAGAGGGTGGTAGAGGTTCTGGAAAAGTCCTTGAGGCGAGTGTGGAAGAAGGTGACATTGGCAGTTAGAGAGCAGGAGGTCTACATAGCAGCGAAGAAAACAGTTTGGTTGGTATTTTGAGACAAGGTTGGGTTAGTGGAAGGCAATGGAGGGATTGGCAGAGTGGAGTAGCAGCTATATCAGTGTAGGCAGGGAATCATTTACAGAAATTCATGTATTTTTTCATATTCTTCCTTTACTAAATATTATAGAAACTCTAAAACATTACATAGAAGGAAGTGCTATACTTTTTCACTCATGAACAATAGTACAAAATCTCAGACGGCTATGTTGAATTTTTCCTATTTCCTTTATTCCATACACATATGTCCACCCAACTTTGGTCATACTCAAGTATGATACATGTACATGCAGTCTAGTGCATGGCCAGGATTGTCCACGGGCAGCTCCTGTCCTTTGTTGAGTTTGTTGCCACTTTTTTAGAAACTTCATATGAAATTGATATTAACAAAAACAGAGATCACAGAGAGCAGACATGACCATGTACATGCCTAAATGCAGTTTGAAAATCTTGCTCCACTGGTGTACTGTAAGTCCAGTGGTATGAGCAATAAACCATCATAGTCCATCCTGCATCTGATAATAGGGAAGGTAAAAAACACTTTACATCCTTTTTCCTGTTCCCAAAAACTGTTATGCCCTGTACACACGGACGGATTTTCCAACGGAAAATGTGCGATCGGACCTTGTTGTCGAAAATTCCGACCGTGTGCGGGCTCCATCACACATTTTCCATCGGAATTTCCGACACACAAAGTTTGAGAGCTTGCTATAAAATTTTCCGACAACAAAATCCGTTGTCGGAAATTCCGATCGTGTGTACACAAATCCGACGCACAAAGTGCCACACATGCTCAGAATAAATTAAGAGACGAAAGCTATTGGCTACCGCCCCGTTTATAGTCCCGCGCGTTCAGAACGATCGGATTTTCCGACAACTTTGTGTAAACGTGTGTATGCAAGACAAGTTTGACCCAACATCCGTCGGAAAAAATCCATGGATTTTGTTGTCGGAAAGTCCGATCAATGTCCGACCGTGTGTACAGGGCATTACTGTGTATTACCTTGAAAAATGTAAAACATATGTATGTACATGAGAAAATTAAAAATATGATTGAAGTTATTGATTAACTTTATTTTTTTAATTCGAATTATGATTGCAATATGTTTTTAACCACTTGCCGCCCACCATATAGCAGAATGACGGCGGCAAAGTGGTTTCAATATCCCGCAACACCGAACTAGGTAAAGAGTCTCTGACGAAGACTATTTACCACGTGATCAGCCGTGTCCAATCACGGCTGATCACGATGTAAATAGGAAGCGTCAGTGATCGTTTTTTCCTCACTCACGTCTGACAGACGCGAGTAGAGGAGAGCCGATCGGCTGCTCTCCTGACGGGGGGGGTCTGGGCTGATTGTTTATCAGCCCAGACCCCCCTCGGATCCCAGGACCACCAGGGAAGCCATCCACACTGGACCATCAGGTATGCCCCCTAGACCCCCAGGGAAACACTAATCTGTGCCCAGGCAGCTGCCAATCAGTGCCCACTCACAATGCCTACCACTGCCAGTGCCACCAGGGATGCCTATCAGTGCCGCGTATCAGTGCCACGTATCAGTGCCCATCAGTGCCACGTATCAGTGCCCATCAGTGCCGCCTATCAGAGCCAGCTATCAGTGCCCATCAGTGCCACCCATAACCCATCTTTGCAGCCTTTCAGTGCCCATCAGTGTCACCTATCAGTGTCTATCAGTGCCCACCAGTGCCACCCAGTGCCACCCATGAGTGCCCATCAGTGCCGCCTATCAATGCTGCATATCAGTGCCATCCATCAGTGCCGCCTACCAGTGCCCATCAGTGCCGCATATCAGTGCCCATCCTCAGTGCCCGCTCATTGGTGCCACCTCATCATTGCCGCCTTATCAGTGCCTGTCAGTGCCGCCTTATCAGTGCCCATCAGTGAAAGAGAAAACGTACTTATTTACAACATCTTTTAACAGAAACAAAAGCAAAACTTTTATTATTTTCAAAAATTTCTGTCATTTTTTATTTGTTTCGCAAAAAATAAAAACCGCAGAGGTGATCAAATACCACCAAAAGAAAGCTCTATTTGTGGGAACAAAACGATAAAAACTCAGTTTGGGTACAGTGTTATATGACCGCGCAATTGTCATTCAAACTGCGACAGCGCTGAAAGCTGAAAATTGGTCTGGGCAGGAAGGTGTATAAGTGCCCTGTATTGAAGTGGTTAAATTAAGTATTTTATTCTGAATCCACAAAATTAGCTTTTGTTCACTTTAAAGCCCAAATGTGGACTTTATTTATTCCTTGTATTGTCAGACTATGGGGTTGATTTACTAAAGGCCAATAGATTGTGCACCTTGGAAAGTGCAGTTGCACTCACAAGTGCAGTTGCTCCAGAGCTTATTAAATGAGGTAAAGCTTCACTTTGCAAAGAATACCCAATCACATCCAAGGAAAATAAAAAAAACTGCATTTTTGCTTGCATATGATTGGTTGATGAAAGTCAGCAGAGCTTCTGCTCATTTACTAAACTATGGAGCAACTGCTCTTGCCATGTGCAACTGCACTTTCCAAAGTACACAGTCTTTTTGCCTTTAGTAAATCAACCCCTATACGTTTCTATTTGTCTATACTTGGAACATACAATTGCAATTAGTTTCTGTCTAGTGATCTTTTTTCCTGCCCTTTTGTTTGGGTGGTGTTATGTCATTTCATGCACCTGCTGTATACTCTAATGAACTTGTTTCATTACATCATTCTATGACTACTCTAGAAAGCTTTCATAAAATGTATTAAAAAGAAAAGCCCAAATGAACTTTAGTTTAAATTCGGTTACTTACATTCTAGGTGGATTAAAACAAAATGTGTGCTATGTATTAAACTTTTTCTCTAGAATGCATCAACAGCCTGAGTAGAAAAGACTGTCAGCATGGTGCAGAGCAAGACTCTTGCTCTCTGTGGGGAAGTAGTGATCACTCTGCAGAGGTCCCCTACTAAGTCAGAGCTAGAGCTCTCCAATCAGTGGAAAGCATGAGCTTTGCCGATTGCATGACTATAGGTCTGACTCAGGAGGTGGTGCTTAGAACTTCTGCAATGAGACCACTGCATCCCCAGGGATAGCAAGGATCCAACTCTGCAGCTGTCGGCAGGAGATACGTTTTACTATTCAGGTGGTAATTGTTTTAGAAAGAAAGCAAAATTTAAGACCTTAAACAGCTTTTGTTTTGATGCACCTGAATGCATTTCACTGATATAAAATAAAGTTGCAATTCATTTTCAGCCACACTTGCATTCAGTGTTGGTCACCTGGGCTACTAAGCAAGTCAGTACAATTTGGACTCAATTAAATTTCATCTTTGGGCAAATAAAAAAACATCTCTTTGCCCACACTGCCAAGGTTAAGTGCTTTATGTGTAGGGGAACAGTTAAAGAAGATTTACTTACTTGATCCTCTGCTCCTCCCCGCAGCTAGATCAGTCCCTGCAGCATCTGTACCCCCATGCTCCACTAGTCTAAGGTCCTGATGTCATCAAGACCAGAACGGGGTCCAAAGCCCTGCACTGGATGTGAGGGACAGTCCACCAATGGATCATGGGGGGGGCACCATCTGCCGGGGGAGCAGAGGATCAGGTAAGTAAAATTTACTCTCCATTCCTCTAGACAAACTAAGTTATTAACACTTGCAGTGTGGGATCAGCCCCACTTCAAGGGAGTTGGGCTTTAAAGTATAACTAAAGGCAAAACATTCTATTTGGATATAGTGGTGAAGGGCTGGAACTGCTGTTAGTGGCCCCTGTTATGGAGCCTGTGTCCCTGTTAAGAAGATCCACTTTCTTGAATTGCTCTGATCAGCAATGTTCCCAGGAATTAAATTGAGGGTAAATCCAGGAATAGAAAACAATTTTTCCAATGCGGACATTTGTTCCCATGACAATGGTCAAAGAGGGGATTTCCCTCACAGTTGAAAGATATTCTCTCACTTCATCTTAAGTTCAGGACAGGAAGTGAAGGAAAATCTCTGTAATGAGACATAAATGACCAAAAACAATGATTTGGTTTTAACCCACCTCCATTCTATCACAAAATGAACAAAAAAGTTTTGGCTTTAGATATCTTTTAAGCATGGATTATATTTTCAGTGGAGCTTTAATGGAGTTCTTTACCAGTTAAATTGCCAGCAAGCCTCCAAGCTTATTAAATCATGCACATACTGTTGATATAACTGTCCATAAATTCAAAATACTATTCTAAACACATTGTAACACAGCGCAAAGTCAGGCCCAGAATTTCAAACTGTTAATTTTGTTTTTTTTTCTGAAAATAAATGATGTCACACATTATGCAAAGTGTGTTCCTGGTATTACAATATGGTGACATGTGTACATACTCTCCATGAGTATTTTTGATGTATGTGCCTTTATATGACAGTATTTGACAGAGGTAACTTACAAATTAGCAGTTATTCTTTTCTTGGGCTTTAGTTTCACATTAAACTGGTTTGATATTGCTATTGCAATAACTTGAGGTTATTCAATGCTATAGCTTGCAGAAAAAAACAATAGCAGCAGTCCCTTGCTGTCTGCTCAAAATATTGGCAGATCTTGGTTAGGCCATGGCATATTATCATTCGAAAAAATATGGCGTTTCTGGTAAGTTCTGTGATAGAGCAATTTTATCAGGGGAGCAACCAGCTATGTTATTTGTTAATTCAGTTTTACCATAGACATGACTGAATAAATATCTGTGTGTACGTGCATACATGCGTATATGTTATGGAAATAATTTTCTCAACTGATTGCCAAGGATTATAGTATTGCCATCAATGCCTTTTTCCATATTCTAAATCTGAACTGAGAACCAAAAAACAGATTACAACTGGTCAAAACAGCAAGGCTCCAAGTTCTCTACTACTGTTTGCTGATGAACCTCTGCCTTCTTTGTTTCTATAATGATGTGCAAACTCTTCTGTCTCTTGAATAATATTACTTAGTGAAAGATTAAATTAGTACGTTAAGTGAAGCTATGGTCCATAGCTAAATACACGCCATGCATTTGTACACTAATGACAGAAGTGAAGCATATTTTTACATCAAGTTACAGGAAAAATAATTCTCCCCTCTGAGCAGTCTGGGCTGGTCTCCCAGAACATGCAGGATACTAATGGGATGTAACTGCTCACAAGTTTCCAGAAATTATGGTGTACCTCTCTTGTAAGATAGCTGATGCTAGCTATGTGCTATACAGTTTTCTAATGTCTGCATATCTTTAAATGATTAATTTTCCCTCTTGGCTGCAGCCTGAAGAGAAGATAAATTAATTAAAAGAGAGGCCAGCGGGAGAAGCCTAGCTTTTCTCACTTTATTACCGATTGGGTGCAGAAAACACTAAGCACCTCTGCTGAAGTCACAAGCTGACATCACTTAAGGTAGCAGACTTGAAGAACCCACCATAGGATATTGTCATGGAGATGTTTAATCTTTTTCTGCCTTGGATCCCTAATGGAATTTGTCCATAATCTTCATCTTACACAGCAGACTCATTGACATACTTGTAACTGTCTGCCTTGGATCGTTTAGGAGTATTATATGGGAATCTGAGAATATGAGGATGCTATGGGCAAGTCAATTACAAGTGTAATTAGTCAAACAAGTGCATGGTTTCTAAAGAAATGTATATTCAACAGTTCAGCATTACTTCATTACTTCAAAAACATGAAAATAAAGTTTTAGTGTGCTTTGTCTGCATAAATTAAATATGTATGTAATCTTTTCTCAATTAAAATATAGTTAGAAGTTTTAAGAAAATATAGACATGACTGGTATTCAGAAGCCCCTGGTTTCTCTTGGTCAATCAAGTTGCCCCCACATTTCCTCAAGCCAGTCAGCAATAGGACCCCGAAGCCCCCACATTTCCTCAAGCCAGTCAGCAATAGGACCCAGAAGCCCCTAGTTTCTATCAATCAGTCAATAAATCAAGCAATCAGTCAACAAATGTGTATGTATGTCTTATTTGCATTGGCACAGACAAATTCAATGAAGCACAGCAAATAACGATAGACAAAATGTTGTAAACCACAACTTATGGGATTTTGGGTAACTGAGGACAGCTCAGTAATTTGGAGTTCATTGTTACTGATTGCTGTTTGTATTCTGCATCAAACTGAATGAGCCACATGGCATTAATTATGAATGTGTTGCTGAAACTAAAAAGATGATAACATTTCAAAATCTTTTATGGAAAGTTGGGAAAGGGTAATGATTTGGAATAATTCAGAACACAAATGCAAATTTTATATCAGCTTGTCAACGGAAGTTGAAAAAACTTGGCTTTCGTGAATCCTGCAAACTCATATCAATGATCTTGTGTTTGACTTTTTCTTTTTACAATGGCAACTTATTTACATCGGTTCATAAAACTTAGAGATACAACACACTTTATAACCGAGATATGAGAATGCAACAAAATCACACACTACTTTCATATTAGACCACAAGCTCATGTAGGGAGCCACTTTTCTGAATCTATCAAATCTTCAGTTTTAAAGTACTTCTCCAGAGAGCTCTGTCTAAAGCTAGCAGACAATGTTTGCGTTAGTATTTTCTCTTAATCCATCAAGGTTTGTTTGGTGTATAAACGGTAAGATGCTGTGAAAAGAGCTTTTAAAGCATTACATGGAATACAAACAGTCTTCAATGAGAAATCAGTTGGCAGCAGAATTCACCCTTTACTGTCATAGTGTCCGTAGAACTGTATATTTCACTATTATATTCCTTACATCCATATAAAACAGGTTATTCAATGACACAGTACCATGAAAGCAGGTCTCTGAGTAATTGAAAATTGCCATCCATAGCTAAGCACTGTAGTGTAAATGATATATGGTATTGATCATCATATTTACCCAATTAAGAGGAAATTTACCATTCCTTTCAAAAAAGATGGAACTGGGTCTACTGCCTGAGCAGTTAATGTAGGGGCTTGGAGAAACAGGCAATTATTTTTCACAGCAGGATCTATCTGAAGACCTTAGTGGTGGTCAAAGAGATAACCTGAAGTGATTTGAGACAGCTGTCATGTACCTTAACATCCATTAACTGTCTACACAAGCTTTCCTTACTCATACATCCACAAGAGACCTTTACATTTACATGTGAAAAAGGCCATTGTCATTTGGAGGGGACGAATGGCAGTACTGTACCTGGCTCTTTTAATTGCTGGAAACAGCATACATTTTTGCTGCCAGTACTGAAGGTTGTGTATTTCAGATCAATACTTAGAGGCAAACAAATATTCTTTAGTTGGAGTGTATAGTTTATTTTTCATGTCTAAGTACAGGCTCAGTTTGCTATGCTATACAGGTCATTATTTTACATAATGATTTTTAGCAATAGGACACAATGAGAGCTAAAAGCAACAGCGATCTGCCTGTAAATAGTAATACTTACTGTGTTCCTATGGGAAAAAAATGAATAAATAATTGCAAAAAAAGGATCTGGGAGACGCCTGCTTCATAGTAAAGTGGAATCCCCTTCAATCACTGGTCTGGTCCCCTTCAGTTACAGTCCGCCTTTATAATGATTTCTTATATTTTGATCAGAGGAGCCAAGCTGCTGTACATGTGGAAGACCAACCCTTCAATGAAACAGTAGGGTTCTTCACAGTATATCATTATTTATTATAAACCAAGCTCTAAAAATGAAGATGTGCGTTTCCAAAATATAGGGGTGATGCTTCTAGCTAGATTCATTCAAAGACTCAAAATAGAGCCATGGATCTATTTCCAACCCAAATATTATTCTACTTCTTGCACTGCATATTATCCCGTAATGGCTTTAAACTTGCAGTAGAGAAATGTTTCATCAAACTGGGGAGTTTTGCAACCCAAAGCAAAGACTTTACTTTTTGTCGCTCTTTCCTATATTTTGCAATAAAACATTATTTATAATAACAAATGTTTCATGCCTTTTGTCATGTGTAAACCCCCTCACCACACGCTGACAGGTGTGTTCTGGCGGGAGGGGGGGCAGAACACAATAGCTCAGCAAGAGAAATCAATGTACTAACATCACATAGTTAGTACAGCGGCTCCTCCCAAGCTCTTCAGTATGTTTTTTTGTTCAGCACACTGGGTTGAACGGAAAAAAAACTGCTAGTGTGTACCAGGCTTTATACTTGCTTTATAATTCTTCAGATTGCAGTGGACTGAACAACATCATTTTGGCCTAGGTGCAGTCATTTGCCTGAAGCTGAATAACAGATTTGTAATTAAAAAAAAGGTAGTTTTTCTTTTTGGAAAAATGACACTATTGCTTTATATTGTGATATGTCAGGAATTTATTCATGCAAATATTCAAAGTTACTGAGAGATCTACTTAAATGTGGTGTTAACCAGTAATATAGACTGATGATGTGAGACTATAAAGCTTAGTAGATACGGTAATTCATTTCTATGGCTAAGGTAAAGATATATCTGAATCCACAGCATTTCCTGAGGGAGCCTGATAAACGGTGTATGGCAAGCAGTGGCATTCAACCATTTCACCAGACAGATACAAGAAAGATCTTGGAATGATTTTATAGTCCAGTGTTCTTTATAGTCCATCAATCAGATTTTTCTTTCTGTCTCTTGTAGCACTTTTCTTCAGAATCAGTTTTGGGGTTATGTAAAAAATGATGTATAAAATTTGCAAAGGCTGAAACGTTTTGCATTACACAAAAAGAAAAAAAAAATGCTTTTGCTTTGCAAATAGACACTAGACGATATAAAATAGCAAACTTACCAAAAAATATGGAAAGAACAGAAAATACGTGTGTTTTGGTGTGGAAGTCTTCAAATGTCACTTAATGTATTTCTCCCAGGCATGTCATTATTTGCAGCGTTCATATGATATACATGTCAGAAAAATGTCAGATAAATTGTTACTGCCATCTTAAAACAATTTCCATGGGTCATGCACAATACCTCCATTTGGCTAGTATGGTGCCCCCATTTAACTTGCATGTGAATGAACCCTAAACACTTCCTATACATCTAATCCATCTTCTATAATAGTTCTTTGATATTGCAGACCACATGATAACCACATAAAGGAGATTTTTACAAGTTACCGAACAAAGAGTGATTGTAGGATTAATGTGTTAAAAAAAATACAGTTTTAGTACACTGAACTTAATCGTAATATTTACACAAAACTTACCGGTAGACAAAGTTCCTGGTAGTAGTATTAGTCTAAGTCTTTTGAAATTAAATATCTAATTATGTTAGAAATCTACACTTAAGTTATCAGGAGAATGTCCATAAACTATATTACTTATGCATGTTACACAAACCATTAAATGGTGCAATCTGCTGTTAGAATACAAGGTGTATGTTATACCTGGGGTTTTCTAAATGCTACAGAAACATATAAATCTTTGACTAGGCCCTGTAAAATCTTACAGACTAAGGCCTCCAACTGAGAAAGCCAGTTTAGCGCTGAAAAGGTGCTGTGTATACATGATAATCGGAGTAATCAAGGGCAGTTATGAAAACACCTGTGAATACTCTTACTCTTTTAAACCCTTGTAAACCTTGAGGAAGCCAAAAGCATGAGGAAGCAAAAGCATTACTCTTGGGAGAGACACTGAAGCAGCAGATTTGCAAGTAAATTCAGATTACAAGACACGCTGCTCAGTAAGTAAAGCTCCCATTAGGGGCAGCACCATCTTCAAAGGATTCTTCTTTGTAGACTTGAATGAAGGCAAGACGTAGTAAGTGCTGGTGGTTTGGTTGATATGTAGACTATCTGACTAAAAGACCAGCTTTCAGTACACATATTATAATACGATATATATAAAATATGGCAACCGTGGATTACTTTTAAATATTCTGATTCATATACCACTTTCACATAAAGATAAACCTTTTATACATAGACCAATATTTTTCCTATAATATATTTATTTTATTTTATTTTTATTTAATTCTCTTTCCTCCTCTTTACTCCTTCTATTACTATATCTATATCTAAGGACACCTCTCAGGGGTCCACAAATTTATTCTCCCTTTTAAAATAAATAACAGATTTTTTCTATACAAAGCTAGAGTATTTCCAAATAATTTATCAATATAACAATAGGTCGTATACGAAACCACCTTGGTGGCCTTACCAGTAAATACTCTATTATGGAAGTCAATTATTCACTGTTATATGAAACTTATGTACAAATGTTAATATGACTGTACTAATGTTATTTTCAAACATTAATAAAAGCTTTTTGTTTAAAAAAATAATAATACGGTATATAATGACGGTAAAGGGCATGGATGAGCTCAGCTATGAGGAACGATTAGCTTAACTGGTTTTATTCTCTCTTGAGAAGAGGAGATTAAAGCGGAGTTCCACCCAATAGTGGAAGCTCCACTTATCTGCTTCCTTCCCCCCTCTCATTTGGCACCTTTCGGGAGGGAGGGGGGAGTGAATACCTGTCAAAAACAGGTACTTGCTCCCACTTCCGTGTAAGGGTGCCTCTGTGACCTATGTCATTTACAGCCCCTCTTCCTTCCCCCCACTGCCTTCTGGGAGACACATACAGATCCCAGAAGACAGCAGGACCATTCAGAAAGCGCAGCACGACTCGTGCATGCACAATAGGAAACAGGCTGTGAAGCCGTAAGGCTTCACTTCCTGTTTCCCTTAATAAGGATGCTGGCACCTGCACCCAAAGCCGATGGACGGGTCGGCTTCGGATGCTGACATTACGGGCTCCCTGGACAGGTAAGTGTCCCTATATTAAAAGTCAGCAGCTACAGTATTTGTAACTGCTGACTTTTTATTTTTTTTTAATACAGGCTGGAACTCCGCTTTAAGGGGGGATATGATCAACATGTATAAATACATAAGTGATCCATATAGTGAACTTGGTGTTGAGTTATTAGCTTTAAGGTCATCACAGAGAACAAGGGGGCACACTTTATGTCTGGAGGAAAAGAGATTTAATCTCCAAATACGGAAAGAGATGTAAAAATGTGGAATAGACTCCCTCCAGAGGTGGTTCTGGCCAGCTAAGCAGATTGCTTTAAAAAAGGCCTGGATTCTTTCCTAGATACACATAATATAACTGGATACTAATATTAATAGGTAAAGTCGATCCAGGGAATATCCGATTGCCTCTTGGGGGTGGGGGATCAGGAAGGATTTTTTTTACCCCCACTGGAGCAAATTGAACCATGCTTTATTGTTGTTTTTTTTTTGCCTTCCTCTGCATCAACTGTGGGTATAGGATTGTATATAGAGGATTGTATGTACAATATATAGATATATATCTATAGATATATATCTATATATCTATAGATATATATCTATAGATATATAGATATATATATAATTTTTTTCCTTCTATTGGTTGAACTAGATGGACTTGTGTCTTTTTTCAACCAGACTAACTATGTAACTATGTAAAACATGTTGCACTTGTGATACTACATCATTATTGTACCAGTTTGTACGGAAGGTCCATTTAGAAGAAAGGTAAATGATGCACATGCCTAGCTCATATGTGCTCTTTTTTGCAGGGAACCAGTGTTTGGTTAATTCGTTTTAATGCATAATGCTAAATGAACATATGCACATTTTTTATTTTTAAACTACAATATTACAATGCCCTTCAAACTATGATTAAACATTTCATATTTCAGCTATATTTACCTTCTGTATCAAAACGCTGAAATTTGCACGCTTAAAAGGTCTATAACCAATGCAACTGACGCTTATTCTGAACTGTTACTAACTCCTATACTCCCGTGTCACTGCAAACCACATACGAATGGCCCCTCTCTTCTTTGATGTATGATAGTTCCCTTTCATGACACCATTATTCATTTCTTTATTCTGCAGCAATACGGTTATATCATTCAATATGTTTACAATTTGCCAACTTTAAAATTAAAAAACAGCCAGACTCCAGCAAAAACTTCAAAAACAAGTTCCAAATCGAAGCCCTATCTGTAGAGATCAGTGAAAATATATATAATCAGTTAAGAGAAACAAGATGATGTACTTCTATTTATGGCATGTAATTAATCTATTTTTCACTTAACATTTTATGTTGTAAAAATTCTCCTATTTGGGTTTAATGTAATATATGCAAAACAGATGGGCCATATTGGAACACTTCCCCACAACTGCAAGCCAAGTGCTTTCAGTGTAAGTGTAATGATTAAAAGCACCAATGAACACGTTTTACATCATCTCTCTACCAGCACTTTATCTCTCCCTCACAGCTGACATTCCCCTCCTTCTTTGGCATCTGTCACAGTATCATGCTGTGCTTTGCTTCACAGATCTAGCTATTCCTCATGTTTAATGCTTTGCTGCTGCCTATTAGGGTAACGGAGATGCTTTCAACAGCAAAAGCTCCTGGCACTTATTACAGGTTGAAGCGATGGACAGATAACTCATTTAGACGGCATGAACTAAGAAGTCGTGAGTGCAGCATTTATAGTGACTGTTGAATCAACCCACGTCTTAAGTACCAACTGAGAACCTCACAGTTTCCATTTTCAGGACTCCAGGAGGTCCTCCATGCCAGACACAACACACCCCCCCCCCCCCCCCCCCATAAGTACGGTAGACTGGTTTCATCATTCAGGGATATTCTACTGATGTCATAAAATGTGTAGGATGAACATGTTTGAGAAGTTCATTAGGATTGACCAATTTATTTTGGAAAAACAGATAATGCATCATTAATTTTTCCCCCAAAATACACATTTACAGTGGTGTCCAGATATAAATACTGTAGGAGGAAATGTTTTGTTGTGAACTTTGGAGCTAGTCATATCAGTACCATTAATACCTTGGAGAATATATGGAGGTTAATGATGATGGGACAAAAATATACATAAAATCGGTAATAAATTAATTTTCTTTGGTGCATGAGCACCATTCCAATCTGATAATGGAGAGTAATGGAGCTTCAATCTTATCATGATAAACACTGTGCACCATCAAGATCTCAGGCTTGGCAGCGAATCTTGGGATGATAAAAGATAAATATACATTTAATATATACAGTATCTCACAAAAGTGAGTACACCCCTCACATTTTTCTATTTTTATAACTTTTAATGTGACAACACTGAAGAAATGACACTTTCCTACAATGTAAAGTAGTGAGTGTACAGCTTGTATAACGGTGTAAATTTGCTGTGCCCTCAAAATAACTCAACACACAGCCATTAATGTCTAAACTGCTGGCAACAAAAGTGAGTACACCCCTAAGTGAAAATGTCCAAATTGGGCCCAATTAGCCATTTTCCATCCGAGGTGCCATGTGACTTGTTAGTGTTACAAAGTCTCAGGTGTGAATGGGGAGCAGGTGTGTTAAATTTGGTGTTATCGCTCTCACTCTCTCATACTGGTCACTAGAAGTTCAACATGGCACCTCATGGCAAAGAACTCTCTGAGAATCTGAAAAAAAGAATTGTTGCTCTACATAAAGATGGCCTAGGCTATCAGAAGATTGCCAAGACCCTAAAATTGAGCTACAGCACGGTGGCCAAGGCCATACAGCGGTTTAACAGGACAGGTTCCACTCAGAACAGGCCTCACCATGACTGACAAAAGAAGTTGAGTTCTCGTGCTCAGTGTCCTAGCCTGAGGTTGTGTTTGGGAAATAGACGTATGAATGCTGCCAGCATTGCTGCAGAGGTTGAAGGGGTGGGGGGGTCAGCCTGTCAGTGCTCAGACCATATGCCACACACTGCATCAAATTGGACTGCATGGCTGTCGTCCCAGAAGGAAGCCTCTTCTAAAGATGTTGCACAAGAAAGCCCGCAAACAGTTTGCTGAAGACAAGCAGACTAAAGACATGGATTACTGGAACCATGTCTTGTGGTCTGATGAGACCAAGATAAACTTATTTGGTTCAGATGGTGTCAAGCGTGTGTGGTGGCAACCAGGTGAGGAGTACAAAGACAAGGGTGTCTTGCCTACAGTCAAACATGGTGGTGGAAGTGTCATGGTCTGACACTGCATGAGTGCTGTCGGCACTGGGGAGCTACAGTTCATGGAGGGAACATGCTAACATGTACTGTGACATACTGAAGCAGAGCATGATCCCCTCCCTTCGGAGACTGGGCCGCAGGGCAGTATTCCAACATGATAATGACCCCAAACTTCCAAGACAAGTTCACCTTTACCCTCAGCCTCCCTAAAGAAGCTGAGGGAAAAAGGTGATAGACTGGCCAAGCATGTCTCCAGACCTAAACCCTATTGAGCATCTGTGGGGCATCCTCAAATGGAAGATGGAGTAGCGCAAGGTCTCTAAAATCCACCAGCTCCGTGATGTCGTCATGGAGGAGTGGAAGAGGACTCCAGATGCAACCTGTGAAGCTCTGGTTAACTCCATGCCCAAGATGATTAAGGCAGTGCTGGAAAATAATGGTGGCCACACAAAACATTGACACGTTGGGCCCAATTTGGACATTTACACTTAGGGGTGTACTCACTTTTGTTGCCAGCGGTTTAGACATTAATGGCTGTGTGTTGAGTTATTTTGAGGGGACAGCAAATTTACACTGTTATACAAGCTGTACACTCACTACTTTACATTGTAGCAAAGTGTAATTTCTTCAGTGTTGTCACATGAAAAGATATAATAAAATATTTACAAAAATGTGAGGGGTGCACTCACTTTTGTGAGATACTGTATGTTTTACTTGGCATGACAGCCCTAACCACAAAGTATCATGGACTAAAACTTATTTTCTTAATCGTCCTACTTATTCCAGGTAAATGACCCAATGGGTATTGAAACCACTGGATGACATTGACAGCAAGGAAACATGTTCAGGCATGTTCAGAAGGTGGTCAGTAATGGTGAAAAAACTCCTTCCCTCACAGGCAAAGAAATAGGTTGTTGGCCAGAGCAGTGCTGGCTAAGGCCATACACAGCCATATCCATATCCGAAGCACTGGGTCAGTTTGAGGAGCGTCGTATCTTACATACACTTCTGATTCTGAATTAGTGCCTGACGCCTGCTCCCATTTTCTGAATATCAGTAGGGACCCCTGTTATCCTCCAGCTTTGAGCGGCACTCCAAGTTTATACGTGATGAAAGTTGAAGGCCAGTCACGCACAAAAAAAAATCAGATTCTGTTTCAATCCCTCGCAGATTTGGCTTTTCACGATGCAGGATGTCTGCTGAGCCAAAAGCAAGGAAAAACTGAATTTTTTTGACACATAGCAGTAGTAAATTGGAATAAGTTATGATGGACCATTGCAGCCTCAACAGGGGTACGCATATACTGTACAGTACATACACATGGAACCAAAAGTTTAGAACAGCCACACAAATCCAGTAGAAGTGCACACATTACTTCCTACCCACCATTTCTCAAATTGTACTGGCAAACATTTGGCAGCATTTGATTTTTTTTAAACTGTCTACTGCACAGACTAAAAACAGAAATGAGATGTAAGTATACAAACATGTAATAACCACAGTGCTCTCTGCCCTAGAAAATACCATGTACTATGTGGAAAAAAAGAAAGCTTGCAAGAATTTATGTTGATAATAATTAGTGGAAAGCCAAAGTGCCATCCACCATAACAAGTCTTTTTGTATACTGTAATTAACCAATACACTGAACCACACAAGCTGAAGCCTTTAATATATATGCTGAGCACAGCCACATTTTAGGCATTAAAAAATTAATAGCCAATAAATAACAGCATGTTGTCTATGAAAAATTACCAAAGCGAAACCCACACACAGTCCATTATCTATAATATTTCTGCAAAAGAAAAGTATATGGGAAGTTATAAGCTAATAGATGTGTAAAATGAGAAGGGCACTGTGCTCCTAATTGTAGGGCCCTACATACAGTCAATGGAACACTGCTAATGTCGGGAAAAGAGAATTTGGTCAACCAGGACAGAGTTACAGTGGCTCGGTAACAAGTTCTTGACACTTCAGCCACACAAAGCCCTCAAATTCCAACCGCCTCGTGATGCTCGCTATACATAAACATTTCACCAGCTCTCTCTTCTCCTATACAAATTTATAGGTTGTCAAAAAGTACTTATGAAGCACATAAACCACATCAGTCAAACCACCGGAGTCTCATGAAAAATAAAAAATGCCCAAGTGATTCATCCCATCAGTGTTCACCCCTAACTAAAATAACTGCTTTGGATGGAATGACCCCCCCCCCCCCCAAAGAAAAAATAAATAAACAGGATAATTCATAGTAGAATAATTTTTCACGTATTTCAGTTCCTTGCTTTTATTAATGGTGAGAACACATTTCAACTGGCCTATTCAGCAAAGCAGTAAACCGTGAGGTTGATTTACTAAAGGCAAATAGACTGTTCACTTTGCAAGGAAACTTGCACTTTAAAAGGGAATTTTCCTCAGAATGAGGTTTTGCTGACTTCCATCATCCAATCATGTGCAAGAAAAAAATTCTGTTTCACTGCATTGACTAAGCTGCGGGGATAATTCTCTTTCAAAGTGCAAGTTCCCTCGCAGCATGAACAGCCATTTTTTTCCTTTAGAAAATCAAGTGACACTGAATTTAAGATGTTAAATTCCATAACCCAACACAACTAGGAAGAGGCATTTCCATTAGAAACTAAAGAGAGATCATGGAATCCATGTCACATGCTACAGTAGCTAGTTTTCACATGTTCTCATTATGTAGGAGATTGGAAGTGGAAACAAGGGCAAGTGCAAGCTCCCTCAAGTTGTGCGAAAAAGTTTGCATACCCTGGCAGAAATTGTGAAAGTCTTTGATTTAAGGATAGCAATCACATGAAGCCATTTATTATCACATAGTTTTTTGGATCCTTTTTAAATCATAATGATAACAGAAATGACCAAATGGCCCTGATAAAAAGTTTACATACCCTGAAATGTTTGGCCTTGGTACAGACACAGAAGGTGCACACACAGGTTAAAATGGCAATTAAAGGGGTTGTAAAGGTTTGTGTTTTTTCACCTTAATGCATCCAGCTGACCATAGAGCTGATTGAAGACCAGAATGGCTCCAATCATCTCTATGGCCTAAGAAACCAGAAGCTACGAGCATTTTATGACTTCGGTTTCGCTGGCTATAAACAGCGCCATTGGGAAATTATCTTATCGCACCGATCTTGGTGTGGTCAGATGCTTTGAAGCCAGAGAAGAGATCTAGAGTCTAATAGATCCCATTTTTTTTTTAAAAAGAGTACCTGTCACTACTTATTGCTATCATAGAGCTATTTACATTCCCTGTGATAACAATAAAAATGATTGAAAAAAAAGAAAAAAAAAGGAACAGTGTAAAAATAAAAGTAATTTTAGCAGTAGCCTCCTCTGTAAATATAGAGTGGTAACCTGTAAAGGCTTTTAAATGCTTTTAAAAATGTATGTAGTCGCCGCTGCACGGTTGTGCGCATGTCATGTTTGGTATCTATGTACTTGGCATGAGATCATCTTATATTTTACCAAACATTTGGGCAATATAGTGTGTTTTAGTGCATTACAATTCAAAAAAGTGTTTTTGTCCCAAAAAATTGCATTTTAAAAATCGCTGTGCAAATACTGTGTGAAAACAAATTGCAACACCCACCATTTTAATCTGTAGGACCTTTGCTTTAAAAAATATACACTGTTTGGGGGTTCAAAGAAATTTTCTAGCAAAAAAAATAAAACATTTAAGGTAAACAAAAAGTGTTTGTTTTTGAAAATGAAGAAAGAAAAGGAAATCTTTATTTTTTCTTTTTTCAATTTTCAAAACTTTGTGATAAAAAGCGAGATCTGCAAAATACTCACCATGCCTCTCAGCAAATAGCTTGGGGTGTCTACTTTCCAAAATTGGGTCATTTGGGGGGTTTTGTGCTATCTTGGCATATCATGGTCTCCGAAACTTTGATAGGTAGTTAGGAGAGAAATCACCATTTTATGCCCTTAGAAAGCCTGAGGGTGGTGATTGGTTTTCGGGGTCCTGTACACGGATAGGCTCCGAAAAAGTCTCACACATGTGGTGTCCCCGTATTCAGGAGAAGCAGCAGAATGTATTTTGGGGTGTAATTCATGGCATGTTTAAGCAATATATCATTTCGTGACAACTTTGAGTACATTTCTTTTTTTTTTGCCATTTCTCAATCACTTGTGACAAAAAATAAAATATTCAATGGGCTCAACATGCCTCTCAGCAAATTCCTTGGGGTGTCTACTTTCCAAAATGGGGTCATTTGGGGGGGGGGGGGGGTACTGCCATTATAGCACCTCACGACATGAGATAGGCAGTCATAAACTAAAAGTTGCGTAAATTCCAGAAGATGTACCCTAGCTTGTAAATAACTTTTGTGCAAACCAATAAATATACGCTTATTGAATTTTTTTATACTCGAGACATGTGGCTGAATGCATTTTGACCTAAATGTATGACTAAAATTGAGTTTATTTTTTATTTTTTGTAACAAAAAGTAGAAAGTATAATTCTTTTTTCAAAATTCACAGTCTTTTTTCATTTATAGCGCAAAAAATAAAAACAGAGGTGATCAAATACCATCAAAAGAAATCTCTATTTGTGGGAAATAAGGATGCACATTTTGTTTGGGTACAGCATTGCATGACCACGCAATTACCAGTTAAAGCAGTGCCAAATTGTAAAAAGTGCTCTGGTCAGGAAGGGGACAAAGTGGTTAATGCCAAAATTTCACAATTTCTGCCAGGGTTTGCAAACTTTTGAGAAGGACTGTATAGCTGATAAATGCAATTTCCCTGCAGCAGATGGATAACGACGGTGAAGACCCATAATGCTAGATCTAGTTTTGCAGAAACAAGGAAGAGGCTGCCCAGGGGTGTCTGATAAGAATGCACTGGCAGTGTCTGCATGATTAAACTATAAATTATATCATAACTCTAGAATTCTTTTATGAGCATATTAGGTTACAATATCTAATATGCATCAGAAGATTGAAGACATTATATAATTTGATTATGCCATCCATTGTGGTATCACTCTGTTTTAATATTTCAATTATTTTACTGTCACATCGAAATAAAATGCATACTAATTGCATTCTGAAACATTTAGAGTATGTTTGCACTATCAAAGTGAATCCCTTGGGCGTATGGCCACCTGGGCTTGCAAACCTTTGAGATGGTAACATATAAATAGTGTGTTGCTTCTCTCAATCCTATCGGTGACACTCTTTTCCATTTTTAATCTACAGTTTTGCCCTGGGAATCTAAAGGATGTTTTCAAATGCCCTTTTCTATTTACACATATTATATCTGCATGTCACTAAGGCTTACAGAGATGAAAGCTCATCAAACATTATTTTACATACAAACGGGAAACAAGGAGGCAAATTATCATGATATTACAATAATTTATGACTTCCATTTCTTTGCTCTTTGGGCAAAGAGAGTTTGTTTGGATACAAAGTCATTTTTAAAAGAAATTGAAATGACATATTCATATTCATATTCCAGTGACTTGCTTTATTTAAACACTAAACTCATTACAAGATAACTTTTCTGCACGTAATTATTTATCATAATCATTTGACCATCACAATTTTTTAAAAATATCTAATGTAGGCTCTTTTGATCTTGTTCAATCATAAGCATATTCATGTATGGGCGATTGGTGCATGCTGGTGTCGTACATTGAAAAGGTTGTGTGATCACAACGGGAGTGGGGCGCCGGTGGCGCGCACCCCAGACCCGGAAGTGTCAGATCACATACTAGGTACATGATCTGGCACAGAGCGGCCGTCCTGCCGCAGTAAATGTGCGCTGGGCGGTCCACAAGTAGTTAAGAATGAAAACATGATTTTACAAGTCGCCCCCCCCCCCCACTTCCCCATCGCCCTCCTGATCCTAAAAAGGTCTGTTGCAGACTAATGCCCCGTACACACGATCGGACTTTCTGCCAACAAAACCGTGGATTTTTTTTCAGAAGCATGTTGGCTCAAACTTGTCTTGCATACACACGGTCACACAAACGTTGGCCCAAAATTCCGAACTTGAGAACGCGGTGACGTACAAGACGTACGACGAGCCGAGAAAAAGGAAGTTCAATAGCCAGTGCGGCACCTTCTGCTTGATTCCGAGCATACGTGAACTTTTGTGGGACGGACTTGTGTACACATGACTGGAATTTCTGACAACAAAGGGAAGTTGGCGGAAAATTTGAGAACCTGCTCTCAAACATTTGTGGGCGGAAATTCTGACAGCAAATGTTCGATGGAGCATACACACAGTCGGACTTTCCGACAACAAGCTCACATCCAACATTTCCCGTCGGAAAGTCCGACCGTGTGTACGTGGCATTACATTAATCTAATAGTCATTGCCTGCCCAGAACCTATCAGTAGTAAATAGTAGACTTTGTCAGATGCTCTAGTAGGGTGAATAATAAGTAAGGCCGGCCACAGACCGAATCTCGGCTGGTTCAGCAGCTGAGATTTGAACCATATATGGGCAAGCTGAATGTACCAAGTTGATCGATCAATCAACTTGGGTAAAACCAGCCTGACAGATGTATAACTGCTAACAATAATCATTGTCTTCTCCAGGGGCTCAGCAGGAGGGATTCCCCTGTCAACACTGCCAGTTGGTTGCAGGAAAGAAATTTGCTCCATGTGTGGGCTGCTTAACCGGTTCCCAACCGGCGCATGCCAATGTACGTCGGCAGAATGGCACGGCTGGGAAAATGGGCATACCTGTACGCACCGGCCGGGAGCTCCATGAGTCGGGTCGGAGAGGACGAACGGGGAGATGCTGATGTAAACAGCATCTCCCCGTTCTGCCTAGTGACAAGTGTCACTGATCACAGCTCCCTGTCATTGGGAGCTGTGATCAGAGTAATGACACTCTTAGCCAA
Organism: Aquarana catesbeiana; assembly: GCF_042186555.1. NCBI lineage: Eukaryota > Metazoa > Chordata > Amphibia > Anura > Ranidae > Aquarana > Aquarana catesbeiana. The sequence goes on along the minus strand of NC_133324.1, from coordinate 296,993,478 downwards.
TCCCCCTACAGTTAGTAATCGCTCCCCTAGGACACACTTAACCCCTCCCCGCCCCCTAGTGGTTAACCCCTTCACTGCCAGTGTCATTTACACAGTAATCAGTGCATTTTATTTGCACTGATCGCTGTATAAATGACAATGGTCCCCAAAATGTGTCAAAAATGTCCGACATGTCCGCCATAACGTCGCAGTCACAATAAAAATCGCTGATCGCGCCATTTCTAGTAAAAAAAAATGATTAATAAAAATGCCATAAAACTATCCCCTATTTAGTAAACGCTATAACTTTTGCGCAAAACGCTTATTGCGATTTCTTTTTACCAAAAATATGTAGAAGAATACAATCGGCCTAAACTGAGGAAAAAAAATGTTTTTTTATATATTTTTGGGGGATATTTATTATAGCAAAATGTAAAAAATAATGCGTTTTCTTCAAAATTGTCGCTCTTCTTTTGTTTATAGCGCAAAAAAGAAAAATTGCAGAGGCGATCAAATACCACCAAAAGAAAGCTCTATTTGTGGGAAAAAAGGACGTCAACTTTGTTTGGCAGCCACGTCGCACGACCGCGCAATTGTCAGTTAAAGCGACGCAGTGCCGAATTGCAAAAAACGCTTAGGTCAGGAAGGGGGTAAAATCTTCCGGGGCTGAAGCGGTTAAAAGAGAAGTATTGTTTTTTTTTTTTTTTTTAAGAATTACACTTACCTAGGTGGATGCAGCATCGGTCCAATGCTGCATCTGTCACCTGCCGGTTTTAACACTGAGTACTGAGCCATCAAACACTGCCGATCGCTCAGTTCTCAGAGCTGCCTGAGCAGAGAGCTGGTGACTGTCAGTTACTGGCTCTCTGCTCTGCCCCCCCCTCGCTCACTGGAGTGCTGGGCTGTGGAGGAGGCAGAAGCAGCCAGCTTTGACTCTCAGCAGCTCGCCGGTCCAAGCATGTGGACGGATCCCAACTTCATTGTCACAATTTTGCCCAAGCCTGGACCGGCTCTGTGACATCAGCCAATGGCGGCTTCAGCTGAAACCGGGTCACAGGAGCGCAGAATGAACTGCATTCATGTGATCCACAGAAGAGGTACAACCAAACAAGCTTTCGCTGTACTTCTCCTTTAAATAATACTTTCTAAAAGGTAATGTGTATGGTTTGTTTTAGATTTTAGAGTGGTAGGCGGCTTTTACACAGCACAGCGAATAGGACATCTTTAATGTAAAAAAGTCTGCACTAACAAAGTGGCTCACATGCACCAATCAGATTTAAACCACCGTTTCATGGAAGCATATATATGATTGTGACTATAGCAAGCAGAGAGAGAGAGAGAGAGAATATTAGATAGGATGTGCTGCAGGAAGCACCCTCCTACTGAATGCTGGAGGAGCTCTATGAACTGGATTACATAGAGGGAATTAGGGTAAATGGAGTCATGACATTTGCTTGATGGCATAAACAGTTCACTGAACTAACTGCATATGAACCCCATGCAGTACAAATTACAATACCAAATTTAAACCCAACATTGGACCCTAAGTGAGGGTAGATCAGTCTTTAAAGCGGAACTTCACTCTCTCAATCAACATTGACTATTTATAATCCTTGCTGCTAGCATTAGTAAATAGATAGGTAAGTATATCATATTTACTTATTTTTACATTATTCAGTTTCTTCCTGGTTTCCAGGCCTAGGCAAATAATGTCATATATCCCAGGAGTCTCCAGGAGGGAAGGAGGGGCTTTCTCAGCTAAGCACACCCTCCTGCCTGCATGCATGAGCTAGGGGCAGATGGATTCAGGGAAGAAGAGGCTATATGAATCATCTGCCGTTACTCAAGATGCTAGGTGGTGTTTTTCAAAGTGATTTCTCAGCAAAATAAAACATGGAGTCATGAATGGATGGTGGAGCTTGCTTTAAAAAATGAATCAAATAGCATTTTTCGTTTGTGGTGCTCAGATGTAATGTCGTTAGACTTCAAAGCATCTGAATAATGATAAACTTGCCTCTTCTCTGTACAAAAGGCATCTTTGCGTTCCTCCTCACATCCTCAGTTTATTCCCAGAGTGCCCTGGGAGCTCCAACATTTGGAGTGATGTTTTATGTAATGTAACCAGAGCTTGCATGCTTGTGCTCCAGGTTTCTGCTTTCCACCCTGTGCCCATCTTTAAGCTACTAACTGTTTTCAGTGACCTCAGTGGTTAGCAGGGAGGAAAGAGGGATGGGAGGGGCAAGGCCACAATGTAACCATGCCTGCTAAGTTTGCTGTTTGCATACCTGGGCACCAAGGTTTTGGTGCTCCTGCCTCTGGTCACAGTTTGTGGTCCCAGGTTCTGAGGTGCTCTGGGGATGCTAAAAACCACCTGAAGGTATGATGCATACAGATTAGGGTCATTTTTTGATCAACTAGGTTACACTTCTTTTGGACATCTTAAAGCACAACTACATTCAAATGTTAACATAAAGCAAAGTTGATGGTCTAGCTGTGTATTAGTAGGAATCTCTTTGCTAGAGAAAGTTATGCTCAAGGCTTTCTGTCTCCCATAAGCAAATAGATCACAAAAGCAAATGTCTAGGCATTTGCTTGTGTGAGCAACACTAGAGGGGAACTAGAGCAGCAGTTTCTCCATTGAAGGTAAATATTTTAAACCTTCTGTTACTCTTTAGGTATCCATCCTAATATGTTAACATGGATTTATGTAAACACTTCCATTTTTGCTTTAACCACTTCAGCCCCGGAAGAATTTAGCCCCTTCCTGACCAGAGCACTTTTTGCGATTTGGCACTGCGTTGCTTTAACTGACAATTGCGCGGTCGTGCGACGTGGCTCCCAAACAAAATTGACGTCCTTTTTTTCCCCACAAATATAGCTTTCCTTTGGTGGTATTTTATCACCCCTGCGGTTTTTATTTTTTGCGCTATAAGCAAAAAAAAAGCGTCAATTTTGAAAAAAACACATTATTTTTTACTTTTTGCTATAATTAATAGCCCCCAAAAATATATAAAAGAACTATTTTTTCCTCAGTTTAGGCTGATGCGTATTCTTCTACATATTTTTGGTAAAAAGAAATTGCAATAAGCGATTATTGATAGGTTTGCGCAAAAGTTATAGCGTTTACAAAATAGGGGATAGTTTTATGGCATTTTTATTAATAATTTTTTTTTTTTAAATGTTGGTGATCAGCGATTTTTATCATGACTGCGACATTATGGCAGACACATCGGACATTTTTGACACATTTTTGGGACCATTGTCATTTATACAGCAATCAGTGCTATACAAATGAACTGAATCCTGTGTAAATGACACTGGCAGTGAAGGGGTTAACCACTAGGGGGCTAGGGAGGGGTTAAGTGTGTCCTAGGGGCGTGTTTCTAACTGTGGGGGGCATGGCTGTGTGAGACACGTCACTGATCTCTGCTCCGATGACAGGGAGCAGAGATCAGTGACACTGTCACTAGGCAGAACGGGGAGATGCTTGTTTACATTAGCATCTCCCCGTTCCTTCTCCCCGTGAGGCGATTGCGGATATCCCCGCGGCGATCGAGTCCGCGGGACCTGTGACCCGACTCACGAGGCTTGCCCCGGGCGCGTGCGCACGCTGGCCGCCTCTTAAAGGGGAACATACAGGTACGTGATTCTGCCTGTACGAGCCCTTCTGCCGCAGTATATCTGCGTGATGCGGTCGACAAGCAGTTAAAGGAGTTGTATGGTGCCATTGGCTCTCGTGGCTGTCAAAGTCAATCAGCCAATCAGGGGAGAGAGAGGGCAGGGTCGGGTCAGGGCTTCGTGTCTGAATGGATACACGGAGTTATGACTCGGCTTGGGTGCCCCCTGTAGCAAGCTGCTGGCCGAGGGGCACTCAAAGGAGGGAGAGGCTAGGAGCAGCGACGAGGGGCTTGAGAAGAGGAGGATCCAGGCCGCTCTGTGCAACCAACTGCACAGAGGGGGTAAGTATAACATGTTTGTTATTTGAAAAAAAAAAAACGAGCCTTTACAATCACTTTGAGACTGATTGCAAGGATGGCTTATATGTTTAGTTAACATTTTATTATGCCAGCCAAATTTTGGTTTGGTAAAGCAAAGAATGAAAAGAAACGAATGCCTTGGAATTTTTTTTTTTTTACCGATACAAAACAATACCCTGATTACATGATACCCTGAGGGTTTCAAATACCACTTTCATTGATCTGTGCAGGCAGTGACATTTGATTTATAACCACATCGAGGGTTATTAAAAGTTCCTATTTCTATATGTCTTATGTCTGGAATCCTGCATGGCTCTGAGGTATATTTTAATGAAGTTCTTTATTTTGAAAAGTAAAAGTACAAAATGAATTTCCGATATATTCTGCAGCATGCAGCACAATCCGAGTTGTAACCGTCTTCTTGAAACAGTATGGTGTAATCACTCATTTTCATATTGCTCCTTTCCTTTTTCCCATAAGTCCTCTTGCTGTTTGTACATCCTCGGATATGAGAGACAACCCAGGAGACAGAAAAGCATTTCTGCTTAGTATCTCCAAGCCAAGAATTCAAATGCCACGTCAGTTAGTATTTGAGAACTTGATCGCCAGGGGCACAGCAAAAAACATATTAAATCACTTAACTTTGTATTTCTATTTTTAAATCCACATGGTATTCTTATAGGCTATGCTGTGATGCTGTGCATTCCATCGGAACTATTTATTTGTGACATTTAGCGAGGAATGTTAGAAAAAAAAGTGGGAATTTATACATGCCCAGTGCCAAATGTTCATAGTTGAGGCTTGTAACAGCTGTTCCTGTGCATTCTATAACCTTTATGTATAACACTTTGTTATAATGTGTACAACACAGAACATGGCTGCCAAGATAAGCTTGGAAGCATTTCTACTGGTGCTTAAAGTCCATTTTCATACACTATGAATATATTTGCAAAACAGACCCTTAGTGCCTGTTTTGCAAATATAATTTTTTTGCTATCTTTTTTAATGCATTCCCTGATGTTTTCAATTCAGAAAAGAATCTGGTCTTCAGGGGTTTAGCTTTGACTACAGAATAAAAGCAATTTTGTCACTGGGGGGTAAGGGGGAGTAAACTGCTTAAGATGCCTGCATATATCTACATCGGCTTTCCAAACCCTTTGGTCATAGATGATTGCTGGCAGGGCTGGTGCAAGGATTTTTGACACCCTAGGCGAAACCTCAGTTTGCTGCCCTCCCTTGCTCCACCCCTGACTCCACCCCCTATGCCCTGCCTATGTATACCCCACCTTTTTAATGAAGCGCCCATCAAATTCAGCCCACCAGCGCCCATCAAATGCAGTCTCACCAGCTCTCATCAATGCAGCCTACCAGCGCTCATCAATGCAGCCTCACCAGCGCCCATCAAATGCAGCCTCACCAGCGCCCATCAATGCAGCCTACCAGTGCCCATCAATTAATGTTTGCTTGCTTCCGTTCATTCGGGAGTCGGGACACACACACACAGTCCTCCACCGCAGCTGTGCCTCTGACACTATGTGAGAACAGAGTGGCGGCTGCCTGCTGATGCTGAGATTTAGTTGCTTGCTGCAGAGAGAAGAGGGTAGGAACACCAGTGGTGGTGCACCCTAGGCAGCAGTGCGCCCTAGGCGGTGCGGCTGCCTAGTTTGCCTACTGGTAGCACCGCCCTGATTGCTGGGCATTCTGACGCTTTTAAGTAGTGTTGAAGTGTACCACTAAGCCCGGTTCCAACACATTCCTATTGGATAGTCACTATGATGGGTAGTTTTTTAGTCCATTAGGTATGGGCATCAGGCAGGAATGGCCAAGCAGGCTTAAAGTAGTTCACCCTAATACAAAATTTCTAAATCTACTGGCATCAACAATCTAAGACTAACCTATCTAGCCCTGTAAAGAAGAAATCACTATACAGTACATACCTTTTTTGAAGCCGATCCGGTTCGGTCCCATGCTAAGCGACGTCTTCTCTGTGTAGGCATGTGCAGAGGAGGCAGCCGACAATGGAAGCCCCATAGTAACTCTATGGGTAACATCACTTCCCAGGCATTTGCCAGCCCATATCGGCTGTCTCTTCTGCAGAGCTTCCATCGCTGTAGACCGGTCCGAAGCAGCTTCAGAAAATGTATGTATAGCGATTTCTTCTTTACAGGGCTAGATAAGTTAATCTTAGATTGTTGATGCCTGTAGATGTAGAGATTTTAGTATTAGGTGAACTTCCACTTTAAGTACCACCGGAAGTTCTGAAGCTTTGCTTGTCTTGATGGACTCAGCCCTGACAGGAGGGTTTTACAGGAATATGCGTGGAAGGGGCTCCAACACTGTCTGGCATTTATCCATGGTAGGAAAGCTGCTGTGGGTATGTGCAAGTACCTCTAGGGCACCATACAAAGTAAGTTTAGCCACATATGATAACATAGGATCATGTAAATACTTTCAGATAAGTAATAGTGAAGATATATTGAATGGTTAATCTATAACTGAAAGTGTCAGGGGTAAGGACATTGTGTGGCATCACTGCTTTTTAAATGGACCCCTATTTGAACATAAGGGCTTGCCATTGCACCCTAGTCACTTGACTGTCTCTAGTTTTAGTTATTTACAAGTCACTTACCCAGAATAAGCATGTATACTTGTTCCAGGTCAGTGCCTCAGAAAGTATTGCATTAGCATGACAGCCTGGCAATGAGTATTTTCTGAATGGAGGTCAGCCAAGGCAGCCTCCATACTATTTCAGTAAAGGCAACCTCCATACTACTTAGTAAAATTACTTAAAAAAGATCAATGTCCTATCTGAAAAAAAAAGGTTATTAACCAAACCACTCTGCTTTAGTCTGGAGCACATAACGTGCCTATACAACGAATTAAAGAACGATTCTTCAGGAACTCTTTCATGTTGCTTGCTGATATAGAATGTTGTTCAAAAAAAATGTGAACATTCAAGTCATTCCATGAAGCGCAAAATACAAAGTGACACTTTCTTACCACATAAGATTTAATTCTCTTAAGCCATGAACATGAAGTGTCTGAATTTGAAAGGCTTTTTTTAAATATATTTGTTATGCTTTGTGTGTGAGTCATCAAATCACTTTTGTTTTATTGTATAATTTTCTTGTAAGGGTTATATATAGTATATGTAATGGCAATAAATATGTACAGTATCTCACAAAAGTGAGTACACCCCTCACATTTTTGTAAATATTTTATTATATCTTTTTATGTGACAACACTGAAGAAATGACACTTTGCTACAATGTAAAGTAGTGAGTGTACAGCTAGTATAACAGTGTAAATGTGCTGTCCCCTCAAAATAACTCATCATACAGCCATTAATGTCTAAACCTCTGGACATAAAAGTGAGTACACCCCTAAGTGTCAATGTTTTGTGTGGCCACCATTATTTTCCAGCACTGCCTTAACCCTCTTGGGCATGGAGTTCACCAGAGCTTCACAGGTTGCCACTGGAGTCCTCTTCCACTCCTCCATGACAACATCACAGAGCTGGTGGATGTTAGAGACCTTGCGCTCCTCCACCTTCCATTTAAAGATGCCCAACAGATGCTCAAAATGGTTTAGGTCTGGAGACATGCTTTGCCAGTCAATCACCTTTACCCTCAGCTTCTTTAGCAAGGCAGTGGTCATCTTGGAGGAGTGTTTGGGGTCGTTATCATGTTGGAATACTGCCCTGCAGCCCAGTCTCTGATGGGAGGGGATCATGCTCTGCTTCAGTGTGTCACAGTACATGTTGACATTCATGGATCCCTCAATAAAATGTAGCTCCCCAGTGTCGGCAGCACTCATACAGCCCCAGACCATGACATTCCCACCACCATGCCTGACTGTAGGCAAGACACACTTGTCTTTATACTCCTCACCTGGTTGCCCCCACACACGCTTGACACCATCTGAACCAAATAAGTTTATCTTGGTCTCATCAGGCCACAGGACATGAATTCCATGAATCCACGTCCTTAGTCTGCTTGTCTTCAGCAAACTGTTTGCAGGCTTTCTTGTGCATCATCTTTAAAAGAGGCTTCCTTCTGGGGCAACAGCCATGCAGACCAATTTGATGCAGTGTGCGGCATCTGGTCTGAACACTGACAGGCTGACCCTCCCACCCCTTCAGCAATGCTGGCAGCACTCATACGTCTATTTTCCAAAGACAACCTCTGAATATGACGCTGAACACGTGCACTCAACTTCTTTGGTCGACCATGGCGAGGCCTGTTCTGAGTGGAACCTGTCCTGTTAAACCGATGTATGGTCTTGGGCACTGTGCTGCAGCTCAGTGTCAGGGTCTGGGCAATATTCTTATAGCCTAGGCCATCTTTATGTAGAGCAACAATTTTTTTTCAGATCCTCAGAGTTCTTTGCCATGAGGTGCCATGTTGAACTTCCAGTGACCAGTATGAGAGAGTGAGAGCGATAACACCAAATTTAACACACCTGCTCCCCATTCACACCTGAGACCTTGTTACACCAACGAATCACGTGACATCGGGGGGGGGGGGAAATGGCTAATCGGGCCCAATTTGGACATTTTCACTTAGGGGTGTACTAACTTTTGTTGCCAGCGGTTTAGACATTAATGGCTGTGTGTTGAGTTATTTTGAGGGGGCAGCAAATTTACACTATTATACAAGCTGTACACTCACTACTTTACATTGTAGCAAAGTGTCATCTCTTCAGTGTTGTCACATGAAAAGATATAATAAAATATTTACAAAAATGTGAGGGGTGTACTCACTTTTGTGAGATACTGTAAATTTGAAAACCCAATGCCTTGTTTTAATTTGTGCAACTATAAAAGACTGTTATGCTGGCATAATAAATAACAGGCTTTTTTTTATTCTCAATAAATAGACTTTTCATACTTTTGCAATTTCCATACCAATAGGTGTTATATAATGCAGTTAATTGTCTAAATCCAGTGCCTTAGCCCCCTGACTTTTTTGAGTACATAAATATATGCCATAATCTAGCAATTCTCAACCAGGTTTCCTCCAGAAGTTGCTAGGGGTTCCTTGAGCTGCGGCTGATTGACCTCCCACTTGAGAGTGCCTGCTGGGGGCAACACCACTTTGTAGAGCCAGAAGCATGACAATATTTATTTTTTTAGCCATCTGTATAGGTGGTATTATGACCACTGTTGTAAAGAGAGTATTCTTCCTTGACTACCAAGGTAAGGGGCATTCTTATCATTGACCCGGATGAATTGGTTTTAGTAAGAGTTCCAAAATGTCTAAAAAATATTATATGGGTTCCTCTGGTGTAAAGAAAAAGGTTGAGAAAGGCTCCCATATTCCCGTGTTCTGTTTGTGCTAGGCTTCATTCACAACCCACTGAAAAGAAATCAAATGTGCACATTGCTTGTAACAATAAGTGTTCATAAAGCATTGTTCTTTCAGGGCTTTAAAACACTATATAATAATTTTGGTATTTTTTTTATTTGTTTAGCATGGTCAGTATTGAAAAAAAAATTAATTTGAGTACAATAAATATGCATGTTAACATAACTATATTTTCCAAGTTAGGCTCATTTTCCCCATGTGAAATAGCTCAAGTGAATGAGTCAGAGAAGTGTATCATCCCCATCAATTATCTCTCTCTGAACATCTTTGTCCAAGGGTACAATGAAAGACAAACTCATTATGGTTTTCCTTTAGGTAAAGTGTTAATTGTGTACACTATATACACAAATAGCACCAGCCAAGTTCCAAACAAAACCTTCCAATAAAAGACAATTGGTTATAGAAAGCTCTGATGCCCGTGACTTACAGCATCATTAGGATTTCCACCATCGTTCCCATCATGACCAACCTTTCCTTTGAAAAGCTCTATGCACAACTGAATACAAGCAGAAAAATTTGCCTTAATACCACACTCGTCCTGATCAGCCAACCCAAACATTCATGTAAATTAAACTTACACATGTCTGCTAAACACATTGCTAACCAGTATACTATACTGGGGTCTATGGTTGATTATCAGTTAATGCAGTGCTACTCATACAGACGTTTTGCTGGGGCCTATGGCTGACTATCAGTTTATGCAGTGCTACTCATAGGGACGTTTTGCTGGGGCCTATGGCTGACTATCAGTTTATGCAGTGCTACTCATACGGACGTTTTGCTGGGGCCTATGGCTGACTATCAGTTAATGCAGTGCTACTCATACGGATGTTTTGTTGGGGCCTATGGCTGACTATCAGTTAATGCAGTGCTACTCATACGGACGTTTTGTTGGGGCCTATGGCTGACTATCAGTTAATGCAGTGCTACTCATACGGACATTTTTTTGGGGCCTATGGCTGACTATCAGTTAATGCAGTGCTACTCATACGGACGTTTTGTTGGGGCCTATGGCTAACTATCAGTTAATGCAGTGCTACTCATATGGACGTTTTGCTGGGGCCTATGGCTGACTATCAGTTTATGCAGTGCTACTCATACGAACGTTTTGTTGTGGCCTATGGCTGACTATCAGTTAATGCAGTGCTACTCATACGGACGTTTTGTTGGGGCCTATGGCTGACTATCAGTTAATGCAGTGCTACTCATACGGACGTTTTGTTGGGGCCTATGGCTGACTATCAGTTTATGCAGTGCTACTCATACGGACATTTTGTTGGGGCCTATGGCTGACTATCAGTTTATGCAGTGCTACTCATACGGACGTTTTGTTGGGGCCTATGGCTGACTATCAGTTTATGCAGTGCTACTCATACAGAAGCTATGCACATTAACAAAGTGTATATTTCAAATAATAAACTGATATAATTCTAGGCACCTTTAGAATATTTCTTTTTACTATTCAGTTTTAAATTAGTGTCAGTAGAAAGGATTTGGTGTACAAAAGAACCACAAGCTTCTGCTTCAGCTGATTATTTTTTCATCCTGTCATTTCTCCTGTATTTGATATTAACCTGAGAATCTATTTTAATATACTGCTTTCACTTCCTTTTCACTTTACTGCTTTAATTAAAAGCACTAAGACGGATAACATGGTGAATGTGATAACCTTGTCTCTTTCGCTGCTTGCTTTGTGTTGAAGTGATCAGGAGGTTGTGATTTCAGAACCATACTTCCTCTTAGCTGTCCAACATAGGTCACATGATACCAATGCTGGGCTTTCTGTACAATGCTCTTGTTTTGGTTTGTCAAACAAGGAGCACGAATAATAAAAATAATCAGAGGAAGAAGAAGTATGGATCCCTCTTGTAAACCTGGACTGATAATAATAATGTGAGCATTCATCAGAGAGATCAATGACCTCAAATGCATAAAGCTTCAAGTCATGGTAAAGTATTTTGCACATTATTGTGTGTGGAGTTAAGGCAGCCCACAACCTCCAAAAAACAGATGTAGCTTTTTTTCAACAAGCTGCACCGCAATGCATTAATGGTACACTGTTGTGCATTGTGGTGCACTGCCATACATGCATTTAGAAAAGTTTAAAAGCTATGGGAATGATATATCCAGGTCATTAGTGTACAGAATAAAAAACAATTAACAGTGCCGGTTATTAGGGATGCACTGATACCAGTTTTTTAAGACTGAGTACAAGTACTGATACTTTTCTTCAAGTACTTGCCGATACCAATTACCGATACCTATTTATTTATTTTTTAACACTGTACCTTTAACTTTTTTTTTTGATCAACTTTATTGCTTTTACAAGAGATGAACAACATCCCATGTAATAGCAAGGGCTGTAAAAAGGTCATCTTTATGGAGAGATCTGGGGTTTATTAGATCCCAAATCTCTCCTCCGGATTTCAATGCAGCCAAGTAAAAAGGGAGAGAGGTTATAGGCACAATGGTTTGGTCACTATTCCTAATCTGCTATGAACGATGTTAATGAAAGTATAATATGTGAGTCCATAAAAAGTCTGAGCTGATCCAACACTAGGGCAAGCTTGTAGCACTGTAGCAGACTCTAAATACATGAAGAACAAAAACAAAAATGAGAGAGAAGTGCCTCTAAGTGCAGCAAAACATGTAAATGCTCTAATTACCCCAATAGAAGGCTACTCACAATTTAACAGTTAAAATAGGCACATCATGTAGTTTAGGTCCAGAACTCCAGGTGAGCTGGGTCGTGGGAGCTGCTGGTGCCGCTGGATGTCAGATGAAACATGTCCCAGGAAACCTATCCCTACACGTGGCAATGGGGTCCCCTCTCCAGCTCCTCCTCTTCATGGTCAGATGACCAAGTCTCCATCCCATGGCCCTAAAGCCATGCAGTGAATTGCAGTGAACTGTGGTGGCTGGCTGCAGGGAGGAGCAGCCCAGCCACCGCAGCTGCCTGGGACAAACGGGTGGCAGGTGTCACCCAGGTACAGCCCGCACCCCCTAGCAATGCCACTGTCCGCCCCCAAGGTGACGTCACTTCCGGTATCGGAGCATCTTCGCGAGTATCGATACTCGCGAAAATGCTTAGTATCGGCACCAATACGGATACTGGTATCGGTATGGGTGCAACCCTACCAGTTATACCAATTAAATACAGCTACCCAAAATGCATATAGTAAATGTGATGTAGCAATAATTAATAATGACATGAAATAAAATGCAATGATGAGATAGTGTCCGCAATAAGTAAATCATAATGTCCACTTAAATAGCAAACTATAAAATTTATACAGAAAAAGTGTAATGCTGAGAGAATCAATTAATCGATAGTAACCACAGTGATTTAATCACTTAATCACAACGTCCACTTAATTCCACATAGTTCAATAAAGCCACAAAGGGAACTTCCACCAATGCTGACAGTGCTTTTTTCCACCACCAAAAATTGAAAAGGAGGTTTATTGAATCCAATACCCCAACAATGAGATATAAAGCACTTGATATGATCAAAGGATCTCTCCCTTATGGCACCACTCAGCACGTCCCCCAAATCCGCATGACAGCCTTCTCCTAAAGACAGGTCTTCACGCTCATATCAAGGAATGCACAGCACTGCCCAGAATGGCAAGAGGCTGTTGCAAGAAGGAGAATGGGGAATGGAGCTAACACGTATGCCTGGCTGAGCAAGTCCAGACATGAACCCTGATATGGCCCTCACTGGCCAATATGAAGGCCCTTCACAATACATCAAAGTCTATCAACCCTGGCATATATATATATATATATATATATATATATATATATATATGGCTTGTCTGTTTTTTTAAAGGCCTCTGGTGAAATATTTCTGTGAGTTTCAGGTTTCCTACAGCTCGTCAACTCAGAACTAATCTCTCTCAATCAACATAAATTATTTTTAATCATTATGTTGATAACATAGTAGTAAATAGATTGGAAGGTAGATTATATTTACTTGTTTTAAACTTTTTTTTTACATTTCTTTGGTTGCTTCCTAGTTTCTGGCCTAGGCCAAAATGATGTCATACATCCCAAGAGTCTTTATGAGCATTTTCTTTTCTTTCATCTGGAGGAGGGGCTTTCTCAGCTAGGCACACCATCCTGCCTGTATGTTTGAGCTAAAGGCAGCTGGATTCCAGAACGTAAATGCTACTACATGAATCATCTGCCCTTACTCAAGATGCATGGAGGCATGAATGGATGGGTGAGTTTGTTTTGAATATTAACAATGTATTTCAGCCTGTGGTGCTCAAATACTGTTAAGTTCTGCTTTAATATTATTAAACTAAACTTGTAATAAGCAAAGGGTAATTTGCCACATCTAACCTTTACAGTGCCAGAACACCTGCTCTATTTGACCAGAAGATCTTTTGCAAATACCAACTCTCTGAAATACCTAGCATGCTGGGTTGGCAAGTCTGCTTCCTGCATCTGTCCTTCCTATCTCTCTGCTTTGTTCAACACTAATCAGATTTAAACCTTCAAGACAGGTTTGAATTGGATAGCTTCCAAAAAAAAGTGAGGAGAACAGGTGCAATATAGATGTGTCTGTCACCCTGGTTTTATACTTGGGGGCCCTTGCTCAGGCCACCAAAGTCCTGTAGAATGGATGCCGCTGGTTAGTGAGGGTGCAGGCTGAGGAAGGACTCATCCAGACCTGAAACATACCGTGAAGATGAGAAGGGGTTTCAAGACTGCAGCACAGCTCTCGTGGCCAGTGTTGTTAGCAAGTAAAATAATATTGTGTATGTCAGCAGCACTAATTGGTATGCGAAGAGCAGCCTGCAATTAGTGTCGATATACAGAAACACTGTATCATATATGAAGAAAGAAATGCCACGCTCTAAAATATTGAAGTTATATCACCCGTGAACACTGAAAGAAGATAATAAACATATAAAGTATAAATCAAAACAAAGTCCTATAATAAAGTGACAATATGATGAATGTCCAATAGTGGATTGTTGCAATGAATAGTTACGAAATCCCCCACCAACGTGTCTTGCCTTCACCTTATGAAAAAAATGCAAGTTCACCGGACCAAAATGCTGGCCAACACATACTGTAGAACAGCTAAATGCACTCATTACTGATAGGAATCTTCTCAAAAGGAATATGTGCAGTATCCAATTAAAATCAGTCAGGTAGTAACTCTCTCCATTTACATCTCATGGACACCAGAGGAAATGATCACTACCATCCAATAAGACGAACCACAAATATCAAAGGAAAAACTTATAGTGTAGTATTTATTGGTGATATTGTATATAAAAATAAAATGTTTTAAAAACAATGAAATCCATATGCAATCAATCAATACACAGACATGTGCCGCTGGTATCAAAAAACTTACATCAGATGCCGCCAATCTGTGGAAGAGTGGCGGCAGGACCTCAGGCATATAAGGAACAAGACTCAACAGCTATTTTTTGCACCACGTGCGTCATCTGGAGCATTGATATTGGTGGTTCATCTTATTGGATGGGAGTGGCCATTTCCTCTGATGTCCATGAGATGTAAATGGAGAGAGTTAATACCTAACTGATTTTAATCAGATGCTGCACATATTCCTTTTGAGCAGTGTCATATCAGTAATGAGCGCATTTAGCTGTTCTATATGTCCGATAGCATTTCAGTCTGGTGAGTTTGCTTTTTTACATAAGGTGAAGGCAAGATATGTTGGTGGAGGACTTTGTAAATATTCATTGCAACAATCCACTATTGGACATTCATCATATTGTCACTTTATTATTGGACATTGTTTTGATTTATACTTTATATGTTTATTATCTTCTTTCACTGTTAGCATGTAAGAGCAGCCTCAGCTCAATTCACCCAAGCCATGCCCCCAACATGTTTCACCCCACCCCTGCAGCCTAATCATGAAGGTCCATGATTAAGCCCCAGAGGGTGGGGTGAAATATGTTGGGGGTATGGCTTGGATATATAAGCTGAGGCTGCTCTTACATGCTAACAACATGAGCTGGGCAAGGTGTGCGGCAGTCAGGAAAAACCCCTTCTCATCTTCATATAGTTGTGTCTGGATAAAAAAAAATTAAGCTTTGAGACACATAACCTGGCTTCTTTGGCATTTATGTTTCCCCAAACTACATACTCTATATGTCTGTTTAAGTTAGATGTGCCTATTTGAGAAGGAGGCTTTCCTTCCTTCGCCTATGCTGTTATGTCCATTCATGTTTGTTTTTTTTTCCATGTTGCCAGTCGTACAAGTTGAACAAGAAAAAATAATCTTTCAGAAGTTAGCATATGTGTCCTGTTTGCATTTCAAGGTATTTTTATTTATTTTGGGCAAAACAATGATTGCACATTGGGAGTTATTGTAGACTATCGCTCTTGACAAATGCAGCTATTTCCAATTTAAAGCGGAGTTCCACTCAGAAGTGGAAGCTCCGCTTGTTTGCTTCCCCCCCTCCAGTACCACATTTGGTACCTTTTGAGGGGAAGGGGGAATGGGTACCTGTTTGCAACAGGTACCCGCCCCCACTTCCAGGAGACCTAGATGCAACGGGGTCCCGAGGAAGTTCGGCCTCCCTCCTCCTTCCTCCGCCACCAGGCCAGTTAGGAAGCGCAGCAGGCTTCATGCATGCGCATTAGGGAACCAGCTGCGAAGCCGAAAGGCTTCACTGTTGGTTTCCCTTACCAGAAATGGTGGCAGCAGCACCCAAGAGCTGATCGGAAAATCAGCTGGGGTGCCGACATCGCGGGATGCCTGGACAGGTAAGTGTCCTGATATTAAAAGTCAGCAGCTACAGTATTTGTAGCTGCTGACTCTTAATTTTTGGAGGGGGGGGGGGCTGGAGCTCTGCTTTAAAGTAGCACTGCTCAAACAAATGTATTGGAAAATATGGAGTCTGGCAACAACGACTTTGCTGTTTTGCCGGCAGTTCAAATGTAACTCAACAGGACCTGCTGCGTCCAAAGGAGCGCAACATAAAGCAGGTCAGACGCAGCCTCTGAACTGTCATCTACACTCCTCTATTGAAGTGGGAATTTGCTGACCCGTCAATCTCCAGCACATTGTAACTCAGGAATCATTCTGAAATCTTGCCAGCTATGTATTCCTGATTGATTGATAACACTGACCAGCATAGACAATGTTTCCATACTCAAAGTACCTGGCTGGTAGGACAATACATGGCAAAAAATGATTTACTTGATTCTGCAGTTCTTCTTGTTAATATATTATAGCATGACTTGCTGTCAAGAAAAGCAAACATTTTATGTTGACAACTTACAAGGAGAAAAATAAAGCAGGTGCACCTTGTGTTCAAACCAAAAATATAGCCTTCGCCAATGATCTAGAGATTCCTGAGCTTTTAATAAGCAAATAAAATATGTGGAATGAGACAGCAGATCATGGCAGTATTATTCAGAATCTTTGAGAATGTTGACATATTACACCATTATTTTTGCTTTTGTTTTGCCAAGCCTGGATTTGCTGACGATAAAGCAGTGAAGCCTCAAATAGGTATTTGTAGCTTAGTGCTAGAGAAACAAAGATTTATGAAATCGAATCTGCCATTGGCTCTTTCCATTATTCTGTGAAAGTCATTATATCTCATTGTATTGCTGGGAATTTTTTTTTACATTTTCCACTGTACTTCTGGTGTTTCTTCAAATGACAGCACATTTATATTCACAAACGTAGAGATCTTGTTCAGTCTATTAAAGCCATGTGTTTGTGTGTGAAGGGCTTGCTAAGCTGAAACAAGGCGTTTTCTGTTGTTGTCTCCTCCAGTTTCCAGATCTTTAAAAGTCAAGTGGCCATTGGTCTTACAAGGTTCAAAAAATATTAGACAAATACGACCAACAACAACAAGCAGATATTGATTGTAGAGAAAAACCTGGATTGAGAGAAAAGGCTGTCATCGGCTTTAACTCCCTCTGAGCTGGGACAAGCAAGAAGAAAAGTCAAAGTGAAGACAGATCCTTTGATCAGCTTGTTCTAGATTAGTGAACGGATTGGAGTTATTGAGTCAGCGTGACAGCCATGATGTTGTTTACAGCGCTGGGATCTTTAACCACTTGACCTCTGGAAGGTTTACCCCTCTTCACAACCAGGCCATTTTTTTTGCGATACGGCACTGCGTTATTTTAACTAACAATTGTGCAGTCATGCAACGCTATTCCCAAATAAAATGTATGTCATTTTTTTTCCCACAAATAGAGCTTTCTTTTGGTGGTATTTGATCACCTCTGCGTTTTTTATATTTTGCGACACAAACAAAAAAAAACTGATAATTTTGAAAAAAAAAATCAATATTTACTTTCTGCTATAAAACATATCCAATAAAAAATTGTAAAAAATCTAATTTCTTCATAAATTTAGGCGGATATGTATTGTGCTACATATTTTTGGTAAAAAAAAACACGCAATCAGCGTATATTGATTGATTTGCACAAAAGTTATAGTGTCTACAAACTCTAGGATATATACTGGAATTTTTATTTATTTTTTATACTAGTAATGATGGCGATTAGCGACCTATAGCGGGACTGCAATATTAAGGTGGCATTCTGACACTAATGCCCTGTACACACGACTGGTTTTTCCGTCGGAATAAACTCTGAAGGTTTTTCCGATGGAGTTCCGATGGAATTCCACTCAAGCTGTCTTGCATACACACGGTCACACCAAATTCCAACCGTCCAGAACGCGGTGACGTACAACACATACGACGGGACAAGAAAACGGAACTTCAATAGCCAGTAGCCAATAGCTTCCGTCTCGTACTTGCTTCAGAGCATGCGTCGTTTTTGGTACGTCGGAACGGCATACAGACGAGCAGTTTTCCCGACAGGAATTGGTTCGGTTGGAAAAATTTAGAACATGTTCTCTTTCCAGGTCCGTCAGAATTTTCAAGGTGAAAAGTCCGTTGGGGCATACACACGATCGGAATATACAATGAAAATCTCCTGTCTGACTTTTTCTGTCGGACATTCCGCTCGTGTGTACACGGCATAACTAACACTTTGTGGGAACCAATGACACTGATACAGTGATCAGTGCTAAAAATATGCACTGTCACTGTGTTAATGACACTGGCTGGGAAGGGGTTAAACATCTAGGGCGATAAAAGGATTAAATGTGTGCCTAGCCAGTGTTTTTGTGTACTGCGTTTAGTGTTTTTACTAAGGGAAGTGATGGTCTTTCTTTTCCTGATTTGCAGGGAAAGAAAATCCATCACTTTCCCCATCAGAACAGAGCTCTTTCTTGTTTACATAGGCAGAACTCTGTTTTGTGTCTCTTACACATGATTGGTGGGTGCTGGTGGACATCCATTGGCTGGCAACCGCTGATCAGCTTCTGCTGTGACAAATCACAGCAGAAGCGGCACGCCTGAGGCGAGCACACCCCCCCACCCAGAAGTGATATATATATCTGATTCTGCACAGCGCGGCCGCCCTGTAGCAGTAAATCTGCTATTAGGCGGTCGGCAAGTGATTAAGCAGGGGAAAGGTGCATATGTAAACAAGGGTTAAAATAATTTTAAAATGTAAGAAATTGCTTTTTACATGATTCTCACCACTCCCGGTATAAATTTCCATTCTTTTTTCTATATTTATTTAAGAAGTAGGCAGAAATACCTGTTGATCCTGCCAGCATGTTCCTCTTCTGGGTAGCGTATGACAAAGCTAACCACAGGGTATGATACTTATATTAGAGTTGTCAATCTGGCATATGCACTCCCGAACTCTGACTACAGGACGCTGTGCCAATTCAGTATTCTAGTCTTCTGTAATCAGCTTGTGACAGCAAAGTAGTATGTATGCTCAGGAAAAAACCTCAGCCTACAGCTCTCCAAGCTTCCAAGTCAAGTAAAATTATAGCAATTACATTATTGCAATAAAATAAGCAAGGTGCCTAATTTCATGTTTTTTAAGGAGACAATATTATAGAAGTTATAATGATAAGCATTGTTTGTTTACTTGCTGAGGGTTTACATAAACTTTAAAGTGGTTGGAAACCCTTTTTATATACCCAGAGAAGTGGCTGGCTGATACAAAGAGATTAAGCAAATCCTCAAAAACAAATCCTCAAAATAAGTTGCACCCGTTTATCTGCAGCTATCTCCTCTATACATCTGTTCAAAGTCCAGAATGTATACAGCCTATCTGAGCTTTCAGAAAGCAGGGGGAGGGAGTTGAAGTTACACTCTGCAGAGCTCAGTGAGGAAAGCTGAGAGCTAACTGAAGGAAAGGGATAACCCCCCCCCTTTTAACACAGCACACATGAACAAAACTGAGGCTGTCAATCACAGGATATGTGCTGGAGCTTCCAATATTAGAACACACAATCCCCTGCGCTTAGATGTGCATCATCTCTATGTCATTATTTATTATATGAGTAAGACACAGTCTTGCTGGCTTTAAGGAAGAGGCAAGCCTTGAAACATGTTAGCCTACTATATTGCTCTATGTTCTATCAATGATGTGGATGTTTCATCATGAACTTGAGCTGTTGTCTTTTATGAAAAGCTGTGATACAAGCATTTGTTTGTGTGTATAATACTTACCTTCTTTTTACTTATTAACTTATATTTATTGAGGATAATGCACTAGGCATGTGCGCCCTTTGTTCTATTTTATGATTTCTACATGCTGGAGCTCCTTCTCCTGTCACATTTTTATCTCTTGGTGTCAGGAAAACTTATTATAAGTGACTCCAGCAAAGCAGAGGAAGGTGCAGCAGACAGTAATGACACTTAGTGCTCTGGACTGAGACAAGTACACACTATAGAGGGATATGATTTGTTTCATATTTTTGCCCAGGGTTTACAACCACTTTAAGTTTATGTGGGGGGGGAATTATGGTTACAGGAACAGTTGGCAAGAGCAAAACCTGATGATAGGGCAATATTCTCTGACAAAGGTGTGCCCAGAAACTACTAATGCTGCTCTTCCTGCACTTAAAAACCATGCATACCGATAGCAAGCATTAGGTATTTTCTGAAGCAGAGGTCAGCAATAACAGCTCACATATTCCATTAGTACAGTTTTTTAAATAGCAGTTGCAGACATTAACATCAAAGGATTGGAGGGATAGAGACTGGAAATTTTAATTATAGCAACCAGTCAGATGTTTTTTTTTTTTTATTATTCAACTTCTAACCTACAATATAAAACCGCTGCCACCTCATTCGTTGATATTGGCTGCTTACCTCCTTTTTTTCATTCAATTTTACATATACTCTTTAACCTATTGGCTCATACAGACTGGAAAGGAAATAAAGTAGATGGATACTTAACTCTAAGCAAAGTGTCTTTACCCAGTTCATAAAAGCAAGCCACACTATACCAAAATGTAATTACCTTTTTATTTTAAGCCCGTCCTAGAATGAGTTAAACAGAAAACTGGGAGAACTATAGTGAGTAAATGACCCTGACCTCTAAGCCCTGTTTTTACAATCTTACTCCAAGATCCACTGTGCTGCTCCTTCTTCTAGGTGTAGGTGTGGTACCAGGTGTGGTCATACCCCTAGATTCCGCAGGACTGTTCGAGGATTTTAATTCAACCTTGGCATCTTACAGATTCAGGCTATATTTGGAACTATTGTTTCAGTGCCTGGCTCCAGCTCTATGCAGACTTTATGTGGCAGAGTGATCTGTTTAGTACTGGCAGTGGGGGGGGGGGGCAAGGAGGAACCATGCCCATTGGGCACTACTGTTTCTTTCTATTCCTGCTCTCCTCCAATTCCCACCCATGCTGGGCACTATCAGTTAATACCCCCTCCTGCTGGGCAATACTGTTCTTCCACTTCATTCATCACAGACTAGGAACATTTTTTCCTCCCACTGACCATCAGCACCAGGCATCTTTTCCTGCCATCACACCATGGTTTTTTTCTCCCTGACCATCAACACTGGGCATTTTTTCCTCCCACTAATCTAAGGGCTTTTTTCTTCACAGGAACCACTGATTTCAGGGCACCCTCACCACTGAGTACAGGACCTTTTTTCATCCCACTGACCAGCAATTTAAGAGGTCCTATGATACATTCTCCTTACTGATGCACTCTGTACACTATGTTGTACATTAAATGAACCTGTCTACTAAACTCTGTGCCATGTAGTAGTTGTACATTGCATTGCCCTGACTGCTACCTGCAAATCGTCCTAGGAATGGACAAGGTGCAGAGAGTTACATTACTCAGCCTCTCCACCTCATCCAATCAGAGAATGCTTTGCATTCATTGAGCAGGCAGCCTCCTGTGTTCAGCAAGCAGGTGGGCAGCCACTCAGGACAGAACCCAGAAGATAGTGGAGATCAATGTAGTAGTGCTGCTAATCTCAGAGTTGTCCTGTTAATTACCTGGACTAAACATAATGCAGGCCATAGACAGTGCAAATTTCTTTCCTGCAGCCACGGGTTGACAATGCTGACAAGGAAGTCCCTCCTGCTGAGCCATTGTATTCTTCTGATGGGGGTGCAGAGGAAGCCGCTAGCGATAATTGCAAGTAAAATCCGGCATGCTGGTTGTACCCAAGTTGATCGATCGATCAACTTGGTACATTCAGCCTGCCCATACACAATTCGAATCTCGTCCGATTCAACGACAAATGGCCAAGATTTGAACCGTCTGTGGCTGGTATAAGAGTGAAGTCATAACTACTAATGAGATCACTTGTTCCAGTTCAGTGATTTAGATATCACTGAAACCATAGACTAAAGTGGTTCTGAAGGTTGAAGGTTTTTTATCTTCATGCATTCTATGTATGAAGGTAAAAAACCCTCAGTATGTAGCTCCTTCCGCAGCCCCTCCTAATGCCTAAATGAGCCCAATCACAATCCAGAGATATGCACGAGAGCAGCTAATCTCCTGGGTCTCTGCCTCCTCATTGGCTCCTGCTGCTGTCAATCACAGCCAGTGAGGGAGGGAACAGGGGCAGGGCCAAGCCCGGTTCTGTGGGCCTTATGGACACGCAGAGCATGACTCATGAGTGAGCATGCACGAGTGCCCCTATAGCAAGCAGCTTGCTGTTGGGGCAATCAAAAAAGAGGAAGAGCCAGGAGTGCCGAAGGGGGAACCCGAGAAGAGGGGGATCGGGCCTTCTCTATTACACAGAGGAGGTAAGTATAAGATTGTCGTTATATATATATTTGAAATATTAACCTTTAATATCACTTTAGTGATGACAAACAAGTATTTAGCATTTTTCAGGAGAGGTCATTATTGGTAATACCCATACTTAAAATATTTCTACACGAGCAGTTGGTTGCTTAAAAAGCTCAGGCAACTGGTACATTTTAGGAAAGGTACTTAAACATCACACCTAGATTTCATGTTACTTTTCCTAACACTTAAAAACCATACACATCTACAAACCTCTAGATATTTTGTTTTACTGTACATAACTTGCAAAAAAAAATCACATCTTTCATTTCTAAGTTCAAATGTAAATTAGTGTACAGTGATTTTCTTAAGAATCTCTGTGTCTTTTTGACCCTCTGTACGGACAACACGTGTCTTTATTTACCAGTCACATTTGATTTCCTAATGCACTGAATGGTATGTAACTACATTATTGCATAACAATAATTTCTGTAATCTATGCTATAACAGCTCTTGAATTACAAATTCCATCATGCCATGGCAGCCAGAAGACACAGAGCTTTGTTCAAAATCTTCACCTTCCTAAAATATCCTGAATGAGAAAAAGTAAAAGGGATGTGGAGTGGAGTATGTAGAAACAGCCAGCCAGTCACCATGCTGCCAGGAATAAGGCTTAATATTTGAGCCAAGTTCCCTGCATATTTGTCAGAGGTAGTGGAAAGAATAAGCATTCATTAGCTTGTAACAATTAAGCCAGTTGGGCAGCAATCTCATTACTGTAGTATATAAAGAGGAAAAAGTAAAAAAAAAAAAAAAAAACAAGCACAAGAGTGGAATGGAATTCACATCAGTCAGCAGAGCAAGAACCATGAAGAAAATGCATGTGTTACACAAATCTCTCTTAAGTATGCCAATGACAACAATTTTATATACTTAGGACAGCTTGTGGTCTAGATGAAGTCACCAGAATCGCACAACTAATTTCCTAGGGCCGTTTCCAAAAAAGAATTTCAAAAGTTTCAGCTTTCAAGTAGGTCAAATAACTGTTTGTTGTCAATGCCATTTAATCATTTGACCAGCTGGAGGAAAATAATCTTTTTCGAAGGATTCTTACAATTATGCCAGAGAACCTGGTAAAAAAGAGGTAGATTTGTGTAGATACAACAAAAAGTTGGATATTGGGAGAAGAGCAAGTGTTATGAATGGGACTGCAGAGGCAAGGGAGAACAAACACTCTACATTCAGTATAACCTAAACGAACAGAAGGTGAGTTCAAAACTAACCTTAGAAAGTATTATTTTATGAAAAAAGTAGCTTATGCTTGGAGCAAACATTCAGTAGAAACAGCAAATCAATCGGCAGTTAATGAATTCTAACATGCTCGAGATAAACATAGGTTTTATTCTATGAAGAGCAGACTCAATGGGCATTTGGTCTTTTCCTGCAGTCCTATGACTCAAATAAACATTTTGATGACTGCTTGTTTGTATTGTGCCTGTCTGGTCAATGCATTATTTCTTGATTCAGTGTCATGGAATGCTTGATGTGAGCTCTGTTTTAATACCTGAGTGTTTACGGTCTAAATATTTAAAGAGCAAGCCCATGCAGAACTGGTACAATAATTCCGAGTGGAGACTGGTGTACCCCTGGTAACATCTTGAATACTCCAAAATCAAGGTCTCCATAATTCCTAACTCCTGTCCACCTGAGAGTTTTGGGTGTTCCTGCCCATCTTTGAATGCGGTTGCATCCTCTATAATAAAAAAAAAAAATACTACATGCAATTGACTGTGATCCTGTCACAATCTTCTCTTTAATCTGGATCCTACCTCATCTAAGATCATCATCACTGAGCCCTTCTCTGACACGTTCACTTAAAGTTGAAGCTCAGTCAAATCCTCTCTTAAAGCAGAACTATAGGCAAATTTTTTTTTCCATTTTGGATATAGCAAGGGAGATTTATAACCCCAGTCAGATTGTTTTCACCATCAATGTCCCATTGCAGAGAATTTCCTTCACTTCCTGTCCCATGGCCATACATGAAGTGAGAGGAAGTCCCTGAAAATTAAGGGAATTCCTTGGGGACCTCTGTGTAAACAACACAGAGCTCCGAATACTGACAGGTGATCTTGCTGTTTTTCTTATTCCATGCAAAGCAGAGAAAAAAACAGCAAGATTGCTTAGTAATAGTGCCACAAAACACACACAGAAAACATTGTTTGGCACACATTTAGACCCCTTGATTGTCCCAAGATGTTAAAGTGATGCTAAAGTCTCAGTTTTTTTCATTTAAAAATAACAAACACGTTATATTTACCTGCTCTGAGCAGTGGTTTTGCACATAGCAGCCCATATTCTCCTCTTCTTGGGTCCCCCACTGGCACCCCTTCCCTCTCCCTCCTGCTAAGTGCCCCCACAGCAAGCAGCTTGCTATGGGGGCACCTGAGCTGAGATGTTGCTCTGTGTCTCCATTTAGAGATGAAGCCACAGTTTAGCACTGCCCCCTTTCTCTACTCATTGGCTCACAGACGTTGATTGACAGCAGCGGGAGCCAATGGCGCCATGCTGCTGTCTCAGCCAAGAAGGAGGAAGAGTCCCGAGCAGCTGAGACTCTCCTGCAACATCGCTGGATCAAGATGGGCTTACGTAAGTATTAGGGGGGCTGCTGCACAGAGAAGGTTTTTTTTTATCTTAATGCATAGAATGCATTAGGATAAAAAAACTTCTGACTTTACAACCACTTTAACCCCTTCCCAGCCAGTGTCATTAGTACAGTGACAGTGTATAATATTAGCACTGATCACTATCTTAGTGTCACTATTGATGTCAATGTCAGTTAGTCTACCCTCCAGCCAGCGTCAGCTAATGTCAGATTGCCCATCATACTATCAGAATCCCACTATAAGTCACTGATCACTGTCATTACACTATAACTTTCAAGCAAACCAAAACATTTACACTTAAATCAGGAAGGCTGGCAACTCAGATGCTCTTGAATAAGAGTACTTCATTAGTTACATGGGTACACGAGTACAGGCTATACGCTGACGGGTTTCGACGTCAGCGTATTTATTCAAGAGCATCCGAGTTGCCAGCCTTCCTGATTTAAGTATCGTATCTGTGGGGCCTGAACGTCCTGGCTAGAGCATCAGATCACAGTTCGTGGACTTTTAAATTGACAGCGGAGCTGGGGTAACAATTTGTTTCTCAAAAAATGTACACTTATTGCAATTTTTTTACCAAAGACATGTAGCAGAATACATTTTGGCCTAAATTCATTAAGAAATTTGATTTTTAAAATCTTTTACTGGATATCTTTTTATAGCAGAAAATTATATATTTTTTAAATGTTCTGTCTTTTTTCATTTATATTGCAAAAGATTAAAAAAAAACAGTGGTGATCAAATACCACCAAAAGAAAGCTCTAACTGTGTAAAAAAATGATAAAAAATGAATTTGTGTACAGTGTTGCATGACCGAGCAATTGCCAGTTAAAGTAGCGCAATGCAAATAGCAAAAAATGCTCTGGCCATGAAGGGGGCCTGATCTTCCGGAGGTCAAGTGGGTAAATTACCCAGAATCCTGTATTCATGATCTGCTGCAAGTCATCCCGATCCACTATCAATCCACTGATCATTACTCTATGTGGAGTTTGGTGGCTTACTAATCATCTACTTTCTACTCCCAGCCTGTCAAAAAGTAAATGATATGGGGTTGAAAAAGTGTGCATTAAGAAGGCCTGTATGAGCTAATGGCTGTAATATAATTAATGGGTTTAATTTAGATACGAGTGGGTGTTCTCTTATTTCATTTAAGTTTTCATGTTATAAGTTGCCTTTGTTTTTCATGCACAATGCAATTATAAATCATGTTTGCTTTATCACTCCACCGAAGCATGACTTTAAGTGAACTAATTAAGTGCTGGGCAGCGATGTGATTCCATACTTTCTAATTATGTGCATCGCAATCAAAGACCAATAAAGGTCATTATATTGACAATGTTTTTTTTTTTCAAAGGGATAAAGAGAATACAAACTGTACATATGTTTTTATGCAGCAAAAACAGCAGTTGACAATGCATAGAGTGGTGGTGGCTATGAATGCAATGATTTTTCAGCAAATTGGTACATGGTGTTTGGATTGAATGCAATATGTAAGATAGTATTGTTGTCTACGGGTGGCCTTACTATACAGTGGCTCCTTCTAGGACTAGACTGCACAGACTAGTGTCTAGTTTCTAACTATTGTGTAATAAAAGTATTTTATGCACTTCATTCACTGGAAAATAAGGCCTGGATAATCTAGCACTGCATGTGGAGGATGAATGGTGACGTAAAGTTTGTGAATGCATATTTATACTCAAGGATGGCATGCCTTCTCGAATGACATAGCAGCTTTGCTGCAGATGTCTTCAGCTTTTAGGACTGCCAATAATTTTCTGCATAAATCATACAGATGACGTTATGCATATCCCATATCAATCTACTTGTACTAAAATGGATAATTTATTCCCAGAATCTAATTAGGTTTGGCTCTATGTGATACAATATCTGCACATAGTTTGAATTTCAGGAACATTTTTAGGATACATGCATTTGTCAACTTGGACATTTAAACTATTTACCCATTTTGCAAACATTTCAACTTCTGAAGAGATTTCTTTAAATAAAAGATAAAGAAACAGATTACAAAAGAGCAAATAGCAGACTGCAAATTGGGTGCTTTAAAGCCCAACTGGCAGCTCAGGCTGCAACACTCACTTTCTATCTTGAGCTGTCTCCTACAGTAATCTATTATTGCCACAGGATGTCCTCAGTCTTTTGGTTTTATTAACAAACATCAATCAACACGGAGGACTGAGGACTATTACTGTGAGTACAGGGGGTCATGGGCTCTGCCTATTTAATGTTTCT
Organism: Aquarana catesbeiana; assembly: GCF_042186555.1. Classification (NCBI taxonomy): domain Eukaryota; kingdom Metazoa; phylum Chordata; class Amphibia; order Anura; family Ranidae; genus Aquarana; species Aquarana catesbeiana. Next base: position 296,966,146 of record NC_133324.1, on the reverse strand, counting down.
TTTTTGTATTATGGTAACCTGGATGCATTCTCTATAATATTGTTCAGAATGAATGACAGTTAAAGTGGTTGTAAACCTCACTCATGAAATCTGAACAGCGCACATACTGTATATCTGTAGTGTTTACTTGTCTATCTCCAAAGCTCTAAGTGCCGTTTCTCTCTGGTGCTTCATTCCTCTGTTATCAGAATAAGCCACTTCTGACAAGTTTTCCTGACACATGAGATAAATTTGTGTCGGGAAATGTAGGCCAAACTGTACTCAGAACAGAGCTTTTCTATTAAGGACACAGTTCTTCTGCTGTTTGAAGGGGGGGGGGTGTTCCTTTCCTCCAAACAGCTCTTACACAGGGTCTCAGACCTCTGACTGCAACTCTCCACCCCCTCCTCTGTTATACTGAAAAATCCAGACGGATTTTATCTAAAATCAGCACTTTTGAAGGAGCTTACAAAAGAGAAGACTGCAGTATATCTGTTTTACTGTAGTAAAACATATGTAGCAGGATTTGTTTCAGTTCTGTGTATCATCTGAGGCTATTCACTACACTGGGTATATGAGAGGATTTACAACTTTAAGGCATTCCTTGCAATAGGAGTTTTATTTTTGGTGAGATAATCCTTTGGGCTCATCGTTTTCGAAAGAGATGGAGACACAAGTAACCATTAACAACTATGCATTCATGTTGTGGTAAAGTGAACTGGACATTCAATTTTTCCTTTAAAACAAAATAAACAAAATAAATAAACTGATGTGGAACATAACATAAAAAATAACGTGATTTCAACTTGAAATGGAGCAAAATTCAATGAAAATTCGTCTTTAAAGCTTTCTTCAACACAACTGCTCAAAGGGTTATATTGAAAGCTGACTCTCCTTTTCATAAATTAGTTTGAGATGGGATATAGAGAAACAAACAGCAATTTCTTTAGAAGAGAGAAATATATGAAACTACAAACAAGTTTGTAAAAATCCTTACAATGTACGTTGTATACAGTTTACCCAAAGAAGATGTTTTTTCTTTACAAAACCTTAGGGATGCTGACATGGCATTGTGCAGACAATGACCACAAGGCGTCCTACACTGAATACTGGCAAAGGAGTCTCTGCGATCATTGTAAAAGTGTAAAACCCCAAATTATGGAAATAAATAGGTATGTTTATGAAGGACTCACCTAGGAAATTTGTCCAGTGAAAAAGTACCGTCAATTTGCCAAAGTGGGATTTTCAGGGGATTCTCCCAGAATTTTCTAGCTGAATTCACCCATCGTATTATACAACATTTGCAGGGTCAATATCGTTTGATCGAACCCTACCATCGTGAATCTTCAATCTTGGTAGCATGAGTAGGGGCATTTTGTTAAATAACAGGAATCCTTTTAGTCATCCACTGATAAATGCTGTGCATGGTATTGAAATCGTTTGGAAACACACTTTTAACACCTTGCATAGAAAATTTTGCCAGAATATCTTTTTTTTTTTTAATTAAAATAAAACAAAATGGGGTAAAGCTTATCTCTAGACAAAAAATGGGCAAATGTCAGACAAACATTCCCATCAATTTAATCACAAATCACCTGCCCAACTTAGCATTTTAAATAAAGACAAAAATATGCATTATTTAAAGGACACCTATACTGAACTTACCCCAATAAAACTTACACATCTGTTATGTATCAGTTGTGATTGGGCAGCCCATTTAAATAGAATGGTGTGCAGTGCAGTCAATTGTGTGACATACCACACATTAAGGAGTGTGTGGTAATGCACTGCAATGCATTAGCACAATCTACATTGGCCCCTAGGTAAACAAAAAATGTAAATGTAGCCCTTTTCCCCCATATTTCTCCTGTTAACATCTCACCTTTTCCAGCCGATGCGATAAAACACAGAAAAGTAATCACATGCTTGTCTGTTTAAAAGCGCAGTGTCATGTGCCTTTAAATGTATAGTGCTTTGAAGAACACCAAGCTATAGGATGCTCAGTGGTCTATATCATATACAATGCTGGCTGAGCTCTACAAATCAAAGTGTGACAAGAGCTGATGTCAAATACAGTGAAGAAAATCAAAGTCCTCCAGCCATTTATCACTAAGCCTGCTTAAACTGTCAAAAATGGACTCCTTACCTCTCTCTCCTTTAGCTTCATGGCGAGAACTAACTGATGCCTGTGGTTAGTAAGTGCCTCCCGAAAGTTTCCTTTGGAAAAGAATGCAGATCCTAGATTCCCATAGGCACGGCACTCTCCTGTCTGGTCACCTGGAGTACATCAATACAATACATATTAAAAAACAGCCAATATTCCAAATGTCCATTGTATTGTTCACTCTCTCTTTGAACTCAATTAGCTAGCCGTATCTAAATAGAAATTGCACAAAACAGACATGTAGTAATGCAGCTGCTGCTACATAGGGACAGAAAAAGCTGGTGACATAATAGCAATCTCATTGTATTTGCAGCAAGTAGCAACGTAACAGGTGGATGATGTTTTAGAAGCTTCATGCAGTAATAATAGCCACGTAGTCTCCATATGTTTCATAATTAGGCGTATGTTAGCCTGCTTATGAGAAACATTAAACCATGCACAAATCCAGTGTGATGTTATGCCAATACTGCTTGAGCTAAAGAAGAGAGTGGATCTAGTGAACGCTTGTACACAAAAATGGAATGTTAGTACAAAGAAAAGTATCACATACAGTATTCAACTGCATTAAAGTATCACCCAATAATAAGTAAATGATTCTGTACCAGTGCAGATCTGGATCTTTCTCTATTTTACACTTCCATTCAAAAAAGGAACATTGTGCCCCTGTGCCTTTAAGGAGGGCTTTGCTACCTCCAGGCTCACCTGTCCTCTGCCTATCCATTATAATGCATGTGCTTCTACTATGGAGGCTCTCAAATTTAGAGTTAGGACTACAGAAAATACTGGGGTGCCTTGATGGGGCTCTGTAGCTTATGTATGTTTTTGCAAATGTGTGCAAACTAAACCCCTGTTTTAATGCATACTGTTAGACGGGACAATTCAGTTGGTTGGCAGGCTGGTCGGTAAGTTGAGCTTAGAAAATTATTTGGTTTTGTTTTGCATGCATTTCCCTTCCATGTCTCCCTGCTGCAAAGGCCAGTTATAGGTGGGGGGAGTGGCCATCTATTTGTCCTGTTGAAATATTAGTGGGGGGACGTACTGGACACCTTTGCTGCCATTGTGCTATATGCTGGGTGTCCAGTGCACCCCTGTGCCTTTAAGAAGGGGTGGGCTCCCTCCAGGCTCACCTGCCCTCTGTCTATTCATTACAATGCATGTGCTTCCACTGTGGAGGCTCTCAAATTTAGAGTTAGGACTACAGAAAATAATGGGGTGCCTTGATGGCTCTATCGCTTACACATGTATTTGCAAATGTGTGTAAACGAAACCCTTGTTTTTAATGCATACTGTTAGACAGGATAATTCGGTTGGTTAGCAGGCTGGCCGGTAAGTTGAGCTGGGAATTTCTTTGGTTTCATTTTCCAGAGTAACATGGAGGCTGCCATCACTGACGCCAGCAATGATAGCTTCCGCATTTCACTCAGGAAAGGTTTACATTACATTTAAGGCAACACTGGATAATATTTTAGGTAGTTAAGACACTAGTGTGATAAAATGTGTTTGCTGGCAGTTAAGCAAGTCGCCGATCATTTACTGTGTTGAAGTAAACCTATTTCCAGCTGCAATCTACATACAGGTCCTACATACAGGTAACATAGGATGTCTGCACATAGTTTCAGGCTAGTGCAGAGTACCATATGTGTAACCAGGGTGTCCCACCAAAAGCACACTTCTAGATTTTTTTATAGTGGAATTTTATTCAGAAAATTAAGTCCTGTTAGATCACTTCAGGCTGGCCCATTTTGCAAATAGAGCTATGAAAAACATTCAAAATAAGTGTCTGTACTGTTTATAATTCAGTAATACACTGCCTCACCTTACTCTGCACATGCTAAGTTGCCCTTTATTTCTAGACATTTTTGGGCACTGCTGAGTTTGTAGAGGCCAATCTGCTGACAGTCTTAAAGCAGAATTACTGTAAACCCTCCTATCCTTTACAGCCAAGGAAGCTGCTTCTGCTTGATATGTACAGTAACTGCCATAGTGCTGCACATGTGATCAGTTATGACACCAGCCATTTGATGGTTTGACAGTTTGGTTGAGGACAGAAGCAAATGTGACAGTTAGCGATCCTGACATACCAGGAATGTAACTGGTTTTTGAAACCATTAAATTGATGGCCTTAGTTCAGCTTTATGATTTACTGCTGTTCAGGGGCTCTGGGCTTCAGCAATATGGCAAGAAGAAACAGGAGCAATGCTGGAGGCAATTTACAGCATACACCTATTTTGATAGCATGATTATTAATGTAGAATGTATTTTCCTTGCAAAAGAACATTATTTTTTATCACCTTGTTTTGGGTAAAGTTCAACTTTAGTTTCCTCCAGCTTTCAGCTGCAGCTCTCTTATCTTGGGTCTCACATAGAAAGAGTGTGTACCTCTATTGGTAAGTAAAGAGATGAGCTGCATTGTGGTATAATGGTTGGGAAAGGCATGGGCTAATATTTGGAAAAATACCTGGAATTATACACCTAGGTTCCAGAACGTTTCCCTGGGCTCACAGAAAGGACTTTGTGCCAGTATGAAGGTTTGTCATAAATGCTTTGGAGCTGCAGTTATTTAGACATAAGAAAAGTGCACTGAAAGCCTTCATAAAAGTCATACCACATTTCCACCACATACTCTAGAGATTTTGCTCTGAGGTCTTGCTCCCATTGTATTTATTTTTTTAGCATCAGGGATAGGTTGTTAACTTTCTATGGAAATAATTCATTTAAATTGTGCAATTATAACTGGGCAGAAAAACGAATGCTATGAATGGGCAGGATTGTGACACTAGACCCTGTTCTTGAATCCTGTAATAATGACAACTTTGGGACACTTTTAAAATGTCATTTTATAGTCAAAGCCTTTCCGAAAGGATGACAAAGATATCGAAGCTGCTATAACTAACTTGTCCCTAGTAAGTTTCCATATCTGCAATATTAGGAATCACATAAGTCATATTGTCTACTGTAGAAGAGGTGCACTTTATAGATAGATTGCAGTACTGAGGTTGGAAAACTATTCAGTAAGTGGAGCTGTAAAATATTACTTGAACCCCCAATTCTCCTTTTGTATGGTTATATATGAGCTTAGTGCTCAGTTCACAGTCAATATATGACCTGTATAACATGCCTAATAAGTGTGTGTCAAGAAGATCTTTTTCTAGTATGTTTTTTTCCAAATAACTACCATCTAATGTATTTGGCTAGTGAAACCAACAAAAATGTAATGTTTCATAATTACACTGTACTATGTTTTAGAATATTTTATTTCCAATTATAATTTCTGATTCATACAAATTGCTTATAGGTGTTAACATGAATAATTCAGAAACCACAGGTTAGGCAATTTCCTTTCTGTTCCATTGAAAGAATGGTCTTGTATCTTACGTGTGTGTATATCAGCAAGTATTTTATAGTGTATATTAATAAATAATGTATAGATTTACAGACCTTTAGATAGATATACAACCATTACGTTCACAAAACCCGTTATCCTATTAAAAGTAGCTCACAAAAAATACAGACATAACTGTTTTGCTATTATACTCATGCTATGTATCTAACAGTTACATTGACATAAAAATATTCCTTTGTATTATTGGGTGTTTCTGCTTACACCATATAGTAACATAGTGGATTCGTACAAATGTATGCCTTTGCGCTGGATTTATTTTTTTTTCTAATCAAAACTATTCTAAAAGCTAAAGAAAGGAAAAAAATCATGTATGGAGGAAGTTCTCCACAGCAAATCATCAGAATTTAGAATATTAATTATTTATGCTGGTGTGGAAAAGGTAATGGAATCAAACACAGCACTGGATGATTTTACACCGTATGCAATCTAGGTTACTATGAAGAATTTAATAAAAATGTAATACAATAGGAAATATAAAATTTCTGTAAACCCTTTGAAAGTGCTAAAGTAACCACAAAGAGAGTTAGTAATTATGCGGATATGTCAGAGTGTATTGCTGAGAAAAGCAAATCTTGGAGATTTTCTGACGCAAAGTCACTCTTACTGATTTTAGCATGAGTAGTTTTATAGACTCCAGACGGGTCTCTCTGACAGACGTCAGCACTAACCCATTAAATTGCCATTTAATGGCTACAAACAGCCAAATTGCACTGCCTTGGGTCACTGGAGGTTGACATCTCCGCCATGCATGTTGGCAATACATGACTTGTAAAATCTATTTACATAGCCACACAGCAGAAAGGTGGGATGGGAGAGGTTACTAAATGGTGGTAAAGTCTCCCTCAGAAATGTAAAAATCTATCCTGAGAAATGGCAAGTCTTGTAAAACAGAAGGCTGTGATTTAATGACTTTGGTGCGTGCAGAGAGGAGGTTTTGCTAATAAATTGACCAAAGACATGTTGTCTAATAAATGACACCTTTGTATTTACACACATATTAAACAAAGGTACCAAAGAATTCTGAATTATTTCACCTTCACTAAATGTATCATGTAATAAAATATATTGTATGCAGAGGTGTGTTCCCTAGCAGCCTTGCTGAATTTCTTTTCACTTTTTTTTTTCTGGTCATTTTTTGTTCTTGCAGAGCATTGCACCCAGGGATGATCCTAATAATATCACCTGACAGCCATTCTGTTCTGAAGGCTCCAGAGTACTGTATCAAGGCTGGGCATAGGAAGTCCTATCTGATTTGTCAGCTGGCCAAACCTTGGTGAGGGCTGAACCTAGCTATGACAAAACAGGGATGCAATGTTCTGGAACAGTATTTTGTGTCATTATGCTTGGTAGTGGGTATCCTTTTCCTCTCCTCCTTTCTTGGGGAGATGGTGGCTTTGAGAAAGGTAAGTGCCTGTTTAAGGCCCCAAGGCTGCAGACTAGGTCTAGAGGGTATTGTCCCTCTCTTTAAGGCAGACCATGTGGGCCTGAAAAGATATTCGTTTCTCAGCTAGAATCAACACTGGAAAAGAGTTACATTTAAACACTTTGTTTTGTGGGGTTATGCCCACAAGAAGAAACTCTGTGTGATGCTGTGACCCATCCAATGACTCCTAGTCAAGGAGCTGCTGGTGCCCCATGTGAGTTTTGGGGGATTCCACCTTCTTTGTCCTCCTGTTCTACCTCCTATCACGTAGATCTGAGATTACAACAATGTGTTCTTTCCTGCTGAGTCTCACTATCCCTTCAGCTGGCCGTGTGTATGAATGTGCTGACCAGTGTCTTTCCATTGTGCAAGTTTGATGCTGTTGGCCAGGGTCTAGATTTCTCATATTTGGCTTTTACTATGTATACCCAAATTTTTTAGAGCTGAACTCCAGGCTGTTAAAAAAAATGGTTGAGGGGGAACCAGCACAGCGAACCAATCACCTTTGCTGCAATGCTCAATTTAAACAAGGAACACACTGTAGGAGGAAAGAGCATAGAGACAAAGGTGAGCTCATCAGTCTGGTCCTTCTCCTTCACTGTCCAATCACAGGCTGGAGCAGAGAAAATAAGTCTCCAGGCTGGCTGCTCTGTCTGACAAGGCTGTGTAAATCTCAGAAATGAAGATATACAACTTCTTTGACAAGTAAAACAGCTCTGATATACTGTATTTATACTCATGGTCTGTTCATTTCCACGTGATAGTGTCTTGAGAAAGATGGACCGAGCTTCATCGAAATGTTGACAATAAAAAAACGCTGCTGTTTTGATCTACCTCCTCTGCAATACCCGTGAGTGCCTCTATACTAGTCTTGGATTTATATACTCGTGTGTAATTTGATGTTTCCCTGCAGTTCAGCTTTAAAGATGTAGTCTAATCATGCTAGATCAACACAAATGCAAACCAATATTTGGATGTACCTAGTGTCTTTGCTACGTCCAAGTCCTGTTGCATATATCCTGTGCTCTTCTCTGTGTTTCCAAGAGACCAATAAGCACTGCTTAGGGCAGAAAACACAGAACCCCTCAGTTTTAGACTGCAAGTCCCAATTTTCAGTGCAGCTTCTAACACAACCACTGAAGCACCATGATGTCCTGCAGTTAAAAGTTCTTGACCAATCACCGACACTACCACAAAAGGGCTCTTGTCCAGTTTCATCTTCTGAAGTTGTTGGTAAGTAGGTTCCAAAGACTCTGATAAAAAAGAAGAAGCAAACAACAGTCATTAATGATGGATACACATGACATCTTTAAAAAGAATAAACTAAATGTATCATAGTTTAATGTATGATAAAGGCCAAAGTTTAGTTTCTTTAAAAATATAAAAATATACCCTCGCTGTTTCATAACATTTTGTCACAGAACATATTCATAAATGCATCACTCTTCTCAAACCCATAAAACCTGTCACCTTAACACCTTAAATATATTTTTTTCACTAGCAAATAATGTTTTTAGAAATGAAGTCAGCAAAACAAAAGCAATGGTCAAAAAGAGGTCAATTTTTAATGTGGCAACTGGCCTGTTTTATGAGCTTCAGTTTAAGGTTGCATTTCAATAAGCTGTTACGACCGGCGCAGATGGTTAAAGGCTCCTTTGCTCCTTGATAGTAACTCTGCAGATCTTAAAGTCTGTCCTTATAGACCCTTTACAATTCTTGTTTTCTAGGATATAAGTGCTTGATGACAAACACAGCAGTCAGCAGTGTCACGATTTAGACAAATCTACCTGAACAAACATGGATCTCATTAAAAGTTGGCTGGCTAGTGGTCCTTGTGGACTGCAGTAAGCACCAATAAAATAATGTGAGTGCATAGCTAATCAGTGCGACAAACAGGGTACTAAAGGGAAAATGGTACATAATTCATTCACAGTACACATGACTATGTAGAAGGGCAAATGCAAGTCGAGAACCAGAACATTTCTATGCTTTAGACACGCTAGAATGTATGCATATGTAGGCCATCGTGATTAATAAGTTATTACAGGATTTGCTCTTAAAGTGTTACTAAACCCAGAACAGTAAAATCAGTCTGTATATGCAGAAAAGCATGCTTGTTACACTCACTGTGGAACTTAAGGGGTTAATCCTCTGCATTGTGTGAAAAAGCTCTTTGTCCTGTATGGACAGATCCCCCCCTCCTGCACTGTCTATCTGGGGAAGGCCAGCTAACACACGGGCAAGGTAGCCAACCTGCACATGCTCAGCTGTGTCTTTTATGCTAGAGAGAATATTTCCTTGTTCTCAGAGCTAGCCAGTTCACGTGATATTGACATTATACATGTGTGCATGTATACAGGCTATAGTGGAAATCTCCTCCTACCTGAACACACAGCTCTGGACAAACTCTGCAGGTTATCATGTGACCGTGGTATACAGATGAGCCAAAAAGATTTATAGTGGCAGTATTTTAATGTAAAAAGATTTATAAGCTGTGTGCACTGTGGGTGGGCAAATTAACTATTTTCATATTATTGGGTTTAGTAACACTTTAAAATCTCCCACCTCAGTCTGTACCTCTGTGGCAGTTGATCGCCCTGAACTCTGTTGTCAGCACCAAAGAGTGCAGATAGGATGATTTTTTTAGTGGAGCAACTCCCACTTGATTTACCATGTGTATATGAAATATTAAAATACAAAATGTTATTAACCACTTCAGCCACAGAAGTATTTACCCCCTTCCTGACCCCCTTTGCGATAAGGCACTGCGTTGTTTTAACTGACAATTGCGCGATCGTGCGACGTTGCACCCAAACGTCCTATTTTTCCTACAAATAATGTATATTGTAGATCAGCATCTAACTGTGAATTTGTGCCACATCCAAAATTATTTATACATAACAACAAAGGGGGTCCCCTAATGGTGGACTTTTCAGGCACATGTAAAAATCATAAAAGAGGTATACTTGATACAAATATAATTTATTAAATTAACATAGTAAAATATGACAAAACTGTAACATCTATTGTTAGGAATGTAGACCCATCAGTATTACAATGGTGTATATACAGAGTTTTGAAGCAGTACTTTTTCACCCGACACGTTTCGGAGTCAATTAAACTCCTTCCTCAGGGGTAGTGTACATTTTAAATAGTTCTGTGTCAATATATCTTCTTTAACACAGAACTATTTAAAACGTACACTACCCCTGAGGAAGGAGTTTAATTGACTCCGAAACGCATCAAGTGAAAAAGTGCTGCTTCAAAACTCTGTATATACACCATTGTAATACTTTTATGATTTTTACATGTGCCTGAAAAGTCCACCATTAGGGGACCCCCTTTGTTGTTATGTTTTTTCCTACAAATAGAGCTTTCTTTTGGTGGTATTTGATCACCTCTGTTTTTTTTATTTTTTGTGCTATAAACAAAAAAAAAGATCTGTGATTTTTATCGTGACTGCAACATTATGGCAGACACATCGAACACTTTTGACACTATTTTGGGACCATTGTCATTTATACAGTGATCAGTGCTATAAAAATGCACTGATTACTGTGTAAATGACACTGGCAGGGAAGGGGTTAAACACTAGGGGGCGATTAAGGGGTTAATTGTGTCCTAGGGAGTGATTCTAACTGTGGGGGGGATTGCCTCACTAGAACACGGCAGAGATCATTGCTCCCGATGACAGGGAGCAGTAGATCTCTGTCATGTTGCTAGGCAGAACAGGGAAATGCCTTGTTTACAAAGGCATCTCCCCGTTCTGCCGCTCCGTGACACGATCCCCGGGACCCGCTGGCACGGTCACAGAGTGCGCGGCGGCACACGCGCACCCACAATGCCGCAATTTAAAGGGGACGTACCTGTATGCCCATTTGCCCAGCTGTGCCATTGTCCAGACGTATATCGTCATGCACTGGTTGGCATGAGGTTAACATATTTAAAAACATATTACATAAAACAATACATTACTATCCATACCAAAGCCCAATAGTGGCAATAAAAATTACTTGTCATTGTGTTTGCATGGTAAATTATTATTAAACATTATTAGTTGCTAATTAACATAGGAGTATTTTCCACTAATCCCAGAAAATCTGTTTGCTTAAAGTGGACTTCTAGTCCCCCAAACACTTTTTTTTTAAAGACTGCTCTGTAATTGACATGCACATTTAAATTTGCAATATGTCATATGTGTTGCACTTTTACTTTCTTCAAAGAATAGTTTTTTACTTACAGATCTCGGAAGCAGGTAGCTTCCATTTTAGCTGTGGGCATCTGAAGCCCTCATGTCTTCAGTTCCGGGATTTCCTTGCAGCTGGCTACCCAGCATGCACCTCCCGATCTCGCGCATGTGCAGTAATGCTACTACCTGGCTCTCCTTCTTCCTGACAGGTTGCCAATCAGCAGTAGGCGATTCTCAAGGGCTCCTGGGATACATGATGCCGCTATCCCAGGAACCCTTGCGAATTGCATAGTGACATAATTGCCTAGGCGGGGACGGCAGGAAGCACAGAAGAAATCACATTATTAAATGTATTTCCAATTAGAAAATAAAAATAAAAATTGTTTTGGGAAAAGGATGAGCTAAATGCATACCATAGAGAGAAAGTGCAGAAAATGGGTGGAACTCCGCTTTAAACTTGTGTTTTCCTATGTTTTTTCTTCCACTGGTCATGATATGTATTTGAAGTCAACACATTACATATAGAAACATATTTATTCTAAGCCTTACATGGGCAGTCCGATTTTTCCCCAAGTTTTTTAGGCAGCCCTGATCAGAAGCTCCACATAAGTCTATGGGCAGGTCTGCATCCATTTTATTTTTTTTGGACCTAAATGTGACAGATCAGAGGCATTCACAAGTCTGATCTAATATGAGTCTAATATCTAAACCTGATTGAGAGAGCTTAGTTATGCTTTAAGATATTAAATCCAATGTGTAAAGCACCACAAAAAGTAACAATTATATGGAGGGGTCAGCAACTTAGTGCTTTGCCCTTTCTCTCAATAAATAAGTCTCTCAGCACAATTTAATAAATGTCCAAAAAGTGTTAAAGTGAAGCTTTTAGAAGAACTTTAGAATGCTTAGAACCTATCATTTTTTGTGTGTCAGATAGGGAAATCCCCGCTCTTTTCCTGTGGGGTCACCTGGTTAGGATATGAATAGCGATTCCCCCATGGAGACACACATAGTTATGAAAATGTTCCAGCTGTTCTCCTCATCTATCCAAAACAAAAAACAAAAAAAATGATTGGGCTTCCCCTTTGGCAGATCACTAATTCTTTGAAAGCATTTGAATTTCTAGGTTTTGCGCTTTTTGTTGTTAGTTGTTTGTTTTTAAATGCAATAGAAAAATAGCCATAATGCTTGTAAATGATCACCTTGTAAAACAACCCATTCAGTTTAACCTCCCTGGCGGTATGATTATTTCATATTTTTGATGCTGAAAGCGGTACCATTATTTTGCATGGAAATTTGGCGTTTTATATTGTAGGCCTGTAATTCTTAGGAATAACTCACTTAAATCTGTCCAAACCAGAGTCTAGTAGACATCTTGGGTATGATAAAGTTTGAAACACGAAATCATAAATTATAATATAATAAATAACTATAAATAATTATACCAAATAATAATATAATAATAATAAAAATTATTCAATAATGTAATCAAATCAAAAACGCTAAAATTTGCTCAGTTGCAGAATTGTCATTGTCATTACTTTTCAGTGTTTGATGAGGGATATCCCCACAATTCACTATCACTCAATTCTGCAAGTGATTCTAATTTATTATCACTGTTTTCTAGCTATTCTAAAACCCCTTTTGATGTAAAGGGACGGTTTTGGTTGCTATGGACAATCTCCAGTATCCAGGCAGAAAGAACCATTTTTATAATATAAACTGCATTCAGCGCACTGGACAGACCACTAGGGACAAAAGGGAGGTGAAATAATTTCATACAGTAATGTAATCTGTAAGATTACAGTGTACTGTATGTATTGTGTGTGTTTCACTTTTTGAATTTGGCGCCGTTCTCCGTCCCCGTGCGTCGCAACACTTGCAGGGAACGGAGCTCGGCTCCGTAATGAATCAAGCGGAGGACAAGTCTCTCACACTGCGGGGAGACATCGCAGGATCCAGGGGACAAGGTAAGTAAGCTCTTCCTGGATCCTGTGATGCGATCCCGAGTCTGGCTCGGGGTTACGCTTCTGGTTCTGAAATTCCACCCCGAGCCACACTCGGGAATACCGCCAGGGAGGTTAAAATAGAAATGAAATGTAAAACATGTGTTTATAGATATAAAAAAAACATTATAAATACCCTTTTTCCCTTTTTAAGAAGTGATCACATTCCCTCTGTTCTCAGCTGCATAAGAGCTGGGGGAGAAGAAGCAGCAGCACACTGCACTTCCCAGTGAATGGTTGTGCAGCGGGGGCATGTCAGGACAAGTCTGATCATTGGAGAAGAGCAGGCTGAGTTCCCAGCATAGCTAGAGAACTGACCATGGTGTGCTCTCCTGCTTATTGTGGTCAGTTTTTAATAGGAAAGTAAGGGGACTGGCAGAAACACCAGGGATTTCACATAAAGAAAGCAATACGTGAGCAGGAGACTTCGTCATACAAGTACATGGTACAGCAGGCACATATCAGGAATATGAAGTGTTGGGGTAACAAAGTTAGCAGGTAAAGCGGAGTTCCACCCAAAAATGGAACTTCCGCTTTAAGTGCAGGTGTCCCCCTACATTTTGGCATGTAATTTTTTTGGGGGAGGAGCGGGTACCCTGTTTTTACAGGCACTCAGCTCCCACTTCCTCCCCTGGCTCCATGGCGCCGGAAGGAAGTTCACCTCTCCCCTCCCTGCAATTTTCTGGGACACGTCACAGGTCTCAGAGGATTGCCCGGTATTCACAGCGCGCAGCGCACTTCAGGCATGCGCAGTGTGCACCCCCCCGGCTGTGAAGCAACAGCCGGGCACCCACAGTTAGAATTCAGGTGCCTCGTAGAGGATGGGGAGAGGAGCGAGGCTTCCTGCACCCGCATCGCTGGACCATGGGACAGGTGAGTGCCTGATTATTAAAAGTCAGCAGCTACACTTTTTGTAGCTGCTGACTTTTAAATGGGTGGAACTGTGCTTTAAAGTACAACACCAGTATTAAAACAACCCATTAGAATAACATCATTTTTCCTTGCGTTGTTCCGTCCCCTACCACTCTGAAATCTGCTATTTCTATTGCTTGCATAATAAAAACAAATAATAATGTATCAATGGACACAGAATTGTATTCCTTTGTGTCTTTTATATCTGCCTTAAAGTGATTGTAAAGTCTATTTTTTGTTCCTATAAAAATAACAAACATGTTATTCTTACCTGCTCTGTTGCAGTGGTTTTGCACAGAGCAGTCCGAAACCTTCTCTTCTCAGGTCCCCCGTCTGTGATCCTGGCCCGTCCCTCTTGTTCAGTGCCCCCACAGCAAGCAGCTTGCTATGGGGCACCCGAGCCAAGTCACAGATCCCTGTGTCCATTCAGATGCGGAGCCCAGACCTGGCCCCGCCCCCTCTCTCTCCTAAATGGCCAGCTGACTTTCAGGGAGAATCTCGGATGGCTGAGACACTTGTGGACATCGCTGGACAGAGAGGGCCTCAGGTAAGTATTAGGGGGGCTGAGGGGGAGCTACACACAGAAGGCTTTTTATCTTAATGCATAGAATGCATTAAGATAAAAAATCTTCTGACTTTACAATCCCTTTAAAAGAGAAGTATGAGTTTTTTTTCTTTTAGATTCATATTTACCTAGGTGGATGCAGCATCAGACCGATGCATAAGCTGTCCCTCGGCGTCTCTGCACTGAGAACCGAGTCACCGAACATCGCCAATGGCTCGGTTCTCACTTCTCCACGAGAGGAGAGTTGCTGACCGTCAGTCAGCAGCTCTCCTGCTCTGTTCCTTCACGCTCATTGGAGCACTGAGCTCTGGAGCGGCGGGAAACAACCGCCTCAGCATCTCAATGGCTTGCTGAAACTGCCATCAGTCAAGGCAGCTGGCAGATCCAGACTTCTGAAGTCAGGATGATGTGCTGCCTCGACTGATTTCAGTGACATCAGCGGAGAGCAGAACGAATTGCACTCCTGTGACCCAGAGGAGAAGCCCAGCCTAAAAAGCTCAGGCTGGACTTCTCCTTTAAGTTTAACTTTAGCAAATGGATGTGTTTAGGTTTATTGACAAAAGCTTATTTGGGATTGCTATGAGCAGGCTAATATTTACAACTCAGTCTAACTGAAGGGGCACAGAATTAATCACAGGGGTTCCCAGCCTGTCACTGGACAGTGATCACTGTACAAATAATGTCCAAACAGATCTTAGTCTTCTGTCTCCGTACTATAGGAGTCTACTACCTTCTTACTCTTGTTACTGTGTGACAAATATTCACCTCTACCTTGAATGAGTTACTGCAGCATTTCTAAATAAAATAACATTCGCTCATCTAACTACATAAATTGACCATCATAATACAGTCTTGTAACTGCTAGTGACTATCTGCAATATAGAAAGTGAAATCAACAGCTCTCTGTCATGAAAGGTACCACTGATTATGATTTTATAAAAATTGCATGTAGCAGAAAGCCCATCATACATTTGTAAAGCTTGTTGAATAATAGAAGCATAATCGATCTCCCCTTGTATGGATCATAATTATTATACTGGAGACTGTTGTTGGTGGCACTAATGAACAGGTGGATAAGATTTTGGTTCAATCTTCTGTTGATTTCTTCTAATATGACAGAGATATATATAAATAACACCTTAAATGATTTCTCGCCTATGGGCAATAATGGGGAGCTAGGCCAGCAAGGACTAAATTTTGTATATGCACGTCCAGTGAATGAAAGCTTCCAAAGATCCGATCATTTGCTGCAGATAATCGGATTCGGACCATTATGATCATCTTTCAGGTTTAACTACATTTCAATCCCCTGAACCCCTTGCTGCTACTGCGGCCGCAGTAACTCGTTCATTTGCTACCATCGCTAAATGCCAACTTCCCCCTGAGCAAGCCGCAAACATCATTGGTTGCTAGGACGTAAGTAACTACACAGTGGGGTTGATTTACTAAAACTAGAGAGTGCAAAACCTGGTGCAGCTCTGCATAGAAACCAATCAGCATCTAGGTTTTTTGGACAAAGCTTAATTGAGCAAGCTGAAATTAGAAGCTGATTGGCTACCATGAACAGCTGCACCAAATTTAGCAGTTTTAGTAAATTAAACCCAGTGTCATTGGTTGCTGAGACGCATGTGACTGCCAGTCTCTTAGCAACCAAAGGATTCTGCTGCCTACTGACCTGTTTCAAATTGTAAACAAGTCAGCAAGCATCCCAGGTCATGTCATTGAATAAATATGGTCAATACCAAATTTTTGTCAATAGCGTCAGACTACATCACTGGCCAGCTTGCTGACATTCAGCAGCCAGGTGGCAAGTTGCAGTGAGAGTCCATCAGAAGAGGATCATCATGTGCGGGTCGGGTATAGATATCTTAGGAAACCCCACACAATATTTTTTTCGATGACTGTTGTCATTGACCATATTCGGCTATTGCTGTACATGGTCAATGACCTCACCTGTAATCCCCTGGCTGGCTGGTGAAGCAGGCTGGGCATCAGAAATATAATTTAGCAGCAAATGATATTGTTTCTTTCTAAATGTAACTTTTTTTTCAATAACCCTGTGCCAGTTCACAGGCACGTTTAATAAATCCCCAAAGCATGTTACTTAAAAGCAATTGTACATTTTTAATTTTGAAACCTTATAAAAAATACCTGCTTCCTGTTGAAGAGTTTTTTGTTTTTTTGCATTGGCACATGCATCCCTGGCAGTGTCTAGCTCAGCTCCTCATGCCCTTTGGTTCATAATCCCTTGCCTACTAGCCTTCCCGATGTTAGAATTACATTTCAAGATTCACCCCCTTTGACTCCAATGGGGTTCCCATTAACCTTCATGATTTTACAATGAGTTTGTCAAACAGCCCACAAATCGACTCTAAACACATTCACCCATGACTATTGGTAAGCTTCACCCTAACTATTTGTTGTGTCACCAGTTCAGAAGTAATGAATATTTCTCCAAGAAAGCAATATAAGCAGAGTGAAGAACAGTAGCAACATCTTGTATTTTTTTTTTTCTGTATTTCCAGTTGAGGAGATTTGCCTGCTTGTTTTTGCGTTGGGAGAGCAGGGACACAAAAAGCAATAAAATACCTTACAGAGGATATAAACGATCTACAATAAACTACTGAAATTGTAATTCTAGGTGAGCCCTTAGGTTGACTATAAACAGGCAGATCTTTATTTTATGAAAAATGATCACCAGAGCTGCTAATTCAAACCTCAAGTCACACAATTCTTCTCCTAAGCATTTGCTGACTAAATAGCTCGAATAATGCCAAAATGTTTACTGCTTATTTATTAGCTGATGCACATGAGGTTAGTATTGTTTGCTTTGCTCAGATTGGTCACACTACTGGCAAAACACACATTAGCAGTGGCCAGGATCGCAGTTTGAGGTGGAGGAGGCCATGTTGCTATATTATTCCTGGCCACTTTGTATCTATCTGATTTAAAAATTGCATTTAAAGGAATAATAAGAGAGTTCAGACAAAAAAGGATTCCAAGCAAGAAGTAATAAAACATCCCTGGTCATGATGGGATAAAGAATAAACAGTGACATTGGCTTTATAATCTATATAATCACACAGACAAACACTAGTGTCAGTGATATTATAGCACCGTAGAGCTAGGTCAAGTCTATACAATAGCTGAAATCAATATTTTGCTGAACCCTTAAGCAATGAATGTTGCAGTGTCCCTGCACGTGCGTGATAAGCGGTGAGAGACTGACAGAGACACTGTAGCTGTAAACTGCACAGTCATTTATACAAAAGATAGCACACTAATGTAGAAAGGTAGGGAGATTCTCAAACTGATTATCTCCAGATCAATACAGAATTGAACTCCATTTACATTGTGATCGTCCTTTAATATTATGACCTTAAAGCCATTACAGCATTGTTATCCCAGTTTATGCTTTGTGATTTATAGTTGTAATATTTCTTTTAAGTGATTATAGCACTATACCGACTCTTTTACTTCACAGCCTTTATTATATGAAACACATGTGGGAAGAGAGTCTAGTAGAGAGCCCTTGAGATACTTGTTGCCGTGTAACATTTGCCTTTCCATTTCTTTCTAAACTGTTTTTATTCTCATATGAGCCTGGGTCCATGCCTCGAATCACAGTGCTAAATAAATAAATCAACAGGAAAAATAGGCCTGGTTTCTGTTGCCAATAAACAGAGATTGTTGAATGCTATCAAAAAATATCAGGTGTGGGAATTAGGGATGTATACTGAAGAAATGATCATATTAGTTTGTAATGTGTCTGAGTTACTGAAATGTCAGCTGTAATAACTTATGTTCTGTTCAAACCAGGCCTATCCTGAGCATTTCCTTTAAATTCAGTTCCCTTTTTTTCAAGTCTGCTTACCTCTGGTGGTTATTATCTTTTCAATTTAATATTTTATAGCTTTAGGAAATTACGACTAGAAACTGAAGCTGCCACCTCCTAAACCAGTTCAAACTATTTAAAACTGTTGTTACAAAATAAATACTTGTACAATGAGAACGTAGACATTAAAATATGAATTGTTATTGCCCGTTGAGGGACATAGGATTTCAGGAGTCCTTAAGCACTTGGGTATACTGCTGCCTGCAAGAGGTTGGGACATTGCCAAACATAAGATATTGAAACCAACCCCACCTCTAACTTTTTGCTTGAGTCCTAGGAGTTTGGAAGCCTTTTCTTCAGTCTAACTATTATTTTGCTTGCCTTATTATTCATATTTTTCTCGGTTGACTTTAATCAGTCAGTCTACTGTAGATTTTTTTTTTCTCTTTGGTAACTTCAGTGAAGACTTCCAAAAAGCTGCTTGAGCTAGTTTCTACAAAGCAGCTTTCTGAATAGTCATGTACTCAGCAACATTTTTGGAGACCATACTCAGACCCTGCCAGACTGGAAGTTTGTGTGCTAGCCTTGAATATGACCTTTGGGCACTGGGCTCAGCATTGTGGCCTTTGTGTACTGCATTTGGGTCCAGAGTCCTGGCATAACCTATGGTTTGACACTGTATCTCTGAAGGGCCCCTTGTAACGAAGACTATGTAATAGTATGTATGTAATAAAATATGTGTACATGGGAGTATGGTAAACATATTTGCTTATTATATAAGAAGGCCATGCTTCCTGCTTTGTAGCGCTACACAGTGGTTGTTCTTTACTGCTCCTTTTCACCATGAAAGTCATAGCAAAAATAATTTCAAAGTAAACGTTGCTATAATAACTAAAATGTATGTGCTTACTGAAACTATACGATGGTGCATACTGTATGTGTGGACTTTCCCCACAGGTCATCACTGGGAAGCTATCTACTGGCAAAATGAAAATGGCACCTGGCACAGCATAGATCCTTACTCTTGGGCAAGGTTGCCTATTAAACTAAGGTCTTGGGGGGGGGGCATAGGAGGCAGTTAAGGTTACCCTATGTATAAGTGAAGTTAGCTTTTTAATGACGTCTAAAAGAAGTCACTTTGAATAAAAGCAACTAAAACACACCATCACATGAAGCTGTTATAGATCCTTTTTGAGCACAATTCACAGAATGGCATGAACGTGTATTACCATCATCCATTTGCAGCTCCCTGAAGTCTTTTTCAATAAGCTAGATTCAATGAGTTGAACTCAATGTGCAAAGTAACTAATTGAAACTAGTGTTAACAGACACCAATGCATTTCCAGATGGATTCTGATTGGTTGCTAAGCTCATATATGTACTGCCATTATCAAATGGCAATCAGCAGTTGGAAAAAACTGCAAAAACAAAGAAAAGATATAAGCCATGCGGTTTGTTTAATGGCAATAAAAATGCAATGTGCGCCTGTAAAGGAAGTGAAGTTCGTTTATCCAGCCTGTTAAACTTTGAATTCATCAACCCCTAAATTTGTTTGCATAGTGATATGAATAGACAGCTGCAGCACTGGTGATGTCAGAGGGTTGGTATGACTCCTCTTACCAGTCAATGACTCTGCATGAGTAAAGATAAAGATGAAGAAAACTGTTCAGGCAAAGCTCAGACTGCAAAGTAAACTGCCAGTCCACAATACCTGAAAAAAAAACAACACGTGATTCCATTGCTCCACTTCCTGTTGTCATTTTGTGCTCCTTTTCATCATTTTATCTAGTACTAATTGACATACTAATGAAACAAGGGGAAGCATTATCTAAGGATAAGCAATTGGGCTAAACACAGACACACACTTCTGTATCTTTGTGTCAATAACCAAAATACTATCTGTGAAATAACTGAAGGTCTTTACACTTTAAATGGTTCTTGCATGAAAAAATGATATTCTCACAGTAGGATGTATATTGCTATCTTGGCTATATACAATAAAATGTATTAAACATGAAGAGCGTGACCCTACCTACTGCCAGTTGCAAATTGCAGCTTGGCAACAATCTTTGTGTCCATCTGTTGGAACATGTAGAGATCCAGCTGTGGTAATCACGTGATGTGTGATGGCAATCTCTCCCCTACCTAGCTCTGAGATTTACTAATGGATTTATTAAGCTGTATTATGCTACAAGTGGTAAAGTAAGCCATATTATCACAAGCAAACAGCTTGTGTGATGAGGTAATATGCATTATCAATACATGGAACATATTTCCCTACAATTTCAATATCTGGCTCATAAAACCTACTAGGTGAAAAGCTAGTAATCACAGTCAAGCAGTACTCATGTCATAATACACAGCAGTACTTGTATTGTATTGCACAGTGCAGCAGGGCTGGTGTCATATTATGCAGTCCAGAATTACAGTTATCATATTACACAATCCAGTAGAACTTGGAGAGGATAACTGATTCAGCCCATAGGCCCTAGCTGGAACTAAATTATTATTCTGAGATGGGCTGATTTTCTAAAGCTGGCCATATACTTTTAGACTTCTCTACTTCAACCCCATGGCTGAATGAGAAAAATTGTCACAGTCAGGGGTCAGGCTTGGAGACCAGTAGCTATAACAGTAGAGAGGCTCCAACTGACCAGCTGGATAAGTGAACAAGCAGGTTACCCTGGCCGATGATGTGGGCTCACCCGAGGTGAGGGCTCTAAGTACTAGCCGGTGTTCACCAGAGCTCCTGATGGTGGAGATGGGTTCTGCTGCATGTTAGCATCAGGTCACAGTCCTCAGGAATGCCCTACCAGGAGGTGAGCAAGCCAGGGTCCAGTAGAAGATATAGCAGGTTGGGATCAAGCAGAAGCATGGTCAGTAAACAAGCCAAAGGTTGATGACAAGTGGTTGCAGGTTGGGATCAAGCAGAAGTGTAGTCGAGGAACAAGCCATGGGTCGATAATGAGTGGTAACAAAGATACGCACGGCAACAAGAGTAACAAGAGTGAGATATTGGCTGGAGAGAAAACAATAATCTGACAAAGAGAAACATGGCTTAAATCAGGAGGTTCATGGGAGGAGCAAAGTTTTCAAGTTTTCACGAGAAGCAAGACTTAGGGGAAAGTTGTCTAAGCAATCAGGCAAGGAGCTGTCCACCATCTCAGATGGCTCAGCAAGAAGATTTACTGCCAGACACAGCAGAGGTCCTAGGTTAAGGTCCAGGCCCTGACATAAATCTATAGATTTGCGTGGATGGAGGAACCTCTCCTGTTTGCTATTGTATTCTGATAGCCGGCATCGATTTCCCCGACAGTGGCTGCTCCTGATTGGATGCAGCTGCTGTCCATTTGTCAATTTTCTTCGATTTTTCAAACCAAAGGGTACAGATGGCCACCCACGGATCAAATTTCAGCTGGTTCATTAGCAGTCAGCCCAAAAGTCACTCTCTGTATGATTAAAGGGTTAGCTCACATTTACCAAAAAAAAAAAAAACACCTATACAGATAAGGGGTGTCTGTAGATAAAAACAAACTATGCAGTTTTGACTAAAGTTGAATAATGCCCTTGCTATAGGTGTAGGCCATTTATGTATCTCATGAAGCCTGCTCTGAAAACTCGTAGGTCGTTGCTCATCGAGGACTAGCTTTTACTGCTCACCTCCACCATCACAGGAGCAAGCACTCAAACTCTGAGTTCAAAGCTACTGCATCAGGAGAGAGAAAGTGCATGTGAGGAGGTTTGAATCAAAGTAAAAGCTTGCTACTGTGATGTTAGAGGTGAACAGTAATAGCTAGGCCTCACTTAGCAACATCCTAGCACGTCCTGGGAGTTTTTAGCCAAGGCTGCAGGAGGTACATAAATGGCCTGCACCTATAGCAAGCGCATTATTCAATTTTGGTCAAAGCTGTGCATTTTTTTGTTAAAGGTGAACTAACCCTTATAAGTTTCAGAATGCTGTCCAATTATAATGTCTGAAAAAGGTTATAATAATTTGAAAGCCTGTGACATCATGGGACTGAAAACTATGTTCAGCAGCACACACCTACACTTCTTATTGTGGTGTCTATTTATTATCTTCATTCCAGTGGATGGAAAATAGTTGCATGGGACCTACTTCAGGAAACAAAGTCTGCAGACTACATTGCCAACAACTGGCAGATGGAAAGCCTGTGTATTACGATAAAAGAACTCTCCACAATTGAGAAGCAAAAATGATAAATGGTGGATTAAAAATAAAGCTAAGATGAATGGGGTAAACATGGGAACAGAATAGATAGATGAAAATAAAGTCAAAGATGTTTACAGTTTATGGAAGAAAAAAATTAATGCAGACATCTATCAGCTTTTTCCATACTAATTTGATCTAGCAAACTTGTTGATGACAAAGATGTATGAGGAAACAAAACTGAGGTCTTAGCAACAAAATTTATTAAATATCTGACATGAAACAATCAAGAAGAGGAATCTTGCTGACTGTAAATCCAAGTCTAAATAATATCTCTTCTTTTCGTTCACACTGACTGTTTATTCTAATAAAATAGGGGGCAGTGAGATCATACGACTGGACTGCCATTTTGACAAAAATATCCCCTTTATGATGGGTTGCTTTGTCTCCTTCATAAATTCTTTGTGGTCTTGCCTATAATACCACTCCTATGATTTTTCTAGGTGGAATCAACATACAGCCCCTCAATTTGATTCCATTACATACATGGTATGACTTGTTTGGTAAAGAATGTATGAATGTGAGTTTGGCGTCTAGACCCACTTTTTGCTTTTTTAGACAACATTGTTTGGTGATGGAAGGTGGCTTTGGTATTGAATTTTTATTGCCCAATTTTTGAAATTAATAAAGGCTTTTTGTATTTATTCACATTGTTGTCTACAGACATCTCTTTGAGATAGGTCAATTATACCCCGGAGGGTCATAATTATGGTCCTTTTGGCAGTTTTCTTTATCTGCCTTTGTTTTGTATATACCAGACTTTGACTTTTTTTAAAGGTATGGAGCAATAAGCAAAGTGCAACAGCTTACAAAACCGGAAGTCATCTCTACTCTAAGCTGCAGAATTATTGGTTGCTTTAACTGAAAATTTTGCACTGTTTGCATCTTATTAAATGTGTGTTGCTGGGGAACTAGAGGGATGAGACAGAATTTCAACAACAGAGGTCCTCCAGAGACAAAGGGGTTTATTTACTAAACGCAAATAGGCTGTTCACTTTGCAATGGAATTTCCCCCGAGCTAAGTGAATGAAGTGAAGCTCTGCTGACTTCCACCATTCAATCACGTGCAAGCAAAAAATCAGTTTTATTTGTTTTCCCTGCATATGATTGCGTATTCTTTGCAAAGTGAAATTTCACCACATTCACTAAGCTCTGTGGAAAATGGCTCTGCAAAGTAAGCAGCCTATTTGCCTTTAGTAAATCAATCCCAAAGTGTCTGGAGCCTACTTTAAGGTCTATTCGATTAGTTGGTACTGACTTAGTATTAAACTGACAACATAAGCAAGGTCTTTTAAATTAACCATATACTGCATTTAAGCTGGGCATGTATTTTTATATTTTATTTGCACTGAAAAGATGTGCTGGCAAAGGTTTCTATTACTACAACACGTACATGGGAAAATTTTAATTCCACTAAACTCTATCAGGTCTAATTTGCTTTTAAAGAAGAACATGATCCTCCTTCTCTTTTCTGGTGGGCATTTTGCCAGTTATCCCTCAGGGCCTGTTCACATAGGCATTAATAGCAGGCATTTGGTAAGCCTTTGGGAAACATTTAAAACACTTGCAAGATGCTTTGCATAATCTTGTGAATGTAAGGGAATTTTAGCACATATTCATGTTTGAGAAAAGCTTTCAATATCAGTTTATCATTTGGGAAGAGTTTGAGAAGCTTCTAATGTTCATTTGATAGGATTCTGGAGGCAGTGGTTTAAATAACTAATTGCTGCCGGGCATCAAAAACACTTGTCGATGCATCATAAAATGTATGTCTTTAATTGATAAAGGAATGAGGTGTTTTATAATCTCTCATACCAAAACATACCAAATGTCTATGTGAAGTAGGCCCTAAAGCGGAGCTCCAGGCTTCTTCAGAAAAAAATAAAAGTCAGCAGCTACCATAGGTGTGCGCAGCCTATTGCATTCAGGTGTGCACCCCAAAGATCAAATGCACACACATTTAATGAGATTTTTATATATAAATAAATATATATACCATATATATATATATATATATATATATATATATATATATATATATATATATATATGTGTGTGTGTGTGTGTGTGTGTAAGTATGTAAGTATATATATGTATAGTCCACACACACTCCCTCTGACTTCTTCTGCTCAGTGCACAGGTGACACTCCACCAGAAGAAGGCAGGCCCAGTACAATCTCCGAGGCTGGCGCATCCCCCCACTGAAACTTAATTGCAGTACTAGAAGAAAGCAAGGAGGAGGCCTTGTTCCTGCAGTCCTCCTGAGAGCTGGGAGCACCTGAAACTGCTGGGGGAGGAGGTAAGGGGGATGAGATTCATCCCAGTAATGTGCATGTCATCCAGGACAGTTGGCAACTGTGGGTGATCAGGGTGTTCCCAGGCACACCTGGCACACCCTGTGCGCACGCCTATGGCTAACACCGTAGCTGCTGACTTTTAATATTAGGACACTTACCTGTCCACGAATCCAGCGGTGTCTTCATCTGAGCCGATTTTTCAATCGGTTCTCGGGTGCTGCACCCGCTATCTCGGCTAAGAGAAACCGGCAGTGAAGCCATGTGGCTCCACAACTGGTTCCCTACTGCACATACATCGAGCACTGCACTTTGTAAATGGCCCAGCGACGGGGGAAGGAGGAGGGGGCCAAACTTCCGTCTGAGTTCGCCAGTTCGCCGCAGCGATATCAGCTGGAAGTGCGAGCGGGGGGGGGGAGGCAAACAGGCGAGCTTGTCTTTTGGGTGAAGATCCGCTTTAAGGTAAAACTGCCAGCTATTTTAGGCCATCTTCATACCTCTTTAATTCATAACTGCACCTTTGTTAACATGCAGTATTTTTAGAGTTTTAAAAGGGCTTCCAACGCACCAAAATAAAACAACCTGTCCAAGAGCAGACAGCACAAGGTCCTTGCTATTGCACTTCCGAGGCAGCAAGCCTTTCTCTATGCATCATTGTGTAGACTTAGGCCCTGTTCACAACTGAGTGATTTTCTGCTTGAAGCTTGTAGCTCTAAAATACTCGACAAGCCAAATCCCATTAATTTCAATGGCCCCTGTTCACATCTGAGCATTCTGTCGCCTGAAGCAAATCACCTGTCACGCAAAAAAGTACATGGCAGATTGGAGACAAATTGGGCCCCACAGACTTCAATAGGAACACCTGGAAATGTCAGAAATTAGCATTTTACGAGCGTTTTGTTGCACGTTTTCTGCTCAAACAGCAGCTCTCTACCCCTAGTCTCCTCCACCTCTCCTCCCTCTAGTGCTTTCTATTGGCTAAACAAAAATGCCTAAAGTTGTAAAACGCTTGTAATACACTTCTAAAACACTCCTAGAAATGCTCAAAAACTCAAATAAAAACACCTGAAAGTTGCTCTGCTCAGGTGTGAATGCAGCCTTAAGGCTAAACTAGCACACTCATGTATCCTCTGATGAATGAGTGCACCTTTATTGGCCACTGATAAAGTCTTGTTGGACTGGGGGACGATAAGTGACAAGGGCTTAGCCCAAGATCCAGGGAATTCTGTCTTTATACAGGAGACAACAGATACTGAATATGTTCAGATTGCAATGAATGTCACTCACCTCTCATAGGGGATTTCATTGCTGCTTCCACCATGCCTAGCAGCAGCTGTAAACTCTTGGGATCCTGAGCCAATCCGGATGCAAACGCAGCCAGGGCATCTGCATGGCGACCAAGATACTGAAGGGCAACACCCTGTCTGAAGTATGCCTAAAGACAAGAGAAACATCACATTTTAGCACTCAGAGCTAATACAAAATCCCACTATGATGATGAAACAATTACAAGCAATAGAGACCGTTTATCTCAATGACATTTCTGAAATATACAATACATATAATATATATATGTGGCATGTTTATGCACAATATATAATCTTTATTTAGAAAGCAGCTGGTGAAATGTGGCATTTTATTTCAGTAGATTAAACCTGCTTTTACTAGTTTTCACTACTGTTTCTCTTATCAGTCTATAAACACATGAAATTACGCTTGGCGAACACATACGCAGTAAAAAGGTGTTATAATGCATCAAAACCTGTAAAGGACAGTAAAAAGATACCTCCCTGAGCGTCCCTCGGTTGAAAACTCTGAACTGTGGTTGGTTAATGTAGCAAAACATGGCGAAATTGTGGAGGCGAAAATAGAAATAAACAATACAAACTCCATAGTCCATCTCAGGAGTGAGAACAAGATGGTGGCTACGTTCCTACTTACAATGGGACCATGGAAAAGGAGCTTAGCCATCCTTAAGTTTGAAGTTGGATCACAACAGCAAAACAAAAGGAATTTGGGGATGTGGGGAGGCTGAGAGCAACCGAAGGTATTTTACTTAGTAAAGAATACATATTTGAATATAATTTTTTAAACCAGAGTTTAGGGCCACTTTAATTTCTTTATAAAGGCAGAAATGTTATTGGATGTTATTGTTATAATAATATGGTAATAAAATTCAGCAAATTACTGTGGACAGCGAGCAGCACTGGGGTTGATTTACTAAAACTGGAGCGTGCAAAATCTGGTGCAGCTGTGCATGGTAGCCAATCAGGTTCTAACTTCAGCTTGTTCAATTAAGCTTTGACAAAAAAAAAAAAAACTGGAAGATGATTGGTTTCTATGCATAGCTGCACCAGATTTTGCGCTCTACAGTTTTAGTAAATCAACCCCAATGGGTTTGGGGTGAAATTGAGAAAAGTCATTTAAAGTCATTTAAAGGCCAACTAAACTTTTCAGTTTAAATCAGATACCTACATTCAAGCTGTATCAAAACAAAGGTGTTCAAAGTCTTAGAATTTGTTTTATTTGGGAATAAAATAATGCTGCAGAAGAGGAACCCTACTCTGTGTGGGACCAGCAGTCTCCCTGCAGAGGTCCGACACATCTCCTGCTTGGTCAGCTCTATAGCTCATCAATCAGCAGGTAGCATCATTTTTCCTGATTACATGGATTAACAGTGTCATCAGAAGTGTCTGCTTCTCTGTGGTCCACAAAGAGTGACTGGGCAGTGACTTACTAGGTAAATGGCACCGGTTGCAACTTTTTCAGGAAGGCTTGTAGTCCTAAGGTTTGGGTAACACTGCTTTCCACTGTTCCTCTCCAAGTCACATTTTTTGCAATCATTTATACTGTTGTTGTGTATTGCAAAAGGGGATATTTACTAAAACTGGTGCACACAGAATCTGGTGCAGCTGTCCATAGTAGCCAATCCGCTTTTAAACTTCAGCTTGTTCAATTAAGCTTTGATACTAAAACCTGGAAGCTGATTGGTTACTATGCACAGCTGCACCAGATTCTGTGTGCATCATTTTTTGTAAATCTCCCCCAAAGTGTTTAATCATAATGTCACTTTCTATGACAAGATCAGTTCTTCAGACATATTTCACTCACGTTTTGCACAGATAAGCTCCCCAATATATGTGATATGTTTAGTTTATACTGCAGTTATTGAGTTTAATCCTATCGAGAATCTCAATGACATCTATATAGATCTTCTATCAAAGTACAAATTTATTTGACACTATCGCCCTTTCATGGAATTGTACCGAGTGACATCATAAATGTCTCTGTCTTTAATTACCCTGTCCTTTAGGATTTATTTCTTATCTTCTATGCTGCAGCAGTGAAGGCATTGTGCTCATTTTCTGCCGTGCTTAAATGATGTATTCATTTCAGTGTCTGTCTGCCAGCAAGCACTTTCTGATCTCATATTTATTCACTATATAGCACAATGAAAAAAAGTAGAACAGATCAATAAAATGAACAAAAACTATAACTGCTATGATCCCCTTGGATAATGGTTTATTTGTTCGTATCAGTCTTCACTCGACAATCAATGTTAATCAAGCCGCTACCGATTTTGCAGCTTTTATTTCAAATGAAATGTAATATTATCCAGTAATACACTGATGGATAGAGAAATAGGAAAACAATGGCAAGCAAGGTAAATGTGGTTATCATTCCCAGCCCTAGGGGAACCCTGAAGCACCAGTCTGCCATTCAGTGTCACTGTGTCCGCTCCACTACAAGTCAGACAGGTAATCCCTGACTAATAGACTGGATAACTGGTGTGGAGTCAACCAATGCTTACTTTTTATGAATAGCACCAGGAGACAAAGCAATGCGTCTATTGTATGGCATCCTAATGTATATTTCATGTGTATGGATGCTGTCTCAGCTACTTTTTTACAAACAAACGTTTGTTCAAATGCTCAGGATAGGTGGACAATAAGATATAACACAGCTGGGTTGGTATCAAACGCATGGCCTTAGAGGAGGACTCCATGCTAAAACAGGAAGTGTCTGAACAGGGCATGGTAAGACTGCCAGATATTATTTTAACCACTTCAGCCTCCAAAGGATTCACCCCCTTCCTGACCAGAGCCCTTTTTGTGATTCGGCACTGCGTCGCTTTAACTGACAATTGCGCGGTCGTGCAACGTTGTACCCAAACAAAATTGACATCCTTTTTTTCCCACAAATAGAGCTTTCTTTTGGTGGTATTTGATCACCTCTACGGTTTTTATTTTTGTGCTATAAACAAAAAAAGAGTGACAATTTTGAAAAAAAAGCAATATTTTTTACTTTTTGCTATAATAAATATCCTCAAAAAAATATTAAAAAACAAATTTCTTCCTCAGTTTAGGCCAATATGTATTCTTCTACATCAAGGGTGTTCAAACTTTTTTCAAAGAGGGCCAGATTTGATGAATAGAACATGCTTGAGGGCCGACCATTTTGCCTGACATTCTTAAACCATTAAAATTTGGTCTAATGCCCCGTACACACGGTCGGATTTTCCGACGGAAAATGTGTGATAGCACCCTGTTGTCGGAAATTCCGACCGTGTGTGGGCTCCATCACACATTTTTCATCGGATTTTCCGATACACAAAGTTTGAGAGCAGGCTATAAAATTTTCCGACAACAAAATCCGTTAAGCTAGGAGTAAGCACTCAGTCCTGAGTGCGAAACGCGTCAGCTTATCTGTACTTTCTGCATGACAGTCTTGTTATTTTGATGATCCCATTTTTTCAATAAAGTGAAAATTTTTTGACTACATCAGGTGTGCGGCATCCGAATCTTCTCCTCCAACAAAATCCGTTGTCGGAAATTCCGATCGTGTGTACACAAATCCGATGGACAAAGTGCCACGCATGCTCAGAATAAATAAAGAGATGAAAGCTATTGGCCACTGCCCCGTTTATAGTCCCGACGTACGTGTTTTACGTCACCGCGTTTAGAACGATCGGATTTTCCGACAACTTTGTGTGACCATGTGTATGCAAGACAAGTTTGAGCCAACATCCGTCGGAAAAAATTCTAGGATTTTGTTGTTGGAATGTCCGAACAAAGTCCGACCGTGTGTACGGGGCATAAGTGTGTCTGTCTGAGCGCTAATACACGGCCCAACAAGAATTCTCTTGCCTTTGTGCTGTGTGTGGTGAATAGATGAGCACGGGCGTGTTATTTGGATATACCGTATTTAATCGGCTTATAACACGCACCTTCACTTTAAAAAGGAAGTTTCAGGAAAAAAATCTTAAATTTTAAATAAAGAACTGTGAAGCAAAATAAGGGTCAGTGCCCATCAATGCAGCCTAATCAGTGCCTATCTGCAGCCCCTACTCCATTGCCATGAATGCAGCCCCCACCGTATTGCCATGAATGCAGCCCCCACCGTATTGCCATGAATGCAACCCCCACCGTATTGCCATGAATGCAGCCCCCACTGTATTGCCATGAATGCAGCCCCCACAGTATTGCCACGAATGCAGCCCCCACAGTATTGTCATGAATGCAGCCCCTACCACATTGACATGAATGCAGCCCCCACCACATTGACATGAATGCAGCCCCACCACATTGACATGAATGCAGC
This sequence comes from Aquarana catesbeiana, assembly GCF_042186555.1. NCBI lineage: Eukaryota > Metazoa > Chordata > Amphibia > Anura > Ranidae > Aquarana > Aquarana catesbeiana. The sequence continues at coordinate 296,935,550 of NC_133324.1, read as the reverse complement.
CCCCACCACATTGACATGAATGCAGCCCCCACTCCATTGCCATGAATGCAGCCCCCACCGTATTGACATGAATGCAGCCCCCACATTGACATGAATGCAGCCCCCACCACATTGACATGAATGCAGCCCCCACATTGACATGAATGCAGCCCCCACCGCATTGACATGAATGCAGCCCCCACATTGACATGAATGCAGCCCCCACATTGACATGAATGCAGCCCCCACATTGACATGAATGCAGCCCCCACCGTATTGCCATGAATGCAGCCCCCACAGTATTACCATGAATGCAGCCCCCACAGTATTGCCATGAATGCAGCCCCCACCACATTGACATGAATGCAGCCCCCACATTGACATGAATGCAGCCCCCACCGCATTGACATGAATGTAGCCCCCACATTGACATGAATGCAGCCCCCACATTGACATGAATGCAGCCCCCACATTGACATGAATGCAGCCCCCACCGTATTGCCATGAATGCAGCCCCCACAGTATTACCATGAATGCAGCCCCCACAGTATTGCCATGAATGCAGCCCCCACCACATTGACATGAATGCAGCCCCCACATTGACATGAATGCAGACTCACCATTGCTGTCAGTGCAGCCTGATTCATGTCCATCTGCAGCCTTGGAGGAGACAGGGAGGGGGCGGGACGAGCGCCAGCAGATATACAGGAGAAACTCCTGTTTTTGTCAGCAGCCTCTTTAATTGAAAGTCCCACCTCCTATGATGGACAAAACAATTGTCCAATGGCAGCGCAGGAGACGGGACTTCCTTTTACACAGGACGCCGTGTAAACAGGAAATTCTCCTGTATCCTGTATGGCCCTCGTCCCGCCCCCTCCAAGGCAGCCAGGATATCTATCTTTTGTGGCCCCCGGCGCTCGGGAATTCGTCGGGGGCCACAAAAGATATATATGTCAAAATTACCAGGCGGGCCGTCCGAAACCGGACCGCGGGCCGGACTTTGGACATGCCTGTTCTACATACACAAAGAAGATAAGTGCATGTGTTCAGCGTCATATCAAGAGGTTGTCTTTGGGAAATAGATGTATGAGTGCTGCCAGGTTGAAGGGGTGGGGGGTCAGCCTGTCAGTGCTCAGACTGTACTCCGCACACTGCATCAAATTGGTCTTCATGGTCTTCCTCTTCTAAAGATGATGCACAAGAAAGCCCACAAACAGTTTGCTGAAGGCAAGCAGTCTAAGGACATGGATTCTGATGAGATCAAGATAAACTTATTTGGTTCAGATGGTGCCATATTTGGTTCAGATGGTGTCAAGTGTGTGGTGGCATCCAGGTGGGGAGTACAAAGACAAGTATGTCTTGCCTACAGTCAAGCATAGTGGTGGGAGTTTCATGGTCTAGGGCTGCATGAATGCTGCCAGCACTGGGGAGATACAGTTCATTGAGGGAACCATTAATGCCAACATGTAGTGTGACATACTGAAGCAGAGCATGATAACCTCTCTTCGAAGACTGGGACGCAGGGCAGTATTCCAGCATGATAATAACCCCAAACACACCTCCAAGATGACCCCTGCCATATTATTATTACAGTCTCCTGAGTCTGGTTAGGTGATGTCATAGGTTTTCTTTACCCTCTTAATCCTCCAGTGGTGGGTGCATCCTGAAAGCTGCATCTATCACCTGTGTACTCAGGGTGGGTAAGGAGTCTTGACACTCTTGGCTCACGGGAAGTGTTGCTAGATTGGTAAATCTGGGGTTGACAGTGCTGAAGAGGAGCTGAGTAGAGAAGCTGGAGCTGTAAGGGATCCATATTATTATTATTATATTATACAGGATTTATATAGCGCCGACAGTTTACGCAGCGCTTTTTTAATATTTTTTGCCCATACTGGAAATGGACTTTATGTTTGTAAAATATTATAATAAGCTTAATACATTGGGGGAGATTTACTAAAACTTGTGCACACAGAGTCTGGTGCACATGTGCATATTAACCAATCAGCTTCTAACTTCAGCTTGTTCAATTAAGTTTTGACAATAAAACCCGAAAGCTGATTGGTTTCTAATCACAACTGTTTTGCTAGTATTTTCTCTTACAATAGAAACACAATATACATGGAAATTATGACCTGAAATTTTAGCGCGTACTCATTTTTAATGATAATACCTGTCAAAGGCAGGACACAAAAGAATATTTTAAAATTGCACTGTATGTCATCTTTAAGGTCACCAAAACCTAAAACACATGTTTAAAGGTATTGTGTAACATTAGTAAACGTATATATAAAATAAATCAAGAGCTAATAGATTTTCATTCATGAGAAAGAGAACCTCCAGACAAATATATCACTCTCCAAGTAATGTAACAGAGGAGCAAAAGCTAATCTACATAGGATTGGCTCCAGCCCCCACTGTGCTTCACCATGTTAATGATAAAAGAACCAGGCACATAAATATTCATTCAATATCAAATGATCCATCATATTTAAAACCTGTGCGTTCTGCCTTTTTTTTCACTAGCAACATGTTGTGAGTATGGATTTCTTTTTGTTTCGGGTTTTTTTTGTTGTGTTTCAAAAACAAGTTGAACTTCATGAAATAACATGGCCAATCTGTTAATGCCTAAAAACATATCCCAGCTGCTGGGCAGTTTAGGCTAGAGATACACATAAGCTGAGTAAAATATAAATTTGGGTTTTTTTGTCCAAACTTTAGATATGTACTATTTGTTAATAAATAACACATAAAGGAAACATAGAGAATAGGGTGAAACCACACTTGTCTGTCATTGAGACCTGTAGGGAACATTTAGTGGCCCATAATTTAAATAAGGACAAATGGAGTACAGGAAGTAGCTGTGAAGTATACTGTATAGCAGGGATATAGCAGGGATATGCAATTAGCGGACCTCCAGCTGTTGCAAAACTACAAGTCCCATCATGCCTCTGCCTCTGAGTGTCATACTTGTGGCTGTCGGAGTCTTGCTATGCCTCATGGGACTTGAAGTTCTGAAACAGCTGGAGGTCCGCTAATTGCATATCCCTGCTGTATAGCAAAGGAGTCCACATTGTGCTCATGTGTACTAGAGTGTGGTCATTATCATCAGCAAATACCAATGTAGCAAATTACATACCAATGTAGCAAATTAATACAGCTCTGTAAAACCTGAGCTAGAAGACTAGAAGAGATTGTCAAGGATCAAGCACTCATTAATGACTCTGTAAATAAATGAACACCAAATTAACTTAAAAATGCCAACTATAACCAGGGGTATTTACTAAGTACAAGCTGACAGATTAGCCTGCCATTAGCTACAGTGCTGCTATTGCTTAGTTAAGCCTGTTTATCCACATCAGTCACAACTGGCAAAGCAACCTGGCTTGCACCAGGATGCCGGTGGTTTAGAACACAATATGCCTTGTTTTACTAAGCACTGTTTAGTGTGCAGAATGCTCATCATAGGATAAATCTAATTTTGCTTAGTGTTAAAGTGTTAGTAAACCCACAACAGTAAAATCAGTCTGTATATGCAGTAAAGCATGCTTGTTATACTCACTGTGGAACCTAAGGGGTTAATCCTCTTGCATTGCCCCCAAAGCATGTCCGGATAAGACAGAGTTAGTGGAGTCAGGCAGCACATGATCAGTTTGGTGTGTATTGCTAGAGAATTTTTTTTTCTTGGGAGAGTGCATGTGATCAGCACAGGGCCAATCGGCACTGTCCAGACAGAGGGTCAGGGGTCCTACATCCTGATAGGACAGCCAGTGCAGTATGAAAACTCCTCCTACAAGCTTTAACCAGACACTAATAGAAGTCACAAGACTGCTATATACTGATGGGAAAAGGTATTTAGCAGTTTATATTTACTGAAATGATTGCATCTCCACATTCTGTGTACTGTGGGAGACCAGATGAAGTAAATGCGGGGTCTTGGGTATAGTAACACTTTAAAATAGAGCCAGCTGAGAAAAATGAAATGCCAAAACTGCCAGGCTGTTGAGCTAGTTCAATAGTGTGGGTACATAGACCCCTAATGCATATGGGTGTCTGAATTATCCTATCGAGCATGATAAAGTTACTGAACAGCAGCTTCAAGGAAGCTATCATTGCACCAGTGTCTATGAAAATGAATGTACGAGTAATTGTATTTTCCACCTATTGACTACTAATTAAAGTGAAAGCCTAGATCTAACAATTCTTAAAAATATTCCCTTCCCCTTCCTCCCACCTATCCTGCCTATCCTGCTTATAGAATTGACAGAAAGGGAAGTTGTTTACATGGCTGAGAGCGACTATTGAGGGGTCTTTTTCTATAAGTTAAACTGCAATAAGTAAATTAACTGGAATCCTCAACGCTTAAAGTGGAAGAACAGCCTAAGTCTAACTATCCTTAAAAGTGTTCCCTTCCCCTCCTCCTACCTATCCTGCCTAACCTATATTAAAAAGATGTGTGTACTTACCTATCTTAAATCTGCTCTGATCTGGTCAAGTGGCCCTGCAGCTCTGGCTCAGGGAGCGCTTGGCAACAGCTGCGAATTGCAGGAACAGTGACATCACCCATTGGCTCCTTTGGCCAGCTGTCTGTTGTCAGTGCTCCCCCCTCTAATGCAGCAGCCACTCACTGACACAGGGGAGCCGGAGCTGTGGGATCACATGACCAGACTGGAGCCGATTAAAAAAAGGGAAGTACACACATCTTTTTATTATAGGTTAGGCAGGATAGGTAAGAGGGGAATAGTTAGATGTAGGCTTTTTCCCTTTTTAAGTGTTGGGGATTCAAGCTGTTGATTTACTCATTGCAGTTTAACTTATAGAAAAATACCTCTCAGTGGTTGTTCTCAGCAGTGTAAACAACTTCCTTTTCCTTCATTTCATACATAGAAGCATATTAATAAGGGCTCATGCACACCATATGTGCTCAGCAGCCTTTCCCAACTATGTATGAATGTGAGTTAGGGCCTATTGAGTGTTAGCTTCCTGAGGGCAGGGACTGATGTGAATGTACAATATATATGTAAAGTGCTGCTTAAATTGATGGCACTATATAAGTACCTATAATAAATAAATTAACTTTTTCCCAAGCCATACACAAGGGAATTTGCCTCAATTCCTATAAGTTCAGTTCACACCACTTTTTATTAAATGTTACATTACGACTGTAACGGAACATCCCACACTCTGCTTGAGTGCTTCCGTCATATACCACTTCCTCCAGTCTGAAGATAGATATTAGATATTATAGCCGCATATTACAACCAGGAACTAGGCAGGACTCGTTTGGCTGCAAAGCTGGATCTGTTTATTTGAACAAGAATACAGGCTTTTATACACTTGGGAAGGAGGTTCCCCCTCCTGATCATATTACCCTAACAATACAAACTGTAGCCAGAAACATCAATTAACATGAGCTAATTAACTAGTCATTTAACCAGCATGGGTGACTCAGAGGTCTGACCTTTCAGGTCAGACTTACCGTCTTCTAGCTCAAAAGACACAATACACATTATCATAAGTATAAATACAGAACACCTTCACACAATCAAAGGAGCCCCCAGTAGCAGACGGACTGCCTCCTACATTGAAGACCATGAAATACATATCTAAGCAATGCTTTGATTAATCAGGGATTGCAGATGGCATGACAACAGTCTACAAAACTCTTACAATGTTCCATCATTTTTCTCAGTCACCCTGTGCCCCTAATAGACACAGGGTGACTTAGACATAGGAGGTGCATGGGGAGCTGAAACAAGGGTTTCCCAACCTCTCCAAGGGATTCTGGGTTCCATGGGCCCCCACCCAAAGTGATTCTCATCAAAATGACGCTTTAGCACAGTGTATAATGTGGTTGCTGATGTGAATGACCCCCAATTCACATTCAGTGGTGGTGAATCATTCACTGTCATTACCTGGAAGATTTATCTGCAGTGAATGTTTGCTTTCTAAATATGCCCATAGTGTTGTCTATGAAAGGAAGGGATGCTTCATTCAGGGTAGTGAATAACAAAAGAAAAAAAACAAAGCAATTGATTCCAAAACACCAACATGTCTTCTCATGTGGCATGCAGAAAAATCACACAGCTTTGTTTCATTTGTCACTCTTGCACAGCTCCTGGACCCTGTTTCCCTGTGATGGTATGTACATTTATCATAAAGTTTTTCCTTGCTGTGATTTCTGATTTTTGTTGCCAGTGCGTGTTTTTCTAGGTTTTATGTTGCTGCCTAAACAATACTATACATATATGTATTTTTTATCTCTGAGTGACACATAACTGCAAAAATTAAATATTTTCTGTTAAGATAATGGTCTCCAAATATGTATATCATTTTTCATATGCTGTATAACAATTTAGTATAATATAGCTATATATGAACCCAATAGTGATTATGATATATTTCTTAGTACCAATAGGATCACCTGAAGAAGCTAAAAGCGAAATGCGTTGCGATCCATTGGCGCTGATCTGGAAGTTCTGTATGCTTGACCTAGGAGCCAGAAGGAATCCTCTAGGACTACCTGGTCTCCTAGTCCCATAGGCCATCCATGCTACTTCTATGTGTCAGCCTCCTCATCTGTTCTCTTGTATGAGACAGTGTACTTTTCTAGATAGGTTCATGTGTATATACAATCTTTTTTCTCAAAATATGTGTTTTTTAATGTGATTCAATAAATTATATATTTTTAATAGAGACCATTTCTCTTTCCTATTCGGGTTGATAGTGGCAACCTTAAAAGTCAGTTTTCTTCTTTTTTTCTGTTTTTGCTGGACCAGATTGTTCCTTAATACAATTGCTAAGATAATGCTAGAAAATTTGGAGGGGGCTGAACACGCATGCTTCTTATTTATATTCTTTTTGTAAAACATCTGTTCTGCCACAATACCTTTCTCCTCTATTGTTTGAGGAGTTTCAGCAAAGCAGTGGAGATCACTCCACTGGTTTCCTTATGCTGAAAGTGGTGTCCATAATCCAATTGTGTAAGGCGGTGCAGAAACAGCTCCTAGGCTGGTCATACACTGGTAGAATTTCATTGGAGTATTCATACATAAATTCAGAAAAAAAAACGTTCATCAAACCATTCAATGGTACCATTATGGATTCAACAAATTTTGTATGAAAACTCAATTTCAGTTGACTGCTAATCTTTCAAATTTAATGTTCTTTCTCAGGGTGCATATGCACATTACTATATGCATTTTTTTTGCAAACAAAAAACACAATCACAGTTAGAATTTCATTAACTAAAGAAAAATATTTCTTCTACTTTTATTTTTCTCCTCACTATGGTTGAAAATGATCATTGTTTTTAACAAAAAACTATTAAAAAATCAAACAAAGGTGCTGATTTTTTTAAATTAAATTCTGCTGGGGTATGGCCAGCTTTAGGGCCATCTTACACTGGTGATTTTGCTGCCTGCAAGGTCACTGAGAGGTGCAACTAAAGCTTTTCCTAAAGAGCACCATTTCCTTAGGGATCATTTACACTATTGCATTTAAAAAATACGCACTTGCATTTTTATGCATCTTCCTCAAAAGACATAATGCATTTTTTGCACAACTCAAAGTGTTAAAATGTAATGTGCAAATGATGCAGCAAGCAGAATTCTTAAAAGCAAACACATTTCCTCCAATGCAACACACTAATGTGAGAAGAGATTTATAGATTATAATGGTAATTAGTTTGCATGCGCTTTTAGCACATTGTGATCCTGAATTGTAGTGCACATACAATACAATGGTGTGAATGGGCCCTAAATGGCTAAAATCCCACACTACTGAGGGAGTTATGATGATGTAATATCTTGCTGGTTTGGACAGCAAGGAAGCAACACATAAAAGAAGGTAAGCGATCTTTCTCAGCAATCTTGTTTTGTCAGAATTAAAGTGGAACTATAACTACTGATGTGTATTTTTAAAAATGTTTTACAGGCAAAATAACAAAAATAAACACTATAATTACTTTTCTCCTCCCTTTGTTCCTCACATTCTAAAGCAGTGGTTTTAAAGTAATGGCTCTTTGTTAGCCCTGATCTGGCCCTTGGGGCACTATTCCTTCCACTGACACCAACAATGAGGCACCATCCCTCCCATTGACACCATTGATGGGGCACTGTTCTTCCCATTAACACCAATAATGGCACACTATTTTTTCCACTGACACCAATGACAAGGCACTGTTCCTCCCACTGACCTCAATAATAGGGCACTATTTCTTCCACTGATATCAATGAAGGGACATAATTTTTCTCACTGACTCCAATGATGGGATACTATTCCTCCCACTGACTCCAATGATGGGGCATTATTCCTTCCATAAAGACTAATGACGAAGCATAATTCCTTCCACGGAGACCAATGACGGGGGAATTTTCTTCCCACTGACACCAAAGATGGATCACTATTCCTCCCACTGAAACCAATGATGAGGCACTATTCCTCCCACTTATACCAATGGTAGAGAACTATTACTCCTTCTAGTAACAACAGGCTCTATGCCTTTTTTAATCCCATTTGCCACCAAGCCTGAGACATTGTTTATTCCCACTGACACTGGGGCATTTTCTTTTCCCACTTGCCACAGTCTGACCTCCTTAAAATCTGAAGGACTATAAACTTGCTCTTTGTTTGTGTAGCAATAACTCTCGGTGGAGCTGCTGGTTTAAGCGGGCTTGTTACCGTCACTCTCCTTCCCTCTGTTTCACCGGCACCGGGTCTAGGGTTCCGTTGAGTTTACCTCTGGACGACACACGCACCAACACTTGAGTATGTTTTCAATGCTTTATTAAACGATTTACTAAGGAAGTAGCAGGAAAGAGGCAGAAGGGAAACTGCAGAAGAAACTCAAATATCTTCTTGTAAGGTTCTTGACAAAAGTCCTGGTAGAATTTGGATATTACAATAGAATACGCTCCCCTCATGGGACACATTCCTTTGCTCGCCTAGATAGGCCTCTCTCACTTGCCTAGCAGCCAGTACGTAGCACGAACAAAAGTCTCTGCCACAGACTTGTTTGGGATAAACCGGTACGATCCTCTGCCATAGGATGTATTGGTCTTTCTGCAATGAATGTCTGTCACAGTGCTTAAACCTTTAAGCCAACCCGGCAACACTATGCTGTATAGTTACTTTTAGGATACGTCTTCCAACCGAGTCACCAGGCCCCTCTCCAGACCAGCATGCCGCGTGATCCTTCCATGACGGGTCCTCCCCTGGGATCTCCTCGGTTGTCCAGCTTCCTCCCTTTGGATAGACAGCTCAGGACCATTCCTCGGCTGCTCTGGTAGACCCCAGACAAGCTTCTGGGTCCACCCCTGCGCCGCAGCGGCGTGGGCCTCTGGAACAGAGGACCACGAGATTGCTCTCTAATGCATACCTGTCGGCCAGGAGGGCCAGCAGGTGGCTGTAAATACGAACCCCCCAATATGGCGTCTGTCCCATAAATACCCTCGCCCGGAATGCAACTCGGAGGACCACCTCCGGAACAGAAGAGCATTCATACGCTTCGACACGTTGCCTTTACAACACTGACCAGTGATAACAGCGACACCCACCGGTCAGCATGGAAACACACACAACGTCAGCCAAGCTGAAACAGAGGCAAACTTAACCTTCTTAATGAACAAATTACTAAATTTACCTAACATATGGTAGATCGCAAATCTACCAGCGCTACATTTGGATAGTTTGGAGACCCCTAAATATGCTTCTTGCTCAGTGCCCTTTGCTACTGTCCACTTCTGGGCTCAGGCATCTAACATCTCTAATGAGTTCACACACATGCATATAGTGCAATACATTTCCAGAGTCCGCATGTCAGTATCAAAACTCCGCATCCAGGCAACTCACTGGATAAATGAGGTAAAGCTTCACTTTGCAAGGAATACCCAATCTCATGCAAGGACAATACAAAAAAAAAAAGCATTGGTTCTTGCTCGTGATTGGATGATGGAAGTCAGCAGAGCTTCCTCTCATTTACTAAGCTCTTGAGCAACTGCACTTGCAGAGTGCACAGTGCACAGAGTGCCTTTAGTAAATTAACCCCAGTATGCAAGATATGTGTGGAAGATCTAAGCCACCCTTAAAATAAAGCAGTAAGTTAAGGAACGAGTGATAATGATGATGAAATGAAAATCAACAAGCTGAATGTTTATCGATGATTCATTCAGTAAAAAAAGGTCTCAGGCAGAGAATTGATCAAACTGGATGTGGACAAGGCAGAGGGCATTTGTAAAAATGGATTGGCAACGCTTTGATCAACTTCCAGTACATGCAGATTAAGCTATCTCCTATTAAATGAGAACAGAGATAACAAACCTGACATAAAAACTGATGAACGTGTTATGACATAATAACCTGAGGCAGGTGACATTTTCATCCTGGCTAACACACAGTTAAAAGGCTGATTTCCTTTATATGGAAAAAATGGATCAATCACTGAGATTTGCCTGAAGGGTAAAAAAAAATCTATATTTCCAATAGTCAGGCAAACTCTGCACTGCTTACATTTTTTTCTTTGCTTGGTAGAAGAAGACTTTACATTAAAGTAGAACTGTGTGCCTGCAATACAGGAGCTGTCAGTGCAACTTAAATGGTCAACATAACATATAATATACTGTAAGGGCACTTAAGCAATTTTAGGCCAGCTTCTGTGTTTAACAGCTTGAATTTACCCCTTCCTGCTTTCAATCATCAGCCCATAATCATGATGAGCAAACAAACTGACCAATAATGACACAGAGATAGCGGAAAGGGGAGAGCCTCAGAAGTCCTGAGTTTCAGAATGTCAGGGTCTTGCGAGGTATGGGACCAGTGATGCATGCACCTCTGTCTACCTGTTGTACATAAAGTATATGGGGATCAGAAAGTTTAAAAGCATTGTACATTTTCAAATGTTTTTATTGTTTTAACTAGGTATTAGTATATGTGTATTCCCTGTGTCGTTTGTTTGTCTTACCTTGCAATGATGGGCTTACATGTTGTGGCTGCCCCCTGTAGTGTCATGGCTGATCGATTCCCCTATTGTCAATATTATCTTTCACCCAGCATGTCCCTATTTGCTAATGGTACAGGCAACTTCTTCTTCCGTGTCACACAGTTGTAGATTTACTAAAATTGGAAAGTGCAAAATCTGGTGCAGCTCTGCATAGAAAACAATCAGCTTCCAGGTTTTATTGTCAAAGCTTAATTGAGCAAGCTAAAGCTAGAAGTTGATTGGCTGCCATGCACAGCTGCACTAGATTTTACACTCTCCTGTTTTAGTAAATCAACCCCACAGGGTCCAATCCTTGTCCAGCCATTTCCTCTAAAATATGTACCGCACCAAATACCATGGTATTGCAGTACCATGGGATCTGGTGAAGGGAAATGCATTATGTTTGTGATCTGCATCTGGGGTGCCGTTAGGAATATTATTATTATTATACAGGATTAATTTAGCGCTAACAGTTTGCACAAACTCTTTACAATATAAAGGGAGACAATACAGTAACAATACAATTCACCACAAGAGGGTTAGGAGGACCCTGCTCCTGCGAGCTTTCAGTCTTATAGGGAGGGGCTGGTGAAACAAAAGGTAGTAACTGTGAGGTATGATCTGATGAGGGAAATAGAAGATTCGGTTGTTAGCTGAAGGCAGAGTAGGCCTCCCTGAAGAGATGAGTTTTCAGGGTTTGCTTAAAAGTGGATAGAGTAGGAGATAACCGGACAGATTGGGGTAGTGAATTCCAGAGGATGGGAGAGGCTCTGGAATATATTAACACCAGCAGCAGATCACACACCCAGTGCGGTTTGAACGCGGTGCAGGAAACATGCACTGAAAGCGGGTTTCTTGCACTGCATTCTGGTGTGAACAAGCCCTTAAAGTGGACTTGAAGTAAAAAATGCAAATTTTATGCAGATCATCTAGAAAGGTCAATTGTGCCTAAGCAGCACTCTGAAAGATTTATCTTGAATTCCTTCTGAATAACAGCAATGCACTGCGAAATACTACATCTAAGGCTATCTAAGGCACTGTTGTGAGTGAGATTTGGTGATTTCACTTCTGTACTGGTTCCGTCTTTCCTTGCTGGAGAGGAAACTGTACATAAGGGCCTGCAGTGCAAGGATCTCTCTGCTTCATTCATTCTGAGGATCTGTGCTTTCTGCACGGCTGCTGCTCTTTTAACCCACCGTTATAAGATCATGAGTCAACACATGACATAACATAGCAAAGCCCTACCTTTACCTACACAAGCAATCCTGGTTATTGGTCCTTTTGCCTTCTGTTTGCCTTTTTTGGCACAACAATACTGGTCCTCTATTAGGCAAGGCTCTCAATGTGCATTATGTAATGCAAGCGAATTAATTGATTCGTATTGTTAAACATTATTCTCCATTACAAACCATTACACTATATTGTGATCTCTAATACAATTAAGCCTCACGCGCCAATATAAAACATAAGGCACAAATAGCTCGTACAATAAGCGATATCTGTTATCATTATCTGCGCCTGTTTTTCAAGAGACAGGTCCTCTGTTCTCTGGGAAACAAAAAGAAAGCATGGCATTAGTTAAAATCAGAGGTGACAAGGCACATTTGTGAACATAAATATCTATCTGCTTTCCATTAGCAAACAGTGATCGCGGGGCAATTTCTAATTAATTGGATAGAAGCTGAATTTATTCCATTAACCGCCATTACTATTGTAAGGCGTCTGAGGCAGCCATGCGGCTACTGTGAGAAATCAAGCCAGGAAATTACATTTACTTTGCTTTGTAATATAAACAAAGAAAATAAAATTTGCTCTGGCTAAACAGATGAGCACAAATGAAATATTACAGCTAATGAAAAGTGATGTTCTTGAGTGACCCTTGACACCCAAGGTGGCATTTGCCATACTGAACTGTCACAGGCTGACATCAAACACACAATATCAGATTGCATACCACAGGCAAATCTGATATTGTGCTTTCCTTTGTCATCTACTGTGAAGCATTCAGTCCTCCAGCAGCGAAGTCCAAGTTCTGGGTTGGAACGGCTGATTGATTTAAGCAGACATTCAAGCCCAATTATGAGTCATATTGGAGTTTGAGACAAAGAAGGCATTTTCATTGAGCAGATGTCACCCAGTAAAGGAGATATTGCACCTGTTCTCTCTTAACCACAGGCCAGTATGTCAATTGTTCCTAACAGAGAAAAGTCAGTAGTTGCTACAGACCTTGTCAACTGCCATCCTCATGAATACCATCATGTATTTTTCCCTTAGTGAAACATGATGGTGATTGACAGTTCTAATTCCCCAAGAGTTTAGGCCAAGGAGGCTTTGCGTTTCATACCTTGGACAAGGTCATTAATATGACTTTTAAGACTGTTTATGCCACAGAAATGACAAATACCTTCCAACCATTTATCTGACATTATACCTTTTCTTCTATTAATATTTTTTAAAGACTTACCCTACAACAATACTCTAGGTATTATTTATTTGATTCCAATAATGAAAATATGCAAGGCCCACTCAGAATGTAGAGCCATCAGTGGCAATTTCCAATGGATATTCAATGCCAAGTTTTGTCATTGGAGTACAGTTATGGCCATAGGTAGTTCCTTGAAATAGGTAGGTACGCACAGGGCTTTTTTTCAGCTGGAACGCGGGGGAACGCAGTCCTGGCACCTCCAGCACTAAATGTATGTAATAGCAATGGGTGCTGGGGTGTGCTGGAGGGTCTATTGATGCTGGGGAATCTATTGTTGATGGAGGGGATCTATTTTTGGGGAGGTCTTCTGTTGCTTGCGGTGGATCCATTGTGGCTGGGGGTGAGTCTAATGTTGCTCGGGGGTCAATCGTTGTGGGGAGGGATCTACTGTTGAGGGAGGGGTCTTTCTTGCTGACTGCTTGATGGTCTATTGATGCTGGCTTCTGGGGAATCTATTGTTGCTGGAGGGGAGATATTTTTGCAGTGGAGTCTACTGTTGCTGGTGGAGGATCTATTGTTGCTGGGTTGGGTCTTATGTTGCAGCGGTCAGTCAGTGCTGGGAGGGATCTACTGTTGAGGTTAGGGTCTAATGTTCCTGGCTGTTGGAGCGTCTATTGATGCTGGCTTTTGGGAGCCAATTGTTGCTGGCTTTTGGGAGCCAATTGTTGCTAAGGTGGATCTATTGTCGCTGGGGTGTCCATTGTTGCTAGATTTATTTTACTGCCTTTCTTGTTATCATTAACAAATTCCATACAAAATACTTAGCACCAGAAAATGATACTTGGTTCTTTAAAGGGGTGTACAAAGGAATAGTTGCTTGGAGGTGGGTAGGGGGCGGAGTGTAAGGGTGACTCGGAAGGGAGGAGTTCCTGCACCTATTCTCTGAGAAAAAAAAACCCTAGGTACACAATTCTCTAGGGATAAGAGTTTCCAGATATACATATATTATATTATTTCTGCATTATCAGCATTCTTGATCTAGCTTGTTAAAGTGGACCTAGCATCAGATATTTTTTCATGTTGTACCACTTTTGTAATTGACAATACCTTTGTCATCCTTAAAGAGCAGCTCCAGTCTCTTGTGTAAAAATTAAAAGTCAGCAGCTACGCAAAACTTTAGCTGCTGACTTTTAATAAACAGCCACTCCCCTGTCCCACGATCCAGCGCTGTGCTCACCCCAGACGTTTTCACCTTCCATCTTCTCTGCCTGGCGCTGACATCTTAACTGTGGGCACCAGGCTGGGACAGCTTCATAGCAGGGTGCCCACTGCATGAGCCGCGCATTATGAATGGTCCCGCAGTCTTCTGGAACCTGTGACGTGTCCCAGAAGACTGCAGAGAGGGAGGGGTAATTCCGCTCCGATCGCCTAGGAGCGGAAGTGGGAGTAGGTACCTGTCAAAATCAGGTACCCGTCCCCTCCTCAGAAAAAGTGCCTTTTCATAAAAAGGAGCAGGGTAGGAGGCCTTAAAAAGGAACTTCCCCCTTTAAGGAGTGAGCCATCTTTGTTCAGGCACTATCCAGGTTCAGCAGCTACCTCCTGTACGGAATTTCTAACTCAGAGACAGCACAATCCTTGTGCCTGTGCAATTAATGGCTATGTTCACAGATGTCTGACACTGATAAATTCCCTTCTGCAGTCTCTCAGTTTGTGATCTGCTACAAAGTTACAGCATACAGCCTGAGTGACCACTGGGGCAGAGGAGACTGAAGAAATGCTTTCTCCTAACTGCAACAGACTGATGACTTCTTTTTGGCCTAAGAAAATTCACTTGGCTAGAACTCAAGAACTGCTTTTTAATCATAAAAGGTTAAGGTTATACAAAAATAATACAGTATATTGTGACAAGTCAAGTCTCTTACTTAAAAGAAAAGAGTATTTTACTACCCCACTCCAGAAAACTTGAAAACTCTCCCTTGCAGTGTGGGGCTGCACCTGCACTGTAAGCATCAACTGCTTGCTAAGAATTTTCAGATTTCAGGGAGTGGGACTTTAGGATCTGTGTATAACTGAATATTTTAGGCAAGAAAACACGCAAAGATGGAAAACTTCTGGAAAACACATAGAGCTATCATATTGATTGTATATTTTTCTGAACTGAGTTGGACAAAATACATCACCATGTAAATTATAGGTACAGATTCTTACCCCAGCACTTGCAATTTACAATTTCAATGTGGCTGGCTCCTGCAATCTCAGTGCTACTTCCCTGAAATTACAGATCTTACAGGAAAACGTTAAAAGTGGACAGTGCAGTCTCAAGTCTGTTAGCTTGGAGAAGGGAGGAGGGAGGATAGAGGTGCAGGGGAGTGCCTTGCCATTCTAGGCTCCGGGGCTGTGTGTTTCTATTGATATACACAGTGTAGGCAAACATTATATTCCTACATTCCTTTTTCCACAGCTTCCCTGTGTGGTCACGTGGTCACGTGATCCTCCTCCACTCTTCTCCTCCGATCTCCGGAGAGCAGGGGGAGGGGCTGAGATTCCCCTATGATGTCAGCTGGCCTGCAGAGGGAGACCACGTGACCTCACAGCGAAGCTGTGCAAGAAGGTATTTAGGAATATATTTAAAAAAAATAGACACACAGTGCTTTAAATGTTGCTAAAAAGGAGGGGATGCCAGGGATTTTAGTATATTATTGTACAAGAAGAGCGGCAGGAGGGGCGAGAGGAGATCGGTTCTTACACTGAGCTGACAGGCCGGGAGGGAGGGGGAGAGATTCACAGAAGAGAGTGGGATGACGGAGGTACTTAAATTGACCACGGTATCATGGATCAGCAGCCATGATTACCGTGGTCAGCACAGGGGGACACAGGAGCTGTCAGGATCAACCAGATATTTTACATCATACAATGGGACATATAACACGGCACAAGCACTATGCTATAGGACATGTTTTAAAGGAACAGGAGCATTTTTTTTAAATATCACTTTAAGTGACAGTAACATAACCTCTCAATCAGAAATTGGAGGAAAAGAAATAGATGAGTATAGCGTATAACTAACAAACATCTCTGTATCATGCATCCTCTGATCTGCCATTTGAAAGTCTATCTTCCAAAGCCCTTTTTCGTTTCCCGTTAATCATAGGTCCACTTTTATGGTACTATAGATGTGCCCAATATAAAAAACCTAGATTGGAAGTAGATTCTCCCTCCAAGTGTGTCTAAACCCTAACAATGTGATTCTTTATACCCAGTGCTCACACCCTGTATTCTCTCAAAGAGCTTTCTTAGTTCTAATTTTAAACTACAGAATAATTTGCTTTCACTTAATGTTGTAGAGATGAAAGAGTGGGTAAGTCTGAGTAGTTTAGCAAAAGGAACTGGGCAGGGCTGACACCACTCAGTCTATAAAAATGATGCCCCAAAACAGGATTTAGGAGCTGAGTGAATTTTTGACACATCAGCAGGTCTTTTTTTCTGTACTTTTTTGGGTATAAAGAGATAAAACAAGGGGAAATGTGCATGTGTTACAGAGATTAACTACTTATTTTTTGCCTTGGCATACACTTTAGGTGTACAGGATATGGGGGACAAAAACAGCTTCAGTAAGAACACTGACTGCTTCAAAGTCATGGTCAAGTACAAAGCTTCTGACATATTAGCCTTCAAATCCTCACTGAAACCACAGTTATGCTAGGAAACATTTTTCTGCTAAAAACAGCAACACTGGCAATCGCGTGGAGTTGATTTTAAAATATGCCGTCACCATGCACTCTGATATATGATCACGGCACATTCCTTATTTCAGGAAAACAAACCAGTGAATCTGCGTCATTCTGGGCTATAAACTGCATCTACAAAGATTTAAATAGATCAAGGAATAGACCTAAAAATATTTTTTTTTTTATGCTTTATGTCTTCTATTTATGGCTTGAGGGTAGAATTTGGAGCCACTATAAGCCTATTATACTTTCAAAAGATAAGCTTGTGGCACTTTCACTTGTTTGTGTTCTGTATTAAAGAAAAACCTGCAAGTAATTGAATATTTATAATACACTGACCAAAATGGCTACCTCAAAGGATTATGCTGATGTCCTCAGTCTAGAGGAGCGTGTGCTATGCTGCAAAGCCTTATATGATCTGCATCAAACCTCTACTGAATGACTTGCAGGCATGAAGCTTGAGCCATTCCTATCCATTCCAAATGAAACATTAATATTAAAAACACAAAGTTATCGATGTAGGTCTCTGTGTTTTTTATTTTACTATACAGTAAAAAATAATGTAATATCAAGATTTACCCTTGTATGATCCCCACATTTCTTTTGCTAGTGTTAGCCAAATATTATAGGGATATAATTCAGAACAAAAAGTATATTTTGTTATTTATAATATTGCTTGCTCTATTCCTAGATCATATTAGGTTGTATACTGTATTCTAAACGATAACGTGTTTGGTGGCCCACAGTTGAAGTGAACTTTTGATTAATGAAACCTGTGTTAGGAAGATAAGAGGAGGTCAAGCCTACAACACACATACTCCTAAAGAAATACATCTAGCTCAATTGTGGAGCCAGATAAAAATGATGGGGAGATTTTTTAAAGTGACTCAAATGCCTGGTCCCCAGCTAAGCTCTGTGGTTCCATCCACCATCTCCGATGTAATTATTGTTTCCTTACGTGATGCTGGGGGCAACTGATGGAACCATGAAGGGCAACCAGGCACCCAACATACCAGGAAGCGTGTAAGATACTGAAGACTCTTCAGCAACACCTGCTCACAAAAAGTGCACAGATTGGTGGCACAAGTGGCGGGACAAGTAAGCATTAACGGTTTTCTTCGAGGGATGGCCTCTTTTTTTCATTCCCGATGACTAGTGTTGTAGCCGGCAGCAGTGCAATTTTAAAAAGAGTCATGTACAAGTTTCAGCCCAGTTCAGGTACAATTTCCAATGTCATACACTTATACAATTCGCACCTGAACCGCTGAACGAAATCGCACCAGATGGGGCTTGAAGTCACGCTGCAAACCAGCCCCACACATACGTGAACCCAGGCTAGGTACCGGTTATTGATATTGGAAAGTAATTGAGAAAAAGTATCAGTACTCGGTCTCAATAATTTGGTAATGGTGAATTCATACCTGAGTGTAAAGATTTACTGGCGTTTTTCTGGCTTTTTCAATCTTTTTTTGGCAGCTTTTTACAAGCTTTTTTGAAGCGTTTTTAGAAGTGTATTACAAGCGTTTTACAGCTTCAGGCATTTTTGTTTAGCCAATAGAAAGCACTAGGGGGAGGAGAGGGAGAAGAAATTAGGGGTGAAGAGCTGCTATTTGAGCATTTTACAAGCATCTTATGAGTGTTTTTCTGCTTAAGTCGGGCATTTCTATTGAGGTCTATGGGGCCAAAAACGCTTGTAATCTGCCAAAAAGAAGCTCATGTACTTTAAGCTTCAAGCATTTTGCTTCAGGCAACAGAATGCTCAGACGTAAACACCGGTCATTGAAATTAATAGGATTTTGCTTGTAGGGCGTTTTGGAGTTTCACGCTCAGGTGTGAACAGGGCCTAAATGTTTTCTCATAATATTATTTTCGTCTTTATATGCATTTTTTTTGCTTGCATCCCAATGCTGCTGATCTCATTCATTCTCTTTCAGTCACTTCCTGTTTATATGCATTTGCTTCACTGTCAGCTACACATCATTGCTCTGGATTTGCTTCCTTATAGTGACAACAGTAAGTCATGCCTGAGCAATATATGTTAGCAGGGTCAATTGTAGCGTTTGCCAAAGAGTTCATGTGATAGTGTATGAATAAGGACATGTAGTGTGGGATCACCAGGTATTCTTTGATGAAACCTGCAGATTGAAAATAGCTTTTGAAATTACGTTCAGATCTTATGAATTTTTAGTTCTTGGGTTTACTTTTATACATTTTAAATGAGTACATAGTTGTAATAAAGGGTGTTTTTATATTTTCCTGGAGTACTAATAAATAAAAATAGTAAGGCAATAGCGTAGGATGAGAAGTGGCGCAGGCTGGCACAGTGACTAGGCATTTCTTCTATCTGTCAAGCTAATGTGAGACAATGTAGTAAAATAATGGGGCCTCAGATATAGCTGTATGATCAATATACATTTTCATAAACTGACATCATCGCCACCATCATGCCAACCAGCTAATTTCTCCTCCTGGCTGCCACACTAGTATAGTCTGACTGAGATGAATTCAAAGGAACCCTGTCATGAAAGAAACAAAGAGGCTATCATGAGTGACATTCCCTTTAAAAATGCTGCTTACTTGGCTATCACGCTGAACCTTTTTCTTCACTATACAAGGTCTTTAGGCTTTTGTGTGACTTTCCTGATCTGCTTGTTTTTTTCTGGGTCAGCGACTCAAAGTATTTACTCAAGTGGGGTCAACATAACAGCCAGACAATTAACATTTTCAGAAGGAAATATTGAACAATTACACACGTTTCCTTTAAAAATTACTATTATTATATCAGGTACTAATAACCTTTATAGCATCCTCACTTTCTATTATACAATTCTTTTCTTACCACAGGCTATATTAAGCCTCATCTTTTATATATATATATATATATATATATATATATATATATATATACACAGATTTTATGCTTTTAAGCCTATGATCTCACACAAGGCAAACATTGAAAGTAGAAAGAGAAATAAAATTCTCCACGGTCTGTGTCACAAATCACACTGGTTCTGCTCATAGTGCATTCACTGAGAACAGCTCTGTGGAGGACTCCATGAGAAAAGAGCTAGCATTTAAAATAGATAAACACATAAGGAAAAAAAAATTGACCTACAAAACTAATAAACAGCAGAAGCAAAAGATGATGTTCATCTTATACATAATGTATTATAAAGTAAAAGTAACAAATCATTAATGTTCAGTTTCTGACTTTATGTTCACTGTTTTTTTAGTCTGCAGCATCTAAAGTTAGTTATGTATGCAGGAATCTGAGTCTTTAGAGATCAATAATAAGACCTCTGAATAATCCTTTATACATATGTTATGCACTGGGGCAGTTATATTTGAAAATCGACACTAGGCCTGTACTGCTAATATTTATTATAAATATAAATGGATTTTTAAAAATTCTTTTTATTGTCAATTTTCAAATGTAGTACAAAACATAACTCCTACGCAGAGGCTAAAATTGGCAGTTCGTGAACAACTGTCAATGAGGTGCAGGTTACAAAACATATAAAAAAAAATAAAACTTTTAAACAACAAAAAAAAACTACCAACAACATGACACCAGAAACATTATCACTCGATTTAAAGGCCACCTACATATGAGCAGTAGAGTCGCCTGAAGCTGCTTGGACCAGATTTTATTGATAATATAACATTTTTAAAAACACTGAACATTCCAAATTTAGCTTTACCAAAAAATAAAACTTTTAAACAACAAAAAAAAAACACCAACATCATGTCACCAGAAACATTATCAAGCAATTTAAAGGGCACCTACATATGAACAGTAGAGTCATCCTGAAACCACTTGGACCAGATTTTTTAATGTAATATAACATTTTTAAAAAACTGAGCTTTGATTAAAGGAACATTCCAAATTTAGCTCAGTCCAATCCAGCTTGGATCATTGTAACTATGGGGTTGATTTACTAAAGGCAAATAGAAAGTGCAGTTGCTCCAGAGCTTAGTAAATAAGAGGAAACTCTGCTGACTTCCATCATCCAATCATGTGCAAGCAAAAGTGTTGTTGTTTTTTTAATTTTCCTTGCATGTGATTGGGTATTCTTTGTAAAGAGAAGACCTCATTTACTTAGCTCTGAAGTACCTGCACAGTCTTTTTGCCTCTAGTATCCCCTGGAATGTGAAAATCACTGAAGTAGACATCACTACTCCAGTGATCTCCACTTGCTTCCTGGTCTTGTACTGAGTGGCCAGTCTGATGCATTCTGAACACAGGAGGATAGCCCCTCGGGACGGGTGCCATTCAGAGAATTCTTTTAGTTTTCTGAATGAATGTAATGCATTCTCTGATTGAACAGGGGTGGACTACTACAGAAATGAGGGGAGATATTCCCAGTTGGGACAAAAACAACATTAAAATTCTGTCTCATGTTTTAAACCCTTCCATTCTACCCAAAACAAACAAAATCCGCTGTTATGCTTTTAAGGCCCCTTTCACACGAGGTGGACTCCGTTTCTACGGAGCCCGCCTCGGTCCGCCGGCTCAGCGGGAGATCAGTCCGTTGATCTCCGCTGAGCCGGCGGATGACAGGTCCCTCTCTGCTCACTGAGCGGGGAGGGGCTTGTCAGGCGTCGCTGCTGCCTATGGAGGGATCGGATGAAAACGGACAGTTTTCATCCGATCTCACCCGATCCGATCCGCCAGCGACAGACCTGGACATAGGGCCATCCGTCTGCTTTTAGCGGATCGGACGGGGTCGGATGTCAGCGGACATGTCTCCGCTGACATCCGATGCTCCATAGACTAACATGGAGCGCCCGTTCAGGTCCGCCGTCAAAACTGACAGGCGGACCTAAACGGTCCGATCGTGTGAAAGGGGCCTAAGTCAAACTCCAGGAATTACACAAAAACAGTATAGGAGTAGATAAATAAGGTGCAGTACTTAGCTGAATCCTCTGCAGGCTTCCTCCATACTGTGGGAGCATCCCCCAAAGCCTATTGTCTAATATGCTCTAGCTGGCAGTTGTACTATTACATCATCAAGTACATTGCAGGACCAATAGCTCTGCATTCTTTGTGAGAGTGGCAAGCATCCACCCACAACACGGAGCATCAGAGAGAACAAGAAATCACCCAAAGCCAGAGGGAGCAAGAAATAGGGTCAGCATTCCACTACCCCTAGACTTAACAATGTTTAACCCTTACAGTGTGTGTGTGGAGGGGGGGGGGGCACTGCAAGGGTGTTTTCATGAAATTCCCACAGTTCAGCTTTAGAGCTCATTCATGATTGTTTTCTATGTGCCCCATTTATATAAAAACTCTGCAGCGTGGTACAACGCATGTTTTCATTTTTCCACAATACACTGGATCACCTTGCATGTCACCAAACAACCGAGGAATGCACCCATACACTTCAAATAAAGTTGAACTACGTGACACTTCAAATAAAGTTGAACTACGTGACATTTCAAATAAAGTTGAAAAAACAAAACAAAAAAAAACAAGCAGTTCTATGTGCTAAAACGTGCTGACACCCCACTAGCCTGCAAGGTAAAATGCTGTGTTTTACTGTACAGACTACTGTGAATGTTGCCCTAATGGTTTATTTTAAAGTGGTTGTAAAACCTTACATATACCCAGTGAAGTGACTGGCCTCAAGAGATACAAGGAGATGAAATAAATCCCCCTGCATAAGTTGTACTTTTTTTTATCTGCAGTCTTCTCTTCTCTACATCTGTTCAAAGTCTAGAATATCTACAGCTTGTCTGAGCTGTCAGAAAAAAAGGGGGCAGAGAGCTGAAGTTACACTCTGCAGAGCTCAGTGAGAAGGACTCTGACAGCTGATTGGAGGGAAGAGGCACGCCCCCCTTACACAGCACACAAGAACAGAACTGAGGCTGTCAAGCAGCTGGAGCTCCCTCCCCTGTCACTTTTTATTCCCTTGGTATCAGGAAACTTGTCAGAAGTAATTCATGCTGATAGCAGAGGAACGAGGCAGCAGACAGAAATGACACTTAGGAGGAGATTTACTAAAACTTGTGAGTGAAAAATCTGGCACTGCTCTCGCTGCTCTGCATAGAGACCAATCAGCTTCCAGGATTTATTGTCAAAGCTTAATTGAACAAGCTGGATTTAGAAACTGAATGGCTACCATACAGTATACATCTGCACCAGATTCTGGGGATTGCAGTTTTAGTAAATCTTCCCCTTAGTGCTCTAGAGTGAGACAATTACACTATAGAGGGATATGCTTTGTTCATATTTCATGTCTGAGGTTTACAGCCACTTTAATGCTTTTGGAAAACAACAAAACTTTGTGTCTTCCAGGTAAAATACACCTGATTACACTTACTTCTGCATTATAATTATCGTGGAACAGAAAATCTTCTAGTTTAAAACAATAAACTCTGTCGGTAAAAGCATAAAGCATAGACACAGAACCAAATCCGTTGTCAGAAATCCATTTTAACCCTATATACTTTTGAAGGATCCAAGAGGTCTGAGATGATTCTTTTTCTGTCACTTTCTGCACAAACTTTTTTTTTTTTAAAGTTTTAACCTGGGAAAGTCAGGCCAAAATCCCCTTGCTGTGGGATTTATGGAATGCGGACAGGGAGATCAGAAATGTGATTACAAGGAAAATGAATTCATTTTAATTCAAAACACGTGCAACATGTCTATAAATATCTCACTGGTTCTGCGTTGGTTACAGTGTTTTCACTGAGATCCTGTCTATATTCAGATCCTCCTCCCCTCCAAAACCTTCATACAAACTTCAGAGTAAACCTGTGTATGTAGAAAATGTCACTAAAGCCACCAAAAAGCCAGCAAAGCAATTAACTATGATATCTTTCCATAGAAACCATTTTAGTTAAAGTGTTCTACGAGGATCTTCAGTCAACCATTGTTTATTCTTCTACAAACGTGCTCCTCTCTATTCTCCCACATAAATACCAAAATAGGAAATCCAGTTTCTGCCTGATGCATTCTTAATGAGACCAAGAAATTTGAGTCTCTCTGCTTTCAACTGTGTTGGATGTCCCATATTTGGCAAGAAAGACACTAGTGTATAATGGAAAAAGTAGTGTGTATTTCCCCTTGCTAGAAAAAACTTTGCCAAACAAATAGCTTGTGCAGTTCCATGAAAATAAACAATCTCTTCGCAAATAATGGGGTAGTGTTTCAGTAGTGAGGAGCTGAACGTTTCCAAGAGTATGACTTATTCTAGAAGGCAAATGGTGTGCTCGATTCTCCTAAATAAACACAATCAGGAGAAATAAAGGAAATTTTAGTTCCCTTTAAGATGGCCAATGATGACACGAAAAAGGTTTGATCTGGACAGAACCTTCTCTAAAGGGCTGTACTACATAGTAAATCTAATGTTCAGTAGAAGCTCATGCAGCCATGCTGAGAACAGAATATGGTATGTTTGAAGAAATCCATTCACAACTGGGTGACATGGGATTTAAACCTCTACCATGAACCTCTACAATGTACAAATGTCATAGCATTTCTATATCCTGTACCCAAATAATAGCATAATTTATTAAGGGCAATAGCAGCTTAGCTTAAAAAGCAAGGTTTAGTTTGTCACAGGCACGCTGACATTAGGGGTATAATACAACAGTGGCTCTGGTCAGCAGTGAAGCTCAAAACCTGCATGCCAGATGTTGTATTCCAGCAGTAATGGGTTTGTAACTTCCTTTTTATTCTAAGCTTTTATCATGTTTCCTCCTAAGTTGTCACTATTAAAAGGAAACCTGTACAGAGAACCAGGCTGGCATTGCTAATCTCCTTCTGAACTTACTAGTTGCCTGGCTTTCTCTGGACTCAACACTTGGAGACACTGAAATAGAAAAAGTATGCTGATCAGAGAAGTCAGAGTGAAGTCAGATCCCCTGATCTGAGTCGGGGATCTATGGTTATCAGAATAGCAGTCTTCAGGCTTCCCACAAAAGTCTTCCTTTAAATACACAAAACAGCAGTGGATGAGTAAGTATACAGTAATCTCACTTGCCAGCTGTAACTAGGCAAGAGATGTTCCTGATGATGCCTTTCCGGTGAAATGCATTGAGGTCTTAGCAGGGAAGGAACTTCCTGGTCTTGCTGAAGTCAGTTCTGACTCAGGTGGAATGCAAGCCGGCTCATCCAGACGAGCGTCGAGCATTGTAATTTTACAGGCGATTATAGCTGGTGGCGCTTTATGGTACATGGAAATGTAAGTGCATTGGCATATGTTTTTAATAAGGATATTTTAAAATAAACCTATTGCACGATTATTGGACTTCCCTGCTGGTGATATTGGATGTAAGAGTAAAGGAGGTAGACACCAAGTACACACCATCCATAGGATTGTAACTACATAAGCGGTGAGGGTCCTGGTGGCTCAAAGATATCTAGTGAGTGGCCCTATCTTAGGTGGCAGAGCGCATAAGCACAGTGGAGCACTATTGAGTGTGAAGAACATGTATCACTATTTTGCATGTGGTGAAGGAAAGATGGCGAAATAGAAGATTGTTTCTTTATAAATATATCATAACAGGACTTTCACTTGTTACAAGTTTTTTTATTGCACGGATTTGTCTTTTGTTTGTGTCATGATTGCATTGACATGTGGGAAGTCTGACCGCAGGTCAGCCTGAATTTGTAGGAGGAGTCGGGCTGTATTTAAGCCTGTCCTCTAGCCTCCATTTCCTGTTGACTTTACTCTCGTGTCGCGTCATTTCCGGTGCGCCCGTCAATGTCATTTCCGGTGCGCCCGTCAATGTCATTTCCGGGTTTCTCTGCAGCGAGGTGCACATACGGCTGCAGCTATGGTTGCTTCTCCCTGCTTCACGTGCAGGCACAGGTATCGGTTGGGGGGGCGCCCACTTCTGGACTCTCTCGTGGCCGCAGTGTTGGCCTTTAGGGGGGCCAGCTCTGCATCGTGTCCGGAGGGGGGGCGGACTGTTTTGAGGGTCCTTTCACGATGGGGAGGTTGGTGGCAGGGGGGAGTGTGTTCGACCTGTATCTGGACAGTTTCCTTTGTCCACAGGAGGGATGGTGCAAACGGCACATGCTTCCTCCACTGCAAACAGATACAAGCTGTCTGGGGGGGGTCTGCCGATTCTGATCTGTTCTGGGCCATGGTGATGGCTTTTGGTGGGCCAGAGGGCCTGCTCCGCATTACACCCGGGGGGAAGTGGAGGGGCTGTTGAGGGTCTTCTCACGCTGGGGAGGGTTGTGGTAAGGGGGAGTGTGTCATTTAGCTGAAGTTCTGGAGACTATTGTAAATACCTTACATAGGTATACAGGGGTGCAGTGCAGGCAGAGTGAGGACACTGGGCAGGGCTTAGTATGGGTTGGAGGTTTGGTGGGATTGTGTTGCTGGAGCCATGTTTGGTTCAGTGTCCATGGCCACATAAGGTGGGTTGTCCTTCGGTGGCATGGGCCTCATTCCTTGGCATAGGTGGAGTCATAGGGCAGCACTGCTTAACACCTTTTTTTCAAAAGTTGGCAGCTTGCATCCCGCCACGTTACTTGGGAGTGGCTAGCAGGTACCTGTTTGCACCTGGGCACCCCACATCATAGCTTGGAAGGGGTGCCAAGTTTTTCCTGGCTTTCAGTTATTTAGGGACATTATTTGCTCAGTGAGTCCCCAGAGGAGGGAGGAGCTGGATCTTTACCTCTATGCGGTAGTGGAGTGAGGTCAGAATAATGGGTTGTTGGTTTTACAGTTATCATCGTTCTTTTTCTGCTAAGCTGCTGCCATTTTTGCTCCTGCACCTAGTGGTGACAGTCTGGAGCAAATTTGACACAGAGCTGGTGCCCGAATACGGAACTTCCCATTCTACCGGGTACGTCCAGAGCAAGCCTGTTCCAGAATAGAATTGCAGTCACTGATAGGCATGCATAAGTTTGTCATGAGGATCATTCCCCAGGGTAGGTCATCCATTTTTCGTTTGTAGGCCTTGTTACCTTTAGGCCCTGACTCAGACTCTTGGGTCAAGTTAGATTCTGCGGCTCTATCTGACTTACGTATGTGGGACGAGTTCCTTCAACACTGGAACGGGGTCACCATGTTCATCCCTGCAGAGTCGTTTTTTTTCTCCTCAAGCATATTTTGTCCTTACGGGACCCTAATAGGCCATCCACTTTGCAGAACATCCCATCAAGTCCATTCTCAAGGAGAATCACAAGAGTAGCCCCCCTACCACGGTTAGCAGACTCCCCATTAGAGGGCATATTTTCTGGAGCATTTTTGATTTACTCTCCAGGTCTCCTTTCGGGCTGATACCCAGCATGGCCCACAAGATGGCCATGTATCGGGCTTTCTATGGTTTCCTCAGGCCAGGCGAGTTCACTCTTATGCCCCGTACACACGGTCGGACTTTGTTCGGACATTCTCCTAGGATTTTTTCCGACAGATGTTGGCTCAAACTTGTCTTGCATACACACGGTCACACAAAGTTGTCGGAAAATCCGATCGTTCTGAACGCGGTGACGTAAAACACGTACGTCGGGACTATAAACGGGGCAGTGGCCAATAGCTTTCATCTCTTTATTTATTCTGAGCATGCCTGGCACTTTGTCCGTCGGATTTGTGTACACACGATCGGAATTTCCGACAACGGATTTTGTTGTCGGAAAATTCTATCTCCTGCTCTCCAACTTTGTGTGTCGGAAAATCCGATGGAAAATGTCCAATGGAGCCCACACACGGTCGGAATTTCCGACAACACGCTCCGATCGGACATTTTCCATCGGAAAATCCGACCGTGTGTACGGAGCATTACAGGCACAAGATCCCGCATACTCTTGATCTACCAGTTACTTAGGTACCCCGTTCTTTTCCGGTTGCTTCTGGACGGTTACAAGTCGCAGCAGACTGGAGTCGGTACTGACGTTCAATTTTTCGAGACCAGCGATACCTGGTCCCTGTTCACATAATCATGAAGTTAAAGTATTCTAATAGGGGAATGGCGCTGTTCACAGATAGTGGAAAAAACAGAGGGACACAACCCCAACCCACCAGAAATGGGAAAGAAATTTTTTTGAATAAAAAATAAATGTATGAATATGAAAGTGGTAAGCAATGGATGTGCGGGGTGCACCAAAGTGTGTGGAAATCCTAACTAAAATGCTATGAGTTAATCCCTTAGGTGAGATGACAGAAAGTATAAATAGCAAATCACTACCAAAAGTAAAAAACCAAAACCGTACCTAGTACAAAGTAGAAAAAATGACAAAAAAATGACATAAAAAATGATAACAACATTAAAATGCCCACTCATGTGCCAAATGTCTTCCACAATAATAAAATTACATATAAGTGATTCAAATGAACATCTGTGATCATCCAAAATTTAAATAAAAAATAAATGAAAAGTAGAAATATATGTGGAAGGTGAATGGAAAAAATGAGTATAATAATTAATAAATATGTGCCATCAAACAGATGTGTAAATGAGTAAATAATACACTCAAAAATGTCCAATATGAATTGTCCAATGAAAATATATCCGACAGGTGTGTGATCACCCACAAAGTTTCAGTGTAGTGTATCCGTGTCTGGCAGGCCCCCTTTTTGTGCCCTCACTCACCAGAAAGCCCTACCCCTGCAGGGGTGAAGGGCATGAATCAATCCTGTGGCCGGAATGCTGGAGTCCAAGGGTCCCCCTCTCAGGTACAGCAAGCCCCTTCCCACTGGATCCACGTTGTTCTTACATGAGTATCCACCGGAACAAATTATATGTGGAGAAACAGGAAATCCGCATAGTGTAAATCCGTTAAAAAGAGTTTATTGTTAAAACATATATCAAAAGTTAAAAACGGGAGCTAACAATGCTCACTAAACAAAAACAAAAAGCGGATGGTGTCTAGGCAGCGAGGTGTCGGCGTGCGTTCCACCAGCCTAGCTGCCGAAACCGGAAGTGCAGAGTCAAAACGTGAAAGCGACGTGTGCGTACCGTATGGCCACGTCTTACGCGTTTCGTCATCCGAGGCCTCGTCTTGATGACGAAACGCGTAAGGCGTGGCCATACGGTACGCACACGTCGCTTTCACGTTTTGACTCTGCACTTCCGGTTTCGGCAGCTAGGCTGGTGGAACGCACGCCGGCACCTCGCTGCCTAGACACCATCCGCTTTTTGTTTTTGTTTAGTGAGCATTGTTAGCTCCCGTTTTTAACTTTTGATATATGTTTTAACAATAAACTCTTTTTAACGGATTTACACTATGCGGATTTCCTGTTTCTCCACATATAATTTGTTCCGGTGGATACTCATGTAAGAACAACGTGGATCCAGTGGGAAGGGGCTTGCTGTACCTGAGAGGGGGACCCTTGGACTCCAGCATTCCGGCCACAGGATTGATTCATGCCCTTCACCCCTGCAGGGGTAGGGCTTTCTGGTGAGTGAGGGCACAAAAAGGGGGCCTGCCAGACACGGATACACTACACTGAAACTTTGTGGGTGATCACACACCTGTCAGATATATTTTCATTGGACAATTCATATTGGACATTTTTGAGTGTATTATTTACTCATTTACACATCTGTTTGATGGCACATATTTATTAATTATTATACTCATTTTTTCCATTCACCTTCCACATATATTTCTACTTTTCATTTATTTTTTATTTAAATTTTGGATGATCACAGATGTTCATTTGAATCACTTATATGTAATTTTATTATTGTGGAAGACATTTGGCACATGAGTGGGCATTTTAATGTTGTTATCATTTTTTATGTCATTTTTTTGTCATTTTTTCTACTTTGTACTAGGTATGGTTTTGGTTTTTTACTTTTGGTAGTGATTTGCTATTTATACTTTCTGTCATCTCACCTAAGGGATTAACTCATAGCATTTTAGTTAGGATTTCCACACACTTTGGTGCACCCCGCACATCCATTGCTTACCACTTTCATATTCATACATTTATTTTTTATTCAAAAAAATTTCTTTCCCATTTCTGGTGGGTTGGGGTTGTGTCCCTCTGTTTTTTCCACTATCTGTGAACAGCGCCATTCCCCTATTAGAATACTTTGGTTTTGTGGATTTCACTTTGGTGTCTCCATTTTGATTGGGGGGCTGCAGTTCCTTGTTATTATTGGTCCTAAGCGCGGAATATTTGACTTAAATCATGAAGTTAGGTAGGTGGAATTCAGCATGCTTCTCCACATATATATATATATATATATATATATATATATATATATATATATACAGTATATATATATATATATATATATATATATATATATATATATATATATATATATATTTGTGCCAGAGCTGTCATGGGCTTTTATGCATTTGGCTGATTTATGCTGCATACGGTGACTCTCAATAAATCTGTTTGGCTAGCTCATCATACTGTCTTTATTTTTGCCCCTTTAGGCATACTGACCACGAGACTACAGCACACCCCAAGTCACTTCCTGTTTTCCCTTTCGTACCTTTCCTAATACAGTCTACTAGAGACTCCGAGTACAAGTGGGAAGCCTGAATTTGTAGGAGGAGTCGGGCTGTATTTAAGCCTGCCCTCTAGCCTCCATTTCCTGTCAACGTTTCTCTCGTGTCCCACCCGCCCTTTCCCTTTTCTTCTAATTCTTCTCTTTTACTTATACTTGGGTATGCCCCCTATAGACATACTGACCACGTGACTATGGCACACCCCAAGTCACTTCCTGTTTTCCCTTTCGTATCTTTCCTAATACGGTCTACTAGAGACTAGGGACTCAGAGTACATATATATATATATATATATATATATATTACAGTATATATATATATATATATATATATATACACACACTGGTATTTTAGGTTTAAGCTAGCATCTCAACACACAGATTATAAGAGATGTTGAGTTAGGAAGACTAAGAAATGGGCACGGGGCAAGAAAAAGATCTACATCACGTTACTTGAATAGCCAACATTGGGTGTAGCTCTAGGGTGGCACACAACCACTCACACTTCATCTTAATGTCATTAAAGTGGATGTAAAAACCCATTCTTTGCCCTTGTATCTACAGGTTAGCCTATAATAAGGCTAACCTGTAGGTACTATGAGTATCTTCTAAACATTCATGGTTTAGAAGATATTTACATTTCATGCACTGTATACCCAGGCCATCCCTTCAGAGCTCTGAGCTGCGATCCGTGACTCCCATACGTATGCGCAGGAGTGATGTCATCGCGGTTTGGCCAATCACATGGCCAGAGGATGCAAACCTGAAAGGAAGACCGGGTAAAGATGGAAGCGTCTGTCAGAGCTCACAGCGTGGCGGAAGACCGGGTAAAGATGGAAGCGTCTGTCAGGGCTCACAGCGTGGCGGTGCAGGGCTTCCTTCTAAGGTAAATATTTCATAATGTGCTAGTATGCAATGCATACTAGCACAATATGCCTTTACTTTGTAGGATCTAAAAAAAATAAACTTTCCTTCCTCTTTAATACATTCATTGCATAAGAGGTTCCTGACTGGCACCCTATCTGCCAGAGCAATGTAGATGGTTCTCATTGTCTCTGAGGAGTTTGTATTTTTTGATGATGGACTAGTATTCTGTGTACTCACATTTTAATCACTTTGGGTTGATATACAGTACCTATGACCAAATTAACTGTAGAACACTCCCATACACTTTTAGTTTTTGTGTAATGATACAGAGTGGGTACACTGTCCCTATATGCCTCTCTGCCTTCTTCTTCCCTGAACTGGCTTCAACATCTGATTTTGTTAGCATTATACTAAGGCTAACCGGTTGACTAGGATAGCACAATACAGTTGGTCTAAGGGGCCAAATCTGGACCTGATTAGAGTACAACCTGACTTTTTTTTTATTGTTAGTAAGCTTGCCCCAGTTTTAAAGGCTAAAATATACATATATATCTATATATATAGATATAGATATATATTTGTTACTGCTTATAACTTGGGCAAGCATACTAACAATCTCTTAGCAAATTACTAAAGCCAAAAGCAAACAAGTATTATATTGACCCTTACCAATTTTTAGATATGATGGCTGCATTAGTTTAAGCTTTTGCCTTTCTTTTGTTTACTTTCACCTGGTCATCTGGCCAATAAGTCTCTTGTTTTTCAGCAGAACAAGCACTCCTGCAGATGTAGCGTAAGAGTATTGAGACAAACCATTTACCATTGACAGGGGTTCTTACAATGATCAGCTTTTATTTTTTTATGTAAAACCATTATCCCAAAGGGAAAAAATGTTGCTGTAACTGTTTGTGTACTACAGTGTAAACTGGAGTATGGCTTCAATTTGTTATGCCCCGTACACACGGTCGGACTTTGTTCGGACATTCCGACAACAAAATCCTAGGATTTTTTCCGACGGATGTTGGCTCAAACTTGTCTTGCATACACACGGTCACACAAAGTTGTCGGAAAATCCGATCGTTCTAAACGCGGTGACGTAAAACACGTACGTCGGGACTATAAACGGGGCAGAGGCCAATAGCTTTCATCTCTTTATTTATTCTGAGCATGCGTGGCACTTTGTCGGATTTGTGTACACACGATCGGAATTTCCGACAACGGATTTTGTTGTCGGAAAATTTTATATCCTGCTCTCAAACTTTGTGTGTCGGAAAATCCGATGGAAAATGTGTGATGGAGCCTACACACGGTCGGAATTTACGACAACAAGGTCCTATCACACATTTTCCGTCGGAAAATCCGACCGTGTGTACGGGGCATTAGAGTATCTAAATCTGCTAGTACATCAAACACTCTCCTTACCCCAGAATGACAATGCTGCTGTCCAAAGGTGCCCCTGTGCTCTTTCATCCAAAGTGGGAGCACTCTAATACAGGAGTTGTGTTACTGGCTGGATCACCAGGTGAAAACAAGGGGAAAAAATTTAAAAAAATACAAAAATATGGAGCCACCACATCTAGGTTTTGGGTTTAATACCTCTTTAAAAGCTACTGAACATTTATTTGTTTTTGAAGATTGTCTGTCAGTTCCTATCACAAACATTGGTAAATTATCATTGGGGCATGCCAAAAAGCTCACTTGTATGAGTGAGACAGGGGATAGGGTAGATAAACAATATATACAGTAAAAGCCTATCTCCTGTGTGACCAATTTCCATGAGTGGCCATCCATCGTGTTTTTTTTATGTTTGGTTTAAAATTGTATACATGACATCAAGGGAAGGATATACTAAGTAGCTTATACTGTAGAGGTCCTTGAACTGTGCCAGTAATCCAGTGACATCAGACAGACATGGGCTGCAGCAGTCAAAGGAAATCAAGTAACACTCTAATAAAATATGGATAGGCATTAGGGTTGGGTAAAGCAGACATAAATCAAGCAGATGATACTTCTTAAACATGTCATGGCATTAAGTCACATTGGTCCTAGGAGGGATTGCACATTTGATGCCATGAATCACTAGACAACTATTACTGCAAATCAACCTGATGACATTTATCTTGATTAATATTTACTGACAACTCAACTCCATCTCCTAAACTTTCTCCTTCACTTTGCACAAAGCCTGCGTCCAGCTGCTTCCTCTGCTGCTGATGTCAACTTTTTCTGACTGAAGCCTGTAGGAAATGAAATGAAATTTGACTATTTGCTCTGCTTTGTTCTCGTGGCTAATAAATAACGCGGAATGTAAATCCAAGAAGTCTAACAATAATTTGGTATTAAAGGA
Source organism: Aquarana catesbeiana (assembly GCF_042186555.1). Lineage (NCBI taxonomy): Eukaryota > Metazoa > Chordata > Amphibia > Anura > Ranidae > Aquarana > Aquarana catesbeiana. Next base: position 296,901,798 of record NC_133324.1, on the reverse strand, counting down.
ATTGAATTAGTACAGCAAATATTTATAGAAAGGATTAGTATTAAAACCCAAAACCCTTTTCTCCACTCTCAGCAAAAATGTTCTTCTAGATTTCAGAGCAACAATGTTAGAACATCACTACAAGAACTGCTTACATTTTTCTTAGAGAATATTGTGTGTTAAAGAATTGCTGTTTATAACCCCAGAGTTGAGTATAATAGAACTTTGAATCTAGCTTGGGAAATCTAGGGCAAAAGCATCCCTTGAGAGAGTACAATATTGGGGGTACAGTGTGGGCCAGCAGTACAGAGGAAAAAGATTTGGGGGTTCTTATGTCAAATGATGGCTAAATGAGACAGTGGGAAAAGTGAATAGAATTGTAGGATCCAACACTAGAAAGATCACCAGCAGGAGAAAGGAGGTCCTGATTCCTATATATAGATTTTTAGTTAGACCTCATTTAGAATACTGTGTCTAGTATCTAGAGACTTAATTAACAAATTGATATTGACAAGATAGAATGAGTCCAGAGACGGGCAACAAAAATGGTAAAAGGTGTAACAAAAAAAGATCCTAATATGTACAGTTTGGAGGAAAGAAGGGGAAAATCATCACGGGGACATGACCTCAAACTAGAGATAGATAGATAGATAGATGGAGCATTGAAAAGTCCTGTTCGGGGCTTACACATATCCCAGGCTCCTCTCGTACACTGTTAGAGACCTCTCATTTTATGTCCAGTACTGTATGTCAAATGTCGGCACCCCTGACATTTTTTCTTTAGCGCCCGAAACCTTCACCATATGTGAGCCAGGGATAGGTAGCAGGTACAAAGCTCCCTGTAATGAGCACACTTTCAGACACAGATACCAGTCCAGTGATGTAATAATAAACAGTGCAATGTTTATGGGTGCTATTTACAAGTCTATTTACAGGTGCCGTACAGTGTTCCACAAAATAAACTAGGAAAAACAAAACTCTAGCTGTGTCCCAGCACTAGCTACACAAAACCACTCCCTAACAAACAGGCTGAGCAAGCCTAATGCTAGCCAGCCTCCATTTACAATGTTCCACTATACACCACCAACCTTGCAGCTCTCACAGACATTACTTGTCTGTTCCCCAGGCTCAAGAGCACTAATTGTGTGACCCAGGTGAGTTTAAATTGCCATAAGGGAGAGGTGCAAAACTCGAACTGGATATAGAATCAGAGGTCTCTAAAAGTGTACGGGAGGAGCCTGGGAGATGTGTAAACCCCGAACAGGACTTTTCCAAGATAGATAGATAGATAGATAGATAGATAGATAGATAGATAGATAGATAGATAGATAGATAGATAGATATGTTTAAATTAAGAAAATGGAGCAGACTTGATGGGCCATTTGGTCTTTTTTCTGCCATCACTCTCCTACATTTCTACCACGTTTCTATATTTATAGCTAATAGCTACATTAAACAGCTGCAAAGAAAATATTTGATCGCCAGCTGTTTCTGCATATACCTTCTGCTTGCACAGCAGTTCTGTGTATGAGAGTGCCCTTTCTCACAACCTGGACATTCAGTACGCTGGGCGCTGGCCTGTAAACAGCCATGTATGAAGTGTAGCAGCACACTTTATTCTTATCATTACCTCTGCAGTGTTCCAAAAGAGCAGCCACGGACTGCCATTATGACGCCACACTACTGAGCACATCTCAAATGTCAGATAGTTTATAAATGTGCTGCTGATCTTCTGGAAATGAAAAAAAAACATTTTACAGAGTTTCTGTGGATGTAAAGGCATATGGATTTATAATTGACATGATTTAAAGAAATGCTGTGGGTGCAAACATGTGTGGTTGCATAACAGACATCATTTAAAGCAGTCCTGTGCTCACTGACAATTTTAGAAAATAACACTGCCCATAATTAGGTGGCATGAAATAATTTTAGTTCCACTGTGCTTCCTTGCAGAGTGCCCCCATCACTCCCCAGATTGTCCCTGTATAGACTTTCTAGTAATGGGAATGAAGGCATGTCCCCCCCCCCTCTATAGGCCAGTGTTTGATTCCAAAGTAACCTTTTGAATTACCTTAGTATTGATAGTATAAGGCATTATTTTTCAACTCATCACATACAGTAGGAACTTCGAGTTGTTTGCAGAGGAGCTGCAAAGACACTACAAAAGTAAAGATGTCACTACTCCTTATGGGACTTTCTTTAGAGAACAACCCATCTTACCAACAAAACAGGACTGCCAATTAATGATTGCGATCCAACACTAAGTTAGTAGAGTAGTAACATTAAGTGATGATATTCATGTGGGTGGTCCATGAATAAATAGTTAGGTCCTTTATTTTCTTATACTGTACACGCCTAACAAACTGCATGTTTGATGGCTGCATCTTTGTGTGCTTCCTCTAATTGATGTGATATCCTGTCTGTTTATTCCTCCCTATTTCCTCTTCTACTTGCTCTTTATATCCGTTTCTTGTTCTGTGTCTTTACATTATTGCCACCAAGATGTGAGTACCGTCTCTGTGCCTCGGTGTATTAGTGGCCCCGTTCACACCTGAGCGATTTTCTGCTTGAAGCTTGTAGCTCTAAAACGCTCAATAAGCCAAATCCCATAAACCAGGGCACCCAAGTGAATGAGTCTTTAGGCTGGCCATACATTATTAATTTTTTTTTTCATTCAACCAGTGGGTTGAAGGAAAAAAATTAGCAGATGGCCTCATCCACAAATTCAATGTAGATGGTGGAATGCTTCCCGCTGAGCCTTTGTATCCTGACAGCAGGGAGATTTACTCATCACCAAAATAAAGTGATCAGTGTTGCCAGCTATAGTTGTTGGCATTGATCGACTTGGGAAAAACCCAACAGGCTGGTTGTACAAAGTCGATTGATGGATTGACTTGTGTACAATCAGCCTTCCCATACATGGATTGAAATTTAATTTCAATCCATGTGTGGCCCCTTTTAGACTGGTGTGCCCTGAGATTGTGCATAAGTTTAAAGAGTGCATTGACTGAAAAGGGTTGAAAAACACCGATCTAGTACTAAGCCAGAAGCTACATTTCTCAATAAAACCCAGCTGATAATTTTCCACTAACTGCTGCTTACTTGCACCAGTTCAAATGTGACAGATGGTTGCCCGTCCTACCAATGGTCAAGTGTCTATTGTCTCTAGCTCTAAAGAAAAGCACCAGGGCTGAATGACAGTTTCCATATGATGAAGAATAATTGAGGTTGAACTTTTCAACCAGCAGTTTACTCTAGTCATCCATACACAATAGATAGTAATGTGTCAAATTCACAAGCAAGTGGATCATCGCAGTCTACAGAAAGTGCTGAAAAGAATCAGAGTGGAAGTAATCCCCTTCTGTAGCCATATTGTCTTGAAAGGAAAAAAAAGAAAGAAAAACATTTGAAACAGAAAAAAAAGACATTAACACTATCTGTAAGTGTAAGGAGCGATCTGAGTCTTGTACAGAAACAGTTACGTCATTCTATTTGATCAATTTATACATTGATTATATTGCTATTTGCTAGATTTACAAAGCATTTGCAGGCAGTATATTAAGCAATTAGTTACTAATGCTATCAATAAAGTGTGACTCTGCTAAAAATGTTTGCACTATAAATTGTAACCTAAACTCTGTTCAATACCCTATACGCATATTTCACAATGCACGTCACAGGGTTAGTAGAATACGAGTAGAACTGTATTTCCTGAAGTCAATGCTATGTAACTTGATCAGTCTCCGCTTCATGCATCACCATTCATATTGAAATTTCCAAAGACTGCTTGAATGTGACAGACAGTCCCGGAGCTATGAATGAACTGAATTGAAGTGCAAGGCAGACATGTTAGGGGTGGAAGGTGAACCTGGTAGCGTGGGGTTAATTGTTTAAAAACAGTGAGGAAAGTATTAGTATTTACTGGATTGGCTGAAGAAGTGGAGGGATGAGGAGGAGTGTAGGAGGGTTGTTTGAGGGGAGGAGTGTGACAGATCCCATAATAGAGTAGAGGTTGTCAGATGAACATTCTCTCCCTCCCACCCTAATTGTTTCAGTTAGTGTTGCCAGAATTATGGTAGTAATGGACATTTTGCTCCTTCTTGGGTCCTTGAAAGTCATGGAAATCTATTTTTTGGGGAAAAGGTGGGGAGTGGGGACCTAACTTCAGTATGATGTCCTATAGTTGGTCCAGTAAACGAATAGTGACCAGGTAGTTGTAGACCGGTAAGGTTTCTGAGGTCAGCTGGGATAGTTCCTGAGGCGGTGTTTTGTTGCTGGGGATATAATGTAGATAATTGGTGCCACAGACACAAAAGTTTTTAGTTATATGATACCTTCAAGGACTTGCAACCTCATTTGATATGTAATAATATGTTTGACATCTATTTGTATGTTGTTTAATAATAAAAGCCCTTACAGCCATTTAACTCCATTTTTGAGTAAAGTGTTTCTTTGGGGTTAGAGGGAGGTGGAGTTGGAGGAAGTAGGCTAGAGGTTATTGACTTGGTGACTTCTGATCTACCTTGATCATTGCAAACCTTTTAATACTGGAATTTTTTACATCACATTTTATGTCTGTGAAAGGCAGCATGGAGCTTACAGTATGTATTCAATTATTACTAGCAGGCATGTTCCTGGACTACTACATTACAATGACAGTAGCCCCATATTTCATACTAGGTGTTGTTTAAGATCTACTAAACAGTTAAAATCCAGTCTTCTTAATTTGGTCAGGGCTGCAGGCTTTAGAGCAATGGCCCTTATTATATTCCAATATGATTTTGAATTTGGGGGACTGATTTGATCAAAGGCTGACTTCTTAAAGTGCATGTAAAAATTACAAAGCCTGTTAATTTCATCACGATTGGGTGATGGCTGGAAATATGGGTATCTTCAGACCTTGGCATATAACAAATCTCAGGGATAAGAGAAAACTGATTTGGTTATATTTTTATTTCTATTTTTTACATGAAAGCAATTAGTCACTTAAATAAGAGTGATGCTAGGGACACGCAAGCACATAGGCATATGAGTGGATGTCAATGTGCTGAAAGATTGTTTATGATACTTTCACAGTCAGATCATGTCATGTCTGATGACCATCACTAACCTAGTCTAAATACCAACCTACTCATTCTCTTCGTTCCTCTCAAGACCTCCCGCTCTCTAGCTCCCTCGTCACCTCCTCCCATGCTCGCCTCCAGGACTTTTCCAGAGCCTCTCCAATCCTATGGAATGCCTTAGCCCAATCTGTCTGCTTATCTCCTACTCTATTAGCTTTTAGACGATCCATGAAAACCCTTATCTTTAGAGAAGCCTACCCCACCCACACCTAACAACCGTATTTTCATTTCTCCATATGCTCACCCCCCCACAGTTATTAACTTTTGTTCCACTTGACCCTCTCCTCTAGATTGTAAGCTCTAATGAGCAGGGCTCTCTGATCCCTCCTGTATTGATTTGTATTGTAAGGGTACTGTCTGCCCTCATGTTGTAAAGCGCTGCTCAAACTGTTGGCGCTATATAAATTCTGTATTATAATAACATTAATAATAATCTAAAGTATATGTTCAGATTTAGGGCTGTTGAAATTATTGGTGCCTGGACAAGAAAAATTAGGTTGTTTTCAATCGGGACTGTTCACAATAGGAGGTTGTGTTTGGAGCTTTTTGAAATTCTGCTGTATGAAGCATTTTTCTAGCATATTGAAGCTCTTGTCTCCGCTACTGCAATCTAAGGAAACTAACACAAACGCTCAATGATAGATCTGACAAGAGTTTAACACCACAATTTTCTTTAAAATGCCTTTGTAAAAAGCTTTGGAACACTCATAATGAAAGACAAAATGCTTTTTCAATTCATTAGAATAGTTTTAATCCAGAAAGAGAGAGAGTGTTAATATCAAAGTCATAGAAACAACAACCAATAGTTTTCTACATAGTTACCAGCACTGATAAACAGTTTAATTAGGAAGGGATTACCAGGTTAAAGGTGATGAATTACTGCAGTAATTCTACATGGTTTACATAAAAACCTCCCAGCCAGAAAAACGTAAAGCCAGACAAAAGATCCCGGTTTGAATATATATTTGCTAAATTCCAATATAAGAATGCAACGAGAAACTGATTGCAGATAAAGCTCTAGCTATTTTGTGGCTTCTAATATCTCCATCTGTGCTTATGTTGTTGCATAATTTATGATTCTTCCCAGCTGACTATGAACCTATGTAAATCAATGCAGTTACATGCCACATAACACAAATTTCATGCATACTTTCTAACCAACCTTCATTTCATTTTAAAACAGTGTGCATGTGTTCTATACAGATTCATTAGGCATACTTCTATGAAATGTATATTTTAATGATTTGTATTACCTTATTCTGTCCTAGATTCCAACCTAAACAACATTTTTAATAAATCATCCCCACAATTCTCAACAACAATTTTCTTCATATAGTGCACTGTTTTGCAGACTAGAAGGCTTTGAAGTGTACACCATATTGTTTACTCCAGCCTCAGTCTATGAAGGACAACCCAGGCTGAAAGGCTCTAAAGCTGTCCATAGAGTAAACATTTTTTTTTTTTGTTCAGCTAGTGGGCCAAACGTAAAAAAAAAAAAAAAAAAAAAAAAGAACAAACAAGAGAGGTTGAGTTGGGGAGCAGAAGACCATCTCTGTTGAGCAGGAACAGCCATAGATGTATCGAATTTTGGCTGGACCCTGCTAAGATGGACAAATTTCTATCTATGGTCAGATTAGGGTATCTGCCCTACAATGCTCTATCCAGCCTTAGGCTATGGAGGACAGCAACCCACGCTGAAAGGCTCCACAATGTATGCCATACCGTGCTCCCTCCATCTTCGGTCTGTGGAAAACAGCCCAGGCTGAAAGGCTCTGCAGTGTCTGTCATACAAAGCTCACGACCTACTTTTGTCAAATGGGCATGCTGAAAAACCAGTGTCTGACCTGCATCCGATCAGCACTTGCTGCCAATGGCTGCAAGCGCTGATCAGTGTGTTTTGGCGGTGTCGAAGTCCACCTGTCAGAATACAATAACAGCAGGGGAGATCACCGCACCAACATTGCTTGTGTTGGTATGGCGCTTTGTCAGTTTTTTTTGTTCAGTCTACTGGGTTGTGTGCCCAGCTTCAGTCTACGAAGGACAACAACTCAGGCTGAGGGACTCCACAATGTCTGTAATACCATGCTCCCTCCATCCTCAGTCTCTGGGGGACGACCCAGGTGGAAGGCTTCAAAGTGTCTGCCTTAACATGCTCTTTCCAGCCTCATTCTATGGAGGACAACCCAGGCTGGAAGGCTCTGAAATGTCTGCAATGTCTGCAAATGTCTACAATGCTCTTTCCAGTGTTGGTCTACGGAGGGCAAACCAGGCTCAAAGGACTACATTGTCTGGTATAGCTTGTTCTCTCCAGCCCCATTCTGTGGAGGAAGCCCCAAGCTGAAATTCCCAATAGTAACTCTCATACCTAGCTCCCTCCAGCCTCGGTATGTGGAGGACAACAAAAGGCCCTGCAGTGTCTGCCATACAATGCTCTTTCAAGTCACAGTCAATGGAGGGAAAACCAGGCTCAAGGGCCTGCTGCGTCTGTCATACCTAGTTCATTCTAGCCTCATTGTATGGAGGAAATTCCATGCTGAAAGACTCTAAAGTGTCTGTCATACCATGCCCTGTCCGCCCCCAGTCTCTAAGAGCATGCCCATTTTAGACATTTGTATTTGGTCACACAGACTACCATATGCATTTGTATAATTCTGCCACAGAAACAGTATACATGTAACACACAATTAGTAATAAAACAACTATAATAAACATGTATATAATTGTGATTCAAAGCAAGTTATGATATTTTAATCCATAATGTAATTTACTCCTTTACAAAATATACAGATTGCAGAGAGGAAAAAATACAGCTGTCACTGGATTTGTAGATCTCTGAAAGCTCTCTCCTGTTGCCAACAATGAAAGTAGCAATGCCTTTGAGTGACATATCTTTATGACAAGGCAGATAAGAGAGAGAACACAATAATTCGCATTAAAGTTGATGTGATGCAGCAGCAGCAATAAACTGCAGGAGGAAACTGATACCCAGATTAACCCTTGAAATTTCTGTCTTTGCCTAGGTGGATTTCAGTATGTATAATGCTGTGAATTAGGACAATATTAAACGGTGACATTCCTTACAAGTCCCTAGTAATTTAAAACTGTTCATAGGGTGTGCAGTTATGCAACACTTGGATCTTTGCATACACAATAATGGACTGGACTTTGAGTTTCTTATTTTAGCTTTAAAACTTAGAAAAACTGAGCATTTTTGTCTCATTAAAGCGGGAGTCTGGCGACCAATCTTTTTTTTTTTTTTTTTTTTTTTAGGTCATTGAGACACTTTGCTAATCCCAAAATAATACTCACAGTTTGGGTGTAATATTTCCACCTCTGTCTGTTTTCGTACTGAAGAATAACTTAAAAAATGTGATGCTGGCTGTTTCCATCTTGCTTGTGGGCATGTGAAGCCCACAAGCATTGATTTCCTGGATGCGGTGAATGCTGTTCATTCACAGCTTGTTCACGCGCATGATCATTGTTTCCGCACTGAATCTTGGGAAGCCTGACACTAAGCTCCCAGAAGACAGTGCGGCGCCGGGGAAAGGTAATAAACACGCCCACTCCCATGGGAGGAGAGACAGGAAGTGCCACAATAAAGTACAATATAAAGGTAATTACAGCGATAAAAAAAAAATTTGTGTGACATTTCTACATCTATGCAATTAACTGAAGGGGGTAAGATTAAGTTGAAAATTTGAGTGGAACCCCGCTTTAAGCACCGTAATACCAGAATGTTACAACTCCTAATTACTAAACTAGTTTTCAGTTTTTAGTGCTATGGTAGTTTGACTAACAATTACTCGGCCATGCAACACTGTACCCAAATGATTTTCATATCATTTTTGGGACAGGCAGAGCTTTCTCTTGGTGGGCTTAAATAACCACTAGTAGAATTTTGCTGTATAATTAAAAAATGCAATTTACTTTCTGTTGCAAAACATATCAAATTAATTATCTTTCTTCATAAATTGGAACCAAAATAGATTCTGATACGTTTCTATGAATGTATATTTTTGTAGTCTGCATCAAAGTTATACGGGTTTGATTTACTAAAGGCAATTGCAGTTGCAATAAGGCAAAGCTTCACTTTGCAAGGAAAAAAAACTGCATTTTGCATTTTTGCTTGCACATGATTGGATGATGGGAGTCAGGAGGGCTTCCCCTTATTTGCTAAGCTCTAGTGCAAATTCTCTTGCTGAATGTAACTGCACTTACAAAGTGAATCGTCTTTTTTCCTTTAATAAATCAAAACATAGAGTGTACAAACTATGATAGATATATTTGAAATTAAAGTGGTTGTAAAGGCTGAAGGTTTTTTTTACCTTTATGCATTCTATGCAAGAAGGCAAAAAAACCTTCAGTGTGCAGCTCCCCCCTCAGCCCCCACTAATACTTACCTAAATCCAATCCTGTTCTAAGCAGCGGCTCTCCTGGGTATCTCCCTCCTCATTGGCTGAGACACAGCCATTGGCTCCCCCTGCTGTCAATCACAGCCAGTGGGGAGGGAGCGTGGGGTTATGCTCTGTGTGTCCTATGGAAGCGGCTCGGGCGCGAGCACGCAGGCGTGCCCCAGGGTAAGCAGCTTGCTCTGGGGGCACTCAGCTGGGGGGAGGAGCAAGGAGCGCTGGCAGAGGACCTGAGAACAGGAGGATTACACAGAGCCAAAACCATTACACAGAGCAGGTCAATATGACATGTTTGTTTTTTCTGCTTGTTTTTTAAAGCTTAACTTTTAGCATTACTTTAAGAATCACTTTCTTAAAGCCCTAAAATAACAGAACAATACAAACACCTCTAAAATTACCCTTTTTAAAAAGCAATCACCCCAAAGTATTTGGTAAGAGGCACGGTGAGTCTTTTGAAGATTAAAGTTTTGGCCACAGATTTTGGAAAAAGAAAAATACATTGTATTTTTTTTTCTACAAAATTGCAATATTATTAAGATATTTATCACACACTGTATGGGCATCTTTAGCCTACACCCCAAAATGCAGTCTACTACGCTTCCTAAGCAGGGAGATGCCACATTTGTGAAACCTTTTGCTGCCTTGCCACATAAGGGGGTCCAAAATCTAAGGAACACCTTCAGACTTTCAGGGAGTATAAATTACCCATCTGATTTCCTGATTACCTATCATATTTTTGGAGGCCCTGAATTACCAGGACAATAGAAACATTCACAAAATGACAAAATTCTGGAATGTAGATACCCCAAGGTAAAAAGATAAACACTGGCACTGGTTGTGATCAACAAACTGGAAACATTGACACTGGCTGTGATGAGCAAGCTATAACCACGAGCACTGGCTGTGATGAAGCACTGGCTGTAATCAGGTGCTGGCACTGTGATCAGGCAAGGGGAACTGTGATTTCTGCACTGCAGAACTGTCTACAACAGGGGTCTCAAACTGGCGGCCCTCCAGCTGTTGTGAAAAAGTCCCATCATGCCTCTGCCTGTGGGAGCCATGCTTGTAACTGTCAGCCTTGCAATGCCTCATGAGACTTGTAGTTTTGCAACAGCTGGAGGGCCACCAGTTTGAGACCCTGGTCTACAATTTGCACCTAGCATTCCTTTCACAATGACTCTGTGCATGTGACAGGAAAGGGGAGGGCTGGCTGTTCATTCCAGCCAGTGTTTTCACTTGTTAACCTCCCTGGCAGTATGATTATGTCAGATTTTTGTGTCTCAAAGCGGTAAAATTGTTTTGCATAGAAATTTGGTGTTTTATATTGTAGGCCTGTAATTCTTAGCAATAACCCACTTAAATCTTTCCAAACAAGAATCTAGTAGATATCCCGGGTATGATAAAGTTTGAAACACAAAATCATAAATTATAATATAATAAATACCTATAACTAATTATAAAAAATAATAATATAAAAATAATAAAATGAATTTCATCACGATTCACTATCGCTCAATTCTACAAGTGTTCTAATTTGCTATCGCTGTTTTCTAGCTGGTCTAAAACCACTTTTGACGTAAAGGGACACTTTTTGGTTGCTATGGACAATCTCCAGTTTCCAGGCAGAAAGAACAGTGTATATCATGTAAAACTGCATGCAGGGCATTGGACAAAGCATTGGGGACAAAAGGGACGTGAAATGATTTCATACAATAATGTAATCTGTAAGATTACAGTGTACTGTGTTATGAATTTTGTACTTTTTGAATTTGCCGCCAGGCTCCGCCCCCATGCATCGCGACGCTCGCAGGAAACGGAGCCCGGCACACAGAGGCATTGGGCGGAGGACACAGCCCGCAGACACAGCGTGTAGACCATTCAGGATCCTGGGGACACAGTAAGTAACCTGCTCCAGAATCCTGCAATGCAATCCCGAGTGTGGCTTGGGGGTTACCGCTAATGGTACTGAAATTTAACCCCAAGCCACACTCGGGAAAACCGCCAGGGAGGTCAATGCAGGAATTGGGATTGATTTACTAAAGGCAAAAAGGCTGTTGAATCTGCAAGGGGATTTTCATTTTTCAGGGGCATGTTCTCTTTACTTTACTGAAAGTGGTGAAAATTCAATTTGCAAAGAATACTCAATCATGTGCAAGGAAAAAAAAAAAAATTAAGTTCTGCTTGCACATGATTGGATGATTAAAGTTTGCAGAGTTTCACTTTGTGCACTAAGGTAAGGGAAAATCTTCTTTCAAATCTGTAGCTTTAAATGATTATTTGTGATCCAGTCCTGAGACCTGTGTCCAGCTTCTGCATTACAAGCGTGTAGCAAAACAAAGAACCAGATGCGGGCCCTGGAAACAGAAAAAGCAGTGAACAGCCCTCAGTAACACATATTAAAGATACACATGCCAAGGATGACATCTCAAAGGAAACGAAGAAACAAAATCAAACTGATCTTTAGGAACTCAAATAAAGGAAGCACTGCAAAATCCCTGCATCTAAAGCTTTGGAGTAAATGATTAAATAAATAATTCAGGCAGATGTTTCAAATACATTCAGTGCATCTAAATGAGGGAAGTGACTAGTACAGCACACACAGGATGTGGCACATATTACATCCAGATGCTGCGCTAACAAATTGTTTGAATAAGTGACCCTCATAATGTATTAATCACTTGGCCAATAGCGGCTTTTAGATATATAATTAGGACCATCTAACAATAAAACATGAAATAAATACCATATAGCTATTGTAAGCTGCTCAACGCAAGAAGGAAATGGTAAGGCTGTACAACTAAGGATAGCTATAAACCGACAGCTTAATGCATTGCATCACTTGAGATGTTGGGACCTGCCAAGATATTTGGCTGAAAGTGCTGCATGCTAAATAGTACTTCTTCCCATTACAAACTAGATAAGCATATTAATCATAGTTGAGCATTTGGCATCCAACGCATTTTGAGCATTTTCACCTACTGTTATACTTTTACCTGGCTTCTGATTTGGGCCAAATGCTTTTCTCAGTTCTATATCGTTTTATTGCAGTGGGGTTGATTTACTAAAGGCTAATTGACTGATCACTTTGCAAGGGAAGTTGCACTTTACATGGGAATGTTTCCAAGAGCTTAGTGAATGAGGTGAAGCTTCGCTGACTTCCATAATCCAACCATTTGCAAGCCAAAATTATAGTTCTTTATTTTCCTTGAACATTACTGGGTATGCTTTGAAAAGTGAAATTTCACCACATTCATTAAAGTGGTTCTAAACACGAATTCTCTACATTACAGAGAAAAAAAAACTTCCAATACCTGTCTCCCCCACCCCAGTCCTTGCTCCATCCAGCACTGTGTTGTATGCCCTCTGCTGCTCTCTGAATCCCCTGTGAGACTAGGAAGAGGGAGCTGCAGAGGGCATGGGGGGCGTGGCTGAGACACGTAGCCGGGACACGTTGTGTAGGTCTATGAATGCACACAGCCCAGCTCAGGATTGCCCTCTCAATACACGGTTTGCTGAGGGGGCACACAGAGAAAAAAAGGAGCGGAGCAGGGGACAAAAAAAAAGGAGGTAAGTGACTGCCCTGTGCAATATCCTTGCAAAGAGCAGATGAGTATAACATCTTTTTTATATTAATAAATAAAATGTAACTTTCATATCACTTTGAGATCTGGGGCAAATTGCCCTGCAAAGTGCAACTTCCCTTGTGAAGTGAACAGCCTATTTGCCGTATAGGAATTCTAAAGGAAAAAAAACGTCTTTTTAAAGGATAAGTACACCTTTTTAAAAAAAACAATAATAAATGCACATCTTTTCGGGAAAGCATTGCACCCACGAGCAACAGATCGTGGGTGCAATGCTGGGCTCTTGCAGACTCTGTGTGTAAGCTGTTTGTCCGTACATCGTACAACCAAACAGTTACACACTAACAGGAAGCATCAATGAACTACCACAGCACCCAACAGCATTGTAGTAGTTCATTGAGAACTACAAGCCAACAGCCGCAAAGGCTGCCAGACCTTGTAGTTTTCTATTCACAGAACTATGTGAATAAGTGCGGAGCAGAGAATGACAGAGTGCCGGGGAAGAAAATTGGCCGGCGTCTGTCACATCAGAGAGCAGGGGAGGTTCGGGTGGTGGATTTGTAACATGTTACATGTGTAACTTAAAAAAATAGCAAACGTGATATTTACCTGCTCTGCGCAATGGTTTTGCACAGACTAGCCCCGATCTTCTTTTTTTAGGGTCCCCTGCCGGTTCTTCTGGCTCCTCCTCCTTGCTGAGTGCCCCCATAGCTAGTATCTTATTATGGGGGCATTCATACAGGTTTGCTCCTGAGCCACTGTCTGTGTGTCCATTCACACAAAGAGCGGGGCTGGGCCATGCCCCCGCTCTCTCCTCATTGGTTCACTGGCTGTGATTGACAGCAGCGGGAGCCAATGACTTCCGCATTTGTATGTAAACCAATGAGGAGAGAGAGACCTGAGAGAGCCACTGCTCTTGTGAACATCGCTGGATCAAGATCAGGCTCAGGTAAATTTTGGGGGCTGGGGCTGGGGTGGGGGGACCTGGTTGCAGAAGGTTTTTACCTTAATGCATAGCATGCATTAACCCCCCTGGTGGTATTCCCGAGTCTGGCTTGGGGTGAGATTTCAGTACCAAGAGCGGTAACCCCGAGCCAGACTCGGGATTGCATCGCAGGATCCATGTAGAGGTTACTTACCTTGTCCCCTGGATCCTGCGATGTCTCCCCGCTGTGACCTGCGAGCCGCCGTGTCTCGCTCGATTCACAGTGCCGAGCTCCATTCCCTGCGAGCGTTGCAACGCACGGGGACGAAGTTTGGCTCCAAATTCAAAAAGTAAAACACAGTATAGATAGTATACTGTAATCTCACAGATTACAGTACTGTATCAAATAATTTCACATCCCCTTTGTCCCTAGTGGTTTCTCCAGTTCCCTGCATGCAGTTTTATATTATAAATACTGTTCTTTCTGCCTGGAAACTGGAGATTGTCCATAGCAACCAAAACCGTCCCTTTACATCAAAAGTGGTTTTAGACCAGCTAGAAAACAGCGATAATAAATTAGAATCACTCGCAGAATTGAGCGATAGTGATTTGTGGGGAGATCCGTTATGAAACACTGAAAAGTAAAGACAGCGACAATTCTGCAACTGAGCAAATTTCAGTGTTTTTGATTTGATTACATTATTAAATAATTTTTATTATTATTATATTATTATTTGGTATAATTATTTATCGTTATTTATTATATTATAATTTATGATTTCGTTTTTCAAACTTTATCATACCCAGGATGTCTAATAGACTCTGGTTTGGACAGATTTAAGTGAATTATTCCTAAGAATTACAGGCCTACAATATAAAACGCCAAATTTCTGTGCAAAATAATTGTACCGCTTTCAGCACCTAAAATCTGAAATAATCATACCACCAAGGAGGTTAAGGAAAAAAACCTTGAGATTTTAGAACCACTGTAAGAAAATCAACCCCATTGTGATAACAAATAACATTTACTTATGTGAGCAACATTAGTAGGTGAATTTATTTATGAACTAAAACTTAAGCTATATAAGTGTACAGTTCAGAAAATGAAAAGCACTCCTTTGGTCATCATGAGTACCATTGCAATTTTGTTAAATTCATCAATTGTGCTGTTTGTTCTCCAGTGACAGGAACATTATGCATACTCACCTATAATTCCATGTGTCATTCCGTAACCTTTGATGTGAAATGAGCATAAAGCTTATTAAAGATGAAATGTGAGTGCTCCTTTTCAGTACATTTCATATTCTGCATAGCACCCATGCAGTCTGTATATTTCTAACCATGCCACCTTCTACATAGGAGACAATCTATTAAGCTTAAACGTGTACCTATGATCAGTTTCATACATGTCAGAATATTTGACAGCCGTGGGCAGTCTGGGTAAGCCAGCTGCATTGAGCTGGTTACATCTTTCAGCTTGAAAGAGTGAATGTGCTGTGTTTGTGTGTTTCAGTGTCGCAGTAACGTTAAGAGTCTCAGAGGGCTTGCTTATTACAAAGCCTACACACTCATGTATCAGCCAGCGAGCAATAGATACTGAGCACATGCGAGCTGTGCTGTGTACTGCGACGATCTGCAGAAGCTATTTATGAGACAGTCAGTGGTGCAATGTGTATATCCGCTGGCAGCACAGAGACCTATATTGTTATTATCTTGATCTTTTATTTATAAGGCAACAACGTATTTAGCTTGCAGGGATGAAAACAAGATAAAAATAAACAGAGAAAATCATTCATATTCACATATTCTAAAGAAACAAAAGAAAATCTTATAGACGATGCAGATGGCAAATAGGATTCATTGAAAAAGGTTTACCGGAAGATGTTAGATTATTAGTTAGATAAAGGCAAAATCATATTCCACTATAGTTTCTGCTCCAAGTCTCCAAGTCTCCAAGAAACCATGCTGTAAAAATGTTTTAGCTTTGGCTCATGGTTTATTGAAACAACGTCCGTTTGTAAATAGGGTTTGAAAAGCTGGCTAGGCTCAAAATGTTATCATATTTGGGTAGACCATGGTCATATGTGACAAGCCTACTGCTGTTGGGAACAAAATGACTTGGGATGGGGGTGACAGCTGTGAAGCTGTAGAGACCACAACTGCTTTCAAATTTTGATGATAAGAGCTTTCGATCTTCTTGTTCCTTAGTACCCACTTCCCAAATATTAAAACTGAAATATGAATAATTAACCTTAATTTTCTGTATTTTAAACATTAAAAGGGAATGCGCTGGATGCCCCAAGGTATTTACATGACCGTAAATCTGGTATTACAAAGATTATTTAATTTGTCATATAATATTTGCTTTATTCAATTTGCCACTTCCTTCTTAAGACGCAAGAAATAGTGAAACCTAGGGAAATGAGGGGTCGATCCCTGATAAGTGCAAACAGCAGTTTTTTAAAGGGCAGATCGAACTAGTTAAGGATCCCGAGGAGGCATAGGCAAATTCTTCTAATAATGAATGAATGAGAGGCAAGCGGTCTTCAAAAATATTCACTAAAGCCAAAATCTGTCTTTTGGTAGTACTCAAGCCCAGATGTTGATCCAGACCAAAGTGGGGGAATGTCAAGATCAATCAATCAAATCATGGAGTATTTCTTGGGATGAAACTTCCCTGTTTCACCCCGATCAAAGTATGCATTTGAGGTGCGTGCTAAGTAAACCCCTGTTTTTAACGCAGACTGTTGGACAGGTTCATTTGGTCGGTTGGCAGACTGGTTGGTGAGTTGAGCTATGGAATGTTCTGTTTTTGTCTTTCATGTGATAGCCCTTCCATGTGCTCCTTGCAGTGAAGGCCAGTTATTGGTGGGGGTAGGGGCTATTTGTTTGTTACTGACGTATATTGGTCCAGGGGTACACTGTACACCTTTGCTGCCATTGTGCTCTTGCTGGGTGTCCAGTGTGCTCCTGTTCCTTTAAGGGGGATTAGGCTGCCTCCAGGCCCACCTGCCCCTCATCTATCCATTTAATGCATGTGCTTCCATTGTGGAGACACTTATAAATTCAGTAGCGTTAGGACTGCAAGCAATACACAGGGTGCCGTGAAGAGGCCTTGCAGCTTATGCATGAGTTTGCAAATGCATGCTAACTAAACCCCTGTTTTTAACGCAGACTGTTGGACAGGTTAATTTGGTCGGTTGGCAGACTGGTTGGTGAGTTGAGCTGTGGAATGTTCTGTTTTTGTCTTTCATGTGATAGCCCTTCCATGTGCTCCTTGCTGTGAAGGCCAGTTATAGGTGGGGGCAGGGGCCATTTGTTTGTTACTGCGATAGTAGAGATGCCGAAAATATGAAAGTCCTAGCTTTTAGGAGAATAGGAAAAACTGAATCGGATAATCACCTCTCCAAGGACCTGGACTTCCTTTTCAAATAAAAAACACTTCCTGCCAAGTTTCTATGGCTGTGATGTGCATTTCGAATAGGGCCAGAGTATAAAGTTATCACCAAATCAAACTTTGATTGGCCTCTCTTAGAGTTGCAAGGCTCCTGGTTCTCACTTGATTACTGGCATACATCACTGCCCTGGTATTGTTATACTTAATCTGAATTGCACAACCCGTAACCAAGAGGCCCAGTGTTGAATGGAAAACTGAATTGCTAGTATTTGTAGAATGTTGATGGAGAGACAAGCATCCACCAGTGACCAGGTGCCTTCCCCAGTCAGGGGTGTCCAGGACCCCACCCCAGCCTGTTAGGTTGGCATCTGTCATGAGAATTTTCCAGACCAGGGTAGGAAAATTTTCCCTGACATCAGGGCTGGATACATGAGCCACCAGGCTAGAGACAGCCTGTGTGACAGCTGAATCATTGAACTAAAAGCCAGAATGTTGAGTTGCATCAATATGAAGTGGATCTGGGCATTGGGAAATTAACTGACATGAAGGAAACCACCCTAAAGCCCAGAACTTTTATACAAACTGTAGAGTCTGAACCTAGACCGAGTAGTATTTAAGAGAAGACCTACAGTAGATTCTGCAGGCAATGAATTGGTTCAAGTACAGACTTCTAAAGGTTTAGGATAAAACTTAACCTCTGAAGGGTCTGAACAGTCTTTTGAATATTGATCGTCAAGGCCTGGGCCAAATGTTTTCTCAGCAAGAGGTTGTCCAGGTATCCCACGACGGGAATAGCTAGTTAACACAGTACAGCAAGCACAGCAGACTAGCAACTCATGTCTTTAACCCCAAAGGGAATACCAGGGTCACCCAAAACACAAGGCAGGCTTCATGAGCAGCGACAAGCCCTGGTAATCACCAAGTGGTTTATGGCGCCTTATGATGAACAGAAAATGTAAGCATTGGAAGGTGCCCAGGCAGGGCTCAACTAGAAAGACTTCTCCCCTCCCACAGGCACACTGAGAGAGGAGTCTTCAGGGACAGGATTCTATCAGATGTGTGTATTACAGCCTTGAACCTGTAAAGCACTCTGCAGCTAAATGTGTACAGTATCTGAAGAGTGGCACTAGCAGAGCCCAGTTCCAAAAGGTTACATTAAAGGCCACCCCCACCTTCTTCACAGTGTAAAAAAATGAAAAGAAATGTGTTTGCTTCTCTCTGAAAAGAGAAGACATCCATTTTCCTAAGACTACAGCAAGAAACTGAAACATGCTGGAAGTGGTCAGGGTTACACTGGCTGACTGACAGCTTATCTTTTTGTTTGCAAGTGTCCAAATCTCTTGTAGGCAGCTGCAGGCAGACGTCTTAAGCCAGATATGGGTTCGGCAGGGACCAGCCGAAATTTGAACCATGTATGGGCAGGCTGATTGCACCCAAGTTGATTGATCAATCAACTTGGGGACAACCAGCCCGTTGGAATTTTCATGCAATTATTGCCAGCGGCTATACCCACTAGCAATAATCACTGTTTTCTCCCAGCCAACACAATACCTTTGTGGGAGGGATCCCCCTCAACACTGACTGTGTTGATGGGGGAATCGGTGATTTTGCAGGAAAGATAATTGCATCATCTATAGCCAGCTTTAGAATACTTCTGACCCTGTGTACCTTAATGAATGATTGAATACATCACTTAAATGCCAGGTCATTCTGCAGATAGATTACATGCATCCGTGTAATAATACGTAGTCCTGTGCAAGCAGGCTTTAAGCACTAATTTCATCTCCATTACAGGACAGTAGCATAGAATTGTTCATTAACACTGTGTTGTAAATGTACACACAGTCCACATCTTGAAGTAGGTTCATGCACTCCAGCGTTCCACTCTGTTTACAGTCTTGATGGTGATTGTTATTGTTGCAGCTATACTACGCTTTATTCCACCATTTCCAAAACAAGCAAACTAATGCTCTTAGGGCGAGCATGCAATTCAATTAGCAAGAATAAAAGCTTTAAACTAAAGTCATTTACATTGTAATAGAAACATGAGCCTGCCGCTGCAAAATGCTGACAATACAAAGAAATTTAGAAAGAAAACAAATGTTAAACTAAAGCTGTCACCAAGATCCAACACAAGAGCCAGTGGTGAAGCTTTCATGATATCTTTGGCCCCAGAGACTGAATGGGACGAGACCTAAGACACTCCCTGCAACAAAATGCTGTACAAAGTGGGGTCACAGAGGCAGCAGCTGCTCCTGGAGGCCCATAGGGCCTCCTAGATGATATACATAATGCAATGAACAGTCCTTACTTCCTCTGATCACCTAAAGCTGTCTTGGCACAGCAACACTGTCTTGTATATGATATTATAACGTAACTGATGAGGTAACACAATACATCTTAATTCATAGTCAAGTGCATGAGTCTGATGATTCATGGATCTACATTTAGAAATATAAACATATTCTTTCTAAAGTAATGAATGGGGAGAAATGTGAGGACAAAACTGCAGTGAGGAGATCAAGTTTGTTTTTCAACACCAAGGCATATGAGCTTAAAATAAGGCCCATGAGCTTAATGTACCTTGTCAAAGCTAAGCTATGTCCTGGTCAGGGTAAGGTGCAGTATTCACGATAAGCACCGACACATAAAGAAAATTCAAAGTATTGGACTGTTGATGGGCATTTCAGCTAAAAATTGCCCTAATAGTATCATATAGCTGATCAGATCACCTTGTATATGGGTATAATATGGTTTTTGGTTTGAAATACTGAAGATATAGTAACATTTGATTTCTTTATAAAAAGATAACTACAGGGATAAGCATAGCCATGCTCTGTAATAGCCTTACTGCAATTTCTCTGTACTGTTGGTTCAGTTTATTTATTTTTTCTTATCACTTAACCTTTATACACAATCCAGCTAGAGGTCATCATTTATTTTCTGAGCTAGCATCCTAAACTGTACTGCATATTCACATGGAGGCCTTATCGGTACTCCGGAGGCTAAATTATACTTCTTTGCCATTAGCCTATGTCCTTTTGATAGAAGATAACATCTTGCTAATACTAGAAGCGACAGAATGACACTACATGTAATTGGCTATTAGTTTACCATACGTTACTTCACCTAGATGTTTTTTCCTTTGAGGATTTCCCAAACATGCCTTCTGGGATGAAGACTGCTTGGATACAGTTGCTTTTAAATGCATGACTATACATTCATACATTCTAAACCTTATATGCTTTATCGTTCCACAGTAGCTAACCATTAAGTGACTGCTGGGCATCTTACCTGTATCTATATGAAAAGGGAAATATTTCACAGTAGCCTCAGATGACACAGAGACTAAAAATAATGTTTTTTCCCTCTATTGTGCATTAATGGAGATAAGTAAACTGTTTGGTATAAATCAGCATCTGACGGAAATTAGAATGATTTTGGATAGAACAGGGATTGGCAATCTATTACAGTCTTTTCATTGGCTGTCAATTACAAAGCCTGACCTGGCCTCATGGGTAGCAGCCAAACTCCTCCCTGATGTCACCAAAAATTGGGTGTCATCGTTCCTCCCAGTACCAGTGCAGACGCGTTTGAGCTGCAGATGTCGGTGTACTTGAAGAAGCCTGCAAAACTACACTCTCCCTCCTCCTAGTTGAACTGCCAGCTGCAGCCAGTATGTATATCAATCCCCCGCTTTTCTCAAAGTGCAGAATTTGGGGCTGTTCTGAGGACTGAAGGTGAATGAATTGGAGCTGATGAGAGGTGAAAATGTGCAGGAACTAGGGTTAATCTCAAGTTTGAATGTGCAGGAATTGTAGCTGTTCTAAGGTCTGGAGATGCAGGAACTTGGGCTGATCGAAGATCTAAAAGTTCAAAAATTTACGCTGATCAGATGTGTGAAGGTGCAGTAATTGAGTCTCATCCTAGGTGCGAAGGTGCAGGAATTAGGGCTGATCTAAAGTGTGAAGGTGCAGGAAGTGGGGCTGATCTAAGGTTTGAATGTGCAGGAATTGGGGCTGATCTAAGGTGTAAAGTTGCAGGAACTGGGGGTGATCTGAGCTGTGAAGCTACAAGAATTGGGGCTCAACTGAAAAATGAATGTGCATAAATTGAGGCTGATCTGTGGTCTGAGGTGTATCTGTATAGGCTGATCTGAAGTTTGGAAGTGCATCAATTGAAACTGATCTGAGGTCTTGAGGTACATCTTTGGGGCTGGTGAAAGTTGTAAAGGTGCAAGAATTAGGGCTGATCTGAGGTGTGACTGTGCATGAATTGGGGCTAGTCTCAGGTGTGAATGTGCTGGAAATGGGTCTAATATGAGGAGTGAAAATGCATAAACTGGTGCAGATCTGAGGTCTGAAGTTTAATGAATTAAGGCAGATCTGAGGTCTGAAGGTGCAGGAATTGGAGCTGAACTGAAGTGTGAAGGTGCAAAGATTGGGGCACAACTGAGGTCTGAAGGTGCAGGAATTGGGGCTGATCTGAGGCCTTTGATGTGTAGGCATTGGGGATGATCTCAGGTCTTGATGTGCAGGAATTGAGGCTGATCTCAGTTCTGAAGGTGCAGAAATTGGGGCTTATCTGAGGTCTTGATGTGCAGAAACTGGGGATGATCTGAGGTCTGAAGGTGCAGGAGTTGGGGCTGATCTGAGGTCTTGATGTGCAGAAATTGGGGATGATCTGAGGTCTTGATATGCAGGAATTGGTGATGATCTGAGGTCTGAAGGTGCAGGAGCTGGGTATGATCTGAGGTCTTGATGTGCAGGAATTGGGGATGATCTGAGGTCTGAAGGTGCATGAGTTGGGGATGATCTGAGGTCTTGATGTGCAGGAATTGGGGATGATCTGAGTTCTGAAGGTGCAGAAATTGGGGCTTATCTGAGGTCTTAATGTGCAGAAATTGGGGATGATCTGAAGTCTGAAGGCGCAGGAGTTGGGGCTGATCTGAGGTCTTGATGTGCAGAAATTGGGGAAGATCTGAGGTCTTGATATGCAGGAATTGGTGATGATCTGGGGTCTGAAGGTGTAGGAGTTGGGATTGATCTGAGGTCTTGATGTGCAGGAATTGGGGATGATCTGAGGTCTGGAGGTGCAGGAATTGAGGATGATCTGAGGTCTGAAGCCTAGTTTACTGTTCAGCACATTTTATTGGTAAATATGAACATGTTTTGTGTGTGCATCAGTTAACTTAATAATGATTATTGAGTTTAAAGTGGAGCTACTGTCGTTCTTGTGTTTATTAAAAGTCACCAGCTATACTTTTTGTAGCTTTTAACTTAACTTTTAATTTTAAAGCGGAGTTCCACCCAAAAATGGAACTTCCGCTTTAAGTGTTGGTGATACCCTGACATGCTACATTTGGCATGTCATTTTTTTTGGGGGGGGGTACCCTGTTTTTACAGGCACCCAGCTCCGACTTCTTCCCCTGACGCCACGGCGCCGGAAGGAAGATCAACTCTACCCCCTCCCTCCCTGCAATCTTCTGGGACACATCGCAGGTCCCAGAAGTTTCTGGTCACCCTGTAACCCTATTTCCAAAAAACAGATATAAAGTACAATTCCAGCAAAAATTACTTTCTGTGCAGCAAAAAATGCACACTAACATTATGGTTTGAACAGGGCACATAAAAAATAACTGTTGTTTTGCATAATTCTGTGCAGAATAAAAATCACAACACCAGCATTGTGATGTGAACAGGGCGCCTAAAAAACAATTCTGGCAAGTGTACAGTGAAGGATTGACACACTCACCCTCCCCCTTCCTCTCCACTCATCCATTCACAAAATATCTTGTAGTCCTAAAAAGAATGCATAAAAATGCCATGTATTATTTTTGCAGGCATTTTGTGAAAGGATTAGGTGAGATCCCTTGATTTAGCCACCCCTTCTCTCCCCTTGTCTATTCTCTAGGGGCGCCACGGTGGTGTAGTTGGTAGCACTGTCACCTAGCAGTAAAAAGGGTAATTGGTTCAAATCCCCACCACCATACTACCTGCCTGGAGCTTGCATGTCCTCCCTGTGCCTGCAGGGGTTTCCTCCGGGAAATTTTGGTAAATCTGAAGGAAAAACTCAGCAGAAAATCTGATAGTGTGTATGGGGCTTTAGAGTGTAAGCTCCTTGAGGGTAGGGACCAATGTATAATGTATATGTAAAGCGCTGCATATATTGACACCGCTATACTTAAAGTACCTTAAATAAATATAAAATACTATTCTCTACATGGATGGCTGAGTGCACAGAAAGTTACAAAAACTGGAAATTTGGCAAGATAATCATTTATTTGTGCTTTCATAAAATGTACTTAACCTGAAGAAAAAGAAAAATAATACAGCCACCATATCTATGAACCTGTAAGCTGCAATATAATAAATTCTTGTACTGGGATTCTAATATTCACAGCTACAGTGCCTTGAAAAAGTATTCATACCCCTTGAAAAAGTATTCGTACCCCTTTAAATTTTCCACATTTTGTCATGTTACAACCAAAAACATAAATGTATTTTTTGGGGATTTTATGTAATAGACCAACACAAATTGGCACATAATTGTGAAGTGGAAGGAAAATGATAAATGATTTTCAAAATGTTTTACAAATAAATATGTGAAAAGTGTGGTGTGCATTTGTATTCAGCCACCCTTAGTCAATACTTTGTAGAACCCTCTTTTGCTGCGATTATAGCTGCAAGTCTTTTTTGGGGCTGTCTCTACCAGCTTTGCACATCTAGAGAGTGACATTTTTGCCCATTCTTCTTTGCAAAATAGTTCAAGCTCTGTCAGATTGGATGGAGAGCGTCTGTGAACAGCAATTTTCAAGTCTTGCCACAGATTCTCAATTGGATTTAGGTCTGGACTCTGACTGGGCCATTCTAACACATGAATATACTTTGATCTAAACCATTCCATTGTAGCTCTGGTTGTATGTTTAGGGTCGTTGTCCTGCTGGAAGGTGAACCTCCACCCAAGTATCAAGTCTTTTGCAGACTCTGGTGCCTCGTACACACGAGCGGACTTTTCGACGGACTAGGTCTGACAGTCTTTCCGACAGACTTTGCAGTGTAGGTCCGCCGGACTTTCAAACAAACGGACTTGGACACACACGATCACACCAAAGTCCGACTGATTCGTACGTGATGACGTACGACCGCACTAAAATAAGGAAGTTGATAGCCAGTAGCCAATAGCTGCCCTAGCGTCGGTTTTAGTCCGTTGGTCTAGCATACAGACGAGCGGATTTTTCAACCCGACTCGAGTCCATCAGAAAGATTTGAAACATGTTTTATTTCTAGGTCCGTCGGACTTTTGGGAAAAAAAAGTCAGCTGGAGCCCACACACGATCAAATTGTCTGGTCCGCCGGACCAAGTCTGCCGGAAAGTCCGCTCGTGTGTACGCAGCATAACAGGTTTTCTTCTAAGATTGCCCTGTATTTGGCTCAATCCATCTTTCCATCAACTCTGACAAGCTTCCCTGTCCCTACTACAGAAAAGCATCCCCACAACATGATGCTGCCACCACCATGTTTCACAGTGGGGATTTTGTGTTCAGGTTGATGTGCAATGTTCGTTTTCCACCACACATAGCATTTTGTTTTTAGGCCACAAAGTTCAATTTTGGTCTCATCTGACCAGAGCACCTTCTTCCACATGTTTGCTGTGTCCCCCACATGGCTTCTCGCAAAATGCAAATGGGACATCTTTTGGCTTTCTTTCAATAGTTTTCTTCTTGTCACTCTTCCATAAAAGTCAGATTTGTGGAGTGCACGGCATGACCAATAATTGTCCTGTGGATAGATTCTCCCACCTGAGCTGTGGACCTTTGCTGCTCCTCCAGAGTTACCATGGGCATTTTGGCTGCTTCTCTGATTAATGCTCTCCTCGCCCGGCCTGTCAGGTTAGGTGGACAGCCATGTCTTGGTAGGTTTGCAGTTGTGTCATACTCTTTCCATTTCCAGATGATGGATTTTTAACAGTGCTCCGTGAGATGTTCAAAGCTTGCAATATGTTTTTATAACCTAACTCTGCTTTAAACTTCTCCACAACTTTATCTGTGATCTGTCTGATGTGTTCCTTGGCCTTCATGATGCTGTTTGTTCACTAAGGTTCTCTAACAAACCTCTGAGGGCTGCACAGAACAGCTGTATTTATACTGAAATTAAATAACACACAGGTGGACTCTATTTACTAATTAGGTGTCTTCTGAAGGCAATTGGTTCCACTAGATTTTAGTTAGGGGTATCAGAGTAAAGGGGGCTGAATACAAATGCACGCCACACTTTTCAGGTATTGATGTGTAAAAAATCTTGAAAACCATTTATCATTTTCCTTCTACTTCACAATTATGTGCCACTTTGTGTTGGTCTATCACATAAAATCCCAATAAAATACATTTACGTTTTTGGTTGTAACGTGATAAAATGTGGAAAATTTCATGGGGTATGAATACTTTTTCAAGGCACTGTATATTGCAAGGGAAGACTGATAAATCAAAGCTCGTTAGTGAAATCTAAAAAAATGCTATAAGCATTCAGTGGCCATTTTAATGGCGTGAAAAAATGTTTTTTTCTTTTTTAACTGAAAGTGTCCCTTTAAGTTAGTGCTTTCAAATGCCATTGGTGGTTGCCTATATTCATTAAGGCTGGGTTCACCCTGCAAACGGATGCGGCTTGCAGCAGGGGTCTGGTGCGTCCCTGTTCTCCGTTTCAGGGACAAATTTTTGCCAGAATTCGGCCCTGAAATGGAGCCAAAGACACACAGGACCCCTGTGGAATCTGCTCCGCAGGCGCCCTGGAGAGAGCCGGTCACATTCTCCTGTCATGCGAATTGAATGCAGAGAAAACCGCATCCAATTCGCACTAGTGTGAACCCAGCCTTATTCCCTGTAACTAATTATTTAAAATAACAGATATAACCGTGAAAAAAAAAAACCTAGAAACTGTTAAGTCTAATTAAGGAAAACTGTACTGAAGTGTTCGTGCGTTGAACCTCTTCTGTCCTTAACACAGGGCGTCACTAAAATTAAGCTCTAGTCAGCTTTAATGTATGTTCCTTGTAAAAAGGAGGTTAATGACTTGAAGTAAAAAAAGGAACACATTTAAATCAGCTAAAGTTTTCAACTGCAGAAGAAGTCATTTTCATGGCTTATTGACTTGACATCCCCGTAGTCTTTGTAAGTTTGGCATTATGTAGGGCAAGTAAGAATAGTAAAATCTTTATCACAGTATGGGACAGAGCAATTGTTGGCATTTGTCTTTAACCGTTTGTCTTTAAATCCATTGGCATTATTATTCATCAGAAAACAGCCTAACATCTACATAGCATAAAGTAGCTAATTAAGGTGTTTAATATCCTGCTGTTAGGCTCATGGAGAGTGGGCAGGTAATTAGAGCATGTGATAAATGTGTACAAATATCGCACAATAAAGGCTGAGCCCCAATCTGCATAATTCTGTCATTATTAGCTAAGATAGTAACTATTACCAGGGGAGGCAAAGCACAGCAAAAGGGGGGCAGCAGTACCCATCCCTACCACACAGCATCACTGGATTGATGGACTATATGGTGAGCAGAGATAGTAACCATTACTAGGGTAGGCTCAGCATAGGAAGAGAAGGGAAGCTGTGCCCAATCCAACAACACAACATCACTGGATTCATGGACCACATGGTGAGCAGAGATAGTAACCATAACTAGGGTAGGCTCAGCATAGGAAGTGAAGGGAAGCTGTGCCCAATCCAACAAACAAAACATCACTGAATTCATGGACCACATGGTGAGCAGAGATAGTAACCATAACTAGGGTAGGCTCAGCATAGGAAGTGAAGGGAAGCTGTGCCCAATCCAACAACACAACATCACTGGATTCATGGACCACATGGTGAGCAGAGATAGTAACCATAACTAGGGTAGGCTCAGCATAGGAAGTGAAGGGAAGCTGTGCCCAATCCAACAAACAAAACATCACTGAATTCATGGACCACATGGTGAGCAGAGATAGTAACCATAACTAGGGTAGGCTCAGCATAGGAAGTGAAGGGAAGCTGTGCCCAATCCAACAACACAACATCACTGGATTCATGGACCACGTGGTGAGCAGAGATAATAACCATAACTAGGGTAGGCTCAGCGTAGGAAGAGAAGGGAAGCTGTGCCCAATCCAACAACACAACATCACTGGATTCATGGACCACATGGTGAGCAGAGATAGTAACCATTACTAGGGTAGGCTCAGCATAGCAAGAGAAGGAAAGCTGTGCCCAATCCAACAAACAAAACATCACTGAATTCATGGACCACGTGGTGAGCAGAGATAGTAACCATTACTAGGGTAGGCTCAACATAGCAAGAGAAGGGAAGCTGTGCCCAATCCAACAACACAACATCACTGGATTCATGGACCACATGGTGAGTAGAGATAGTAACCATTACTAGCGTAGGCTCAGAATAGCAAGAGAAGGGAAGCTGTGACCAACCCAACAATACAGCATCACTGGACACAAGAACCACATGGTAAGCAGAGATAGTAACCGTTACTATGGAAGGCACAGCATAGCAAGAAAGGAGGAGCTTTACCCAACCCAACAACACAGAATCACTGCACACAGGAACCACATTGTGAGCAGGTAGAGAACCATTACTATGTAAAGGACAGCATAGAAAAAGAAGGGGAGCTGTGCCCACCCCAACCACACAGCATTGCTGGACACAGGGATCACATTGTGAGAAGAGATAGTAACCATTACAATGTAAGGAACAGCACAGCAAGACAAAGGTAGCAGTGTCCACCCCAACCACATAGTATTGCCGGACTTAGGGACCACATGGTGAGCAGAGATAGTAACCATTATTACGGAAGGCATAGCACAGTAAGAGAAGAAGATCTTGGCCCAACCCAACAACACAGCATCACTGGACACAGGGACCACATGATACGCAGATAGAAAAAACATTACTAGGAGAGGCATGGCTCTATAAGCTATGCGGAAAAGTGTCCACCCCAACAACACAGTATCGATTGACACAGGGACCACATGAGAAGCAGAGAGAGAAACCATTACTAGGGAAGGCATGGCTCTATAAGCTATGGGTAACAGTGTCCACCTCAAGAACACAGCATTGATTGACACAGGGACCACATGATAAGCAGAGAGAGAAACCATTTCTAGGGAAGGCATGGCTCTATAAGCTATGGGGAACAGTGCCCCACCCCAACAACACAGCATCGATGGACACAGGGACGACATGGTGAGCAGAAACAGTAACCATTACCAGTGGAGGCACGACACAGAAAAAGGAAGGGGAGCAGTATGCACTCCAACAATACAACTTCTATTGACACAGGGACCACTTGGTGGGCATCATTAGTAACCATTACTAGAGGAGGCACAACACAGAAAAAAAGGGGAGCAGTGCCAACCCCAACAACACAGCATTGCTGGACACACGGAGCACATGGTGAGCAGAGATAGCAACCATTACTAGGGGAGGCACAACACAGCAAGAGAAGGGGAGAAGTGCCCACCCTAAAAACACAGCATTACTGAACATCACAACCACATGGTGAGCAGAGATAGTAACCATTACAGGGGGAGGCACAGCACACTAGGAGAAAATCAGTGTACCGAAAAAAGGTAAGCAGTACTCTGTGTTATTTCATTCCCTGAACAAAACAAGCACTGGATCCTGCATATGCTGGAAATGGGGTGGGAAGGTGAAAACATATTTAATGTTAGCTGGTGCAGTGCTGGTACAATGGGTATTTCCCATAATGGGGAGGCAGTCAATGCTAAAGTGAGCCTGGGGGGATAGAAATATAAGAGCCTCTATACTTTTTTGTTGCAGGCTTCAGAGTTGTAAAAATGTTCTGAGCTTTTTTACCTAGTGAGTCAATGACCTGGAATAAGCATGCAGGGTTTATCTTCTGTCCTGCTTTCTTGTCCCAGGTCTGTGTCTTCATAGCCAGTAAAGACAGGGTTGCAATTTTATAAAAATTTAGAACATACAGAACCAATATTTCTAATCTCACAGGTTTACTTTCAATCAAAATGCATTGTGACCACTGATTACCATGCTGTCTGGAACTTACAGAAGCAGTGCATCGCTTGAGTCATTTCCTGCTACAGGCCAAAATCGATATGCTGCATAATTCTGTCTACCCAAACAACGCATTGAAAATCAACAACACACCAACGTGTGCTTTACCTAGAGTTCCTTAATGAGTGAAATCTCATTGGTTGATTACCTTCAGTTTTCTTTGCACTAGTTTTATAAAGGAGTCCCAGTGTGCCTCAATATTCCTAAATACTTCAGTATAATCTTTGACAAATCATTGCACGGGAAAGCTATTTAGTGAACTGTTTGATGTCAAGTACACAATTACGGTAAACCCACTCTGTAAGTTTGCATGACCAGGTTCCTATTTCCTAAAAAGCTAACCTAAGCAAGTTATCTTACTCTTTTGCAAGCAGCAATAATGAAAATAATAATATTCATATGAGGATGAAATGACCACATCATCTGCAGTATCTCACCGGTCTTTTATTCATGTCTGCATACTGTTTAGGACGTAATCCAAGTTCTTTGGTGAATGATTCTGTTCTAGCTTTTAGACTGAGCAACAGTCAGGAGCCATTGTGACCAAAGAATGAATACAAAGGCGGTATTACCAGGGGAAACGTAATTTTGTTATATTATGCTGGGCAAGTAGCCAGAAACATGCCAGGAGGGACACTGGGCACAACACTGGGAACATTGCCAAAAACATGTGATGTGGAACACTCAACTATAATGATAGAAGGCCAAAGCTGATAAATTATCATTCTTTCAACAAGGAACTTTGAGACTAAGCAAATTGGAGAAGAATTTCACATTGATGACATTTTTGGATAAGTTAAACCGAAATTATTATTATTATTATTATTATTGTTATTATTATTATTATCAGAAAGGGCTGTCTTGCAGACAAGATGCTAAAATCTGGTTGACACAGGGGTGGCTTCAAAGTCGAAGGACTTTGAAGCCACCCCATACAGCGCGACTTCAGCGCAGCTTGCAAAACATCTTCTGTATAGAAGTCAATGCAAGCCGCTCCAAATATGTCCGAAACCTTTTTTTTAAAGTGATTGTAAGGGTTTTTTTTTTTTTTAATAACAAACATGTCATACTTACCTCCACTGTGCAGCTTGTTTTGCACAGAGTGGCCCTAAACATCCTCTTCTGGGGTCCCCCAGCGGCTCTCGCGGCTCCTCTCCCATCAGATAACCCCCTAGGAGGAGCGCTCTCCTGAGGGGGTTACCTTGCAGTCGCGCTCCCGAGTCCAGCATTTAGCGTCCATAGCCTCCGAATGTATGACTCGGCCCTGGCCCTCGTTGCACGCGTCATTGGATTTGATTGACAGCAGCCGGAGCCAATGGCTGTGCTGCTATCAATCTATCCAATCAAGAGCCAATAACCCCAGCAGAGAGACAGCGCATCCCCGCCGAGTCAAGTTCCAGGGCTCAGGTAAGTAGAACGGGGAGCTGGGGGGCCGGTCATAGGATGCATTAAGCTGAAAAAATATGAAGGTTTACAACCCCTGTCCAGAAAGTTTAGAACCCCTGTCCGGTTTTATCTGCAGCTCCGTCTTTCTTCACATTCTGTAATATGGACATCGTTTTAACAGCCTTAAAGTAAGGGAAAGTCTGCAATAGGTAAACCGACAACACAGACACTAACAGAGGTTTTAGTCTTCCCCTACTTAAAGTGTATGTTACCCTAAATATTTTACTTTTCATATGGGTGTGTTCACATATGTGTATTTTATAAATCTTTGTCTCTGTTATTTTCATGTACTTCTTCCATCTGAAATACCTAGTTGATCCTGCCAGCCACCTTTCTTCCTTGCTCTGAACTGACTACACAAAGCACAAAAGGCGATCTGTGCTTGTGTGGTAAATTTTGTCACTTTGGCTGGCCAATTGGAGGTACAGGACACTGTGCAGACACACAGATGGCCTCTATTGGGTAGTTTGTTCAGCCACCACGCCCCTTGACCAGCCACAGCCTGCCTCTGGCACGCATCCCCTCTTAATCACAGCCTGCCTCTTGAACACACCCGTACTCAAGCACAACCTGTATCTTGCCTCAGGCTGAACCAACTATGAAATAAAGGCACACTGTGTGTCCTGTAGCCCCCATCCCCAACTATACGGAAGAAACCGTGCATGCTCACATGACAGTACTTTTTAACCTCGTAAACAGGTAAGAAAAAAAAATGTCTGAAACTAAGCAACAGCAGTTATGGTGCCTGCATAGTTACAACTGTATTAGCAAAATGTCTATAACATTGTAACAACTACTTTAACTTGAAAACAATATTTTTACTTTGGTCTGTGTTGAGGTTGGAGAAACTTCTAACTAACTTCCTGTCCTGAGGACAACCTTTTTACCAGACAACGTGTGAAAGAATCTCTCCACCAAAGCCTCTGACAGGAGTTCTAGTTCTTTATAACTCTATCCAAAAAAAAACCTTTGGCTATAGATACACTTTAAGTATGCGGTTCAAATGGCAGTAGTGGGATTAGCCCTTCAACAAATCAGAATTTAGCTTTTATAAACTTCCAATGAACAGACTAGTAAAAGTGAAAGGTCGCTCTGTTTTTGTTAACTATAGCCCTAATGGTCCAAAATTATCAGAAAAGTCATAAGTATTTTGGGAAGGTAGCTGGTGGAAAGATATTGTTATGTTACATTTTAGTTTAACATGTTCCCACTGGCTGTAGGCATATACATGGCAACTGAGCAGGAGGGCTTTATAATTATTATACAGGATTTTCATAGTGCCAACAGTTTGCGCAGCACTTTTCAATACAACGGGAGACAATACAGCAACAATACAATTCAATACAAGAGGGTTAGGAGGGCCCTGCTCCTAGGAGCTTACAATCTAATAGGGAGGGGCTGGTGGATTAAAAGGTAATAACTGTAAGGGATGAACTGATGGGAGAAGTAGAAGATTCGGTTGTTAGCTGAAGGCGTGTTATTTCTCCCTGAAGAGATGAGTTTTCAGCGATTACCTATACGTGGACAGAGTAGGAGATAGGCGGAAAGAATGGGATAGAGAGTTCCAGAGCTTAGGAGAGGCTCTGGAGAAGTCCTGGAGACGAGCATGGGGGGAGGAGACAAGGGAGCAAGAGAGCAGGAGCAGTTGGTAAGTCTTACCTATTAGTGGGCTTAATCATTGAGACCTCAAGTCCGGTAGGGGGCGAAATGCGTCTGAGGGACTTCTCCTGCGGGTGGAGAGAGCGGAAGCTATCCTACATTACCTGGTTTAGTTTTGGTCACAGTGAATCAGCGTTCTATGTGCAATTGGTTATTATTTTTCTGTAGCACTGTGACAGCCAATCACAGTGGTCACATGATTGTAAACCTGCCTCTACCTCTTAAAGGGCCTGGTGGCAGCAGCAACGGCTTAACAATGGCTTTGGAGTTACCAAAAAATAAAAATGGCTAAAATCAGTTCCTTTTAAATATTTTAGCTGGGTGTTGTATTACCAGTTCATATCAAACATATTGTATGTCTTCAGCATAGGTGTGCACCAAAGCTCAAATACGCATGAACGCTACCTGCTGTCACAGGGAGGAGGCTCTGGTGGTGGAAGACAGCTGATTGGGAACATATTACGTTACACCCTACGTTACACCCTAACCCCCAGCTGTAATGTGTTCCTAAAGTTGAACCTAGCTTTTAATATAATGGGGACATTTACACTGGCCACTAGCACACCCAACCATCCACCTGGTGCCGCCCCTGGATAAGGCTAATGCACATGGGGTGATTAGGGTGTGCCCAGGGACACGCGGAACATCCTGTGTGCATGCCTATGGTCTGCATATATTACAGTCTCAGGCTTAATTATGACAACCTTAAGTATACCTAAAGGCTAAACAGTTTTTTTTAGATCTGGATAGCGTGGTGAGGCTTTGGAACCACTGCCAGGTTTTTATTAAAGTCTGTGTCAGCATTAGGGAGATTTGCTTTCTCTAACCGATCACCAATGTCCCTGGGAATGAAATTGAGGGTGAATACAAAATTTTGAGTTGCCACTAGAACAGGAATACAGGGGAAGTCATTCGGTGAGGACACTTGGATGCTTCCATGACAGCTAAGATCAGAATTCTCTCACATTTCTCTCACAGACTGTTGAGTCTACTAGGCAGGTTAGTGCTAGTGACCTAGTGGTTCCCCTACTCTATCCAAACATTTTATTTTTGAAATGTTGGCTTTAGATATAATGTAGTCTTCTGTTTCAGGTATATAGTTTCATATTTTAGAGCACAAACAATAAGTCTTTAAGAACCTCACAAAAGCCATACATATGTGCACTTTAGTCACCTACTTTGGTAGCACATTGTGCATTGTAGTATAACTAGTAGGATTCAAAATATAACCTTCAAAGATTAATATAGGATTAACTCGGTAATCAGCCATACAGTTTTATGGTGAGAACTGGGTTTCTTAAATACATCTTATGGGATTTAAATGAAAAAAATGAAGTCATTTTATGGCTAGACCTTGAAGACTGGTTGCCCGTGAACATGTGTTGAGCACTAATCAAATTTAAGATCCTGTTTCAGTTCTACAAAGAGAAAATCTTATAATAACTGGATTCAGACGCTTATTTTCAACTACAACCCTATCAATAACTCATTAAGCTTTTCGATGGAGAAGCAAATGTGTGAGAATTAGAGAAGCCGATTGCATCATTGTAAAAACAGATAACATCATTGCTGATGTAAGTGTATTCCACACTATGCTTTATTTGACATTAGCTGTATCACAGTACAGACCTTTCCACCCCCGCAGCTAGTCTGCTGCTACATTAGGAAGGCTCAGTGATCTATTTCCTTTGCTTTCAAAGCACTGCAGCACATATCAGCCACCAGGTCCATGTACAAAGATCAGATCCAGGCCATGTTTGGCTTTCGAAGCATACCAGTCAAGGGTACCATGGAATTTACTAACAAGGCATTAGCTAATACATTAAACTCTGACCCAGCAACTCAAGAGAGAATTCACCTTGTCCAGTTGTGATAATTCTGATAATATGATCATAATAATATGGACACTTATATAAACACACCTTAATGAAGAACAGACTATGGTTTGAAGTGTATGGTGCTCATATGACCCATAGTTCATGTCCTTCTTTTTTGACCTGCTCTTAGAAATTAAAGTTATACTAAACAGAGAAGTGGTAATTGTCGCAATTAATTCACATAAATCATATCATGCCACTGTAATTTTTTCTTAACCACTTAAGGACTGGAAGAATTTATCCCTTATCGACTAGGCCATTTTTTGTGATACAGCACTGCATCATTTTAACTGACAATTGCATGGTCATGCGACGCTGTACCCAAACAAAATTGACATCCTTTTTTTCCCACAAATAGAATTTCTTTTGGTGGTATTTGATCACCTCTGCGGTTTTTATTTTTTGCGCTATAAACAAAAAAAGACCAACAATTTAAAAAAAAACAAAAAAACAATATTTTTTAATTTTGCTATAATAAATATCCCCCCCCCCAAAAAAAAAATCTTCATCAGTTTAGGCCAATATGTATTCTACATATTTTTGGTAAAAAAAATCACAATAAGTGTATATTGATTTGTTTGCGCAAAAGTTATAGCGTCTACAAAATAGGGGATATATTTATGGCATTTTTATTATTATTATTTTTATTTTATTATTATATTTTTTTACTAGTAATGGCGGTAATCAGCGATTTTTAGCAGGACTGTGACATTGCAGTAGACAGATCGGACACTTTTTACACTTTTTTGGGACCAGTTACATTTATACAGAGACCAGAGCTAAAAATAGCCACTCATTACTGTGTAAATGTCAGTGGCAGGGAAGGGGTTAACACAAGGGGGTGATCAAGGGGTTAAGTGTTACCTAGGGAGGTGTTTCTAATTGAGGGGGGAGTGCACTGATAGGGAGTAGAGAGAGATCACTGTTCCTGATCACTAGGAACAGCAGATCTCTCTCTACTTCCCTGACAGAGCGAGGATCTGTCTGTTTACATTGAGAGATCCCCATTCTGTCTCTCTCTGGAGCGATCGCGGGTCACCGGCGGACATCGCGGCCGCCGGCCATGCGCATCGGCTCCAGCGCGCCCCCTTGAGCTCTTATAGAGTCCGACGTACACCTACGGCGATTTGTGCAGCCGTGCCGACCTGCTGCAGTATAATGACGCTGGCTGGTCGGCAAGCGATTAAATAAAATCCTCAAAAGTAGCTTATTCCTGCAGCACTGTTGTGTGGTCGCATGATCATTCTCTAGTATTTGGCATCTGCAGGGAAAGATCTTTGGGAGGGTCTTCTATTACTCTGCCAATGTATACAGTCTGAGTCTGTGTCTGGCCAGTCCTGATTGGTGCTGTGCCAGTCACATGACTAAAAAAAAGCTGTTTCAGAACAGCAATTAAAAAAAATAAAATAAATTACTTATAATAACGCCCTATAAATCTTTACTGAACATCTCAAATGTGTATTTTTTTATGCATTCATATGGTATGCACGGAGTCAAAGATGACTGACACTAGCTTTCACTTTATTTAGATCTCAATTGCATTCAAGGCTCTTCCTTTTACTTTATAGGTATATTAGCAATTAAATTTGATATACGGTATTTAATACTGATTTCTATTAAAAATAATAAATTTTTATGAGTTTCCTAGTGAATGTTTTCAATCACCACACTTTTCTGCCGCCATAGTGTTTAGTAATAGAGGAACATAGAGGAGGGAGGGAGGCGAGTGTCAGGTGGTCTACAAAGATAATAAAAAGGAGGAAGTGAACAGCTTAGAAGGGTACTGAACTGGAGCATGCTCAGTAGGTGTAGCAATGGCTGGCCTACACAATCTCAGACTGCCGTGAAGACAGAGACAAGGAGGGAGCAACAGGGATCATCTGGATCAACCAGGTATATTTTACTTTTTTCATCTCACACTAAATTTTAGCGGATTTGTGAGTATGCACACTGTTATATAGCATGCAATGAGAGTTTTTTTATAGTCTGGGTTTGATGACACTTTAACACCACTTTTACTTTATTTCCAATGTCATTTTTAAATCTATATTTGGAATAATTAATAAAATGTAATATGACTAATAATAGTATTGCACTCTTAACACAAATGCTCCGCAAATTTTTTTATAATCTGAGAAAAGCTATAATTTGATCAAAATGTGCACTGACCTTTTCTGAAAAAAAATAGGATTTTCCTACCTTGTGGGGAGGTGAGGATCTGCTCTCAGGCACAAGCATACCTAGCAGTGATCAAGAAGAAAACATACTGTATATACAGTAACACTAAGTTCCTTCCTCCTTTGGTGAATGGTAGGGCCAGCCTTCATAAGTAAAACTGTATAATATGCAGTACTCATTTCGGTGTGCATAGGTAAAATTGCAGCTACGTTGATTTTCAAATGCCCTTTGCTTGCAGGATTATAAATGCTTAGGATACAAGCCTTAGAGTTAGGGATTTTGGATTGACGTCAAGGTATCAGTACTTAAAAGTGAAATCCTAGGATCAGCCCACATTTCCATATTACAGATATCTGTAATATACTGGACTTTTGATGCTGGTATCATTCATTTTATATTTCACAGTTACAAATCAATTCAGTGTTTGTAGTTTTCCATATCTTGGCAGCCAATAATGCTGGCTATTTTAAAACCAAATATTTATGGAAATTCTGATATACAACTTCAGTTTTATATGAGATTATGAAACTATGGGGTTGATTTACTAAAGCTGGAGAGTGCAAAATCAGGCTCACTTCTGCAGAGAAACCAATCAGCTTCCAGGTTTTATTGCCAAAGTTTAATTGAACAAGCTGAGGTTAAAAGGTGATTGGCTACCATACACAGCTGCACCAGATTGTGAGTGCTCCAGCATTAGTAAATCTACCTCAATGCCTCTACGTAGTGTTTATGAAGAATGATTTTCATTTTATGTATAAAATAAAATGTAAATATGGGTAGGATAGACACACAGGGGTCTATTTATAAAAAAAAAAAAAAAAATCACACAAGATTTATACAACTTCCACCCAAGATTCACACATTTTTCCAATTAAATCGAATTAGAAAAATGTATGAATCTTGGGTGAAGCTGTGTGTACCTGGTGTGAAAACATATATGAATATAGACCCCCATGCTGTCCAAGAAACTGCCATATTGTGGTCAATATTTATGACACATTCTATAAGGGCTCGTTCACACCGGCTGCTGCATTGTAACGGCTGGTGTTCGGTACGAACTGTTCAATAACGAACACCTTAATAGAATGCATCTATGATGAATTCTTGTGTATACAGTATTCATATTCACCAACTCATGTTAGAGCAATGGACACTGTGGCTCCTGTGTAGGAGATGAAGCAACGGAATGCATCTGCCTCTGGGGTAGCAAGCTCTGGGCATAAATATAGATAGGATTGAAAGAGAGAGAGAGAGTTCTGAGTTGAAGAGACTACAGGTATGCAGGCCTGAGCAGCTGATGAAGAGGGTAAGTGAGCATGACTGGGGATATCCTGTCTTGAGGTGGGAAGTTGCTACGTAGAGTTCTTCAGTAAGAGCATCCAGTATGGAAAAACTCCTCTTCGTACTTGGCGAGGCTGATTTCCAAAATTGAATGAGCAGAGATAAAATGCATGTAGGATCACCGACCTACGTGTGTGTGTGTGTGTGTGTGTGTGTGTGTGTGTGTAAACGTTCGCTGACATGTGCAATTGTGATTCATTCACTGATGTTCAATATATGCAAGATTTGCTTGCTGTGTGCATTGAACATCAAAACACAATCTTGCCTTTCTGCCCCTGTTCTGATGGTGGGCACCACAAAATGCACACGTCAAATATTATATATTTATATATTATATATTTAAAATATTTAATTTGTATTAAAAAATATTATGACAAGCATTGAAACATGCAAGAGCCAGCTAAAATGCATACAAGAAATGCCCTTCATATGCAAATGTCATCTCATGTACGAATATTCCAAGTACTAGATTATAGAAACTTAAGCCTGGTACACACTATTCATTTTTTTCCCGTTCAACCCAGCCGGTTGAACAAAAAAGTCATGTGAAGTAAGTACAGCAATCTCCCCCACTGAGCTATTGCGTTCTGAGAGGAGGATGCCCCCCCCTGCCAGAACACTCCAATCAGTGATCTCCGCCATTGGCTGAGAGCTCTGATTGGGAGTTGGTCGGGTGCTGGTTTTCCAGCATGCACGTCCGGCAGAAGTCGGCTATTTGACAGACTGACATACACACGGGCCGAGTGTTGGTCGTATTTTTTTTTTTTGAACCAGCAAATGTCTCCCGACATTCGGCCCGTGTGTACCCTGCTTTAGGTGGCCCTCGAGGTTTGAATAAGAACATTCATTATCAATTGGTTTATATACACTAAAAATTCTGTTTTACTTTACATATATTTTATATGTGCAGCTACTCCTGAGGAAGTGAACAAAGATTCCTGAAAAGCGTTGAATTTTAGAATGCATTTTTCTATCAAATTATGTATTGATACTTGCAATATTTTATCATGTATGAAATGTATTGTTCTAAAACCACTACAAATCTGCTTGCTATTATTATTTTATTTGTGTTCTATGTAATGGAATGAGAATTGTATCAATTTATCAAATAAATTGACAATTGTGTCTACTATGTATTTAGTGATTGTGTGTGTTGCACCTCATATAACGTCTCAGGGTAAACCAACGTTTTTATAGATTTTTTTATTATTTTTTGCTAGTGTATAGAATCTCACACACTAACTAGATCTTGACCTTGTAAGTACGTACACAAAGATCAGTGCATGTGAAGTTTAACCCCACCTGTGCGCATGGTTCTCTAATGGTTTTTAAAGGAGAGCCATGCACAGTTTTATTTCTATACGGTATGCATGTCTAAAAATGCTAACAGCACTTTTATAGACCAAAAAAACCTAAGCACTTAGCTGGTGTATGTTTAAACTCCGGCATGCAAAAAACACCCTTGGTTGATAAATTCTGCAAATATTTGATACAGCCTGCGTGCATTGTTGAGGAATAAAACATTTCATGAGAAAAGAATTTGCCTGCTCATACAACATCAACGCACTATTGTAAACAAATACCCATTAGTAAATCATGCAAGCTAAAGGAGTGTGTCAATTCTTCTCTCACATCTAAAGAGCTGATAGTTGCTATGGGGTCTAGGACAAAGCTTTGGCTCTCCTGATAGATACACAGATACTTCATTTTATGAAGACTTGATATAGATATGTGTAATTAAACACACATAATATTTTCAAACACTTGCAAATTGTTATACCCATGCCCTGTTTTTTTTTTCATAAAAGTGATTAAAGCACATTAAATGCGTTACCGGAAAAGGCTCATCTTTTGAAGTCTTTTTAAATCCCATATTCCTTTCATATATGCATGTGAAGAGGTAGGTGTAATATGCTGATATTCATCAAATTAAAAATTGATTTCGAGATGTACATCAATGCAAATCTATTGCTTTTTGTTGGTGTCAGTAATTACCATCTGTTTCTTTTTTTACTTTCAATCTAAAGAAGTTCTTTATACTATCCCCAATGTGTATTCCTTCTAAGCATCTCCAGTCCCCAAACAGATCAAACGTGAAGGTCCTCTCATTAATCTGTATCTCCAGGGAGGGGAACTTTGCATTTTAATATATTCCAATTTGCCTTCACTTATGTGACTCTTAAGGCATCAGTTCAGTTAAATATCCCAGGTGGTACTGTAACTCCAAAATGCCTAAAAGGTTTGATTACAGGGTTAATTACCAAGGCAACATTTCTCAGTTTGCTTACTGTTTACACATTAAAGGAGTCCAACTGCTTGCTTTAAACTGACAATGCACGTGCAGAAGTGCTTCCTCGACTAATAGAGGACAAATTTTATCTAGTTGGGAAAGATGCTGAAAAATCCATACTAGCCTAGCTACATTAAGATCATTTGCAACATATTACACTACCAAATTAAGGAATCTATACCCAAGAACTTACACTTATACCAAATTGTAAAAACCTAATGCTTCATAAAGCCCTCCTTACCAGAGAAAGACACAGGATAAGGAAGAGGCATCATCCCAATGGCTTTCAAATCATTCTACTGTTGAGGGGGCTAAATGTGGGGGCTGTCTAACACAAGGAGCAGCAGCCCCAACATTGCATAAAACATTCAGGCAGTTGTGGAAGACCATATTGCTCCCCTGACCCCATACTTGTGAACTGAGCTTTTTAGGTCAGCTCACTATGTTGTCACTTAATCAAAAGATCTCAAGCCAAAAATGTTTTTTTTATAGTTGGTAAGCCTTAGAAACCACTATAATTCATTTTTTTGGCCTGTTTTGTGCCTGATTGGGATATTTTCCCTCACTTTGTGTCCCAGAGATAGGCATCATCAGAGCAAAAAGTGAGGTCAACAGTTCCCCAACAGAGAAACAGAATGCAATGACAACCTGGCAGACATCACAACA
Organism: Aquarana catesbeiana; assembly: GCF_042186555.1. Lineage (NCBI taxonomy): Eukaryota > Metazoa > Chordata > Amphibia > Anura > Ranidae > Aquarana > Aquarana catesbeiana. The sequence goes on along the minus strand of NC_133324.1, from coordinate 296,860,838 downwards.
CAAAAATAAAAGGTAATTACGGCGATTTAAATTTTTTTAAACGGCATGTCAGCATCTAGGCAAGGAAGAGAATACATTCAGATATTGTTCAAAATTTGGGTGGAACCCCGCTTTAACTCTGAATATGGCCATGGCTCCAGATATCTATACAAATCCTTTAAGTGAACTTACAGTATGCTTTGCCCATAGATTTATTTAGCACCAGCTGCACATACCCACTTTTCTGCTCTGCCACCTTCATTTAGTAATCAGGAGTGAAGAGAGGAATCTTTGGATAAGCTCCAAGCTAGCTGCAACACAGGGCTGAGGATTTGATCTCTACTCCATGTAACAATGATGAGTTTCTGAGCAGTAATCAACAAGCACTGGTTCTGAGCCATTGGAGAAATAGGAGGAAATCACATACCCCCATCTACGAGTAATACATGTCAGGGGAGCAAAGAAAAGGTGTGAGGGCAAAGCAGCAGTTTTAACTTAAAGTATAACTAAAGGCATTTTTTTTTTGTTTTGGATAGAGTGGAGAGGGATTAGAACCCCCTGTCCATTTCTATTGCCAGTGAAAGTAAAAGAAAATCCCAAGTTTTGGGTTGTCCCTACAAAGTAATAGAGGCAAAATCTTCCAATGGGGACACAACTTCTGATGACCTGGGGGGTCCTCAAGGAATTCCCTTCATTTGCAGGGATTTCTCCTCACTACCTATTTGGCTATGGGACAGGAAGTGAATGGAAATCTCCCCAATGGGACACAGATGGCAAAAAAAAAAAAATCTGACAGGGGTTATAACCAAGTCAAGGTAACAATATGAATGTTTATCAATTTTCGCCTTAGTTTCAATATGGACGCATGTGCCACTACTTTTCATCTGGATTAAAACAGTGTATTTTCTTTTTATTGATATATGTTATTGTAACCATGTGTTTATACTTTTAGATAGTGAGACCTTTTTTCTTTCTTGCAATCAATGAACCCCGAATGTGTCCTGAAGAAGTTTGACAACAAAACACGTAGACGCATTAGGGCTCACATCATGTATATACTGTATATATGATTTTTAATGTTTTTTTCATGTTCCTTTTTTGTACTATATGTATATCTATATTTGTGCTTCAATAAATGTCAGTATTTTTTCATATTCCTTTTGTTTGCTGTGCCCTCAAAGTCTGACCTTGGGTTACCTTTTTTAGAACCCTTTTCTATTTGCACTTTCACAATTATTTATGGATGAGGCAATTGGAGTGCTTTTTTTCTCTTATTTTCAGGGGTTATAACCCTCTCTTACTCTATCAAAAAAGAAAAAAAAAAGTTTTGCCGATAGTTCTACTTTAAGGTGCAACTAAAGGCGAAATTTTTTTTTAGTTTTGGATAGCCTGGAGGTGGCCTTGTATGTTTTTATTGTTGTCTGTGCCCCCATTAGGTAAATTCACCCTCTTTCTTTTTCCTGTTTACCATTATTAATGAAAGTAAAAGAAAATGCTAAATTTTGGGCTGTCCCCAGTAAAGTAATAGAGGGGAAATCTTCCACAGGAGACGTTAGTTCTGGTGACTTGGAGGTCCTCCTATGGCCTTGCCTTACTCAAAATGAAAAACAAGTTTTGCCTATAGTTCTACTTTCAGAACCATGTGTAGTTTTACTAGAAGACCTAAATATCCCCAATTTTCTTGTTTACACGATACAATAATATAGGCTTTACTTTATGTTTCACATTTAAAATGTTTAATTACTTCAAACAATACTGGCAGTGCATGAACTGTAATCTGCATTTCTTCCGCTGACACTAACCGCCTCTTTATTTCCAGAAATACCATACGCACTTTTACGGGGTGTTTTAGGTTTACATTTTCCTGAAACTGACAGTTGTTATCATCAAAAAGAGTTGAGTGAAGTTAATGAAAATCAAGAGTATCCCATTCATCAGTGAAATGTAACAGCAGGTGTCATAGCATTAATCATGTTGTCTTATAAACATACTTATGCCTCCCAGGTAAAAGTACATGTTGTCAGCAGATAAACATCACAGGGCCTACAGCTCTGCTTTTTTATGTTGCATTTAAGGCTCTTTTACATGCATTCCAGCTCGTTTACTAGATCTTTCATTACAACACAAGATATACAGTACCCTAGAGATCCCTGTATTTACTGCTGGGTTTTAATTGGGCTTCTCTCCGCACAAGAAATGTATGGCTGTTAGTGAAGATGGTACATACCAGCTGGATACAAGAATCAGAAAAGCTTGATGATGGTTGTTATTTCTATCTAACATGATAATTCTCCAAGAGCTTCATGTGCTGTACATTACATTTGCATAGTTCATTAGTCAGTGGAAAAGTTTAAAGTATTTTGGTCTGTTGGAAGTAACAGAGGAACCTAAAAAAAAAAAGAATGTATAAAAAAGCACAAGTCTGATGAGCCTGTATCAAACACAAGCTGCCTACGTTGTATCTTTACAATCACTGAAAACATTTGTTCCAATATCCTGCTTTGGGTGAAAATTGGGGAGATTTCTCTCCTGGAGACACAACAGGAAATGAAATGAAATCTCTACAAAGTGAGTAAAATAAAATTCCTTCTTATACAGTTGTCACAGGAACAGATGTCCCAATTAAAAGATTTAGGACTGGTGTTGACCGACTTTTGTGTATCTCCAAGTGGGTCTTACATTCCCATAACCTGACTGTAAGGCTCTCAAAATGATTGGGCTCAGAGTTGGGCTTTAAGATTACTTTGATGTATCATATTGAATTTTCAGGAAGTATGTTAATCACAGAGTGAATAAGATTCAGATATTTCATTTTTTTCCCCCTCTTTCCCTATGCCACTCTGATCAGTCAGTGAGCAACAGCAATGGCAAGAGGAAGCACAGAGAATTTGTGCCAGAAAGGCAGATGACTAGAATGACAAAGGCATGGGCAGGAAATCTAGGCTTATGTACAGGAGCATCAGACTCAGAAGCCAAGTAAATGCAGAATGATTGCTGGTGCTTCTGATTTCTGAGTTGCTTCAACCTCACTCCATGGACTTGTTCACACCCTAATATGCACAATCATTCCTAAAACACATGAGCAAAGGGCATCAGATTCAGCAAGCATAGAGGTGCTACTTTACCTACAATGCAGCTTTGATCTTCATGAGAGGTGAAGGCATAGAGGTGCTGCTAGCCAAATACTATACCTACAATGCAACTTTGATCTTCACGAGGCACCAAAAGGTATTTGCACTTACCTTCCCTTTACTCAACCACTGCCATGATCTGCTACTGCAGCAACCAAAATTCCTGGGTAAGTTTTGCCTACACAGGATGTTAGAAGCTTCTCCTATCTTTCATATTATAAAAAAAAATTGGGCTAACTTTACTGTTGTCTTATTTTTTAATTTAAAAAAGTGTATTTTTTCCAAAAAAAAGTGTGCTTGTAAGACAGCTGCGCAAATACGGTGGGACAGAAAGTATTGCAACGACCGCCATTTTATTCTCTAGGGTGTTAAAAAAAAACTGTATAATGTTTGGGGGTTCTAAGTAATTTTCTAGCAAAAAAAAAATGTTTTTAACCACTCCCTTGTGGTCTTGATGATTGACAATCAAGCAATCTGCACTGGATTATGAGAACGGAAAGAGCGTGCCACATATATTGGGTATTTCTCAAGGTTCCTGCTAGGGAGTGTGGAGTAGGTAACTACACCTCCTTTATAGGAGAATTATTACTCTGCCAAGAAAAGACAAAGGACAGGTTCACTTAAAGAACTTAAAAGTGATGCTGTCAGCACAGGGAGCAAAGCCTACTTGTAAATGAAGATGTTAAAGCAGAGCTCCAGGCTCCTCCAGAAAAAAATTGAAAGTCAGCAGCTATACATACTGTAGCTGTTGACTTTTAATATTAGGACACTTACCTGTCCACGAATCCAGCAGTGTCTTCACCCCAGCTGATGTTTCATTCGGCTCTCGCGTGCTGTCGATGCCATCTCGGCTAAGGGAAACTGGCAGTGATGCCTTGCAGCTTTAAAGCCGGCTCCCTACTGCGCACGCGTAAAGCGTGTGAATTGCCCGGTGGCGGCGGGAGGAGGAGGGAGGCCGAACTTCCAGCTAAGTTCGCAGTCGGGAAGTCAGCCGGAAGTGGAAGCGGGTACCTGGTTTTGACAGGTGCTCCCCCCCCAAAAAAGGTGCCAAATGTGGCAGCGAAGGGGTGAAGGAGGCAAACAAATGGCGCTACCCCTTTTGGGTGGAGCTCCGCTTTAAATACTTTTCCAGCGGTCCGTGTGTTTAACCACTTCAGGACTTCCCACCGTCGTTATACGTCGGTACTTTGAAGTAGGATATCGTTGTTATGGAAGCAGCTAGCTGCCATAACCCCAGTATCCTCTTCTTCAGTGAGTGGTCCGGTTTAAGATAAAGTGGTCTCTGCTGCGGATTCGCCGTGAGATCACTTTTATCGGAGCCGTCGGCAGCGGCGGAGGCGATCGCGTCCTTCTCGTGGCCTGACATTGAGACGAGTGAGGGGAAGATGGCCCCTACCTGTCTCCATATCCATTGCAGGGCAGAAGCGACGTCAAAACGTCACTTCCGCCCATAGCTCTTAAAGGGCCATTTTTTTTTTTTTTTTTTTAAAAGACAATTTTTTTTTTTTTTTTTATTGCATTTTAGTGTAAATATGAGATCTGAGGTCTTTTTGACCCCAGATCTCATATTTAAGAGGTCCTGCCATGCTTTTTTCTATTACAAGGGATGTTTACATTCCTTGTAATAGGAATAAAAGTGACACATTTTTTTTTTTCAAACAGTGTAAAAATTCCAAAAAAAAGATAAAATAAATAAGAAAAAAAATTGTAAACGCGCCGTGTCCTGATGAGCTCGCGTGCAGAAGCGAACACATACGTGACTTGCGCCCGCATATGAAAACAGTGTTCAAAGCACACATGTGAGGTACTGCCGCGATCGGTAGAGTGAGAGCAATAAGTCTAGTCCTAGACCTCCTCTGTAACTTAAAACATGCAACCTGTAGAATTTTTTAAACGTCGCCTATGGAGATCTTTAAGGGTAAAAGTTTGTCACCATTCCACGAGCGGGCACAATTTTGAAGCATGACATGTTGGGTACCAATTTACTCAGCGTAACATTATCTTTCATATTATAAAAAAAATGGGCTAACTTTACTGTTGTCTTATTTTTTAATTAAAAAAAAGTGTATTTTTTCCAAAAAAGTGCGCTTGTAAGACCGCTGCGCAAATACGGTGGGACAGAAAGTATTGCAACGACCGCCATTTTATTCTCTAAGGGTGTTAAAAAAAATGTATAATGTTTGGGGGGTTCTAAGTAATTTTCTAGCAAAAAAAAAATACTTTTAACTTGGAAACGACAAATCTCAGAAAGAGGCTCGGTCCTTAAGTGGTTAAACTGTAACACATTGCTGACCCTTGGCTGCTGAAGGTATCCAATACTTCTCAATGTTTCAGAATTGCAAATGTGTTACTTGTTACGTGTAGCTTGTTTGGCTATACTTCTCCTGTGGATGACAGTTTTCAGCTGACAGTGGACTGAAGTCTGCTGTCAGCTGATGCCACCAAGCCGGTCCTGGCTGGGGTAAAAACACGATCATATGGTCGGGATCCACCCAGGAGCCTGGACCAGCACCTGGCTCAGCCCCTCAGCGAGCCACTGAGAGCCCAAGCCAGCCGCTCTCACCCTCTCCACAACCCAGCCCTCCAGTGAGCGTGGGGGGGCAGAGCAGAGAGCCAGTGACTGACAGTCACGGCTCTCCGCTCAGATCGCACGGGGGGATATGGAGCAATCAGTGGTGATCGCTCAGTTCTCACCCTTAGAGATGGCAGGGGGAAAGATGCAGCATCACATCAATGCCGCACCCACCTAGGTAAGTATGATTTAAAAAAAAAAAAAAAGCATACTTCTCTTTTAACCAGAGCACAGAAAAAAAATCAGGAATACTGCCCTGCCAGAAAAGGCTCTGCTGCATGGTGGAGCTATGTACATCTCGGAACTGGATAGACAGAAATACAAATCTTTTGGCAGGTACAACAGCTCCTATATAATACATTATATCTGTGTACCTGGAGTTCAACTTTAAAGGAGTTGTAAAGGCACAAGGTTTTTTATCCTAATGCATCCTATGCATTAAGACAAAAAACCCTCTGTGTGTAGCAGCCTCCCCAGCACCCACTAATTACTTACCTGAGCCCCTTCTCTCTCCAGCAATATCCACGAATGCCTAAGCCGTCCAGGACGCTCCTCCTGATTGGCTGAGACACAGCATTGGCGCCATTGGCTCCTGCGGCTGTCAATCAAAGTCAGTCAGCAAATCAAGGGAGAGAGGGGGTGGGGCCAGGTCAGGGCACCTTGTCTGAATGGATACACGGAGCTCTGATTCGGCTCGGGTGCCCCCATAGAGAGCTGCTGGCTGAGGGGGCACTCAATGAGAGGGAGAGGTCAGGAGCAGCAAAGAGGCACCCGAGAAGAGACGGATCTGGGCTGTTCTGTGCAAAACCAACTGCATGACGGAGGTAAGTATAACATGTTTGTTATTTTTTTTTTTAATTAACCTTTACAATCACTTTAAGCACACGAAGAATTATAATGTTTGCTTACTAATCACCAAAGCCTTTAGTCTAATGACCATTTAGGCAAGTGCCACCATAGCATCAAGACAAAATATTGGTAATAAAATAATCTCTTTTTGAGAACCCCAAAAACAAACACAATTATTATATACCATAACCCACACTGGTCTACTACTGTTTTTTTTTTTTTTTTATATATATAAACAGAATGTTGTATTCTCAATGCTGTCATTAACCATTCCAAAGCACCAGTGTGTCCTTAATGCACTCTGCTCTGCTTTTCATTGGTTTGACAAGCACTAATTCATTACTTTAAAAGTCCCTTAGCCGAGGTGTCAGCAGAGCCCCTGGGAGAGAGCTTGAAAGGCTTATAGCTGCTCTTGCATCCCAAACCAGCTGTCCATCAGCTAAGGCCATGCGCTGTCTACCAAAAAAACGAGTGAAGCTTATCAACCCCGATCAACAAGCAAAGTGCATCGGCTTTCAAGAGCTTCAATAATGCTACTTGTTCAGCCACTTATGTTAAAATGTCAAAGTACCTAAGGATAAGCCATTTTAACGATCTTTCAAAAAGCTGTCTTGTAGAATTTAAAGCTTCAATTCCCCCAATTTCCTTTAAGGACAATACAAACACTTCTAATTTTATGTAATTTTACATCTGCACTAATTAGAATTCCTGCAACAAATATAATTAGGAAACCTTTCCCTTTTAGAGGCTTCATAAACAGACAGCAAATCCTCACAGCGGTAATAAAATAAAAGGTCTTTCTAAAGATAAAAATCCTCACTTATCTCAAGAGAAGATCATTTTTACAGCCATTTCAATATTGGTTCAGTTATATTGAGCTTCAGATGTAAATATAAAACCTTCGAGCAATGAATATTTCAGGCACTTTTAAAATGACTCTTGCATTTTGGGACCACAGAACATCAACTTGTTAAAAAAATATACAGATTTGAGGAGAGCTAAAAACAATTCTGCACAGAAAAAATTTACCATTAAATAACTTTACAGGAAATACTGTTCATTCAGCCTGGTCTGCCTAGGAGGGCCCCAAAAGCAACATTTATCATATTGAAGCTTACCAATTCCTAGATAAAATGGCTGCATTTGTTTTCTTTTTTAGGCTTTCTTGCTTTTATTTTCATCTGGTGATCTAGCCAGTAAGTCTGTTGTTTTTCAAAGAACAAGCTTGCGTGTAGCAGTTACAGGGATGAGACAAGACATTCAATATCAGCAGGGGCGCTTACAATGATCAGTTTTATTTTTTTATGTAAAACGTTTATCCCAAAAGGGAAAAAAAAAACTGTAACTGCTTATAAAATGTTAGCTGGAGCTTGGCTTCAGTTTGTTAGTGTATTTAAATCTGCTAAGGTTCCTTTCACAGATGCGGACCGTCCATTTCATCGGTTCAGTCACGCTTTTTCAAAGAAAAAATGGATGAAGTTTACATCAGTTTCTCATCAGTATTTCATCAATTTTTACATTTGTTTTCAAACATCCACTACCAAAGTAAAAACTGACCGTTTGTTGGTTTACATCCATTTTTTTGTCCGTTACTTTTTTTTGACAGAAGAAAATAGGACTTTGACCCATTACAAAAAATGGATGTTGACGGAAGCAGATATGAACTGATGTAAATAGATGATCATCCATTTACATCCATTTTTCCATAGAGATGCATTCAGAGCTTCTCCCATCCTTTGGAACTCCCTACCCCAATCTGTCCGACTGTCCCCTAATCTATCCATCTTTAGGCGATCCCTGAAAACCCTTCTCTTTAAAGAAGCCTATCCCGCTTCTAACTAGCACTGTTTTACTTCCTTCACCAGCTCATCCCCCACAGCTATTACCTTTTGTATCAATTGACCCTTCCTTTTTAGATTGTAAGCTCTAATGATCAGGGCCCTCTGATTCCTCTTGTATTGATTTGTATTGTAACTGTACTGTTTGCCCTCATGTTGTAAAGCGCTGCTTAAACTGTTGGCGCTATATAAATCCTGTATAATAATAATAATGTCCATTTTTCATCTGTCAACGGATGGATGAAAAATGGACAAACAGTCAATATGTGTGAAAGGGGCCTAACACTTCCCTCCCCCCAGACTGACAATATTGTTGTCTGTTGTGCCCCCTGTGCTCCTTCATCCAGAGTGAGAAACTTTAATACAGGTGGTATGTTACTGGGCAGATCACCAGGTGAAAAGAGAGGGAAAAAGCTTAAAAAAGAAAACAAATGTAGCCACTACATTTAATGTTTGGTAAGCTGCAATATATAACATTTTTGGTTTATACCAAAAATGTGTTTATTACCACTTTCGGTGTAGGTAGTCAGTCCTTAGGAAGTAAATGAAAGTTGTATTAAAGGTTCAGCCTTTAAAAAAAATTAAAAAAAATAACAAACATGTTATACTTACCTGCTCTGTGTAGTGGTTTTGCACAGAGCAGCCCAGATTATCCTCTTCTCAGGTCCCTCACCACCACAGAGCAGGTAAGTATACTATATTAAGTATACTAAGTGTACTATGTTTGTTGTTTTAAGGAGAAAAAAAATACATTTATAATCACTTTAAATGTATGCTATTGTATGATTCTAACTCCTTATTGGGGAATGCCTTATTAACAGTACATTGATTCAATTTAATTTTTAATTTAGGTGACTGGCAAAAGGAGCTAAATTGATGATCTCATAATTGTACTGCTGCTTCGTCACTGTCCAGTCACAGATGTCTGTGATCTTGGTGAATGAATGAGTAAATGTATGAGGGTGTATATGTCTGTGATCTTGGTGAATAAGTGAATGTATGAGGGTGTATATGTCTGTGATCTTGGTGAATGAGTGAATGTATGAGGGTGTATATGTCTGTGATCTTGGTGAATGAGTGAATGTATGAGGGTGTATATGTCTGTGATCTTGGTGAATGAGTGAATGTATGAGGGTGTATATGTCTGTGATCTTGGTGAATGAGTGAATGTATGAGGGTGTATATGTCTGTGATCTTGGTGAATGAGTGAATGTATGAGGGTGTATATGTCTGTGATCTTGGTGAATGAGTGAATGAATGATGGCGCTTATGTCTGTGATCTTGGTTAATGAATGAGTGAATTGGTGAGTGTGCATATGTGTGTGATCTTGGTGAATGAATGAGTAAAGGGATGAGGGTGCGTATGTGTGTGATCTTGGTGAATGAATAAGTGAATGTATGAGGATGTATATGTCTGTGATCTTGGTTAATGAATAAGTGAATTGATGAGTGTGCATATGTGTGTAATCTTGGTAAATGAATGAGTAAAGGGATGAGGGTGCATATGTGTGTGATCTTGGTGAATGAGTGAGTGAGTGAGGGTGCATATATCTATGATCTTGGTTAATGAATGAGTGAATTGATGAGTGTGATCTTGGTGAATGAGTCAGTGAGGGTGCATATGCCATGATCTTAATAAACAAGTGGGTGAGATGTCTGTGATTTCATTGTATGAACTAGTAAATGGGTGTGCATATGTCTGTAATCTTGGTGAATGAATGAGTAAATGGGTGAGGGTGCGTATATCTGTCATCTTGATGAATGAATGAGTGAGTGAATGAATAAGTGTGCATGTGTGTGATCTTGGTGAATAAGTGAGTTGAGTGAGTGAAGGTGCATATGTCTATGATCTTGGTGAATGAATGAGTGAATGAATAAGTGTGCATATGTCTGTGATCTTGGTGAATGAGTGAAAGAATGATTGACGGTGTGTACCCACTATGTCTCTGATCTCAGGGAATTAGTGAGAGTGAATGAGTACGTGTTGCTATGCACGTGCATGTATTTTCACGTGTCCCTCTAATCACCTTTCTGTTAAAAGACAAGTAGGGCAGTATATCTACTGGCTACTGTATATCTAATGTAACTATGGTTTGGTAGTGGCAACTGGTTTTTGATTTAATCTTCAATGACACTGTAGCAATGCAAGAGGTAAATGAGTCAGTGTCTCTTTCCTAATAAAGTATTGCAATATTCATTAGTGGTCCTCTTTATGGACACTTTCACGGTTGTGCTCAGCATGCATCCATAACCTGTAAGCAGACAGAAGGCTGTTGGTTTACAATGCATCCCATTACAATGTGGACAGCTTCCAATCGCATGGCTACCCATCCTCCATGGTTGGAGGATATAAAAGGGAAAGCAATCAAAGAAAAGCAGTTTAATGATTTGTGTTCTCACGTCGATGTCTTGCAGCATTCAATTGTTAAGTGAATACAAGAAAACAGCTGTTCTTTCCCTTTACAGAAGCCAGAAATTCTTCAATGGTTAATTGTATTTTTGTATCACTTTCTTCCAGAAAGAATTTACCTGGATTACAGAAAGAGGTCATATCATCTGTTTAACTACACTCCGATATGGAGATTGGTACGTGATACTGAAAAACGACTTCCCATATATACTGGAGGCATCTAGCTAGTAGGATGCATAATAAAAGGGGCATTGATATGTGGATATGTGGAGTGGAAAGAGATGAGTATAATAGATACATACCATTCATGTTCATGCCCCCATTTTTCCAGTAGTATTGAAGTCCTGAGCCAGTCTTTTTTAAGTTCCCTCACGGGCAAGGAGCCAAAGAGGAACCTTTAAAATAAGATTTCAGACTGGCCAACAGGCCTATCGAATAACTAGGGGCAAGAGGCATCCCTGTGGTACAATGCCCATGCTTGAAACTGTAACCGAGTCACAACAAATTCTTCTATAACCTAAGGCATCTTTTAATGATTTCAATCAATGTCTACCAAATAAAGGAATAAAACTACGTAAAGTCGTTTCTATAATACGCGATCAAGAAATAAGCAATTCAGAATTCTAGGGAAACCATGTACTTAATACATACACAATTACATGTTCTTGTTTTACCTGTAAATCACATATACACTTCCAACGGGAGGATAGGGTCTGCTAGAAAGCTCTGCCAAATCATCTCTATATTTCTAATATAAAATTCTCAGGAAAAATCACATTCAGAGCAGAAGGGGGGTAAATTGAACTGGAAGAGAAAATTGCATGCAGGTCATACACTCTAAATAACCACATAGAGGGGAAAATGTAAAAGCATCTACTATAATAAAATTGGTGAAAAAAAAAGAAGAAAAATAGAAGAACAGAAAGTTATATTTTAGCACAAAACGTACTAAACAGACTAGGTATCGTTACCGCATTAGGATATGTTTTAGCCACCAAGGTTTGGGGGGGATTTATGATCTTAAAGACGTATTTATTTATTGTCAGGAAAAACAAGAAAATAAAGAGCCAATAAAAAAAAGCAATATATAGGCACATAAAGATATAGTGGGAGTTTTCAAATACACTTTAAACTTTGCTTTTGCAAAACCATAGGGGACTCGGTCAGGTGATTAAAAACATAAAGGCAAATAATGCTTGATGAGCCCAGGAACTTTTATGCTATATCACTAACACAAGATTAAATGTGATTTTACAGCAAATCCTTTTTCATGGCTGTGGTCCAGGGAATTTATGGATATCTTAACAGCAATGGCTGAGTCGGAGATTGTATTTATGATGTTTTTAAAATTGTAACTTGGAGCAGAGTAACTCATATTGGGCCTAACAAGTTTAAACAAGGTGATATATGCTACATAATAACTAGAGATACTTCAAAAAGTTTACTTAGATGAAGTTTTACATTGGAAAGCAGCACATCCCCATTGCCTTAGTAATTGCAATATATTTGGTTTACACTGCTTAGCAATGAAATATTAGGTTCATTCCGGCTACTCAGCAATACCTCATTGCTTGAATCAACTTTTATATAAGCCGCCCTGGGTCATATAATTAACTTCCAAAATTGTTCATCACCACTAACACGATTTATTACTTACAATGGTACAAAAACACAGATGCAGCTCTTATTAGGCTGTAAATATCATGATAGTTTGTGGATTGCAACAGGCTCAGAACACAAGGTCATAGTTCTAAATCGTATCCCTTACATTCAGTGAAGCAGGAACAATGCAAAAACACGACCAAATTACATTCCAATGGCTAAATATTTAGTTCTGTTAATGTGCGATTATGATTGTGAATTTTTTTTAAGGCTAATAAAGTCATAATCTCGGCCCAGTATAAAAAAATAAAAGCAAAATCCATTAAGAAGTGTAGAGTCATTACTGCAGCATCATAAAGTTAGAACATTAAATTATGACTCTGAAAAGAGAGAGAGAGATTTGGTCAACTGTGTGTTGCACCCTCAAATCACATAAGAACTAATTTGAAGGGAAAGTATGGCATATTTAATAGGACTAAATATACTCCCAGTTTAACTTCTTTTGTTTGTGTACTATTTTGGGAAATTTTCCTTTCCTTCTTGTCCCAGAGACACAAAAGGAAGCTAGAGTAAATCTCCCAAAGTAAAAGGAATCCCCTTTTAGACAGTTGTTCCCGGAACAGGTGTCCTCAGTGGAAGATTTCCACTTACTTTTTGTCCAGAGGCCCAACTCTTACAATTTTGCATTTCCTAACCCTTTCTGTTTTGGTGACAACAGTCAGTAAAGTGATACTAAAGTCTTGTTGTGTTTTCTTTAAAAAAAAACAAACATGTTATACTAACCTGCTCTGTGCAGTGGTTTTGCACAAAGCAGCCCAGATCCTCCTCTTTTTGGGCCCCTAGCTGGCACTCCTGGCCCCTCCCTTCTGTTGAGTGCCCCCACAGCAAGCAGCTTGCTATGGGGGCACCTGAGCCGAGCTTTAGGTTTTGAAAAAGCACAATGTCAGTGTGAAATGCGTCACCTCTATTCCTGACTTTGTCCTTGTCCTGGTGGCAGTCCATCATATGTTCAATAAATCTGTTGGATCGTTGGAGCGAAGGTGTGCAGCCAATTTCTTTCCCTTTTGATTTCATGCTCATGGATGCAAGCCAAGATTAGCACCCAGTCCTTCCAGTCTTGTGGATTACCTTACTCACCTGGAGCAGCGGCTTGTCTTTTGTTACCCAAGCCGAGTCGCAGCTCTGTGCTTCCATTTAAACACGAAACTGCTGTTTGGTCCTGCCCCACCTCTCTCCTGATTGGCTAATTGACATTTATTGTCTCAGCCAATCAGGAGGGAGAGTCCCGAATGGCCAAAGCACTTGTGCTGGATCGAGATGGGGCTCAGGTAAGTATTAGGGGGTTTGACAGGAGCTGCTGCACACTAGAAAGTTTTTTATCTTAATGTATAGAATGCATTAAGATAAAAAAAAACTTCTGCCTTTACAACCCCTATCAGACAGAGTGGTGAATCTTTCCAAGAGGGACATAGACAGCAATAAAAACTTTACCACACCTTTAAAATAAAAAATCTTTTGTGTAAAGATATGCTTTAAAGTAATGCCTCATACACAAGATGTGAAAATCGGATGAAAAATATGCTTTCAGAATGCTTTCTTCAATCTGATCCTTAGTACAAAGCTCTTGAGAGCCGATCATGACAGTTCATCCAAAATTATCAGAAGAGACAAGCATGAAAACTTTTCTCCTACGATAACAAATGATTTTTGGGTAATTAGTTTAGTATTTGTACGGAAAAAATCCGATGACCAAGACCACGCATGCTCAGGAACAAAATAATTAATCGCAATACAGTACAACCCATTACATCACATTCCTGGAGTTATATTCTGCCATATGTGAATTTTCATAACTTTAGTAACCTATTGTTTTTCGATGTGAGACTAGCAAGCAAAAGAAAAAAAAAAAGGAAGATCATTTGTCTGATATTCTTATTGTGTGTACTAGGCACAATTGTTGATGTTGATGGTGGCTTACACATTTTTAGATACCTGTTTTTGTAGGTTAACCACAAGATGAAGTTTTGCTTTTAGATGCAAGTGCTCTGCCTCCTTACTTAACAATCACCGAGTTCGGAAATACTATTTTTAATGGATTGATCATCTTAAAGACTTGCTTTGTTGAAAAGAGCAATAGAGCAAGACCACTGTACAAAATCAGAAGCAATTTCTGTATATATATATATATATATATATATATATATATATATATATATATATATATATATATATATATATATATATTTACACACACACATATTAGACATACCTGTGTATATAATTACAAATTTTACATAACTACAAGGTTTTTAAAACCCTAACATAAATACATATTATTATTTACATCAAGTTGACTTTTAATATGTTTAGCTAACCAGAAAAAATATTAAAAGACATTCCCTTTAAGCAAACTACAGATATTTTTTTGAAATGGAAAAAAAGCCCACAGAGCTGCCAGCTGTACAAAGATTCATGGATAATCTGTGAAATCAGCAGCCTAATTTAATGTAGAATGTCTAATAAAAAATGACAGCACCTACATATAGGGTATCTACACTGTAATTGTTTCCTAATATAAACTGCCACAATAACTGCACAATATGTTAAACCTCTGTTTCGAGCAGCAAGGCACCTTACACTAATCAAAGTAAGTGATAGTATAAGGATTCAGTTCTGAACCAAAGTGCATATAGTAGAACTCCAACAGAAGAACAGAGAGGATCCATATCGATTGTCTATAAAATGCTCAGCAATCCATAAAAAACCAAAACAGGCAAGGCATGTATAAGTGCCATTTTAGGTGCCAAATATGCATATTCTAAGAAGGTGACGCATCTACTTGGTAGGATGCATGCTCTTACATTGTTGTGTGTACAATTAACCATCACATCTCATAAGTTCAAATCTAGTGCTCTCTGGGTGTGATCAGCACAGTTTATTATGTTTATTAGGTGTGCCTGCTGAGGTATTTATACAGTAGCTGTCCACAGATATCTCCATCATCACCTAATGATGATTGCATCAACAATATTAGGACAGGATCCTCTCATTTCTATAAGAACCTTGAAAACAGAACATGTTAAATTATAAAGAAAATACCGCTATTTTACGACACTCATTGTGTGAAAAAGCACCACACTCCACAATATCATTAAAAAAAATCGATATGCATCTTTATGGGTATCATGGGTCCACTCTAATCTCTAAATACAATTAAAAATATAAGCTAGGTTCCTGATTCTGTTTCTTTACCTGCCTAGAAAGTGTCAGCTGGAGTTTGACTTTAATGTATTAGTCATTTATGTAATGCTTTTGTTCAAGGGTGTCTCCATTGCTCCTTCATAACAGAGGAGCCACCTAAGCTGCAAAATATATCATAGGCCACCATGGAACTCTAGTGATTGACCATTTAAGGATATTCTAATGGCTCATCATTAGTGCATTTAATATTTCTATTTTACCATGAGTGCTCCGCTCCTACTATATGCATGTATGCACAGATTAAACTGTTTGTAAAGCTTCAGCTTTTTTAAAATTAAAATCAAAAACATGTAATACTTACCTATTCTGTGTAATAATTTTGCACAGAGCAGCCTCGATCCTCCTCTACTCGAGTCCCTCTGGCACTCCTGGCCCCTCCTATTCCAGTCCCCCCATAGAAACCCTAAAGCCTAGTACACATTAGTAGTATATTTCTGTTAAACCCAGCAGGGCTGAATGAAAAAAAACTGACAACTCAGGAGGAGCCACTGTAATAACCATGCAATTTTAGTACAGCGATCTCCACCGCTGTGCTATGCCATTGTGTTCTGACGGGGGCCACCCACAAACTGTTCTCACAAAGTTGGGAGTATGAAATTGTCCAAAATGTCTTGGTATGCTGACGTCTTAAGAGTTACCTTTACTGGAACTAAGGGGCCAAGCCAAACCCCTGAAAAACAACCGCACACCATAACCCCCCTTCATCAAATGATTTGGAGGGGTCGTCCAATACTTATGGCAATATAGTGTGGGCGAGCGAGTTTGGGGTAGAGGAACTTGACTGGCCTGCACAGAGATCTGACCTCATCCCGATAGAACACCTTTGGGATGAATTAGAGCGGAGTCTGCGAGCCAGGTCTTCTCATCCAACATCCGTGCCTGAACCTTGTGGACAGCCTTTCCAGAAGAGTTGAAGGTGTTATACCTGCAAAGGGTTGACCAACTCAACAATTTTTGTGCAGATTTTTGTCTTCAGATTTACCAAAACCATGTAGTGCAAGGGCCTGCCTGATTGCATACAAATTGAAAATCTTAAGGGTTGACCTAATATTATAAATTGATTATTATTGTAAATCTGCAGAAAATCTAATAGTGTGTATGGGGCTTAAGACTGGGATGCCATTAAAGTTCATGTGCATGTAAAAGCAGGTGTCACAATACTTTTGGCAATATAGTACACATTTTTTAAAGTGTTTTGCAGGGCTAGGATTAATGATTTTATCCAGTGCCCATGTTTTCTGATACCAATAAAGATATAAAGTATATATATATATATATATATATATATATATATATATATATATATATATATATATATATATATATATATATATATATATACACATACTGTATATATATATATATATATATATATATATATATATATATATATATGTATATATATATATATATATATATATATTTATTATTATTTATTTATTTATTTACAATATTTATTTATTTATTTATTTGAGTGGAGCTTTTTTCATATAAAAGATTTTGTTTTATAATTGTGAAACAGAGGCTGGGTTTGTGACCTCTAACAGCATGGTTCCTTGAAATAGTGAGGTGTATTTTGCCTAAAGCTCATAACACATCATTAGAGATGGGCTCGGGCGTGTTTAGGATCCCACCTGCCCGATCCCGCCAGGAAGCCAACACTGCACACCGCTAATCACAGACAGTGAGATATTTACTAGTCTGTGCATCTACGGATTGGGAAAGGTCTTGCTGCCTGTGATTAGCGGTGTGCAGTGTTGGCTTCCTGGCAGGATCGGGCAGGTGGGATCCTGAACACGCCCGAGCCCATTCCTACACATCATCTTAGGGCAATCATACATGGAATTACATTTGGCCAGGATTTAAGCTGGGACTGGCCATGTATGGGCCTTGTTGGGTTGTCAATCCATGTATGGGCCTTGTTGGGTTTTCCCCAGCACTGTAGGCTATAGCCTTCAACACTGATCAGTATATTCTGATGGTGGGCAAAGCTGTCAGAATAAAAAATGCTCAGTTGGAAGGATTCAGTGTGGATGGGGGAATCAAGACGTTTTTTAATCATTCTCTGGTTGAACAAAATAAATTAAAAAAAACTCACCTATGGGCTTTTTTAGAGTATACCTGATTGCTTTATTTTCAGAATGTTTGGGGGCATAAAGAATATGACATTTGTCCATAAGAAACTATAAGTTGGTAAACAGAACACATAAAGTTAGAACAGGCTACTTGTAATGCTTAATGCAGAAAAGCATTTTCTCCACACTCCTAATGTAAAATAACATCTGAGCAGGAAGCGTCCGCAACTTATCTCAAGCATATTTCCATTCTCTCATTGTCCTTTCACATTATCATGACCTTCTCATTTTCCACCTTCACCCTGTTTCCCTGCACAGAACAATTCTAGCCAGCTGCTTGTTACTGTCCCTGCCATATGAGATTCCAGATGAGAAAAAAATTATCGTTCAGTGTAATCTTGTTATGAACAGCTGAGAATATGATCTTTTCCAGGCATTTCTATCAGAGAAGGTTGGAAAGAAATGTCCAATGCAAAAAACATGCATTTACATGTAAATCGCTGCCTCTATTTTACGTAAATGCGCATCTGAGCTTTGATTTATCCGTGCTGATGCTCCCTGTAATTTCTGAAGTCTATAAACCTAGAACAGACTGACAGTAGGCCAAATCAAATCATCGCAATTCACACACTTGCAAATCAAGGGTGGAGCAGATCTTGAAAGGTTTGCCTACCTCGTAGGAGTTGATAACAGCAAGAACCAAGCCACTGAATTGTGAAAGAGACAGATTGCTGACATGGACTGATGTATGCCCATGCTTTTTCTCATATTTATCATAAAATCTTTTTCTAAAGCCTGCTGCAGTGCTGCTCCATTCCTTAGTTCTTTGCTTTGTCTAGGACACTCTATTCAGCCCAATGAATATTGAGTATTTTTGTTCATAAAGATGCACTGCAATCACCCCTGTACTTTCACTACATGAAACCCAAGGTCTACCTACCTAACATACTGTGGAATAGCTGCTACAGCTCTGATTGTAACTGTTAGTTAAAGTGATAGTAAAACCCAAAACCAAAAAAATGCTAGCAGCACAGTGGCTAAGTGATTGGCACTTCTGCCTGGCATCACTAGGGTCATCAGTATGAATCCTAACCATGGCACTACCTGCCTGGAGTTTGCATGTTCTCCTTGTACCCTGTGTGGGTTTCCTCCCACAACCCAAAGGCATGCTGGTAAACTAAGTGGCCCTAGTATATGTACGAATGTGGGTTAGGGACCTTAGATTGTAAGCTCCTTGAGGGCAGGGACTGATATGAATGTATAATATATATGTGAAGTGTTGTGTAAATTGATGGTGCTATATAATTACCTGTAATAAATATAACATATTGCAGCTTACCAATCCTTAGATGTGGGTGGCTGCATTAGCTTTCTTTTTTTATTAAAAAATATTTTATTAAAAAAAATAAAAAAAACAGCAGTGAATAAATACCACCAAAAGAAAACTATATTTGTGTGGAGAAAATGCTAAAAATTTCATCTGGGTACAGTGTAGCATGACCGCGCAATTGTCATTCAAAGTGTGACAGCGCTGAAAGCTGAAAAATGGCCTGGGCAAGAAGGGGGTGTAGGCAAGTGGTTAATAATACTTTAAGCTACACAAAAGATGTATCTGCAGGTATACTGTTGAAGCCCATATAGTATAAAACTGCCTTTATCGGTCTCAGGACAGAAGAAGCAATCATTCAGAGAAAACAATGCCCCCAGATCTAGTGTGGGCACAATATCTTGACAAATATCTAGATTTAGTCATTTCAATTACCTTCCAGGTCACTGGGAGTAAACTCTTGGGCACTCCCGCTATTGTCTTTTTGTCAGTGCAGTTATCATTCCAGCCCTACTTATAAGAAAGGTTTCACAAGGTGCTACTATCTTGTGAGACCCGTGATCTCTGGTCACAGTTCTCCTGATCCTTCTGCTCCTGTCAATATATACTGTATTTCTGTATACTGTGTGTTTATGTGGAAATGTATTAGAACCTTCTTCATAAATGACCACATAGCAGTAATTTAGGACTTCCACAACTCAAATGTGGATTTATTGGCTACTGTCTGAATTGCAGACACTGAACATTCTTCTAGTTTGGGTCCCAAGAGTCTCTGCGTCATTGTTCTGCAAACACCAGTGTCATATGCCATTGATTTTTGAAGGAAAGAAAGCAATGACAAAACATACGGCCTATCAGATAATCAGGGAAGCTCATTTCAAGCAGAGTTCTAGCTCTTGGGCTGATTAATTACTGATTTTTATCATAGCTTTTGAAATAACAACTGCATGATACACACATTCTTGCAAAGTATTTTATAGGCCTGTTTTATTTTGTGTATGTGTTGCATTATTGACGTCTATGAAGAGCAAACCTACAAAATATCATCAGTATAATTGTCCTTTAATCTCTTAAAAAGGGGCGTTGCTAGGTCTACAAAAGATCTGGGGCTAGAGCCCATAACAGCGTAGTAAAGAAAGTCATACGCTTGGGCGAGCATACACATGTATATACAGTAATATACATGTGTGTGTATAAATCCCCAGAGAGCCCCTCCACTTACTTTAGGGCCCCCGGAGAGCCCCTCCTTACATCAGGGTCCCCAGAGACCCCCCCACTTACATCAGGGTTCCTAGAGAGCCCCCCTTACATCAGGATCCCCAGAGAGCCCCCCATCCCTTTGGGGTCCCCTGCAGAGACTCTGGGCTATGTGCCACAGATCTGGGTCTATAGCCCCAAAAGCCACCCCCTAGTGACGCCACTGCTCTTAGGCTACATTCACACTTCTGCACAGCCTTACCACAAAACACACTAACGCACGTTGTGTTACGGCAGCCTATTCATTTGCACAATAAAATGCACCAAAAAAAGCATTTTTTTTTTTTTGAGGGGCAGCAAATTTAAAAGGCACAGTAATGTGCTACCATGTTTTGTGGTGAGCTAAAATGCATGTGTGTTGGCAAGGTGTGCTCAGGTGCCATTAATGCCCCGTACACATGGTCGGATTTTCCAACGGAAAATGTGTGATGGGACCTTGTTGTCGGAAATTCCAACCGTGTGTAGGCTCCATCACACATTTTCCATCGGATTTTCCGACACACAAAGTTTGAGAGCAGGCTATAAAATTTTCTGACAACAAAATCCGTTGTTGGAAATTCCGATCGTGTGTACACAAATCCGACGGACAAAGTGCCACACATGCTCAGAATAAATATGATGAAAGCTACTGCCCACTGCCCCGTTTATAGTCCCGACGTACGTGTTTTACGTCACTGCGTTCAGACCGATCGGATTTTCCGACAACTTTGTGTGACCGTGTGTATGCAAGACAAGTTTGAGCCAACATCCGTCGGAAAAAATCCTAGGATTTTGTTGTCGGAATGTCCGAACAAAGTCCGACCGTGTGTACGGGGCATAAGAACGAATAGCACTGCAGCAACACAAAGTACAATGCAGAACTAACACGTGCGATCCTGCATTGCAAACCTAGCCTTAAAGCAAAAGTCTGCTTGTGCAGCCAATGAGAGTATCTGTGATCCACCAAACCCACCCTCTGCCTTAACTAACTCATACATGGAAGGGGTGCAGCAGCAGGAGGGGCAGACAGTCTTTTTATGTCATCTGCAAATCTAAAGTCGATTTCTGAATTTAATTTCACTTGAAAAAAAATAAAAGTAATCATCCTGCATGAGAAAACACATCACAATACACCTACTATTCACCAGGAAAAAAAAATGTCCACCCTCCTTGATATAGTTTTACTTTTTCATAGGGACCCGAATTTCTTTAATTTTCTGGTTAAGCCTTGCCATTTGTACAATGAGAGTCCCCTTATGGGACACATTGGAGAGTGGCATGGCAACATGTTAACATGCTGTTTATGTAGACAGGTGAAACAACCATTCTCATATATTGTAGTGCGCTTAGTACTTTCTGACACAATGTCATAGTGCCATGTTTAATGTATTGTTCTCTCCAGTGGAACTACATCAGCCTGTTTCTGCGCTCCTGTTTTCAATAAAACAAGAAGGGGTCATCCATATGTTCAGCAACATCTTGACTATCTGCAGCAGCTATCCAACACAACTGACGAGACTTAGCCATGAGGTCAGGGAAAATCAGACCACAGTACAAAATGAAACTAAGTCAGGAAAGAGAATCAATTGGCCATCTTGCTCTTAAAAGGGGCTTTTATTCTAAGTTTAAAATACTATATGTATTCCGTTTTTATCACTATATACCCCAAAAATCACAAACTAAAATACTGAATATACAAGATGAAAACTTATAAGTTTAAGATTTTAACAGTTAGCAAAGAAAAAAAAAAATACCTTACCTTTTGAAACCCTGAGTATAAAATTAGTGAGGTCTCTGTTTTTAGAGTTCCACTTTTGCTTGATAAGCATTCTGAACATCAGAGATAGGGAGGTCTTGCTTTGCCTTTGCATTGATCCTGAGACCCCAAGTACTTTAGGTGGGGCTGAAAATGATCTGGCATAGCACGAGTGTAGGATGCATGCCAATGAAGTTAGACTTACAGACTTGCCATTTGTGAAAAAAAGTTCTATGCAGGCAATAGGCAGTAATCCTCTCTGTAATAGTGTACTTCAACATCCAACTTCTTAAAGAAAAAGTGATGAAGCCAAGATTTCCATCCTGTGTGAGTAGAGATCTGCGCTGCCACGTGTTGCCTAGAGGCTCTTTGTATTGTGCCTAGTGTCTTCTACAATGTGCTTACTATGAGCTGCCAATGAACTATAAGCTCAGTTGCCAAGTGCAGCCTGATGCTTATGCTGCCTGTTCTGTAACTGTGTCCTGTGTACAGTTAAGTCAGAGGCTCTGCCTGATCCATCCAGGTCCAAATTTGCTTCTGCTTATTGATTCAGAAGGTTTGCTGCTTCTGTGAAACCAGATTTGCCTCTGGATAAACTACGTCAACAGTAATTTTAGGATAAATAAAGGGTACTGTGGCTGCTTAGAAAGCTGTCTAGCTAGGGAAATGGTTTATTATTTGTATTTGTGAAGTCTCTCAGCACATTTGCAGGCAAATGTATTAGTAAAGTCAGCAGTGGTTGGTCCTAACTTCTCAACATATTTGCAGGCACTGGGATTTGGAAGTCACTAGCGGGGAAGTCCTATTTGTACTCATTTGTCTGCAGGCACTTGTATTTGTGAAGTTGGTAGCGATTTTCAGCAGCAGTGAACCCCCCCCTCCTTTTCAGGACATGTCTACATTATTACTTCATCTTATACAATTAACAAAATTTTAAAAGCTGCATTCCAGAACATCCTTGTCAGTCCACTGAGAGGACCCCCAGGGTCCTCTATTAATGCAATACACAATCTCAGTCTAATAGCTCTAATAGCCCTCATAAACCTTCAGTCTAAGTTTAAGTAATTAGGAAAGCAAGCAAATATCCTCCTAGATAAAAGGAACAGGCTAACCACCTGTCGTAAACAGTTTAGCTGGAGTAATTAGCGAATATACATTGTCTGTCTACCTCCTTCTGAAGAATGCAAACTTCAGTGTATTTCATAACGCTTGAGATAATAACAGTACTGCCAGGATAAGGACATATTTACCAATACCCATTAATTAGCAGCATTTTAAGCTCAAACACCACTATATTAGAAGGTACTGGACACATTACTTCTCCTAGGCAAAATAGCCACCTGATACCCATCATATTTGTGTTCATTAAAACAGTAATTCCATGCTGGATAAAACTGCATTTTAGGGAGTGGCTGCTACTTGGTCATAAACAAGGAGACGTACCATCGACCACTTCTCAGACCTTCTCACTGGTCACATCATTTCTGGCCACCACCTCCTCAAGGACCTTAAAAGAAGAGCTGCATCAGTAGTCTAGAGCTCACCTTTTACTATCAAAGAAAGAACATCAGCAAAGACTTTTTGAGAGCCACTGTTCCATCCTGATTGGACGTTACCAAACCCACAGAACTGGACTTTGGTAAGTTTTTTTTTGTTCAAACCCTGTTTATTTCTCTGTTGTATTATGGTTTCTTTTTCCTTTGTAATACCTTTTTTTATGTAAATATTTTGTTTGCACCATGTTTTAACAGTTTTTTTTTTATTAAACGATATTTCCAAAATTTTTAATATGGTCTCTTATGCACTAACACAGAACTTAAAGAATCCCTGTCACTTTAAAGAGTGCTACTACATGATACATCTCTGGATATAGCTGTCTGTGGTTACAGTGTGTGTTATTGACATTTACTTAAGTCATATTGTTAGTGTGAATGATTGATATTTCACGATAAAAATATCTGCTGGCAGTGATTGATATGGGGTATAATTGCATAGTTAACCTTACCCAGCGAATAGATCATTCTCAGTGGGCTGGCACTTAGATTGTGGTCCTGCGAGCTGGAAAATCTTTGTGCAGGCGAGGTTGTGAGTGTCATTTTAATGTATCAGTGATGGCGAGGTGTGAGTTTGACCAGCCATTTGTCACAGTTTGGTGAAGGAGGCCTGGGTCTGAAGTCTTGTCTGTCACAAGCAAGGCTAGGCTTTTTATTTGGCACTTCCTTCCTGATATTCAACAACCTGTAACAGCTGTAAGTAGTGAACACTGCTACAAATCAGGCATTATTCGCTAGTCCAAAAAATTATCATGTGTAGCCCAGGCTGATAGTAATGCCATGTACACACGGCTGGACTTCCCGACAGAAAAAGTCCGATGGGAGCTTTCGGTTGGACATTCCGACCGTGTGTATGCCCCATCAGACTTTTTCTGTCAGCATTTCCGACGGACTCAGATATAGAACATGTTTAGCCCGATGGCAAGTCCGGCCGTGTGTACGCGGTATAAAAGTATGCTCATTCACTTTGCATTTTAGTTAAAAGATTAATGATGAGTGTACACCTTATAATGAAATAAAAAGAAAAAAAGGTATTCGTTCATGCATTCATAGCTTGGTCAATCAAACCTGTAAGATTTTTTTTTAAGCTACCACCATAGAAAAGAGAAGGGAAGGCCTAGATTTGTGAAAAAGCCTTGTAGAGTGTACTGGTAAGCAAGGTGTCAGAGGTAATGCAATTACTTTTTGTTTAAGCAAATATCACACTCTTTAGAGGTTTGGAATGGTACAAAATTGAAATCTGGCCCCAGAGAAAAGAAGCACAGTAGGATAAGGGTAAGGGGTTTTCTTTTTTTTTTTAATTAAAAAAACAACAGAATTTAAAATAAACCTGTGCTATAAAAGTGCATTCTGGGGGGCTGCATTTTCGAGCCCAGCAATATTGATGTTCCATAGTCTAGATTCATTATTACTCTGATTTAAATGATCTGAATCATGAAAACATGCAAACACTCCTTACGCACCCCTTACACCTAACTAACCCCTCCATGACTCTTTCTCTTTTACGTATTCTTCTTCTCCCACTTCTCACTCTTTTCCCTTTCCATGTTTTGCTTTTCCCATGACAATCACAACCCACTTGCAGTAACTGCAGTTTTTCATTTCTTTGATATAATACCTTGTTACAATTTCCTTGTATTGATGTATCGTATAATTCCAAGGTTCACAATACAGGTATGATTGCCTTGTATTCATACATCGCTTACAGCCTTTTTTTCTTGGATTGTTAAAAAACTGAATAATGATGTTATGTATCTATGTATGGAACTATAACGGCTCGCTGTATACGTATGTGTAACTCCACATGGTTCATGATAATAAATGAAGAACACATGAAGCAACACACAAATACTTGATGGTCCTGGTTTTAAGTGTATTTTTTTTTTGTTATCTACATTGTTGTTAAATAATAATACTTTAATAATAATGGATATTTATTTAGCTAGATTATTAGTAGCATAATTAATTAAAGAAAATAATTAACATTCTCATTACACAAGGCCACTAATATATGTTTTTGGCAAAAGCTGCATATGTCAGGAGAGTAACACAGAAGAGCCAAGAATATGTCTCAAGTCGTATGGTAAAGAGAACCGTGGAACATAAAACCAGGGTTTTGAGCTCCAAGACTTCTGCTTTATTATTACAATTTAATATAGAAATGGCAATGCACAGAGTCGAAGGCAAGCCAGCCCCAGAGTTAATTACACATGCAAGAAAAATAGCATGTGCTTTTTTATTCTCCTTTGTTTCATCAATAAAAATGTTTTACGTGTTTTTCATTCTTGCTAGACACAATCCCCTGCTTAGAAGAATGTTGGTGAATAAGCTGTCTCAGAGCTGGAATAGAATTAATTCTCTTGGAACATAATGAACCATATCAAACTCCATATATGATCTATTTTTTCTTGTTCAGTAAGAAGCAATCTGAAACTCCCTTTAATGAAACACTCAGCATTGGACACAATGAAACATTAACAATGTTGCCTGTACCGGCTTCTGACACCTCTCTAGGAAATGCTCTAGTAATCATTATACAAGAGTAAGCCTAGGTTCCCTATACCTACAGTTATTAGTATGGAGCTCACTAGAGCAGTGATTGTAGCTGTGTCAGCGCAATAATAAAATCAATAACTAGGCCACTTTTTTTTATTGTTTAATAATCCAATTCCACAAATGAATGGGGCTATAGCACAAAGAAACACCTGTGTGATTAGGCTGTAATAGAAGCAGCTCTTCACTGTATCACACATTTGTACTCATTGAAATAGGATTTGCACGAGTTTTAGAAGGCTTGCTTCTATCACTGCTTAATCACACAAGCATTTTGCTTTGTGACAGATTCAATTTAATACAATTTTAAAGGGTGTTAGCTTAGATTAAAGCCAGAGTCCACCTTATGAGTAAAACAGCCCATGCGGACAAGGGGCCTCATTATATTACAATGCACTATGCCATTTTGCAAAGTACAAAGTACAGTGCAATGTGATTGACACACCCAAAGCTTGTCCAATTAACTCTAATATTGTTTACTTTTGTCCCAAAATGCTTCAGGGTTACAGAAGAGCTTTGATGCTCATTTTCAGCGCCACAGCAGCAAACGCCTCTTTTCCAAAAGTGTGCGCATACGTAGTGCTGACGCTCTTTTCCTGGTGCTTGTGCATTGTGCTCTCTTCAAATCCTCAGAGTTGCTGGGACAGGAAAATAGAGTGTGCACTATGCATGTGCCATCTTTTTTTAAAAAGTGATGTTGAGATTGAGCATAGCTTTTACGGTCTAGCAAAAATGAACAATACAGGAGTATATCTGTCAGGCGTCGGACGTGCCAGCAGAGGCCTACCTATACTGGTGCTTAATATCTGCATGGACAGTTTTACTCATAAGGCCCCTTTCACATGGGTGCTCCGATCAAGTCCGCCCTCAGTTTTTCAGGCGGACCTGTCATCCGCACAGTGAGCAGAGATGGACCTGTCATCTGCCTGCACAGTGGGGATCAACGGATCAATCCCCCGCTAAGCAAGCAGGATCTGTACAAGCCCGTGTGAAAGGACCCTGGACTGTGTCTTGAAAGTGAAAATGCAGCCAAATAACTAATCCCACAATTGCAATGCATATACTGTATGTGAACTGTTTCACTGGCTGAAACGTTGTATATCTGGTCAGTCAGTCTTGTGATTCACATACTGTATGTTGCCACATTCTATGGTCTGAAGATAATTGCAGTTCTACAGCTTACTCTCTGCACATCCAGCCTTTTTATTAATAAATAAATGATCATCGCTCTATGGTCATTTCCTTCTTGACCTCTACCCTACTGTGTAACTAAGAACCCACCTTCTTTAGGCTCCATGCACACTGGCTTAAAAATCGCTGCTTCATACGGGAGTTTTGTGTTTTGCCTGTAGAAGCAGCTCAATGTTATCCTATGTGTCCATGCACATTAGGACGATTACAGGCATATTTTAACCTCAACATTTAGAGGCAGGAAAAAAACCCTTCTGGTTTGCATTTCTAATTGGAGCTTTCTGGCAGAAAAAAAACACAAAACTCTTCTAAACTCGTCTAAACTCTGTACAAAAAATGCTTCACGTTTTTTTTCTGCCAAGTGTGCATGGAGCCTGTCCAGTGAGTTACCACATTTTGTCATAGGCTCCCTCAACTATCTCAAAAACCAATAGAAATGCTTCACTGTCATTGATTTGTGGTACAACGCAAAGCTCCTAATTCAAACCTCTAGTGAGAGACTGTTTCCGGGATTGTTGAGCACACTGGGCACACAGGATACGATTTCTATAATAATAATAAAAGGTGCCAGTATGTTACTGTTAATATTTGCAATATTCGGGTGCCTCTTCTGTGCTCCTGGACCCTCTCTCCTGTTGAGTGCCCCCACAGCAAGCAGCTTGCTATGGGGGCACTTTATCCGAGTACAGCTCCCTGTGTCCATTCAGACATGAAGCAACGGCCCGGCCATGATTGGCTAGCTGACTTTGATTGACAGCAGCAGGAGCCAATGGCTCTGCTACTGTGCCTCAGCCAATCAGGATGGAGAGTCTCGGATGGCTGAGACACTCGTGGACATAACTAGACAGAAATTGGGCTCAGGTAAGTATTGGGGGGCTGAGGAGGGAGGGAGGCTGCTTCACACAGAAGGCTTTTTATCTTAATGTATAGCATGCATTAAGAAAAAAAAAACCTTCTGACTTTACAACCCCTTTAACATCTAAATTGAAAGCTAACCTAATTTTTACCCCTTGACGACCTATCACTAATCAGCCATCAAATACTTTCTAATCCTCAGGTGCAAGTGCAGAGGCAGCAGATCATCAAGTATGCGCCATGAAAAGGCAAGTACAAGCAACACCAGCCAATCAGTGGCTAGACCCGAACACAGCTTTTGTCCTTGACAGCTACTTTGTGCCCTCCCAGCTTCAGCTACACTCTGGTGCCAATGCTGCAAGCTAATCTGACAGCTTATTAGTAAAAGATTAGTCATGAGTCAGCAGTGGGGGGAATGGAGTGTATGCTCCCTTTAAAGTTAAAACAATGTGACAGGTTCTCTTTAACAAGATCTCCTTCAATCACTGCTTTGTAATAAAATCACATGGGAACAACATCTGTGTAGACACCGGCTCCTATTCTGATTAAATTGATGTGCATAGTTCAGATCATTCCATATTTATTAGACAGACAAACACAGAGCATCTAATTATCTTCACTACAGACCGCAATTTAGGTTATTTGTTAATAATCCATCATGGTAGTAGGATAACAATAGTCTACCCCTTTGTTTCAGTAAAAGAACGCGCAGATGAACAGACGCTATAGAGACCATTTTCTTGCACTAATTATTCACCTCCCAGAACTAGATTATTTGTTTTGGGTTTGAATTTGTTCAACCTAAAATAAAAAAAGAAAAACTAGCGGTAGTAAAATGGCTGTTCCTTACAGCCATGTTATGATTACTAAAAGTAGTGGTTACAATGAAGAGTGGTAAATTGTTTCATTAGTATGGTTGTTATACAATTAGGATTACTTTGCATTTAGGGAATATTTCAAATATATGTTTCCAATTTTTGGCACACACATTCAGTATAGCATAACTATAGTATTTCTTGGCTTGCGAATGGTCTCTTATAGGCCATAATAAGAGTAAGTGTAACCTGCTGAAATTCATATTTTTCCTTTATGCATCTGACACGTTGCTGTACTTTAATAAATGACCACCAACACATCCAGGCTATTCATATGCCGGGCCTTTCTAAATGCTAGATCTGTCTGTGCTTCTCAATGTCTTACTTAAGTAATCCCAGGAGCTCAAGGTTGAAAGAAGCACACAAATAAAACAACTGTTTTACAACAATAATGAAACAAAATGGATATTGCTTTTCTGTGATTGCTTAGAAGCTCCACTTAAGCGGCGAGATATACACCACCATTTTTTTTATATCTGTCTGCAGAACAAAGGCCTGCGAAAGAGCGATGCAGTTGCTACTAGTGAAAAATGGCTTCTATCTTGCAGACCAACAGGAGTCATAATAAAACTATTATGGCTTCAAATATTTATCTCACTATTTGCTTCCTTACAGCCTGAACATATTCATTCACCCAAATAAAAGGAAAGGCTGAAAACTAACTTTTTTGAGGAAGTTGACAGCTTTAACCTTTCTTTATTTCTGGATGCATACGTTTGATTCTGCAGTATAAAAGAAAATAATTTTGCGTTCATTCTACAGAAATGGCTGGGGGATGTGTGCTGCAGAAGACTTGTATAAGGACAAATTGAACCAATAACACTGATGTTTAAAGGTTACAAGTAGGTCATGATTGGCTCCCAGAAACTATTGCATGAGGTTCAATGGAACGGATATATTACACTTCTTGCTGACGACCTGGCTTACAGCTGATTTCTACTTAGATATACAGGGACAGAAATAATAAACATGGTGCAGATTGTTATCACTAAATATAGAGAAATTATGGTTAGTCAGTACTATGATGACAGCCAAACAATACAGATATATAGAGGATTGTCTTTGGAGGAACAGGCAGGGGCCCTAAGGCTGAGGGCCAGAGCAGCATTACCATAACTAAAAGCTAGGCTGTAGATTTGTCTCTGGCAGAGAACTGCAGAATAAACCCTGTGAGCGTAACCCTCTTTGTGTTATACTTTTTGGGTTTTTTTGTTAATAAAAGTGGGCAAGGAACCCTTAAACATAATTTTCTGGGTGGACTGAAGTTTGAAAAAAGCTCTTCAATTGGAGACAAAAATGTCTAGGAATACTCCCTTCCTTTAACCCCCCCCCCTTTTTTTTTCTGCTATTCTTTTTTTATTATTTTTCTTTTTTTTTTTCTTATGCCTCGGAAATAAATTTGCTTCCACTGTTTTTTCTAGCATGTGTACTGCTCTTGCTGGTATCGGGGCATTCTTTGTAATATGTCGTGACTGTGATAATACTCGGAGGTAGCCTCTGGAATCACTTTATGACTGACTCTTCTTCTCTTGAGGCACTTTATGCTTATGTTTTTCTTTTTGTTGTTCTCCTATTTTTTGTATTTTACTATATAGACATATGCTCTCTTGCGGATCCTCCAAAAATGGTAGGTCTTGTAGGAACGGTAAAGGCCCAGTACTGTCTTGATGGTTCCAGCATTTGTAATGCCTTGGAGGTGTCTTATTATGTTGTGTCACTGGATTTTTCCTCTATAAAAATGTTTCAATAAAAATATTATGGAAAAAAATGGCTAGGAAGTGGGCAAGGAGCCCTTAAACATACTTTATTGGCTGGATTAAGTTTGTAAAAAGCTCTTCAACAGTAGATAAAAATGGCTCGGTGCTTCTGCTGTAAAGGCACCTTTTTTGCAGAATGCCATTGCGCCCCCCCCCCCAACACCACTATAGCTACCAAACCCGCCATGATGTTAGCTTCTTGTTAGCAATACACTAATATAACTCAGTATGGGTATGGTTTCATTTTTCGGGGCTCAGCTCTAATTTCTTTCAAATGCATATAGTATACGCTTAGTGTAAATTCCTGTATACACTGATTGAAACGTGCATAAAAATAATAAAGGAACTGCCAACATATTTTAAAACATCATGTAGCTAGATTTAAAAACAACTCCTATAAAATGTTCTTATGCAACTAAATCTGTTATTAATCCGGCTCACTTTCTTGTTCAGAACATTAAAAACCAGCATCTTGTAAAGATATCTGAGGTCACTTCTCTTCTAGCCATTAAGAATTATCAGCAGCTATGTCATTACGATGTCCATGTGCTTTCAATGAACAGTGAAAGAACGCATTTCCACCTTTACTAAAACAAAATATCCCCCCCCCCCCTAAATAGCTATGAACCCAGAGGCCATCGCTGTGTTTTTCTCAGGCAACAAAATGAATCAAGCAGCATGTGCTCCATCTTTTTAAGAAACTCTGTTAAGGCTCCAGATTACATGTCGGTGCACAGCCACCCAAACAGCAAGTAGACCCAGAAAGATTGATCGTTTCCTTATTTGCCCTTAGCCGATACAAGCAAAGCTTATCTTGGGCACAGAATAGGCTTTCTCAGCATATTTGATGTGTACACATGTCTGGAAGCTCTGTCATGTGGGCCTTGTGTATATTCTGGAAGAAAGAACATCATATTTTCTGCATCAAGCAATCCAACTGACATTTCTAGTGCAGGATAAGGGAAACTTGTACAGAACACCTACTGAGGAAGTTAGGGCTCCAGATTACATGTTGGTGCACAGCCACCCAAACAGCAAGTAGACCCAGAAAGATTGATCGTTGCATTATTTGCCCTTAGCCGATACAAGCAAAGCTTATCATGGGCACAGAATAGGCTTTCTCAGCATATTTGATGTGTACACATGGCTGGAAGCTCTGTCATGTGGGCCTCGTGTATATTCTGGAAGAAAGAACATCATCTTTCCTGCATCAAGCAATCCAACTGACATTTCTATTGCAGGATAAAGGAAACTTGTACAGAAGAACTACTGCGGAAGTCAGTACCGACCTATCCTACTAGCTGCCTGGCTGTTATGCTGATCCTATGGCTTCAATAGTTTCTGAGTTAGTATCTAGGACAAAACAGGACCTTCCTGATCTGCATGCTTGTTCTGGATCAGCGACTGAGAAAGTATTAAAGCCCAGAGGGTCATCAGGACAGTTGAGCAGCAAATATTTTAGAAGGAAAGGTCAGCATTGCTTGGTTCCTCAGTACGAAAATTATCTTAACCTGCAGTGGGATTGCTTGGCATAGGAAACAATTTTCTACTGAATACATTTGGCCTACATGAAGGAGAATCAAGCTACATACGTTGAGGAAGCCTAAACTTTGCTGATTTAAGCTAAGAAGAAACAAGGTGTCAATGTGGACTACAGTAATCATAACTCCCCTCCACTCGGTCTAGCCCTTTTCATCCTTATCATTATTCCGTCACTACCAAGTCATCATCTAGCACATGCAATTAACTATTTTTATATCCATGATCAAAGGTAACAGTGAGAAAACAAAATTTGAAACATTACCAGATAGCATATTTTACTTAAGCATCAAAATCATTAATGTCACTTATAGAAGTATGCTAGTAAACAAAAAGCTAATTGACTGGAAGCAATAAAAATAGCGCATATGGTGAGGTAGTAGTATACAACCCTAGGGAAATTCCAGTAGTAAAAATCACTGCTAACCTGGGGAAATCTGGGGACTGTTGAACAAGGATATTTTATGGTATGCCCAGATTAATTGAGTCTTTTTTCTGCACAGCCACACAAACATGGTGATGTCCTTTAAGAAAAAATATATGGAGTGTTATATGCAAGGAGATTTTTCTATAAGTAAGACCCATCGGATATATCTGTTCATGTCACTGAATGTTAAAAATATTTTATCTTTGAGTAAAAGTAAATAGTAAATGTTGGTCCTGTCAGATAAGTCCTTAGACCTAATGTGACACAGTGGTAGGCTATTAAGGATGGCACACATATCTATGTAATTCATCACTTGCGAGGCTGTTGATCTCTGGTATCGCGGCAGGGGTACCTTATCCTGACTAATGCATGTTTAAGACTAAAATCAAAAAAGTTATATACTGCAGCTTACCAGTCCTTACGTGTGATGGCTATATTCGTTCATTTTCAGCAAGTACAAAAATTACCTGTTGATCTTTTAAAAAATGCAGTGTCCTTGTTACTTTCAGTGTCCTGAAAAGAAAACATCCCTATCTTTCTTGTGTTAAGTACTATTCCCACTAACCAACATTTGATGGAATTGACATTTGACAACCATGGCTTCTTCTGGTGATACAGTTAATAACTGTGTGTAGTCACCCAGGTACAGGATGTACATTTTTTGCAGGATTATTAAATAAAAATAAAGGGAAAGACCTGGAAAAACTAATGCAGCCACTACATCTGAGGATTTGTAAACTGCTTTTTTGTTTTTGTGTTTAAAACACTTTAACAAAAACCAGTATGTACCCAGGAGGACATGTTGTACAGGCATTTACAAGTACTTGCTACATGGTAGCAGTGCCACTTATGAAGCCCTAAAGTGTATATAATCCATATCAGCAATTCTCTTTTATTTTCTCCCTTTTGGTCTGTTAAATATACCATTGAAAGGATTTTAGTATATCTGTTTGATAAGTACAAAAAAATGTATGCTGATTCTGCCAGTAAAGAGGTAACTTCTTATGGATATTGCAGCATCATCTCAAGTAGTCTCATGCTGCAACCTTGCCCAGTCCACCTCTGTAGATTACAGAACAACTCCCTATATTAGAGAGAAGAGTAAAGGAGGAGGTGTTCTTTAGTTCTAACACACTTTATGCATTAGGTAAAGTGACAAGGACTTTCCTCCATACATATAGTACAGTGACTGAGCATACTGGCAGGAACACCAGGTGAAAAAATGGGAAGGGGGAGCATGAAAAAAGAAAACGAATGCACCCAGCATATCTAAGAAATGCTAAATGGCAATACATTTTTTGGGAGGAAACTGGCTTTTCAGTTTCCCCATAGCTTAGAAAAGTCCACTTTGGGACTTGGAGCCTGGGGATTTCTTAGAGATCCGGGTAGGATGAAATCCTCAGTCCTGGGTCCTGATTTTGGGAATCACTAGCTCATTGGTTGGTCAGGTGTCTGTAGGGTTATTAGTAGTGACCTGGCCATGGTTCTGGGCTCTGGGATCTGGGATGATATATAATCATTGGGACCCATATTAAATTTGTAACGGTTTCCATATTGTTCTTTACATAAGGAATTTTCTTTTAACTGTAAAAAAATAAACCATAAAACAATAAAAAACATGACTTAAAAAGAGCTATCAGTAATAGTTTTGTTGCTACGTTCTATTTAGAGGGCTAATTAACTTACCTGAAATTGTATTTGACAATGGGTGTGCAGACATATACCCAGCCCTGCTTTGTAATATATGACAGCCTTTCTCAACGGATGTGCCGCCTGACGTTGTCATGGGTGCCGCGGCATCATGGTTGAGAAATCAGAGATGACCGAGCTTCCATTTCTTCGCTAAAACTGTACACCGGCACAGCAGGACTTCAGTCAGGACAGTGAAGTGAAAACAGTGGAAGGAGGAGGCAGCTTCCTGAGTCCTGAACTCTCCGCCATCTCCGACTGGACAGTACTGGGCAGTGTGAAGTGCTGGTAGAGTAATGCAGTTTTTAAAAAGGCTATGCATGTGTATGTAATGCCCTGTACACACGGTCGGACATTGATCGGACAATCCGACAACAAAATCCATGGATTTTTTCCGACGGATGTTGGCTCAAACTTGTCTTGCATACACACGGTCACACAAAGTTGTTGGGAAATCCAATCGTTCTGAACGCGGTGATGTAAAACACGTACGTCGGGACTATAAACGGGGCAGTAGCCAATAGCTTTCATCTCTTAATTTATTCTGAGCATGCGTGGCACTTTGTGCGTCGGATTTGTGTACACACGATCGGAATTTAACCGATCGGATTTTGTTGTCGGAAAATTTTATAGCCTGCTCTCAAACTTTGTGTGTCGGAAATTCCAACGCAAAAAGTCCGATGGAGCCCACACACAGTCAGAATTTCCGACAACACAATCCAATCGCACTTTTTCCAGCGGAAAATCCGACCGTGTGTACAGGGCATAAGTGTACGTGTGTAAAAGTATGTCTATATGTGTGTGTATGTATGTACTGTATGCACTGTATGTGTGTGTGGCTATGCACGTATGTATGTGTATGTATGTATATGTATGTATGCCTTTTTAGGGCTCGTTCAAAATAGCGGCAAGGACTGCCACTCCTCTGAAACGCAATCCATGATGTATGGCCTCTTCACTGCCTGTATTAATCCCATAAATGCAGCATCGCTATGCAATGCATTTGCAGTTGCTGGGTGGTTGCAACAAAGTCCCGTTTACCTGGGGGTGTACTTCCAGCCGCAGCCACACCACGTGCATGTTTCTTGCTGTTACCACACTAGCTAAAGGGGAACAGTTGGGAGTGGTAAAAACATGGCTCAACCACGTTGTTTTTGCCATTCCCCAACCTCATGTGTGAACAAGCCCTTGGTTAACATCTGCGCAACTGAGTGCTGCATTTAGGGCAGCCCATTCATTTCAATGGACTTCTCTACCCACAGAAACACAGGGAAAGAAGTCCTTCATCCTTTTTTTTTAAAACCATCATCTAAAGCACACTGCATTTTTCAAAGTGAGGGGGTACCATTAAGAATTAACGACACCCCTGAACATCTGTTTAAGAGCACCACGTTTGTCTGCTGTTGGATACACGCACAAAGTTGCGCACATTCCCTGACCCACAGTAATATGAATCAAGCGTTAGACTGGGGTGCATTGAGACTAAAAATACTTCAAGGGGCCCGGACTGGAAAAAAGTTGAAAATCACTGGAGTATGACATGTACATTAGTCATCCTTTCAATAATATTCGTAAAAGTTTGCTGTCAATGTTCATAAAACATTGAAATGGATGCTAGCTAGTAAGCACAGACTGAAAGGCTCTGATCCTCTGAAGCCAATTAAGCAAGCTGCAGACATTCAAATCAATCACTTTACAAAATACAATGTGTTATTTCAAATCAATAAAGTGATGTACAGTATATCTGTAAAAAAATGCATTTTACAACTGCATACAACGTCTACAGTATATATACAATGCATCTTGTTATGAAAATCCTTTCAAAATATATTTTTCTCAGTAATGTACTTGCTAACTGAACATCCACTGCAAGCTCGTCCACTGAGCACCGCTGTGTATCCATGCATTCACGCATACACAAAAACGCACAAGTAAACGATCATCATTTTGCTGGAGGAGGAGAGTATTGTTTACCCTTGCATGCAATGTGAGCTTAATACAGGCAGATATAAAAACAATAAAAATCTTTAAACGTATTTTAAATAGTACTTCAATGTCTTGACATCGGCCTCCTATTATCCTATGTACAACATGATTCAGACTGGAAGAGAAAAGGGTGACACTGTAATCCCTGTAAGCCAGTCCAGGGCTGTGAATATAAACGCAATGTTTAAAATTGACCAGAAAATCTTTTTCTTGAAGTCTACTGAAGAACAGAGGAATTCAGGAATTCTTAAACTGGTTGTTGTACCGCTTATAAGAGGTTGGGATACCACAGGTAAGGTGAGTAGAGGTGCGTTTTTGGACAATACAAAAGCCTATCTGCATAGATGTTTCTATAAAAAGATCCAGCAATTTTAGTATTTAGGACATTGCACTACAAAAACAGTTCTTTTATAAGGGGAGTTTAACTGCAGCAGAGAAAATGAGGTCATAGACCTGGTTATACTGTCTGGCAGGGATGAGTGAAACTCAAGATTGGATGGATTACAAATCTTTTGGCAGGTAAAACAGTTCACACATATGTATTTCAACTGTGTATTTAGCTTTTTGGGACTATAGCCTCACTTTAACGCTAGTACGCAGGCCCTGAGAAGATTTTAAAATTCAAGCCACAAGCTCTACGGTCTGGATACCATATGATATTATGTGCTATTTGAAAACTTGCCACAGTCAATAGACAGCAATCAGAGGAGAGGAACGCATTATATTTCTGACATTGAAACCAGACAAGAAAAAAAAGAACAATTTCTTTTTTTTTTTTTTTTGTAGGTGAATATAATTAATGGATGCATAATCTATTGTTCTATCAAGCAGTGGCATTAGGAATAGGAGTCACAGCTGGCACAATTGTGATAACCCCTATTGAACGTAACACTCAAGACCCAGACCAGAGGTGAAAGGTCTAGGGAAGCCACCACATATTGCTTAATGTTGTCAACTTACCTGGAAGTGACAGCAGTTTATAAAGAAGATCACGATCCTTTACCCCTATGTATTTTGCTACATACAGAACTAGATACATAATGGAAGACATTTAGAACTTTGTGTTCTAGCTATAAAACCATGGGGAGAACACTTTTCCTTGAACTTTTTTGTTTTTTTAGTAATGGTGCCGGCATTATTCTTTACTGTCTAAACGCATCAGTTTTGCCTTAAGATCTTATTCTAAAATGACAGCTCGAAAGAGCAAATCTTCAGGGTCATTTATTACATTTAATGAAATCTAGACTACATGTACGTGGTTAAAATGTCAGAATGGTATTTCTTGTGAAAAAATCGAGCAGTGGTGATCTAGATGAGGCTCTGCACACACCATGTAAGAAGTATTGACTTATTTATTCAGGTCAAAAGGTGTCTCATCCTTTAAAACAAGTGCCTATAATTGGATTGTTTGGTCTAAGAACAGCAAACATCAGGGAGTATATATATACTTGTCTTGTAATAGCACTAATAGATTAGCTTCATTCCTGAAAATAAGAGTCTTCTGAGCATGCACCAATATCAGACAAAGAAAGACAGACCCTTTAAATGAGTAAATGAGCCAGCTCATCTAGTCCGTATAGGTAAGCTTATAGCTCCCTTAACAGATCCCAGCGGTCTGGCCAATAGCCACACATCACAAATGAAGACTTTAGGGATTTCACCAGACAACATCCCATGTCTTTTATTGATGTGCATTCATATAGCCCAGACAACACCTGCCATCGAGCTGTAGAAGCTACACCTTAGGTAGTCAGTTTAGAACCATTTATAGATACTATAATAAATAGTTAGGACCAACTTGTTTACCCTGTCATGTTACTTAAAGACCACAAAAAGGAATCATGACCACAGTACATTGATTTAGCAAGAATTAAACTTATTCCTGTGTCTACATTATCGAACATGATGGTTAGTTCTAGAATGTAAGTGCTACCAACATTTGTTCATGTCAGGTCTCATTATGCCAATGTTCTTTATCAATACTTTGCTCCAGCCAATTTACACCTGCTGTCTCACCAGGGACCCCATTTAACCTTTTTCAGCTCTCAACAGAAGAGCTTTTGAAGCTGCATTAAGTAGAGAGACCTCCCTTCCAAGGCTTATTGGCAGACATTCAAGCTGTCGCTAGCCTGTAAATGACCTCCCATCTCATTCAAAATTTTAAGTCCTTGCTGTACCACAATGTGAATTTGGGAGAGTAAAATTACCGCAAACACCATTTGGTCTTTTTTTTTTTCAGAGCTGCTGCTGATTGTGCAATGTGTAATTACGAAGCATTCTACTGAAACACAAGGGATACATGGCAACCCCCACAATGAAGCCTGGTCAGCACATAAAGCAGCCTTTACAAAGCTAAGATCATTTCCCTAGTTCTGTCATTTAAAGAGATATTTATAAAGGAGAGAAATTAGGTTCTTGTAAGGCAACAGTCTAGAGTTTTAATGGCATGGAAAGCACGTTTTTATGCTGTCAAACAACACTATAATTAGCCCAATATGAATAAGTAAGCATGTGCTTTACATAGCTTGTGTTCTTTTTAAGTGCTAAACTAACTGTGGAATATCCGTTATGTACTTACTTATAATGCTTGTTTTTTCAGTATTTCCCTACTAAATAAAACAAAGTGTCAGGCAGTCTAGTCACAACACGCTCTCTGTCTAAATGATATGACTGCACATTGACTGGCAGCCATTTTGTTTACCAGTGGTTGCATCAATCTTTTTAAAAATGTATTTTCTGCAACTCAGAGTAAAGGCAGAGGCAGAGCAGATATTTTGTTATAAATACACCATAATCACAGTTATACAAAATGTTTCTTTGCATCTAATATAACCTAGAAAATGTGCCGTTTGGCACCAGGAGTGACTATGATGATGAATGCAATGCAATGCACAACAGTAGTTAGCTCTTCTGCAGTACTAGGGTCATCAGTTCAATTCCCAACCATGACACTACCTGCATCAAGTTACCATGTTCTTCCTGTGCTTGTATGGCTTTCCTACAGGTACTCCAGTTCCTCCTACATGCTCATAGGTTAAATGGTTCCTGTCTAAATTGGCCCTAGTATGTGTATGTATGCATTTGATATAAGGATCAATGAGAACCCTGGCTGACCGATTGAGGACAGAAACTGATGTGAATGGACAATATATGTAAAAAGCTGCATAAATTGATGGCACAAAAAAAACCCTGTAATAAATAATGCAGTGTATGGTGAGGTAGGGTACATTGTACAGCAGTTGAGGAATGTGGATTACAGAGCATACCGCAATATATAGATTGAAGTGGGTGGAGTATATAATGTACAGTACAGTGTAAGGAGTGGTGGAGATTATAGTGTGAAGTTCAGAATGGAGCAATGTATACAGAGTAGTGTTGTGCAAAGTATAAAAGGTACAGCGTAGTACTGAGCAGTTTGCAGTGGGCAGTACCATGATCACTGAGAGTATGTGGCTTAAAAATTTAGACATTTATAAATATCACATGGTGCCCCACTCATGCAGTAACCTGAAATATTACAGATCATTTATTGTAGAGGTGTAGACCAGGTCTCCATGTATTTCCTCATATGAGCACAGACAACTAATAGCTACAGAGTTAGGATAAAGAACATTAGTAGATATGGCTTACGCATATCATAAAGAACTGACCTTGTTCTTATCTGATCTACTGAAGTGTCTTTGCTGTTTTTTCCTGTCTACATGCAAGCACCCCAGCAATGGCTACATGGCATTTCTCAATGCAGGTTTCCTGATCGTGACAACACCAGACCATGTGTGCTGAAATGGACACTTGTAGTCTCCATCAGAAGAGTGTGCAAGAAGAGAGAGTGCAGAAACACACTAAAGAGACAAGGACAGAGCATTGTTGTGTTATAACAGGAAGTGCCTGCAGGAAGACCTTTATGGTAACACCATCTGCTATCGTATTAAATAAAGTTGCAGATTTAAAAATATTGAAAATGACTTTTGAATGCATATGAGATTTTACTGATTGGGTTTGCATATACATAAAGCCTCAAAGGATGCAGAAATAGCTCAACAGTACAAGACAGTACAAAATTTGTACAAAGGGGAGTACACAACGAAAGTGGAATGCTATGAAAAAAAAAAACACATAAAAATGACAACATCCTTAGTGCAAGAAAACTAGTCAAATCCCAGGTCATGTTTGATGAAGAGTTCAAGCAGAAAGCGCAGGAGAGAAAGGAACCTAGAAGACAAATGATTTAAAGGACAAATAGAGCTATCAGGAAACAGTATAGACAGAAGCGAGACTGATAAGCAATGTATCAGAAAAATGAGCAAGAGGGAGAAAGAACAGCTAGCTTGAAGACAGGAATAGTATACAAATTAGGGAAATTTTATATAGAGGAAAAAATGTAGGAAAGTATTTCTAGCCTCATGCCGCATCCATAGCAGTAGGATGGAAGACTTCCACCATCTACAGAATATGAATATGGAAGATGAGAACAGGCTCAGAGAAGTGGCAAAAGAGGTAGAGAGGGCCAGGCAGTGGAAGGGATGAGTGATGAAACAATCCCATTTCCTTCCCTAGAGGAAGGTGAAGGAGACCTTAAAACCCATAAAGCCTCAGGTGAAGATAAAAGCTGAAATTACAAAGTAGAGTTCAGCTGACATTTTATTTACATAAAACCATTATG
Organism: Aquarana catesbeiana; assembly: GCF_042186555.1. NCBI lineage: Eukaryota > Metazoa > Chordata > Amphibia > Anura > Ranidae > Aquarana > Aquarana catesbeiana. Next base: position 296,819,714 of record NC_133324.1, on the reverse strand, counting down.
GATCTAGAAAACAGAGAATTGAGTATAACACTCATCTATCTAATACTTAAAATGTATGGTAAAGCTGAGAGTGAAATTATCATGGCATGCTTGGCATACTATACAAGATTTTAGACAGGATTATGACTATTATTGCTTCCCGACACATGGAGTATCTTCTAACATGCTATTGATGCTGCCTCAGAACAAATAGCTTGACTACACAACAGTATTTCATAATGAAGTTAATCTTAGAGAAGTGATATTATTTTAATATTAAAGCTGAAGTTTAATATTTTTTTTTTGGGGGGGGGGGGGGGGGGTACAGCACCAAACACATTTCTTATGAGTAATGGTGTGGATCCCATGTCTTTCAAGCTGCTGCTTCTTGAAAAATTATTTCTTTGTGTCACCTTCATAGCCACCAGATAATGCCCTTAGTGGACATCTTCTAGTGCTGTATGGCTTCACAGCTGCTGCTAATGTGAAGAGTTGCATCACTCGCCCCCTCTACCATTCAGAGACCTGATATTACCATTCTCCCACAATGCTTCGTGTTATGTGAATGGAGGAGGAGCAGATTTATGACAGGATCTCCACTGGCCATTCACAGAACACATTGCATTGTGGGAAAATAGTAGTATTAGGTCTTTGAGAGGCAGAGAGGGCTGAAGTGGGCGGGTGAGTGGCACAACACTAGCAACAGCTGCTGTTAACCCATACAGAACCCGTAGATAGTCACTTAGAGCAATATTGGCAGCTATGAAGGTGGCATAAAGGGAGGAGTTTTACAAGATGCCACAACCTGCAGGACATGGGATACATATCCCTACATGAAATGAATGCACCAAAATAAGGCTAAACTTCAGCTTTAATGTACATGAACATTTCAATGACTTATAACAAGACTATAGCAGCATTTAAAAGGTTATATCAAATCACAAAAGATAGCTAGAAATGAAACCTAAGCTCATAAGACTAACCCAAATCATTTTCTAAAAGACAATATCTAAGGTAAGGATTGGGGAAGTGTTAAACACATTTGAAGCCAACTAAACTGTGAGCTAGGGTGATATTTTCCCAGCTTACTGCCTTGAGAAAGACATTAAACCTGGTGGCACCTGTGGGTGGTTAACACAGAGGCTTATATATGCAGATGACAGTAATATGTTATCTTGAATCCTGTAATGGCCCGTACACACGGTCGGATTTTTCGATGGAAAATGTCCGATCGGAGCGTGTTGTCGGAAATTCCGACCGTGTGTGGGCTCCATCGGACATTTTCCATCGGATTTTCCGACACACAAAGTTGGAGAGCAGGAGATAAAATTTTCCGACAACAAAATCCGTTGTCGGAATTTCCGATTGTGTGTACACAAATCCGACGGACAAAGTGCCACGCATGCTCAGAATAAATAAAGAGATGAAAGCTATTGGCCACTGCCCCGTTTATAGTCCCGACGTACGTGTTTTACGTCACCGCGTTTAGAACTATCGGATTTTCCGACAACTTTGTGTGACCGTGTGTATGCAAGACAAGTTTGAGCCAACATCCTTCGGAAAAAATCCTAGGATTTTGTTGTCGGAATGTCTGAACAAAGTCCGACCGTGTGTACGCCCTATAAGACTTCAGGGAAGATCATTCAAGACCTTATATTGATCTTATAATTAGAGGTGAGCCAGAGAACAGCGACAAAAGCAAACATTTTTTTTTTTTCATCTTCAAAATGACAGAATTGAAAAAAGGTGGAATTGTTCAGCTGAACTGAGCCAATTACACAGGCTCTCAGAGGTTCAAGTATCTTCAGTGATGATGAATTACAATAAAAGGAGAAATGAACCTGACAATAGATTAGCAACGTGAAGCTACTTAGCTTTGCAAAATGTTTCTAAAACATGCGGTCTCAGCAGAAACTTAAAACTCATAATTTTCCATATAGTGTGGAGACCAATAGTGTCCCATGGCGTATAAACCTGGACAATGAGAACATTAGACCAGGAGTCTTTAAGAAAATGTGAGAGGAAGATACCCAAAATAATTTTTGCCTTAAATGAGGGTAGATTCTGGAAAATATAAGAAACTCAGACGTCAGGTGTAGTATCTTTAAATAAAATTAACAGACAGGGCATGTCTGCTGCACTGGTATGGCTCACACAATCAGGCCATAAGCCTACAAGTGCATCCTCCCTTGGGACAGGCGGGTGAACAGCTTTGATCATTTTTGCAAACTCTCTAGTTTACTGCAGGAACATGAAGATTGTAACCAGGTCCTACGCTCCTACCCTGGTTACATTGTGGATGGTCTGCCTCCATAGGGATAACATGATGGAGAATCTGAGCGCAAGTTGGGATGGAATTGTTCAGAAGGTTAAAGCCCTTCATGGACTGTAGCACAAAGGAGGAATACTAATGCATGCAGTCCTTCATTTTACTATCCACACAACATATCTTCAGTATCCATGCACAGTTAAACACTTTCTTAAGCAGCTCTGGGACTGCTTGGCTGTCTGATAAAGTACATTTAAACAATTTAGTCCTTTGGCATGAGTAAGCTCAGTTTAAGTGCGAAACTGCTGTGGATTGATTGTGTTAATCAATAAATGTATGTGTGTGTGACTAGAATGGACAGGAATATTTCAGCTTCTGTGCTAAAGCACCTCAAGTCATTGGCTGAGCTAATGAATGTAAATGTGCATAAGACTGAGTGAGTGTATTAGTTCTTGTAAAGTCTAAATGGTAATGGATTTCCTTAAGATCACACAGCAAGAGCACTGGCCCTGAAGGCTGTCATTCTCAATAACGTCTCTTTGGCTCTATGTTTCTATGTAATAAAGCGAACATATACTCTTTTCAGTTTTTTTTTTTAGATAAACATATAAAAGAGATTGGCTTGATGAAAAGAAAGTTATCAATATATTTTCACTTGCTTCTATATATAACTTGCAATATTTACCTGCGTGCGGCCATATTGGCTCATTACAAATACAAAGTTTTTTCTGGCTTTGCAGTGCTGCACAAGGGTTCTGCTTGACTTTTTTTTCTCATATTGCAAGTCTATGTATTACCTATGTGACTGATATCATAACAATTGTTAGGAGAAACAGTAATGGTACTGTGCCACTAAGAGCTCCTTCTAGAAATATGTCTTTTTCATACAATATGAAATATTTAAGAGGGCGTTTGTAAAATGACTTAAAGTGTTACTAAACCCAGGACCCTGCATTCACTATATATGGTCTTCCACGGTACACAGAAATGCAAATATTTTAGTAAATATAAACTGCTAAATACCCTTTCTCATCAGCAGTATATAGCAGACTTTATCAGTGTCCAGCCAAGTACTGGTTAAAGCTTGTAGGAGGAGTTTTCATTCTCCTCTGACTGTCCAATGAGTCTGCATGATTCCTGGCCCTCTGTCTGGACAAAGCTGATTGGCCCTGTGCCGATCACATGCACTCTCCGCAAAAAAAAAAAATAAAAAGAAACAGAAGTACACACCAAACTGAGCATGTGCAGAGTGCCCCCAACACTCTGTATTATCAGCAGATAGATTGGGGACAGTGGAAGAAAGGCAGGATCAAACAGCCCTTTTACGCAATGCAGAGGATTAACCTCTTAGGTTCCACAGTGAGTATAACAAGCATGCTTTACTGTGTATACAGACTGATTTTACTGTTGTGGTTTTAGTAACAATTCAAAGGTAAGCACTGCAATAACTTAGAATACACATTCCCTAAAATACATATATTTTCTGGAAAAAGGTCGAGAAAGTAGAACCTACGTTCTCAAAAATAGCGGACTTTGTAGGCACAACATGAGGTAGGTAGTAAGAAAATTAACAATCTTTATTACAAAATTCCTTAAAATGTCATAAAATCATAGCAACACCCTCTACTATTCAATAAGTTAACAAATACCCAAACCCAAGCTTGAAGGCATGGATCCAATCATGTGGAATGTATGGAAGTCCATCAATAGAGAGTAAAGGTTGTATGGACATGGATTTGAAGAGTTAGGCCCATAATTCCTCCATGCGTATAAGTCAACGAGTTTCGCAAGATATACTTACTTCCTCAGGACTGATTGGGTGGCTGCTGGTAAGTCTTGAGAGTAAGGATCTGAACAAAGGAAAATCCTAGGGGGGGGGGACACAGCGGCCCCTTTAGAGAGAAGTGGGAGGACACCAAAAGATGGCCCAGTTGTCCACTTCTCCCAATGTTTGGCCAGACAAAACCAGAAAATTAAAACTAAGATGTTGTATCAATGCGCTCTATAGGGGGATCAAAGGAGGAGTATACATTAGGCTAAAGGCTGATAGAGTATGTCCAGGTAAGTGGTAGGTCACAAAAATAGTAGCTATGTAGAATGTCAGGAAAATCTTGGCAAAAAATGCATAGAGTACAAGCCCACATATTGTCTATAGACAGGTACTGTATATGTCAAGATAAACATGTATCCATGAGGTGTAATTTCCAGAGCCTATAGAGTAAAGGTTTTATTGATATGGTTATCAAGAGTTAGGCCCATAATTCCTCCATGCGTTAAGTCAATGAGTTTCGCAAGATATACTTGGTTCCTTAGGACTGATTGGGTGGGTGCTGGTAAGTCTTGAGAGTAAGGATCTGAACGAGGGTAAATCCTGGGGGGGGGGGGGGGGGGGGCACAGGGGCCCCTTCAGAGAGAAGTGGGAGGACACCAAAAGATGACCCAGGTGTCCACTTCTCCCGATGTTTAGCCAGGCAAAACCAGACAATTAAAAATAAGATGTTGTATCAATGCGCTCTATAGGAGGATTAAAGGAGGAGTATGCATTAGGCTAAAGGCTGATACAGTATGTCCAGGTACCTGGTAGGTCACAAAAATAGAAGCTATGTAGAATGTCAAGAAAATCTTCGCAAAAAATGCATAGAGTACGATAAAGGCATTTCGTAGGTAGCCCAAATATTGTCTATAGACAGGTACTGTATATGTAAAGATTAATATTAACAGGTATCCATGAGTTGTAATTTCCAAAGCCTAAAGCACCACCTTGTCATATTTAATAGTCACTACATATAGCGAAATTCCCTGCTGGGAACTCTCAGGTGGAACTTGCTAGTCACCACATATAGGGGGTGCCTCAGAGCACATGTATTTTTGATAACCTGTGTGGTCTCAGCTGGTCTCTCAGTCTGCGTATACAGATTTTACTGTTGTGGTTTTAGTAACACTTTAAAGGTAAGCACTGCAATAACTTAGAATACACATTCCTTAAAATACACATATTTTCCATTTAACTCGTTGCTGGAAGTTCTAAGCACACCAAATCACTTTGAATGTGTAGGCCAGGTATTCGCAACTTTGCCCATTGTACACGCCTTGCTGTTGTGTCTACTGGACAAAGAGAGATGGGCAGCATCCTGCCTGTAATTTGGTTCAAATGAATTATATAGAACACAGATTAAGCATAGCTCCCAAATAGAAAATTGTCAACATTCTTTATAGTTTCTACATACTTGGCATTGACAACCATTCAGCCTTAAATGAACTGGTCATATCTACTACTGTATTAAACAAGCCTCCGTTTGTACAGTGCTAGCATGCATAGCTGAATATAGAAAGTCTGATATATTGTAAAAAGAATAATGAAGAGGTTGCAAGTAAGATATATGCCAATGAATTATTTATTTTACACGAAAGAAACTTTGTTTGGAAAGTCATGTGACCCCCTTTAAATGCACTTTTGTAGAAATGATCTATTTCAACCTTGCCGAAAGAGTACAGAGAAAAGCAAAATGTCCTTAAAAGAAAAAAAAGCAGACAAAGAAGCATTGATCAAGTGAAAATTATAAATAGCTTTGTACTGACCAACAGGAAAAAAACACAGCTTGACTGTAAAACCGTCTGGACTCAGAGCCAGGGGGTCAGAAAACTGTTATTCCAATAAAGGATCTCCACAAAGATCAAAGTCTCAGCTTAAAAAAAAAAGCAAAAAGGAAAAGAATGGGAAAAAAAGGCTAAGGAACATAAGGAACAGGGGAGGGAGGATCATATGACATTTTGGTCATATACCTGTAACAAAGACATACTAAATAGATTTTATATTAGAAAGGTAAACAAAAGGGGATTCCCTTTAACATATAAAACAGACCCTGACTCTTATTCTAGATGGGAAATGAAAAAAGCAACCTGGTTGGCCATTATGTACCATAGAAACACTATAATCTAGTGTTCATAAATTAGTGATACAGTTTGCAATCACTGTCAAAAAGATAAGCACACAGATGACCAGCGTCTTGTAGAAGGTTGGTAAGGAAGACAGATGGCTCTTGGGACCCAGAATACACTTGTCAAGATTGGCATTGGTTTACTGTCATCGCTTTATTTGGTTGTATGGTAAATTTTTTGCCTTTTCTACCACTACAAACAAATTAATTTTCAAACATGGCAGGGATGGGCATTTAATTTTCCCAAGGAGCCACATGTTGTGGAGGGCTAAACTTAATTCTGCTTAGTATTAATTTTGGACCTGGGAAGGTCCCTAAGTACATAAACATATAGTAAACAAACACCTGGTGCTAGAAATAATAGGTACGAAATAGGTCACAAAATAAGTCTCTTTCAGACATGAGGTCAGAAGGTGGTAAAAATGGGTGTCTCTGCTGTGTTTTTACTGCCCCCCCCCCGGCTGTCCACCCAATGTGTAAAATAACAGCCAGATGGGACTGTTTACACGCCACAGCATTTTTAACTTGGGGTGGAGAGTGTGACAAGTGGCACCACTAGTCACACTTGCCCATTAAACTCAATGGGATGGCGCCACAATTACATGCAATAGGATTAAATCAGGCGGTAAGGAGGTGACTGGAAGGAGGGAGTCTGAGATGGGTAAAGTGGGGATTTTTGCAAATCATGACCTGGAGTGAAGAACAGGTGCATGGCTCTTTGCAGCGTACAGGCGCTAACATAGGAAGAACTTGGCTGAGTAGCAGAGTGGCTGGAGAGGGTCAAGACATCTCCTAGGAAGCACTCTCCTGCCAGAACTAAGCCTCCCCACTGTACCAATTAGTTCCTCGGGCTCCCTCCTTCCAGTTCTTGCTGCTCTCCACATGGACATGCAATTACCATCCATTCATCTATGTAAGCTTTATAGAGAAGGTCAGTACAGAAAATCTTGCCATGGATATTCACCCTGATTTGTAAAAGGAGTAGAGCACATTCACTTTCAGAGCTCATTCAGACCTTTTTTGTTTGGTGCTTTTCAGGAAAGTGCGAGTTAACAAGCGCATTACCACAGTGCACAATAACCCACATTATATATGTTAGCATGTCAATGGCACCCCAACGCACCTCTGGCACACATGTGCTGCAGGGCACCACAGTGCATGGTAAATTAATCCCATACATTTGGGTGCGCTGCATCAGAAAAAATGGTGCATGATTTGTGGTCTATTCCGGGGCACTGGCAGGGCATTCTTTTGTATTGGCTGTCCTAACACAAAGCACATTGATGTGCAAAAAAAAAAAATTGTGTTAATGCCCATGCCCTAGCACAATGCACCAGAATAGACAGGTCTAAATGGGCCCTCAAAACAATTTTATTAATTTGCAAAAAGAATATTTGCTTATCTTAGTGAATCAGGCGAAATAAAGCAAACATTCACTTTGAAAAGTATACCCAATTATTCACAAGGAAAATTGTAAAAAAATATTTTTGCTCCCACTTGATTGGATGGTTGAGGTCAGCGCAACTTCGCAAATTCTTTCACTAAGCTAAGTGAAAATTCACTGACCTTAGTGAATAAAATGATTTTTTTCTCATATATGAGTGGGTATTCTTTGCCAAGCAAACTTTTAGTTTGCTTCAACTCACTTACTTAGATAAGTGAAAATTCTAATTGAAATTGATATACTGTGATATTTTGAGTTGTCTTTTGTAAATCAACCCCGCCATTGTTGTTGAGCCAAACATGAACAAGGACACGTAACTTTAAAAGTTACAAGTGTGCATGTTGGACAACCGCAACCCAATATTGGTGAAACCAGCAGAATCAGGTACTATATATCTAACTTCAACAACATCAACCTATAGATGACCTGAATACAAAAGTGCCTAATTCAAGCAATAAATTCAGCAACTTTCTGTATTAGACTGGGATATAGTGATCACAGGAGTCATTTTTATTTTGCATTTCTCTACTGATTTTTTATAATTTTACAGCCTTTCTAGCCAATTTACCCCTTGCTATGAGTTGCCAATGCCATAACTCCTCCTTCATGGTACAGGCTGCCAGTGCACACCTTGGTAGCACCATAAAGAAGTGACTCCTACGGCTTGCACAATACCTCAACAAGCCCATGTCTGGACTGTTAATGACATGGAATTCATAGGCACAGTTAATTGCAGAGCGATGAAAAGCACAAAACCACTGCAGCCAAACTGAGCACAAAGATTGACAAGAATTATAGCATATTAACAGGTGCTGTCAGGAATTGTTATTCATAATGACTGCAACAATGAGAGAGAAATGGCAACAGCTCTGTTTAATCACTACTTTCAATAATGGATAACTACCACCTGCTGTGTGTTGTGACAAGTCTCCGGCTGAGTGTACGCACTCCATGAATTTCACGCAATCTGAATACTATATGCTGCCACTAAGAAACAATAAAGAATGCTGACACTTTCCTGGAATAAAGCAAATCCCTTAGGCATTGCAGGTTTTTGTTTTACCATTGCCAAATACTGCATACTTCAGACAAACAAACCAAAGCATTGAGGCTTAAATAGAATTATTCCGTTTCTTCTAGGCTTTTATTCCATCAAATCTATATTCTACATGATTACAGTTATTGGTTTTCATGAACACACACAGGAAAATTCTATTAATGTATGACTGCGCCATGGTGACAAAGCAAAGTCATTGGATAGTATCTCAGATCATGGATGTATAATTTATATCAGAGAAAAATAGAGGTGTTATTGCAGGGAAAAAAAAGTTATCCACACCATAGTCTGTGCTAAAGCTCATTGTTTATTTCAAGGGCTTCTCCACCCGCTCAATGAGAAGCCTGGTCAATGAATGCCAGGCTGCAGGTACTTACAAGGAGGGTGTCATCGAAGGGGGTTGGTGGCATTTCGCTGCTCAGCCCTGGGATATGGTCTTACCTGGCTTATTCCCAATTCAGAATAAAAGTCTCCAATGCTCTGATGATGAGTTATAACACCAGGTGCTTTGATTCATCACTGAAATCTAACAAAATCCTCCAGAAGCTACATTCCCAAATCCCACTGTCTCTGGGCTTGGCTATTGTCCCATTCAATATTAAGTCCTTCAAGTTTTTATGTAGTTTCCCTATGTTGCTCATATGCAAGCACAATAAGTAAAGTGTCATTTTAAATCGTTTAGGTATTTATTACCTCTCAAAGAGATCACAATGCTTCCTGACAATGCATTCATCTGTTTTCACATCAGACAGAAGGACTGTTCAGGGACTATCCAAGGTCATTATGGACTCCTGGACTGAGATGCTAGCTCAGCGATGACACAATCATAGTATTCCTTGTGGCTGTGTGGTTCTTAGGGGAATTCACAAATAACGTGGAATTGTACAAAAAATTAATTATACCTTACCAGTGTTATAAAAAGCTTAATAACACAATATTACAAAAAAATATTAAATTTATTATACAAAATAATTAAAATGCGGCAGAAAAATACTACAATATGTGTCACACAATGTTCTGGACATAAAAGCTTCTGTCGTCTGTGCGTTTCAGGGTTTCTTCTCTTCAGGACATTGGCTTGAAGCAGTTTACATAACAAATGAAACAAGAAAAAATACACAAATCTATTCACCATGTAACACAAACTAATATATATAATGCAGGCCAGGTGAAGAGTTGAGCTCCCACCAGTTCCCACCACCCAGCCTGTGGCAGGGCATGCCGGGGGCAAGGTAAGACAACAGTCTATAAGGAGTATTGGCATTGATACTAACATGTGGTTTTCACAGATGAGAGAGCGCAATGGCACTGACGTGGAGGTATACCAAGGTAGGTCAAATGTATGTTCGACAAAGACACTTTCCCCAATGCCTCAAGCTATATAGATACTCTGTCCAAGAAAAGCCTGTATCTTACATCTCTCCAACCATGTGATCCTGCACAAATAAGCCCCTGCTGTAGTCCCTCACAAAGCTATCCCGTTGCGGAATCCTCACCCCGGCTTTAAGTTACTCATGACTTACAGTACTTTGCAAATGTCTTAGGCCATCAAATAAAATTTAAAGCTATTTATGTGAGTAGTAAGTGTATCCTTTTGCTAAAGAAAAAAAATTAATTGCCATTCAAATACATAAACGGTAATACAATAAAAAAATGAATTTTCTTTGTTCACCAAAACATTTACAGATATCTTCCTGAAAGGCTAAAATAAAACAGCTATAAAAACATTACAGCAACAAGACTATAGGCAGGGAGCAATAGCCAACCAGACTGAATTGTCATGATGTGGTTTAAAGCTGTCATAATGATATTCGAAGAAACTGGGCATGTTGAAGACAGCAAACACAGTGGAAGATCCAAAACTCTGTCTTCATCTGACAAATTGTAATTAAGGGTCAATTCTTTAAGTCAAGGAAGGAAATCCAGTGATATTCTCCCTCACCATCTGGCAGACCTATCTGGCTTCAAAATAGTGTGGAAAAAAGTCTTCTATAATGGTCTTTAAGGTCAGGTCTTAGCTAAGAATCCATTTCAATCTCAGTGAAAGAGATTGCAATATGCACAAGACCATAATGCATGAAGCAACAACAAGCGTCAGAGGATCTTATGGATGGTACAGAACAATAAATTCAAATCTGAAATATTTGGTTCACAAGACCATAATGCATGAAGCAACAACAAGTGTCAGAGGATCTTATGGATGGTAGAGAGCAATAAATTCAAATTTGAAATATTTGGTTCACAAAGACACCAGTAGATCAGAAGACAAGTTTGAAAAAGATAGATCAATGCTTGGCTACAGCTTACTGTGAAGTTTGGTGGTGGCTCCGTCATGGTCTAGGGTCATATTTCAGCAAACGGTGTAGGGAAACTGAACAAAATTGTTGAAAAGTCAAAAAAAATAAACTACTACTTGGAGAGCAAAAGTGGACATATTTAAATAAATAGGAGAAGGTGGGTGGGCAGGGCAGGCATAGTTGGGCACTCTTGTGAGTGTCTGGCACAGGTCCCTCGGCTCTATTAACCCCACCAGAAGATTATAGCAACAGTGGTGATGGGCTCAATGGAGGGAGATTTAAAAGGAGGTCGGAGCCAGCAGAACAAGGGGCAGGTCAGATTAAAAGTAAGAGGTGTCCCTTGTGCTTTTGGTATGTTGACTAAGCTTAGGCCTTAAACTTAGATCAATGGGGAAAAAAGTAGAAGGGTGATGTTCCAATTCAGTGTTAAACAAAATACGGTCAAATTGGGTCATGGACAAGTTTAAGATTAGTCATCACTTGACTCGTTTCCAAGCTGAAAATCAATAGAAAGTGATTTAGCACTCTATGGGGTTGATTTACTAAAGGCAAAAAGACTGTGCACTTTGTAAAGTGCAGTTGTACTCTGCAAGTGCACTTGCTCCAGAGCTTAGTAAATGAGCAGAAGCTCTGCTGTCATCCATCATCCAATCATGTTCAAGCAAAAATTAATTTTATTTTATTTTCCTTGCACGTGATTGGGTACTCTTTGCAAAGTGAAGCCTTACCTCATTTACTAAGCTCTGGAGCAACTGCACTTGCAGAGGGCAACTTTGCAAAGTGCACAGTTTATTTGCCTTTAGTAAATCAACCCCTTTATGCACGTTTCATATAATACCATCTTCTGAGACTTGGTCTATAAACAATGCTGTTAATGTAACACAGAAAGTGTTGATTTCTCTAAGAAGAAAATGGAATAAAAATTGTCATCCAGAACACCACCACCCCTCTCACAACCTGTAAAAAATGTAACTAATATGATTTACATAACTGACACATATGAGCACTAGAGTGCATGAGAGATTGTGGGAATTACACAGACGTGGTTGTGGAGAAGCAACCACTGTGATAACTGAAAATATAAAAAAGAAAATATAACAACAAATTTATTCCTCTCAGCTTACAAAAATGGTAAAAAGGGTGAGTGCAATGTGTTATATGACCATTGTTATTTGTCTTTGTTTGGTTTTGCAGACATTTTGATAATAATTCTCATCTTGGTTCCCAGTATGGTAACACTTTTCTTGTTTGGTGCTTAATGTGGTAATAATCCCCAAAACAAAACTTTAATCCTTAAAGTAGTTCTAAAGGCTGAAGATTTTTTACCTTCATGTATTCTATGCATGAAGGTAAAAAACCTTCCGTGTGCAGCGCCCCCCAGCCCACACTAATACTTACCTGAGCTCTCTCTCGATCGAGCGATGTTCACAAGAGCATTGGCTTTGCGGCGACTCTCCCTGTCCATTGGCTAAAACAGCAGCGGGAGCCATGCATAGAAGTGACTTCATCCCACACCAGCCAATATAAAATAACAGACTTACTAGCAAGATCATCAGATGAAAATAAAGGAAAAAAAACAAAACAAAAGAAAACGAATGCAGCCACCTCATCAAAGAATTGGTAAGCTGCAATATATTACATTTTTGTTTTTGGGTTTAGATACATTTTCATAAGTTTAGAAACCCCAAGTCTAGTTCATGTTAGTAAATAAATGGTTGTAAATATTGGATCATTATAATTTATATATTTTTTAGAATTGTAGCTGTTCTTATCATTTTTTCTATTGAAAGGATGTTGTAGTTTTCAGTAGGCCATACCAACTCCTTAAAATAGCAAATGTCTAAGACATAAAATACTTATAACGTGCTTCAATAAGATTACGCATTTTTTCTCCGTGGCTGATTTGCCTATTATGCATGAAAGGAAATAATATCTGATTTCAGGAACTCCCAATATCAAAGTTAATGAATCATATAAACTTTAGGACTGCCTGATTGGAACTTTTTAGGGCCTACTATCATTGATTTGTAGCAACCTTATTATAGTATCATGGCATCTTTTAAAAACATCTCTAATGAAATGCACTTGAATGATTTGATAATAACTAGCATCAAACTTGGAGGCATAAATTAAATGAAGTTCATTGCAGAGGTTCATGGCCTCTCTTCTGTCTTGTTTAACTCACAGCTTAGTCATTAGATCTGGAGTTATTCAAGTCTGTCTTCAGGCTCATTAAAAGAATCTTCCAGTAGTGATAGTCAAAATAAAAGACAGGAAATGCGCCACTGTAACATTTAAAGTGAACCCGTATCCAGTCCAGAGAAAAATAACAAGCTTACGGTGTAAGGACTCAAGGAACATGTACGGTACTTGCTTTCCCCATACTCACTTAAAGGAGTTGTAAAAGCAGAAGTTTTTTTTATCTTAATGCATTTTATGCATTAAGATAAAAAACTTTTTGTGTGTAGCAGCATCCCCAGCACCCCCTAATTACTTACCTGAGCCCCATCTCTCTCCAGTGATGTCCACAAATGTCTAAGCCGCCCGGGACACTCCCCCTGATTGTCTGAGACACAGCAGCGGTGCCATTGGCTCCCGTGGCTGTAAATCAAAGTCAGTCAACCAATCAGGGGAGAAAGTGAGCGGGGCCAGGTCAGGGCTCTGTGTCTGAATGGATACACAGAGCTTTGACTCGGCTCGGGTGCCCCAATAGAAAGCTGCTGGCTGAGGGGGCACTCTATAGGAGTGAGAGGTCAGGAGCAGCGAAGAGGGACCTGAGAAGAGGAGGATCCGGTCTGCTCTGTGCAAAACCAACTGCACAGAGGTAAATATAACGTTTGTTATGTATTTATATAACATGTTTGTTATTTATTTATTTTTTTAAAACAAGACTTTACAATCACTTTAATTTCTCAATCAAGCACCAGAGAACCAAGAAGTACCCAATACCACAAGCAACCAACAGCCCCACATTGTTGATTTCAATGGTCAATTTTTAAGAACCAAATGTTGTCCCACTGGAGTGGGGGAAGCATGTAAGTCCATCGTACGTACATGCTTCATTGGGTGCTGGAGGTAATGTAAGGACAAAATATAAGTCCACTTTTGGTATAGTTTCAATAATGTATCCAAAAGTGTGTGTTTTGGATACATTATAGCAGGGATAGGCGATCTCAGCCCTCCAGTTGTTTTGAAACTACAAGTCCCATGAGACATTGCAAGACCCTGACAATCACAATCGTGACTCCTAGAGGCAGAGGCATGATGGAATTTGTAGTTTCATTACAGCTGGAGTGCCAAGGTTGCCTACCCCTGCGTTATAGTATGAATACATTTGGAAACCAGTTATCTAAATAACTATTATAAATATCTGTATTGTGCCCAGCTGACTCCAGAGAAAGTCCTCTAAAAAAGAGAGACTTTCCTTTAATGAGTGATATAAGAGTGATATAAGTCTGCCGGCCTCCAAAATGCACTTGTTTGATCAGAGAGATGTATTTTTAATTACAGTGTTGGGCTGAGTAACGAGGGGCTATTTCAGCTATTTGGCCTAAAGTTTAACTAAAAGCAAAACCTTTTTTTAGTTTTGTATAGAGTGTAGAGAAATTAGAATCCCTGTCAGTTTTTATTGCTGTCTGTACCCCCGCTAAGGAGATTCATTCTCTCTATTTGTCCTGTTTACCATTATCATTAAAAGCAAATGTAAAGAAAATCCAAAATTTTGGGTTGTCCCTAGAAAAGTAATATAGGAGAAATCTATGGGGATGCTAGTTCTGGTGACCTGGGTGTCCCCAATTGATTTCCGTAATTTGCAGGGATTTCTCAGCAGGGAGACAGATGGTGAAAAAAAAATCTGACAGGGGTTATAACCCTCCCCTCCCTAAATTGCTATTTAGCTTTTGTCTGAAGTTCAGTTTTAACCCTTAGGGCCCTTTCACACAAGGGTTTAGACCAGGTACGCCTGGTTACTTTACCCCAGTATTGTCACATTGGAAATGATCACCATCAACAGCTGCAAAGGAGAAAGGAATGGTGGGGAGTGCAGTCAAGGTGACAGTCAGTCAATGGAGAAAGAGGGACTTTGCATAGACACGGTCAGGGCAAAATGACAGTATCCCTTTAAATGCTGCATAACACAATCTGTAATAATTTCATCCTAGCTTACTTTTCAAGCACTTCAAGGGACACTAAATATATAGCATGATTCACGCAAAAAAAAAAAAAAAAACAATGAAGCCATGTACTTTTAGTTCCAAATGTGTTTTGTAGGGGGGGGATATATTCTTTTCATGTTATTGTCATGCAGTTGTCAAGCATGCACAGCACATGAGTCATATTTTCCGCCAAGATTTTCAGTCCCTTGACAAACATTGAAAACTCACTGTTACCAAATAAACATTGTTTTTCAAGTTTCCCTCTTAACATTTTATGTGAAACAACTAAAATAAATATTAAAGTGATAATAAAGGATCTTTTTTTTAAATAACAAACAAGTTAGAATTACCTGCTCAGAGGAGTGGTTTTGCACAGAGCAATCCCAATCATCCTCTTCTCGGGTCCCCCACCAGCGATCCTTGCTCCTCCTGCCTTCCAGTAGCCCTCCTAGCAAGATGCTTGCTAGGTTTGGTTACTCACGCGGGCTCTAACCCGAGCCACGTTGTGTGTGTCTATTGGTATGCTCCTTGCTCCCTCGTCATTGGATTTGATTGATATGAATAGCAGCCAATGGCTCCTGCTGCTCTCACTGAGTCAAGTGAGGAGGGACAGAAAGAGCAGTGCTGCTGCTATTAGGCACAGCGCCAGATTGAGAGGTAAGTATGGGATGGGGAATAGCTCTGAATAGCTTTGTTAAAGCTGAACTCCGGGTAAAACAAAAATTCTCCCTTGCAGTGGGTTACCCCTGCTTTGCAAGGCTTAAATGCTTGTTAATGTTTAGGGTACCGGAAAAAACCCTGTTTTCTTACACGATTCTCTGCGTTATAAGTCTGGTCCCCACAGCCTCTTTTTCCCTATGTTGTGATGGTCACAGGTCCTCAGAGGTTATTACGTACAATGCAGGGAGGTACACCTCCGGAGCATAGGGGAGTAGAGGAGAGTGCCATCTGCCAGTGGAGCAGAGGACTGGATAAGTAAAACTGATTTTTCTGGTGCCCTAGACCAAAGTGAGCATTTAACCCTTGCAATGTGGAGGCAGCCCTACTACAAGGGAGGATTTTTTCATTCCCCAGGGATAGGCTTTAATGCCTGAAACCAAAATATTTCTTTGACCACTTCCCGCCAACCCACCGTCAAATGACAGAGGGGCGGTGCGGTTCTTGTTCTGGGTGGACGTCATATGTTGCTAGGACACGGCGTGACCCCACTCTCTGTAAAGAGGCGATCATGCGGTTCTTTAGCCATGTTATCGGCTGTGTCCAATCACAGCCGGTCACATGTAAATGTGGAAGTGCCATGATCAGCTTTTTATCTCCTAATACTGACAGAGTGTATAGCGAGGAGAGCTGATCAGCGGCATCTCCTCGCAGGGAACACCTGATCATCAGTGCCCTGATTACAGTAAAGCCCCCCATTGCCACCAATCAGTGTCCATCAGTGACACCAATCAGTGCCCATTAGTGATGCCAGTCACTGCTGCCTTTCAGTGCCCATCAGTGCCTGCTCATCAGTGCTGCCCATCAATGCCCATCAGTGCCTCCCATCAGTGCCACCCAACAGTGCCACCCATCAGTGCTCATCAGTGCCCCATATCAGTGCCACCTATCAGTGCCCATCAGTGCAGCATATTAGTGCCTCCTCAGCAGTGCCACCTAATCAGTGCTCATAAGTGTCACCTCATCAGTGCCCATAAGTGTCACCTCATCAGTGTCCATCAGTGCAGCCTCTTCAGTGCCCATCAGTGAAGGAGAAAAATTACTTATTTACAAATTTACTGACAAAAACTAAGAACAACTTTTTTTTTTCACAATTTTCTGAATTTTTTCTTTTTCTTGGTAAAAAATAAAAAAAACAGCAATGATTAAATACCACCAAAAGAAAGCTCTATTTGTGAAGAAAATTATTAAAAATTAATTCGAGTACAGTGTTGCATGACCGCGCAGGTGTTATTCAAAGTGCAACAGCGCTGAAAGTGAAAAATGGCTTGGCCAGGAAGTGGGTGAAAGTGCTCTATAGGCAAGTGGTAAAGTGATAGTAACAGCTTGGGGGTTTTTTTTGCTTAAAAATAACAAACATGTCATACTTACCTGCCCTGTGCAGTGATTTTGCATAGAGCAGCCCAGATCCTCCCCTTCCCAGGTCCCACGCCGACTCTCCTGCCCCTCCCTCCTGCCAAGTGCCCCCACAGCAAGCAGCTTGTTATGGGGGCACCTGAGCCAAGCCGCTACTTTGTGTGCCCATTCAGACATGAAGCCACAGCTCTGCCTCACCCCCTCTCTATCCTCATTGGTTCAATGACTTTGATTGACAGCAGCTGAGGCTCTCGTGCAATATCGCTGGATCGAGAGGGGGCTCAGGTAAGTATTAGGGGGAGGGCTGCTGCACACTGAAGGTTTTTTATCTTAATGCATAGAATGCATTAAGATAGAAAAACTTCTGCCTTTATAACCACTTTCAATTTTGAATAAAGAGAGGTTAGAAGTCCTGAGAGGCTTTTTTTTCTTTTTTTTCTATGTATCTCCTATCTGGGAGATTACACTTGACTTCCTGCACCAGAGACGCTATAGGAAGTGAGAGAAGAGTGAGGAACAAATCACCTCGTAGGCCAGCGATGGCGAACCTTGACACCCCAGATGTTTTGGAACGACATTTTCCATGCTGCTCAACTACACTGCAGAGTGCACAAGTATCATCACTGTCCAGGCAGTTGTCTCCAGAATAGAAGGATTTCCCTTTACCTACCTTTAACTGTAAAATTTAGAATTTTCATTACTCCCTGTTCTGCAAATAGTCACATGGACAGATAGGTGAATCCCCCTAGTGGGGACACAGACAGCAATAAAAGAAATCCCGATGGGTTTTCACCCTTCCTTAGTCAATCCAGAACCAAGAGATCGTGCCTTTAAAAGCCAGGCATTGCATCTACCAAATCTCTATCCTGACAAGTTCCATGCAAGCATGGATGCATGTTGGAGACTTTATGGGCTTTGTCATTTTCTATTTCCCTGCTCTCTATAGAATTACATGGTTGTTAGTGTTGTTAGGAAGTGTTTTTCTTACAGTCTGGAATAAGGTTTACGCTTAGAATCAGTGAGCATGCGCAACAACCATCATCTATGATTAGACATTTGAAGAAAAGACAGATTTGCTGGGCTAAGAAAGTAGAAAGGCAGTTGGTAAGTATCTTCCACCTGGTGTGCACAAGGCACATATTTTTTGTAGTACTCAACACACCTTACAAAAAATGGAAAATGATAACCAGACATTACATTAATGAAATTACTGTGTAGTCCAGAAGAAAAGATAACGTCTGGATAAGCTGTGTAATATATACTGCAGGTACTGTATGAATAATTATTTGGAACTGTGAGCTAAGTTACCAAATGAATAGGAGTTTCTAATAAGTAGCAATTCTAGTAGCAGGAAAAATTGCTGCCCTCACAACCCTAAGTATATATACTGTATGACAGCAGGTATATACTTTCATGCCAGCTGGAGGCTGTACAGTTCCTGGCATCTAGGTTAAGCTAAACAATACTTATGTGATTTTTTTTATACATCTCGCTTATAAATCATTTACAATACCCTTTATTTCTTTACATTGAATAAACTTTTTTTAAAGCTGAACACACTTAACAATTATTTACGTAGTTACATACGTTTTAAGACTTTTTAAAATGAAATAATAGACAAAAAGGTGGCTAACCAACTTCTAAGCCAAACCGCAATAAATTACCTTCAAGCCATCTATTATTCAAGGAGAATAAAACAGTTACGTTAACATGAATGCAAAAAGAATACACAACAGGACCGTACATTAAGAAAAATCATATTTGCCATTAAACATCTTGAAATCAATAGTCTAAAACATGCACTTCAGCAGACATTGTTCTATTAATTCACTGCACATGCTGCGGGTACAGATTACCTTTTCTAAAAAAATGCAGACAGTTTCCAAATAAATTACCCTAATGTCAAAACATCTGGGAGACAAAGCAGTTATTTCTCATGTGAGCAGTGAATTACATGAAATTTGTAGGGTACCCTCTCAATCACATTGCATTGCCCTGGAGGGAAGTGTCAAAGCAACATCAAGGAAGAAAGAAAAAATATTTCAATACATAATGTAGGTATGAAAGCACACCAATTACAAGAAAGAAGCTCAGCCTTTGTGTGCTGATGTAATCTTACATTATATTATTCCGACTAGTATAATAATATGCTTACTCACAATCGCCCTCCGGGCAAAAAGGCTAGAGGGAAACTATAAACTGTTTTCAACTGATACATTTCTACACCTCAAAATAAACATATCATGTGTACAAATTATATATATCTTTACTTATTTGTGGAGAAAACTTAATGCAGAAAGCAAATAAATATGTTAGCACTTATTGTAACGATTTCGACCTTTTGGGCTTAACTGATAAGCCGGAGCAAACAGCAAAAGGTAGTATGTAGGTGAGCTAATATCTGAGTAACTGGTGTCTGGAAAAACATCAAGTTTTCTTTTTTTGTCAGTTATGATTGTAGAGATTGATGTATATTGCATTCCAGTATTTGTGGTCATTCATGTAGCAGCAGGAGTGCCCAGATTGGACTGACCTCTTAGTTAATGGTATCTCATACCACATCCTGGTTAGCTGCTGTAACATTTCTTACCTCATAAACGTAGAGCACATTAATTAATGTTAATTAGTTAGTGTGCGGAGCAAATTAACTGTTAGAAAACCGAAAGAACATTTCAAAAACAATTAATTTCAAATGAAATTCCAGTTGCGTATGTTCAGCTTAATTCTGCTGTTTCCTAGGCCGACTTTTTTGGTGACCTGACTTATCTTGACTAAACTTGAACTCCAGCTGTCCTGACTTCATTTTGACTCCTGACATCTGGTGCTACCTCTATTAGGTTTTCTGTGCATAGCTAGTTTGCCTTTTGTGTACCCAGTGGCACAGTAGCACTGCCCTGTCCAGTCATTGGATTGCTGGTCTACCTGCTAGCCATAGCCGGCCCCTGTAGGGCTATGGACACCCTGTCCAGGCTCCTTATTCTGCAATATAAATTCCTGGTTGCACACATGTACTTGTGTATACATTTAAAGAGCCTCAGTAATTTGTTGGCTTAAGCCTAAGCCATAACTATAACTTATAACTTTATAACTATAAAACCTGAGCTTGTGCCTGTACCATACCTGAATATAGTTTATTTTATTATAAGAATAGGGATTCCATCAGTCTTCAAGTAAGCTGCTAGCAATCACAGCAGGATTGGGAGAAATAGATCCACTGGGTAATACTGCATTGTTAATTGGAAGCTTGCTAAAAGGAGACATCTGAGAGAGCAGTGGGGTGATCTAATGTATAGCGATGATCCTTCACTGCCAATTGAGCAAGCTAGTGACCACTTTGGTCCAATTTATAGACTTCAGCTTGCCAAGCACTGTAGGCAATAAAGAAAGAGGAATTACACTGTTGTTTACAAAGTGGAGTTTGTAGGAAGGGTGCCCTTTGTGTTAAAACAAGGAAGAATGGAATTGTCATTATTCCAAAATAGCCAATATTACGGTAACTAATAAGAAGTACATTTCAATTCCTCCTGCCAACAAATAAAGTAAATTTAAAGTGTTACTAAACCCAGGACCCTGAATTCACTATATCTGGTCTCCAACAGTACACAGAACATGGAAATGCTAATATTTTAGTAAATGTAAACTTCTAAATACCTTTTTTTTCATCAGCAGTCTTGTGACTTTTATCAGGGTCTGGTTAAAGCTTCTAGGAGGAGTTTTCATTCTCCCCTGATTGTCCTATGAGGCTGCAGGACCCCTGACCCTCTATCTGGACAGTGCTTTTTGGCCCTGTGCTGATCACATGCACCCTCCCAAGAAAAAAAAAAAAATTCTCTAGCAATGCACACCAAACTGAGCATGTGCAGATTGACTCCAAAGGCTCTGTCTTAACAGGAGATGGATTAGGAACAGTGGAGGAAGGGGAGGATCAGAGAAGACAGGATCAAACAGCCTTTTTACACAATGCAGATGATTAACCCCTTAGGTTCCACAGTGAGTATAACAAGCATGATTTACTGCATATACAGACTGATTTTACTGTTGTGGGTTTAATAACACCTCAACCGTTTACCAAGTTCCCGCCGTTAACGTCGCAGTCTCGTTAAAAATCACAGATCGCTGCCATTACTTGCAAAAAAAAAAAATAATAATAAAAATGCCATAAATCTATCCCCTATTTTGTAGACACTAACTTTTGTGCAAACCAATCAATATACATTTATTGCGATTTTGTTTACCAAAAATATGTAGAAGAATACATATCGGCCTAAACTGATGAAGAAATTTGTTTTTGTTTTTTTTTACATTTGGGATATTTATAATAGCAAAAAGTAAAAAATATTCTGTTTTTTTTTCTAAATTGTCCCTTTTCTTTTGTTTATAGCGCAAAAAGTAAAAACCACAGTGGTGATCAAATGCCACCAAAATAAAGCTCTATTTGTGAGAATAAAAGGACGTAAAATGTTGCTTGGGTACAACGTCGCACAACTGCGCAATTGTCAGTTAAAGCGATGCAGTCGTATCGCAAAAAATGGCCTGGTCAGGAAGGGGGTAAATTCTTCCGGGGCTGAAGTGGTTAAACTCGACACATGTATCTGACTTTTTGACATGCTAAGAACAATGCTTGCAGCGACTGACAGCTGCAGCATCCATTCTACTCTGCAAAGCCTCCCAACAGGGAAAGTGTTGATAACTTGGCTGGTTTAGATGATTTAACATGTGTGTAATGGTTTGATTCTTTACTGGTATGTTCCAAGCTCAGCTCTGTGTTGCAGCTACTTTATGGTGAAGTTATTAAGCTTTTTGTTGCCCATAAAATGTGGGGGAAAAATTCCCTGGCACAGTAAAAGGTGAGCGCACACCTAGTGAAAGCCCTGTAGAATACATTGTGTTTCCTAGGGCTGGTTTACCAGTGTTGCTGGGCTAAAATCATACAACACAGGCATTGCAGCAGTGTTACAGTCCTATATTCTCCACCAGAGCACAGCCAGGGGTGCTGTGATTGGCATAATGTGTCAGGCCCAATCTACATATACATGTTTGGCATAGCAGTATATAAAATGTGTGAGTCAGGAAGTCTTTCAGTCATCACCAAAGTTAAAAAAATGTGGGTAAAGCACAAGTAATAACACAACCTCTGCACCTTTTACAGACTGCTTAAAGCAGGAAACGGTCCACTGTTTGTGAAAATTTTTATTTGAAGTCTGCATTCCTGTTTAAGTCGTATTTAAATATGCACATATCTGCAGGCAGAATTAAGATACTTTCTCAAGCATGAGAAAAATACACTGCTGCAAAGTCAGCCAAACATCTGTGAACTTAACACTTTAATGGTGAATGGCTGCATAAGAGAAAGTGGGTCACTTGATTTGGAGACAAATGCCTACATGCCTTTAACCAAGTGTGACAATTAAGGAATGAAACTACAAACCATATCAATTTGGAGTCGGTGTGTAGTGTAGGGATATTGCATTTCAGGGAGCAAGTGATGGAGGTCAGCTGACCCCATCAGTATAGAGCAATCTTTAATCATATGAGTGCTGTCTTGTACATAGAACACGGTACGCCAGATGTCCAGAGGGAACCCAATCATCAGTGTTTAAAGTAAATCAGTCTTCAGTCAAAGCTAACTGCTGCTCTGCACAGCATGCAACACAAAGTGCTTGAATGTACCTGTAGACTGCAGCAAAACTTCCTAAAAACATGCACTTCCATTTATCCTAGGCCTTCCCTTCAACTTAAAGGTGTAGTTTCACTTTTTCAGAAAAAAATTAAAGGGGAACTAACACTCTACACCATCACCACCTTACCCCCCATCACCATGGGTGATGAGCTATCTGTGCCCACGCAATCTGTGTAGTGGTCCGGGCATTTGAAATCCCAGCTTTTCCCACCTTCCTTCTTCAGTGCTTCCGGAAAAGATCAGAGCGATTCTGATTGGCCAGCACAAAGAATCACTCTCATCTGTCTCGTAAAGCCTACATAAGGAAGAAGGAGAAGAATGGGGATTTTAAACCCATGGATGGCTACACCAATTGTGTGGTCACTGCCAGCTCATCACCTACAGAGTGCAACTGGGACTTGTGGTGGTGGTGGTGGTGGGGGGGGGGGGGGTGTAGATTTTTTCTGAAAAGGTTAACTAACCCTTTAAGCTCCAGCTCTACCCTACCATCTCATAATATGACAGCAATGCAACTTGGTCACCAGCCTACTCAACACTATGAAGAGCAATAAGGTAGGGGAAACACAATGATGGAATCTGCTCTATCCCTCTGAAAGCACGTTGCTGGAAAGGAAGGAGAGTCAGGAGACATGGGCCACCACAGAGGTGAGTATAATAGTTCTATTGTATGAGCCTGCCAGTTAGATATGTTTAGATGACCGACAGATTTGCCTTCAAACTAAAGTCCAGTATCTTTCTCAGTTTCAGTTTATATATGCATATATATATATATATATATATATATATATATATATATATTTCAGGGAGCCAGTTGGTACCAGACCTACGTTTACTAATATAATTGGCAGACGCTTTACTTTTCTTGCACTCTGCACCTGTCTGCGCACTCCTGTTTCCACAACAACACTAATAATTATTCTAAATTCTTCCTCATTAATATTTACTACAAGAGATTAGACAACAAAGTTTTGTATTTCCATGTCTGACAAGATATATTCAATGTCAAACAAGGTAGAATCTGAACCTTAATTACCTTCATTATATACATTATGGAAAATGTAAAAGTAGATTTCTGTTAACAGTAAAATC
This sequence comes from Aquarana catesbeiana, assembly GCF_042186555.1. Classification (NCBI taxonomy): domain Eukaryota; kingdom Metazoa; phylum Chordata; class Amphibia; order Anura; family Ranidae; genus Aquarana; species Aquarana catesbeiana. The sequence goes on along the minus strand of NC_133324.1, from coordinate 296,795,734 downwards.
TAGACAGCAAAATGAACAGACTTCAGCAATGATTTTCAAACAATGTAACCTAAATAATATATAACAAAATCAATTTCTTTGTCCTATCTCAATGTTTTGCCTATTAGCAGCCATCATACAGTAACTGATCTATAATGGAAATAAGGAGGTCAGTCTGTCAAGCATTCACATGGCGGAGCAATTGGTGTTCCCAATGCACCAGAATACCTGGAGTGCCAAAGGCCCAGATGAAAGACAAGCCCTGAGCAGGTAAGCTGAGAACTATTTTTAATTAAGGAAATAAAACAGAAGAAGCTTGAACACGCTGAAGGATATTTGTCTAATATTGGATGTACTCACATTGAATTGAGACAACAGATACAATATCTTGTGACTCAATTATACCTAGACTGTTAATGATCCACTGAACACCCACTTTGAAAGGGCTGGAACAGGCTACAGAGGACCAACTACTACTTTGTGGCTACAATTTTTAAACTTTTTCAGATTTCTTTTAATGTGGTATATTTAAAATGTTATTAAATCATACAGTATCTGCAACAATTAAGTTAATGTAGCTGGTGGTTGGTCCAACACATTACAGAATAACACAGAGGTCCTGGAGGAAGAGGCAGCCAAAGTGAACAGTTGCAGCCGAAATGAAGCGGATGGTGGAGAAACTAAGCAATTTTCGTAACAAACCAAGCCTAGGCTGACATATGGAGGGAAAATGGATGCAGTAGAAAGGAATGTGAATAGATGGTGTGATTTAAACATAAGGAGGATGAATTTTATAGGTAATGCAGTCACGGTGCAGCTCTATTTCCCTTAATTCCACAATGCTAATTTACACAATAACCTGCAAAACGCACTCTAATTTTATTTCACTCAATTAAACCTACAATGATGCATATCTGATTTCAGAATGTCTTCATATACTGCTACAGGAAACAGCAATATAAATAGCTCTTGTACATGTTTTAAATATGCAAAGTAGCCATATACAAGTTAGGAAGTCAAGGCTGAGCACACTGACCGTTGTAGAATGAAGCTTTTGTCTAATAAACGGAAATCCCAATCACTAGTAATAACAATTAAGTCTGTAAAAAGCAGATTAATTTTCTGGCAAAAAAATTATAATTATAAGCAATTATCTGGGGCTAATGGGAAACTGCATAAGTGTAATTACCAAGGTTTGCATCTCATTATTTGTAAGGCCTTGTGCATGCAAATGATTTCTCTCTGTCAATAAGACTTTGTGTCCAATTTATACAATAGTGCTGAACTTTTATTCTATACAAACATATAGACTCAACACTCTGGCTGGACATTTCAGATGAGTGAGAACTTACGAAGAACTAAATGCTTGAAGTTGTACCCAAAATAAGGCAGGCAGAGGGCAAATGGATAGTCACCAATATTGCCTGTGGTGTCCCTGCAGCTGATATTTTCCTGATTAACCACTTGCCTACTGGGCATTTTTAACCCCCTTCCTGCCCAGACCAATTTTCAGATTTCAGTGCTGTCACACTTTGACAATTGTGCAGTCATGCTACACTGTACCCAAACAACATTTTTAGCATTTTTTTGAGACAGATAGAGCTATTTTGGTGGTATGAGGCGACATTGATGGGCACTGATAAGGCTGCATGATGAGCACAGAAAGGGAGCACATAGGTGGCACTAAAGGGCATTGATAGGCGTCACTCATGTGCGCTGATAGGTGGCATTGATAGGCATCACTGATAGGTACCGACAGGCATCACTGATGGGCACTAATTAGCAGTACTGATGGGCACAGAATTTCTGACAAGATCAACAGGTATAGTTTGTACTTATTAAACAGATATAACAAAATGATTCCAAATAGTATATTAAACAGACCAAATAGGAACAAATCAGATACGTTTATTGTTAGGGTTTACACACACTTTAAGCCCCGGTTCACACTATTGCGGTGCGGGACACCGCATGAAATTCATACAGTAATCACAGCACATTCCTGTGCGAATTAAACGTGGTGTCTCTGGGGTGCGATTTGAGCCATGGATTTGTATGACTCAAATCGCATCGCATTTGCACCAAACTGGTGCAGAACCCTTTTTTTGTCCGCACCAGAATTGGATGGCATAGGTTTTCACACCTATGCCATCCAATTCTGCAAATTGCACTGCGTTTTGCAAACCGTTCGCGGGGGGGGCATTAACTTAGCATACACTTCGCAATCAGTTTGCATGGACGAGTTGCAATTTAGATGCAGTGCCGAATCCGCAGTGAACTCACTGTGAATTTGCACCACATCTAGTGTGGACCCAGGCTTAATCTCACACTGCAGATATATAGCTATGCACATGAATACCAAAGCACCTTCACATGCCAGTAAGTATACTCAGGGCTGGTGCTAGACCATTTTGCACCCTATGCAAGACCAGCTACATGCGACCCCCCTTGAAAAAAAAATGTAAAAAATCACACTGCACAGAACTGCATGCTAAGTGTGCAGGAACAGCAACAGGCTGTTGTGTAGCATTGCAGCACCTGCAGCTGAAAGGCTATAATAGCTTAGCTGATGTGATATTGATGGGCACTCTGTGGGGGGGGTTGGACCCCCCTGCCCCCCCCATTATTTATGCCCCTGTGGGGGAGATTAGGGGAACTAGCGGCCATGGCTGCACCCTTGGCAGCAGTGCACACTAGTTTGCCTAGCGGTAGCCTTGGCCCTAATTATACTGCTAATTTTCTGGAGGAAGTCCAGACAAGAAAAGCAATTGCAATATGCTGGAAGAGCTAATTTGTAACCTGTAGACCAAGGCACTCTGCTTTCTGGGTCCATCACTAAAAATTCCAATAGCAGGAATCAGCAAAAACCCCCTCTACCCAGAGCAACAGCATGCAAAATATCATGCCCACCAACAATGACCCAAGAGGAATTAACGTCTGAGATAAATAAAATAGAGGGGCAATCAGACACTTAAATAACACTTTGTACAGGTGGGTAATCTTATACTTACGTGTCATCTTTCAATGCAGCAGATCGTATGTACTACAAACTTTATCTGTTGTGTACAAATCATCAGTATAAAACGTGTTTTTGCCCTGTGGATACTTTTCAAAGCTGCTAAAACACCTGTCACTGTCATGCCTGGCTTGTAAAATGTACTGCAAAATATTGCAGTCCTATCCACCAGTCATTTCACCATTGTTTAGCCAATGTGCTGATAAAGTAACCCCTTCTTTATTACCACATTATTATTATTATTATTATTATTATTATTATTATTATACAGGATTTATATAGTGCCATCAGTTTGCGCAGCACTTAACAAAATTAAGCCAGACATTACAGTTACATTACAATTTGGTACAAGAGGAATCAGAGGGCCCTGCTCATTAGAGCTTACAATCTAAAAAAGGAGGGTCAATTGATACCAAAGGTAATACCTGTGGGGGATGAACTGATGAAGGAAGTAAAACAGTGTATTAGTTAGAAGCGGGATAGGCTTCTTTAAAGAGAAGGGTGTACAGGGCTCCTCTAAAGATGGATAGATTAGGGGACAGTCGGACAGATTGGGGTAGGAAGTTCCAAAGGATGGGAGAAGCTCTGGAGAAATCCTGGAGGCGAGCATGGGAGGAGGTGACAAGGGAGCTAGAGAGCAGGAGGTCTTGGGAAGACCGAAGAGAGCGGCTTGGTTGGTATTTTGTGACTAGGTTAGTGACGTAGCTGGGGGCAGAGTTATGGATGGCTTTGTAAATTATTGTTAGTACTCTGAATTTTATTCGTTGGGTGAGTGGAAGCCAGTGGAGAGATTGGCAGAGAGGGGTGGAGGGCACTGAATGGTTGGCAAGGTGGATGAGTCTTGCAGCTGCATTCATTATGGACTGAAGGGGGGATAGTTTATGTAAGGGCAATCCAATGAGGAGGGAGTTGCAGTGTTGCATGCACAATTATTAGTAGGAAATATCAAATGAGTCACAGAATCCAGAGGAAGATTCTTCCCAGTTGTGTTATCCAAAGCTGAATTCAACTTTGGACGTATATGATTCATGGTGTACATCTGGGAAAGCTCACCATACATGTCACAATATGCATTGTAAAGTTATTAATATTGTTAGCATATTTCCTTTCTGGAGTTGGGCTTCCGGTTTCAGATTTTAACCATAATATATAATTTGCTGTAAAGTAGCAGAATGGTACACTGGATATCCTAGCTTGTTTTGTTGCCTGTATATTATTATCTTTAGATATTAGAGTTCTCAGATGCCTGAAAGACTGAGTTCTACAGACGTTTCAGTACTGGGCCTTCAGATCATCAGTTGTTTTTATCTTGTTTTCTTTCTGGAGGCTATTATATATTCAGCCTTCATACTGCTCACTTTCAGGCCTGCTTTATTAGTTCTTTGAGGTAGACTCTTCGTCATTTCCACCCGGCTCTCTACTGATCTAGTCATTATCATTGTATTGTCTGTGTGTTCTAGAAGGTGAACTATTTTGTTAAATATTGTTCCAGTTAACTAGAATCCCACTTCTTTAGTCCTTACATTTCTAGCACATAAATCTAACACCAAATGAACAAAGTGTAAAGGAGAGCACTAGCTTATTTGTATGGTCAACTTCTGATTGAAAGGAAACTACAGTGGTTTAGGGTAAATGTAGTTTTTTGTTAGGTTTAAACAGTTGTTTTTTTTTTTTGTTATAGATACTAAACACATGCAGCGCTAAATAGATGATAGGAATGTACTATTACATTCTATATATGTATCACATCATAATTCGTGAAATAAATAACAAAATAATGTGTTCATATCCTATATAAGGTACCAGTATACGTGGTATTTGGTGGAGTGAGCTAAAATCAGTGAACATTCACAGATAACCAAAAATCAAAAGAAAAAAAATATGTCCATTCACATGTGATAGGAAATAAAAAAGTCCACAGGGATTGAAGGTTCATGGGCATGTAAGGTGCCGCATTGTGAAATAAGGCAGAGGCTGGAGCCGAATTAGATAAAGGTTTCAGTTCACACACAGATCTTCTTATATTCAAACTCAAAGATGTAAATGGCAGAAATGGATATCCTTACCAGAGAGGATGTGTCATGCGAGCTTGAGGGGTCAAACGATCCCAGGGGTGTCAGACTGGAAAATCCTGGTGGCGGGTTCCATCCGGGGCAACCGTAGTTGTCAGATGATGTGTGGATCCGCAGCAGATAAAGATGTCACTCTCAGAGGGAATGAGTTGTTTGAGGAAAATGGCTTACAACTCATGGATGTCCCATTCATAAAGGAAGGAAGGGAAAAAAAAAAATATCTCCACATAGGGCATGAATCCAATATAAAATGCTTTTATTAAAAAGCTAGAAAAATCTTGACAAAGCGCTTGGATAGATAAAAAGTGATCACAAAACAAAGATGAAGATAAAATCGAGTGGTAACAGAACATCTGAAGGCTTTAGCAACCCGATATGTTTCGGACCATAGTCCTTCTACTGGGGTATAAAGCTAGATGTCTGTGCCATGCACACATATATACTAATTTAATAAGATAACTTTCAGCTGTATATGCCGCCAAAGGGCGGACATAGCAGCCAATCAGTAGCACTCTCTGTGTAAAAGACTGCATTGCTGACAGTCCTGAAACACAGACAAAGCCGCCCTCCAATTGTAACACCTGAAGCTGAGTCATGTGACGGCATCACTGCGCGTGACGTCATTGCGCACCTGCCGCCACGCTCCGAGCCTCTATTTTGCTCAAGGAAGTGCAGAAGTACTAGGCCAGGAGGTGAGGTAACCACACCCACACTGGCCCTGGGGGAATGTCATTGCACGTCAGTCTGAGGTGCTCCAATGCGCTCAACTTCCGGTATCCCCAGAAAAAAGAAAAGAACGCTCAGGGTAGCAGGAGGAGGGCAGTATACATAAATGTACATGATAAAACTGGAAAAAAAAACTGGGAGAAGTAGTTATACTCCATTACCATATATATATAGCTGTAAAGAAAAAGGTATATTCTTGTGTGAAAAAATATAGTGTTGGTCTATCTGGGAAGGTTGATAGTCTTTTTCCAAGAAACGTTCCCTCAGGAACTGTGCTTGTTGTAAAAAATCAACAGTATTTGTACAGTTCCTGCGAATGCGTAGTAGTTGACTACAAGGGACAGAGTCAAGCCAAGGACCATAATGGCAGCTGTCCGTGGAGATGTAACCATTTCTGTCCGTTGGCTTGAAAAAGGTGGTGGTTACAATGCGGCAGTCAGAAATGGCAATCTCCAAATCTAAAAAGTGGATCGAAACTTTAATGAGCTCATACGTGAGGGTAATACCCCTATCATTCTGATTAAGAGTGGCCATGAAGTCATGGAGGGTTTCCTTGTCGCCTTTCCATAGGAGTAGGATGTCGTCTATATATCTGGCCCACAAGCACAGCTCTGGTCTCTGTGCAGGGTAGACGACATCCTCCTCCCACAGGGCCATAAAAAGATTGGCGAGGCTGGGGGCAAACTTGGCCCCCATAGCCACGCCTTTCCTTTGTAGAAAGAATTGGTTAATTCGTTTGTGTTGCAAAATGAAGAAGTTCCATGATGTAATATTGTTGTGGTGGCGGAATGTTTTCACTGGCGTTTAGGTAATGTTCAACAGCTGCCAAACCCAACTCGTGTGGGATGCAGGTGTATAAAGCTGTAACATCCGCAGTGACAAGAATAAGATTGTCTTGATATTCTATGCATTCTAAACGGCGGATAGTGTCTCCTGTATCTTTAAGGTAAGATGGAACCTTACACACAAGAGGTTGGAGGAAAAAATCTATGTAGCGGCCGACTCTGGAGGTTATTGAGTTGATACCCCTTATAATAGGTCTGCCGGGGGGTTTTGTGCTGTTTTTGTGCACCTTAGGAAGATAGTACATCACTGGGATGCGGGGTCATACCGGGACTAGGTAGTCCTTTTCTTTTTTAGTAAGGATTCCTTGTTGGAAACCACATGTGACTAAATCCACTAAATGCTTCTTAAATTCCCTAGTGGGGTCCCGAGGGAGGGGTATATGGGTTTTTTCGTCACCGAGGATACAACACATTTCCATATGGTAATCTTCTTTGTCCAGAATAACCAAACCTCCCCTTTATCGGTGGGGCGGATGACTATGTCTTTGTGTTCACTTAAGGATTTTAAACCGGTTTTAATGTTGGGGTGGTCAAAGGTATGCTTTTCAGGTAATCTATCTAAGTCTTTTAGTACTAAGTCACAAAAGACTTTAATGGAAGGTGCTGTAGCATTGGAAGGGTTAAACAAAGAACGATTTGCTAGCCCCATATGGAGGGCTATTTCACTATGGGCTGTATTGTTCGCATTGTTTGTACTTTCAACACCATTAGAATTAACCAAAAAATGTCTCTATACATTAAGTTTTCTTTTAAACTTCTGGACATCTATAAAGGTCTCAAACTTGTTCAGCTTCTTGGAGGGAGCAAATTTGAGGCCTTTGTCCAGTACATATAGTTCAGCGCTAGAAAATGTTTTTTGGCTCAGATTGAAAATGCCACTGGTCTTTAGTGTCGTTTTCTTTTTCCTGGCCCTCCATCCTCCTCTGAAGCCTCGTTTACATCTGTTCTTCGTTTGGGCCCGAGTGGTCCCCGGGGAAAATCCTCATTGCGTGGAGGGTCTGGGTATGCATGATTATATGTGTATGGTGATCTATCAACTTGATAGTGATCTCTAGTGTACAGTTCATCTCTTAAGGGTGAAAATCTGTTATAGGTGCGGATAGGAGTACGGTAAGTATAATGTGGTTCTGGGTAGTCCCTTGTGTGGTAGTTACGTTGAGGAGATCTAGTATAAGCGTATGCATCTGAATGTCCAGTACCCCTGCTGTACCCTTGGGGGTGGCCTCTACCTCTCTGGGTATTTCCTCTACCTCTATTGGGATGTTGGTAGCCATAACCAGAGGGGTTGTTGGAAGGACAATTCCTATCATGAGATTTATTACGATTGATTGGAGTAGTTGGGGGATGGACATTCTTACGTGCAGTAACTTGGGTAGGATGTGTCCCAGAAGTTAAAGGAACTGTTCTATTGTTTAAAAGGGAAACATTTTAAGAAGCACCGTTATCCTCCAAAAAATCCTAAATAGAAGGTACCTGTGAAAAGAAAGGGTCCTCTCTGGTGGCCAGTGTCTCCCGTCTTTGTTCTTTTTAAGTGTTGCAGCCTTTGACAGGCTCTTCCGCATCTAAACGATTTTGAGAGTAATGTATGATGGAAGCATAATACCTCTTCGTGTCCTGCTATTTGGATTTTGTGGGGCAATGACAGTGTTGCTTTAATAATTGACAAAGAATTCTCAGAGCAGTATGGGACAGCTAAAGCAACATCACAGCAAACAACACTTGCTTTACATGTCTGTTTAATTAATCCCACCTACTGAGCTGTCTGATAAGGGATCCGTCAATACTGTGATGATCAACTTAAAGCAAATCTTTGCCGTTAAACTTCACTTTAAATTACTGCAATCCCACCAGTGCTGAATCAGTTTATTTGTAATTCCACCCCTGAAAGCATAAGCTTGCATACAGTGGCAGGATGGGGGAGAACCTGGTCATCAGGAGGCTGACTATAAGAGACAGCTCGCTCCTAATGACATCAGAGAGGAAGGTGGCAACGTGAGACCTGGCTAGATGTGGCGGAGCTGCAGATTACAGAAGGACAATACTGAATTCACTGGGTGTGTAGGTATGTTAATTGAGGCAGCAATTCTAGTTTGGTAAATGAGGAAGGCTGTGTGTATATCCATTACCTAATAAAAGGATTAAAACACAAGGCATTTGATCCATTCCATACTAAGATAGGTTATGAGAGCTCATTTATGAACACTCTTTATATCTAATATTTTAATCATTTATAAAGCACACCTGGCTTTACAGAGACCACTGAATCAATCACACAAACCCCAAGCCCTGAGACAAGAAGAAATCCTGGATAGCCGCACTCCGGGATAAGGACATCTTTATTAAAGTAAAATCAAACAATACAGGCAAATGCAGAGAAGTACAGGGTGGTAAACCTCTGACGCGTTTCACATCATTTGGATGCTTATTCGTAGCTAAAGAGGGATAGTAATAGTGTGATATAAATAGAAAAGTAAAAAAGTAAAAGAGGGAGGGTGGAGTATGCATGCCGGTAGAACAACCAATCACCGCGCTGCATAGTAGACCCACCCTCTTGGTGTAATTAAAAAGATAATGATTCCATTATAAAAACCCACACCTGCAAGATGAGGAGGGAAAAAACATCCAATAATAGCCAAACAAGTATATAAAAAGAAAGTGTATAAACAAACCCCAAGCCCCACAGAAGGTTACAATTTTAGGAATGTCATACTGACTCCAGCAATATTTTAACATTCATCTTAAGGGATGTCCAAAGAGGACCACGAGCATGATGATTAGTGTCCATATATTCTTGCATTGTCTGTGAATTCCTTGGAATCCAGAGGGAAAAGTTTCAGTCTATAAATTCCTAGGCACCGTGGCATGCTCTTATTAGTTTGTCTTCATAACCCACAATTCAACAAGCAGATGGAAGGCCAAGAAGGGTTGCAAATTTTCAACATAACTTAAAATGGTTCCAAACCCTAAACTTTTTTAATTGTAATGCATTCTATGCATTAGGGTAAAAACCTTTCTGTGAAACAAAACCAAATAATTTTTTTCAGTGCTCCTTGCTGCAAAGGCCAGTTTTAGGTGGGGGCAGTGGCCACTTGCTTGTTAAACCCCTTCTGTGCTCCAGGATCCCTCCAGCTCCCCTTATACTTACCTGAGCCTGATTTCGATCCAGCATTGTGCATGAGAACAGTGGGTCTCTCCATCCTCACTGAGCAGATTGATAGCAGTGGGTGCCATTGGCTCCCGCTGCTTTCAATCAAATTCTGTTACAAGGGAGTTGAGGGTGGGGCCGAGCCACACTGTTTGTGTCAATAGACGCAGACAGAGTGGTTCGGGAGCAAATCCACATGAGTGCTCCCATAGAAAGATTATTTAGGGGGGGTGGGAGCCAGAAGCGCTGTTGGGGCACCCTAGAAGAGGAGGATTGTGCACAGCTATAGAACTGACCATGCTGTGCTCTCATGCCTAGTGTAGTCAGTTTTTAATAGGAAAGCAGAGGGACTGGCAGAAACACCAGGGATTTTGCACAAAGGAAGCAATACAAAGTTAACAAAGTTTTCATACAACCACATGGGACAGCAGGCACATATCAGGAATATGAAATGTTGGGTTTACATAGTCTTTAAGGATAAATCAGTCACAAGCCTGGGCAATTCATACTGAACATGATCAATCTGAGGTTACCTTCAGTTCAAACCACTATATTGTCAAGATTATAGGTAGATTAAGTAATATGCTTGGTCTAACCCCTTCCAGTTTCTTGAGCCCCATCATTGTGTTTTTAGATAATGGGCTGCTAATTGAACATGGGGGGGACTAATACTGAAGTTAAGATCTTTATATACTGTCTCAGAAGGTGACCTCTGCTTATGTATTTTATTATTATATACTCAGTTTGAATTGTCCAGGTTTATGTCAGGTTTTCTTTAACCTGCACAGTTTAATGACCCCCCCCCCCCCCCCCAAAAAAAAAAAAAAAAAAACTATGTTAAATACTGAAATACCTAATAAAAAAAATTACTGACAATATCAAAATAATATTAAAAAAAATCTAATAAAGAGGCTCCTTTAATATTTTTGCTTGGTAAATAGAATAAAGCATATATAGCCTAGCCATGCAATAACATTATCATATGCCAAACATCAGTATGAGTTTTCAGAAAAAAAGTAAAGCAATTGAATAGTGTTTGAGCGAAAACCAGCAGTCTGATTATATCTCACCACAAAGGAGCACAGTTTGAAATGAACAATTTACAGTATATTAAAATCTCACGGTCCTCACACATTTCCTACTATGACAGGCAAGTCAATAAATGGCTCGGCAAACAGCAATCTATGAGACAGTAAGGATACACATAACAGCATAGGCTGGCAGAACAACATAGACTGGCACACAATGGGAAACCATAAAGCAATTACTTGGTGCAAATAGTCATGGAAGTGAGAAGCAACCACCCTGTTCTGGCAGAAATTCAACTTCCACCCAAACAAAGCTGGAACCTCACACAATGCATACAATAGCTCACGCAAGCCATGAAAGAGACCTGCTTTCTTTGTTACTTGGAAATAATATGTGTATTTTATTCCATTTTAGAATAATATGCAGAGACATAAGTTAAAATGACTCCATATCAACTGATGTTCTTAAAGACATCAATCAAGATGGAATATTGAGAAAATATTTTCCCAGTATAATGTAAATTTTCTCAGGAGGGTAA